>NC_047662.1:97183221-97804471 GCF_011762505.2 Arvicanthis niloticus
TAGAATGAAGGAAAGCTTTGCTTTTTTTTTTTTTACGTTGATCTTGTATCCTATAGCTTTACTGAAAGGGTTTTAGGAATTAAAATTTTTCTTTCGGAGTTGGTACATGTCATCTGCCAATGGTGGTAATGATGCCTACACTTTCTATTTGTATCCTTTTGGCTAATACGGCTTTGTTTTGTCTGATTGCTCAAACTAAACCTCAAGCACTGTGCTGAGTAAGAGTGGAGTGAGTGAATGCCTGTGCCTTAGAAAGTCTCCCTATTTCTCCCATGCAGTGTAACGTTAGGTACAGGTCTATCTTACACAGCCTTTGTTATTTAGGGGTACAAACTCCTCATTTCTTTAGAACTTTTATCATGAAGACACCCTGATTTCTGCCAAGCATCTTTTCTGCATTTATTATGATTGTTACATACTCACTGTCCTTCAGTATATTTACATGGTAACAATGTTTGTTAGTGTAGGTTGAATCAGCCTTGTATCCCTGGGATGAAAACAACTTAGGTCTAGTGTATGATCTTCTTAATTTTTTTTTGGGGGGGGGATTGCATCAAGATACAGTCTCACTATATAATTCTGACTGTCCTAGAATTCATTATGTAGACCAGGCTGACCTCAAACTTTTAATGTATTCCTGAATTTGATTTGTAAGTATTTCATCAAGTGTATTTGTATCTATATTTATTAGGGGAATCTGTCTGTAGGTGCAAGTCTGTCTGTCTGTCTGTCTGTCTGTCTGTCTGTTTTTTGGTATTAGTGCAATACTGGCCTCATAGAATGTGTTTGGAAGTGTTCCTTCCTCCTGTCTCATCAGAGACTCTGTAGTGGTAGATCTTCCTTAGACAGTTGTTAGAGTTCAGCGGTAGTGGTTTTTACTTTGTGAGACTTTAATTACTGCTTCCATCTCTTTGTTGTTGAGTCTGTTTGAGTGCTTTTTGTCCTCTGGATTCAATTTGGGAAGTTATGTGAGTTTCACATTCTACCCATTTCTTTTAGGCTTTCCAACTTTTGGAAATGTAAGTGCTCAAAGCCTTCTGGATTGCTCTGGGGTCTGTTGTAACAACTCCTTTTCATCTATAATTTATTAATTTGGATCTTCTCTTTTTGCTAGTTGGATTTGTCCATCTTGTTCATATTTTCAAAGAAAATGATTGATTTTGTACATTATTCTTTTAGTCTCTATATCATTCATTTTTCCCTGATATTGATGATTTCTTGCTGTCTTCAGTTTGATTTGGCTTCGTATTTATCTAGAGCTTTGAAGTATACTTGTTTGAGCTCCCTCTGATTCTTTAACATGAACACCAACTGTAAACATTCCTCTTAGAATTTCTGGCTTACTTTGTTTTCTACTGCTGCAATAAAACACTGACCAAGGCCAACTTGGAAAGGAAAGGGTTTATTTGACTTGTATGACCTGATCCCAGTCTCTCATTAGGGAAGTCAAGGCAGAAACTGGAGCAAGACAGAAACCTGAAGGCAGGAGGTGTAGAGGGGTGCTGCTCACTGGCTCGCTCCTCATGGCTTGCTCAGCCTGTTGTCTTGTGTACCCCAGGTCCACCTGTCCAGGGATAGCACTGTCCACAGTAGCCTGGATCCCCCGTATCATTCATTAATCAAGAACTTGATTAATGGCCAGAAGCCAGTCTCATGGGATCATTTTCTCAATTGAGAATCCCTCATGCCAGACAACCCTACTTTGTATCAAGTTGACAAAGAACTAACAGACAATTGCCTTCACTGTATCCCAGAGGTTCTGGTGGGCTGGATATCATTTTCATTTGATTCCAGAAATTTCTACATTCCTCTGTGGTTTCCATGGTGACCCTGCTCATTCCTCAAAATGCATGGCTCAGGCTCCATTTTCTGGATTTTTCCTTGCTATTGACTCCTAATTTTATTCTGCTGTGGCTTCATGAGATAAAAGGAATTTTCTCTTTTTAAAAAAATGTGTTAAATTCTTTTTGTGTTTTATATGATTAATTTTATGGAAGAATATGTATTCTCTAATCAGACAAAATATTCTGTAGCTAGCTGGTGAATACAGTCACCAATGGCACAGTATAGTTCTATAGATTGTAGATTTTTTAGTTTGAAAGACCTGGCTGAACATGAGATTGAGGTATGGAAACCCTTCACTGTTATCCTGTGGACCTTTCATGCCTTTTAATGTCTGTTTTGTGACATTGGGAGCCCCAATAGTTTGATGCAGAAATAGTCACGATCCTATACCTTCTTGATGATTGCTCCCTTAATCATCTCTTCTGGCTAGTTTTGACTTGAAGTCCACTGTATGACTCAAGTATCAGTATGCCACAGCGTGTGCTGGTACAGGCCTTTAATCTCAGCTCCAAGTAGACAAAGGCAGGCAGATCTATGTGAGTTCAAGGCCAGCCTGGTCTACATAGTGAGTTCCAGGACAGCCAGGGCTATGTAGAGACCCTTTCTCAAAAAAAAAAAAAAAAAAAAAAAAAAATAGCCAACAAAACAAACAAAAGCCAACCATTATGCTGGCTTTGTATAGCGTCTACTTGCTTAGTAGCTTAATGTTATTGTTTGACTCTAGGTTTGGATGCATTTGCTAGCTAAAAGTGTATCCCTTTTTAATTTTATTTGTCTGTTCATGTGTATGTGTGCGCATGCGTGTACTCTAGTTTGTGTGAAGGTCAGAGGACAAGTTGTTCTCTCTTACCATGTGAGTCCTAGGGTTGAGCTTGGGTTCTAAGCCCCTTTACCTGTTTAGCCAATTTTAGTGACCAGATCTTGTTTTTCAATCCAGTTGACTAGTCTGAGTTTTCTTTCTTTCATTTATTTATTTATTTATTTATTTATTTATTTATTTTAAATTCCAGATTTTATTCCCCTCCTGGTCCACTCTCTGACTGTTCCATATCCCATACCTTCCCCCACCCCTTTCTCCATGAGGATGTCCCCACCTCCAGCCCACCAGACTTCTAAACTCCCTGGGGCCTCCAGTCTTTTGAGGGTTAGGTGCATCTTCTCTGACTGAATCCAGACTTGGCAGTTCTCTGCTGTATGTGTGTTGGGGGCCTCATATCAGCTGGTGTATGCTGCCTGGTTGGTGTTCCAGTATCTGAGAGATCTCGGGGGTCCAGGTTAATTGAGACTGCTGGTCTTCCTACAGGGTTGCCCTCCTCCTCAGCTTCTTCCAGATTTCCCCTAATTCAACCACAGGGGTCAGCAGCTTCTGACCATTGGTTGGGTGTATGTATCTGCATCTGACTCTTTCAGCTGCTTGTTGGGTCTTTCAGCGGGCAGTCATGATAGGCCCCTTGTTGTGAGCACTCCATAGCCCCAGTAATAGTGTCAGGCTTTGGGGCCTCCCCTTGAGCTGGATCCCACTTTAGGCCTGTTGCTGGACCTTCTTTTTCTCAGGCTTCTCTCCGTTTCCATTCCTGCAGTTCTTTCAGACAGGAACAATTATGGGTCAGAGTTTTGACTGTGAGATGGCAACCCCATCCCTCCTTTTGATGCCCTGTCTTTCTGTTGGAGGTGGGCTCTACAAGTTCCCTCTCCCCACTATTGGACATTTCATCTAAGGTCCCTTCCTTTGAGTCCTGAGAGTCTCTCACCTCCCAGGTCTTCTGGAGGGTCCCCCTAACCTCTTACCTCCCGAGGTTGCATGTTTCCACTCTTTCTGCTGACCCTCAGGGATTTCAGTCCTTTTCCCCAACTCAATACCAGATTATGTTCCCCTCTCTGCACCCTCCCATCCAGTTTCCCTCCCAGGTTCCTCCCTTCTCCCTTGTGGTTGCTTTCTTCTCCCTCCCAAGAGGGACTGAGACATCCTCACTTGGGTCCTTCAGCGTGTTGACCTTTTTGAGTTCTGTGGGCTCTATCTTAGTTATTTGGCACTTTTCTTTTCTTTTCTTTTTTGGCTAATATCTACTTATTAGTGAGTACACACCATGCATGTCCTTTTGGGTCTGAGTTACCTCACTCATAATATTTTCTAGTTTTATCCATTTGCCTGCAAAACTCAGGATGTCCTCATTCTTAATAGCTGAGTAGTATTCCATTGTGTAAATGAACCACATTTTCTGTATCCATTCTTCTGTCGTGGGACATCTGGGTTGTTTCCAGCTTCTGGCTATCACAAACAAGGCCACTATGAACATAGTGGAACACATGCCCCTGTGGCATGGTAGGGCACTTTTTGAGTGTATCCCCAAGAGTGGTATTGCTGGATCTTCAGGTAGATCTATTTCAAATTTTCTGAGGAACCTTTAGATTGATTTCCAGAGTGGTTGTACAAGTTTGCCCTTATTGGTGGATTGAGGCTATTTGTATTTAAGGTTATTGTAGAGGGAAATTTGTGACTTCATATTATTTTGTTAGCCGACATTCTGGTTGGTTGACTTACTACTTTCGCTTCCTCATCCCCTGTTAGTTTCAGGGGTCTGCTGTAGTTGACAAGAATGACTCATTCCTGATTCTTTTCTTCATTGTTTCCTTTACTGTGTGTGTCCTGTCCTGTGCTCTCATAGTTGGACCTGTCTCTCTTCCTCCTCCCTATATAAAAGTCCTTTAAGGCTTGTCTTCGGTGTCTCCTTAGTTGTCATGAATTCATTTAAGTTTGTGTTATCTCCATAGTGTGTGGGGCAAGGACAGCTAGTTTCTATAGTTCAGACATGTTAAATCGGTGTGTCGTCCTGATGAGAACTTCTTGTCACTGACTGTTTTCTACCAGAAATTCCTGGCAGGGTCTGCCCACCTATCTGAAGGAAGTTATAATCCTGCCCCTGGGGAGTTAAGAACGGAAGTTCCTGCCCCTCATACAATCACACTGAGCTCACACTGTGGTTTGCCTGCATGTTACTTGAGGGTGGGGAGAGAGAGAGGAGGGGCTGTTTCCTATAGCTCAGGTTGGCATCAATCTTACTATGTGGCTGAGTCTGGCTTCGGAGTCTTGAACCTCCTGTCTACACTCCGAAGTGCTGGGATTATAGGTGTGAGCCACCACATCCAGTGACATACAGGATTTTTACTTGTTCTGTACAGGCCAGAGTGCACACATCTTGAAAACTTTGTGCTAAATGAAAAAAAAGCCAAACCTACTTGGCCACATATTCAATCATATGGAAAAAGTATAGAAAAAGCAAATTCACAGAGAAGATAGGTCTGTGTCTGGCGGGAGGTAGGGATGGATATATTAGAACAGGACTGACTGCCACATACTGAATTTCTCTGGAAGTGATGAAAATATTCAGGAATTTGATGGTGGTGGCACAGCAGAACCTTAGATTTAAAAATGTTAAAACAGCAAAATTCACAAATTATTTTCTTTTGCTTTTTCCTTTTTTTTTTTTTCTTTTGAGACATGGTCTCACTCCGTAACTCAGGCTGAAACAAAACTCACTCTTCTTTTTAAAATTTGTTTATTTTTTTATGTACACTGGTGTCTTGTTTGTCTGTGTGAGGTTGGGGGATCCCCCTGGAGCTAGACTTACACAGGTCCTCTGGAAGAGCAGCAAGTACTTCTAACCACTGACCGACCTCTAGCTCCTTGAAATTCACTCATCCTTAGCCCAGTTCTTACCTAAGCCTCTCACTGGTTGGGATTAGAGACATAAACCACCGTGCCAGGATCATATCTCAGTTCTTTTTGATCCTATATGGCATAAATCTCTAGGGTAAGTGAGTTTCATCTCTTCTCAGTGGACCCTGCCATTATGTTTTTGAAACACTAAGTTATAAGAACCCGATAGTGTGTCCTTAAGGTATAGTGCCTGAGTAAACCCACCCCAGAGACCTTTCCATGTTAGGGGCTGTCGCAGGCTGGCTTGGGACATGGATCCTCAATTTAGAATGTGGATCTTAGACATGTTCTGTCTGGAAGAGCCTCCCAGACATCCATCATGGGTAGATCTGGTCATTATCCTCCAGGACTCTAGTCTGTTTTCCATTTACACTTTCAGGAGGGAAAGTGCTAAGCATACCCTCCCCTATCCCGTGGGTGGGTCTTGCTCCATGGCTTCAGGGTTTGTCTGAGCTCTTGGTTCCTAAACCATGACCTTGAGCTCAGGAAGCTGGACCTTCTCCCAGAACTCCATTCACACCACTTCCCACTAATTCCGAGTCAGCTGGCCTTTCATCAATCTGATAGGAGAAGGAAAGCTAGAGAAGGCATATCAGACCAGGAAGGAACCTTCTAGATTAATCATCAGCCACCCCAACTCCCCTCTACAATCACCATTCCTTGGATGAGGTCCAGAGGAGAGAAGGAGCCATCCCTGACTCACCCACCAAGTAAACGAGGAAACAAAATATCAGATCTCTGTGTCCTGGTCCCTGAAGCACATGGAGCCTTACAGCCAATTATTTCTGTTGCAACATCAGCCTCAGTAACTCCACTTCCCATTAAACCGTCTCCCACGCAATGAAAAGCAAATGGAGTGGCCGGTGGCCAGCCTCAGGACAAGGGGCTCGCTCTCCCAAGGCAGTGCTGACAAAGTTACATTCTAAAGCCATGTTGAGAACAAGTCCCTCAGGCAGGCACTTTCTCTGTGATGGTGGAAACTTATGGCTGCAGCTGGGATTAGAAGTGGCCCAGTTATCTATAGAGCAAATCTCACAGTCTTATACAATACCATGGTGGAAAGAGGTTCACTCTCACAGTCAATGCAGCAATGTCCTCTATGATGGCCCATTTCCTGTCAGTTAGTCAACCAAGAAGAACCACATCTATAGTGCGCTACCCATGCTGGACACTGGGGCCTGGGTTTGAATCAAACAGAAAATCTGCCCTTAAAAGCTGTGTCTTTGAAGGAAGCTGAGGCACCAAGCTGATCCAGCAATGTTCTAGATTTGCTTTGGGGGCCAGAGAAGGCTCCTGTGTCCAACAGATGGTGGTTAAGGTGTACTTTGAATGTTTCCATTAGTCTAGGATAGGGGATCTTGGTCCTGATCACCCTGCCTCCACCTGTGAGCCATAAGGAACAAAGGTGCCTGGTATATTTGTTGAGGGGAGGAAGCCAGTGGGTGCTAGGACAGACACATTGAACCATGTCCTGTTGGGCAGTGCCCACTGGGGTGTCAGCCCTAAAATCTGGGCCTTCTAGGATTGAGGTAGGGTCCTGTGTACTATCCTGTCTGAAGTTTCAGCTCCTGGCATAGTACTCAGTACCCAGTCAACTCAGTGACTTTCTTCCAAGGAATGAGTGAATCCAAAGAAGAATTAATGATGCTGTAAACTCCAGGCTGCAGCAAATGTTGCACGCTTACCGAACACCAAAAAAAAAAAAAAAAAAAAAAAAGAAGGCTAACACACATGAACTTTATCAGTAAAAGTAGTATCACTAATATCAAACCACCCTCCTTGGGAGATAGAAGGACGGGGCAGAGAGACAAGAGATTATGTGTCCAAGGTCACATGGCTAAGAAGATGCTCACCAGGGTTCAAACTAGACCCCTGTCACTTGTGTGCCACCTCTGCTGTATGTGCTTAGCTCCTGATACTCCCATATAGAACTCCTACCTGCAGCAATTCCTGCCTCCTCCTGCAGTGGGATGAACCATTCGGGAGATCTGGACCAATAAGGATCTCCGGTTATCAGATCCACATCCTAGACTCAATCTAGGGAGGGTGGACGCTTTCTCAGAGGCAGCCAACAAACCTAAAGGGATGTGCCCAGGATCCTTACAACACAGCATGGAAACAAGCTTCTTTGTGGATGCAGGCTATGACAGACATCCTAGAAAGTGAACCCTGATGTCTTCTCTCCTCTGTACCTTTACAGGCAAAACTAGACACCCACAAGTGGGAAGAAAGGCAAACCCATAGGGATAACGTTTGTCACAGTCTCAAACATCTGGCTCTTTTCTGTGCTCTAAATTTGGACCAAGTAGACGTCCACTTCCTCCTCATCAAGATAAGTCCAGACCGAGGCCCTACACAATCCTGCTGGGTCTCTTAATTGCCTTCCTCTTGGGAATCCTGAGCCAGCCGTGGGGAAATTTTCAGCTAAGACAAAGAATAGAGGTCAACCCCATGTCTCATCCTAATGCCTTTTACAGACCAGTGAGCCACAGGAGAGTCAATTCCAGTCAAAGGACCTGTGGGTTTTTCTTTTCTTTTCTTTTTTAAGAAGAGACTGTATTTTAAGATTTTCCAGGTCATGGAAAAAGAGATGCTAAGAACATGAGAACAACAGTACCCAGCACCATGGACTTCATCCCATTGTCTAAATAAATCCAGGTCAAGTTCACAAGCGGACGGTTCTTTAACCCACCTGAAAGTGACCCTCTGAGAGCGGTGGTGGGACAAATACCACCTCGAGTCACCGCTCTTCTTGTGGCTGGTCACAAGTTTGGTATTAACTGTACTTTTCATTTCAAAACTTTGTTTTATTCTGACTATAAAAGTAACAGACAGTTACTGTTAAAACTTTGGAACATTAAGAAAAAACAAAGAAATAGATGACACACACAAAAAAATCCTTCAACCAACTATTAGTAAATGTGATGCTTCTTAAAACAAAAATCAAGATTACAGAGCACATAGTTTAAAATGTTTCCGTTTATTGTTATCAGTAGCATGATCCTCTATACTCAATACTTTCTAAATGTGCCAAATTCCAATGTGATAAATGTCAGGACATTTCTTGAGTGTAAGTGGGTTGCCACACGGAGGACATCTTGATAGTGTCCAGTTTGCTAAGAAATGGTCTTAAGAAAGCGTTTCTGTCTTAATGGCTAAGCATACCCTTGGGAATTGAGATTGCTAAAGGAAAAAGCAATGAAACCCTGAGGTTCCTGATGAATATTCCCCATCACCTCCGTCCTGTTTAAGAAGGTCCATGGACCAACACAGGGTATTGGGTTCCAGGCACGAGGACACAGGATGGAGGCAAAGAACCCAACATTCTGCCCAAGGGAACCATATTCTATTGTGTGCACCCACTTGTCCTTGCACTAGCCCTGGGTGAGAACACTTGCCACCCTACATCCTCTTTGACCCCATGATCTTCTTTGAAGGGCATCTATTTGGTTTGTTTTTTTTTTTTTTTTTTTTTTTCAATTTTCAAAGATAGGGTCTCATGTAGCCTCAGAGTCACTGTGGAATATGACTGAACTTGATCTCCCAGTTCAAAACACTTCCCAGTTCTTTCTGTCTCTCCCTCACAGGCGCCTGGATCACTGCTGTGGCCACCACACCCTGCTGACAACGGAATTTTTATAAAAATAAGTCTCAGCAACTCAATCTTTTTTAAAAATATTCTTTCACTGTTTTTTTTTAATTTGCTGTTCACTGATAGCCTTCCCTGAGGGTTCTGTCTGTCTGTCCCTGTGTCTCTGTCTCTTTCTGTGTGTCTCTCTCTCTCTGTCTCTCTCTTATGCATGTGTGTGTGGGATTAGTCTGCTCATGTGCTTTTGTCTGGAGACAGGGTTTCCCTATGTAGGCCTGGCTGACTTGGGCTGTGTAAACAAGATTGGCCTTAAGTGTACAAAGCTCTATGCCACCTCCACCTCCCAAGCGCTGGAATTGAAAGCATGAACTACTTTCCAGCTATACTTTTAAAAATTATTAAGATGTTTGCTAATTCTTGTTTGCCAAGGCTTTTAATATAGTCTAGATACTCAGTTGCCACGTGGTGTGGTTTTTTTAGATTAAATTATTTTTATTTTATGGGTATGAATGTTTTACCTGTTTGTATATGCATCGCATGAGTGCAGTGCTAGTAGAGAGGCCAGAAGATGTCAAATCCCCTGAAACTGGAGTTACAGATGGCTGTGAGCTACCTTGTAGGTGCTGGGAACTGAACCCCCGTCCTCTGTAAGAGCAGCTGGTGCTCTTAACCACTGAGCCATCCCTCCAGCCCCTCTGCTTGGTATAGTTTACAAATGTTTTCCATTGGTGTTCTGGAAGTCTATGCTACTTTCTGTTTTAGTTTCTTTTTTGTTGCTGTGATAAAACATCCTGGGAAAAAAAAACCAACTTGGGGGAGGAAGTATTTATTCAGCTTACAGTTCCAGGTTCAGTCTATCATTGTGGGGAAGCCAAGACAGCAGGAGCTTGAAGCAGTTAGCCCTTCACATCCACAGTCAAGAAAAGAGAGGAATAAATTTGATATTGGGCGAATGTCGTACCCTGAGATCCCATTGGATATCTTTGAGCATATGCATATCTTGCTCCATCAGTCAAGGTTCATTAACATAGAAATAATATTCCTCCCCCCAACAAGATGAAAGTCCCTCCATGTTCAAAAAAATAAAATTCATTTAGGCTCAGGTTCCCCTCTCCATTCTCACACAGTTCAAAATCCCCTACCTAGGGAATGGTGCTACCCACAGTAGTCAGGTCTTCCTCCTTCAGTTAATGAAATCCAGATATTCCCTTACAGACAAACCCACAGGCCAGCACAATCCAGACAATCCCTCTTCATGGGTGATTCTCTCTGTATGTAGTGTCAAGTTGATATTAAACAAACCATCACAGTCCTTAACTGTCCCTCTTTTTAGCCATCTGGAGCTTGTATCAGACCTGACAGTGTAGCAGTGAACAGAAATAGACATGGTCCCACACAGCATTGTTGGTCACTTAGTAACTCAAGTGAGCAGACATCCCCAAAGGAGCTGTGAAGCCTGGGGAAATGGAAGATGTGGGAGGGTCTCTCCATGGCTAGAAATGCAACACGTGTCCTAGGTACAGCTTCTGAGAAACACAGGAAGGGACAGAGAAATGTCCTTAAGGAAAAGCCTCCAGGGGATACATGTGGTAGCAGAAGGAAGGGAAGAAGGTTATACAAGTATATGATCTCCTAGAAAACCTGTCCCCAGGTGCAGTTGGGCCCAGATCAAAAGCCACATAGTTCTGTGTGACCCTCCTTGTCCCAGGGTATCATTGGCCAATATGGTTCACGAGGGCATTGAGAGCAGAGACGATGGATTGGGGGTGGAGAGGGTCATAAGCCCTGTGAGTGACAATACCAGGACTAGTTGCAGGCAGACAGATTAGCTTCACTTGGGAGACAGGGTTTAGAATATACAGGATGGGCAAAGGTCACTGGCCAAAGGCTTAAGGTACTGAGATGCTGCACTAGCATTTCAGGAAGCTCAGGCACTAGCTGACCAGGTTCTTATCTACAGAGTAGAAAGGAAGTTGAGCCTGTAATCTAACTAAGGCCACCTGACATCCTGCAGGGAGAGGTGGAGGGGGCGGGACTGAACTCCCCAGATAAGGTCAGAGAAGGAGAAGCCTCCCTTATGCACTGAACACTTCAGAAAGCTGTCTGGTCAATGGGAGAATTGGACCTTAATTAGCAAAGTTTCCCCACATCTCCCCCTGATTTGTTTTATAATGGCTTGGTATTGAAGCAGAACCCAATTAGCAGTGATTTTTGCAATGCTACTTATCTGTAGTTTTAAAAATTGCAGGAGGTATGATGTCAGGAGAAACAGGGCTCTGATGGCCAATACAGGACCAAGAAGGGGGAGAAGCCAAGCCACAAAAGGGTTTGAGTACCAGGGAGTTGGAGTATTAGGTGAAGAGTGTGCTCTGAAATCCTGTTGGATATCTCTGAGTATATGTGTATCCTGTTCCATCAGTCCAGATTCGTTAACATAGAAACAGCATTCCTCCCCCAACACAATGAAGGTCTTGCCATGTTCCGCAGTAATTAAGCCCAGAACCTTCTGTTTCTGGAGCATAGCTAGGAAGGTTACCAGCATTTGAAGGGACTTAAGACTGTCCATGGTGGAGGTCATCACTTGGTCAAGCTTGTCCTGGAAGTCACTGGCCAGATGGTGTGTCTGGGCAAGGGCAGCACCCATGCAGACGGCAATACCTACAAGTGGAGGGATGAAGACCTCTCATTTTCTTAAGTCTCTTCCCAGCTGTAAAGCAAGTTCCTCAGGCTCATAGAGATAAACCTGGGCAGTAATTATCATGGGGGTGCAATAACCTTGAAAGGGGTGTCTAATGCAGGAACCGATAGTGTGTGAACACCAGAGAAGAGGAGGGGGCTAGCACATAAAGAGGAATGATTCTGTAACTTCTGTGTAGGTAATAACCCATGGGGTTCATGAAGAGAGGCGTTAATGGGGACAGCTGACAATAATGGCTGGGAGAGGGGAGCACAGAAGAAGCATTGGAGGAGTTAAGGAGGGTGGCAGAGGAAGGAGTTTGGCTGTATACTTGATGCACCATAACCATCCTTTGTCCCAGGGATCATTGATGAAAAGCTGAAAATGAGTTTTAAGGTTGGCAAGCATGGTGCCTCCAAGGCTAGGAGATTCAATTCTGCAATCCAACATCTGCAGCCTCTGTAGGTAGAGACAGATTCAGAGTGTAGGGGAATTTCAATCCTGGTCTGACGTCTTCCCAGTGGGCAGTCCTGGGTTCCTATACTCACTGTGTTCCTTGTAGGTCTCCCTAACAAAGACTCTCCAGAGGTGGGTATTGGGAAGGTTAGGGAGAAGCTGGCCAGCAGCAAAGTTAGAATGAAGGCTACCAAAGACAGCCATAAGAACAGAGGAAAGGGAAGCCTGTGCGGGTGTCACTCATCCTGGAGAGCTGCCCCTAGGTAATGGACGTCCTTACAGGAAATCTTTTTATTTGGCCAGGAATCCATCTCTTCTGGTCTTTCTGTCCATCCCTTTGTCATGTCCTAGGACACACCCTCACTCATGTCCTGTCATCACTAGGGGCTGTGCAGGGAGCAGAGACAAGATGGATGTCTCTCGTCAATAGAGGTCTGTGTGGCTTGCATGTAGAGAATGGATGAGAGTGGAGCAAGTTTATAGTATGGGCTGTCCAGGTCTCTCTGGGATGTCCCCAACAACTCCCTACAGTGACAAGTCTACTGTGAAGCTCAAGTGGCCCTGAGATACCCTGCAGTACAGAAACCGGTCAAAACCTGTTCAGATCCACATTGACCAAGAACTGAGAGGTAAAAAAGAACAGAAATAAGCATCGCAGCCACAGGAGGAATCAACTCAGAGACAGATGGAGAGGCCTGGGGGTCAGCGGTCCAGGCCCGCAGACAAGTGAGTGAGCTGAAGCATACTCGGGGCTTAGGAGTCACTGGTTTACTGGAAGATTGGCCACGGAGCTGGAGGAAAACGGAGGCGGTCTGAAGTCAGATGGAGTCCATGGGAAGACCCATGCATGTGCAAATGTGCTGGTATGCTACACTTCCTTTTTCTGTCTTGTTTATTGAGATAGGGTCTCATAGCTCAGGCTAGCCTGGAGTTCATTACATGGTCAAGGAGGACCCTGAACCCCTGATCTACTTCCTCCACCTCCCAAGTAGTGGTCTGCAGAAGTGCTGCTGGATCCAGCTTCTTTTATATTTCTAACTAGTAAGTGCCAACAAACATGGAGCCGGGGGGGATGCATCCTGAGCTAAGGACTTGGACTCTCCAGTGACTCGCAGGTCTGAGATGGTCCCATCAACCCACTGAGTTTCAGTCTCCTCACCTGAAAGATGGGGTTGATAAGGAATACTTTCCCCTATGAAACACTTACACTCCATCTGAGCCTCTTATATGGAGGGAGAGGGTAAGGAGGGAGAGAGAGAGAGAGAAAGAGAGAGAGAGAGAGAGAGAGAGAGAGAGAGAGAAGGAGAGAGAGAGAATATTACCACAAAAAGCATGGGAATGGAATGGAATGGAATGGGGAGAGCCCCTTGGGCATAGCTTCCCAAGGGACCAGTCAGAGCCAGACAGGAAGGAAACAGACCCAGAGACACAAATTTAGGGGGTGTCTGTGCTGTTAAACTAATTGCCACCCCACAAAAGCACTTGCAAAGATCTCAACCAAACATTTTTCAAGCAGGATATTTTATGTTCTTTGTCATTAATATCTCTCCATCTTCCCTCCCATCCGGAATCAGTCAGGACAGTCACCTGGGGCCACTCCACCCCCATCACAGCTGGACTGCAAGAGAAAGCCCCAACAGAGTAGGTGCCCTTGCCCCTCTTCAGCTGAGGTCTCCTAGACAGGTTCAGAGCCCAGGGAACTTGCTCAAAGCAGCAAGCCTTTCACCAAAGAATGAATGCTGAATCGTTCCCCTCACTGCCAGATCCAAGAGACAGAGAGAACAGGCTGGGGAACTTGGAGGGACCCAGTGGGGAGCTGTTGTCTGGCAGGTTCAGAGCTACAATCTTGCAACTTTCATCTTTCTGGAGATGAAAGACAATGATGTTGGTACAACTGAGGCATGCTTAGATGCTTACTGATGCCCAACTGTCCAATTAGAAGTGATTAAGAACAGACTGAAGAGGTAGCTTAGTCAGTGATGCTGGCTGTGCGAGCATGAGAACCTGAGTATCATCCCCAGAAAGCGAAAACAGAACAACAACAACAAAAGCCGACACTGGCATGTGCTTGAATCCCAGGGCTGGAGTGACAGCAAGGAGCAAATCCCTGGGTCTTACTTGCCAGCCAGCCTAGCCTATTTTGTGGGCTTCAGGCCAATAAGAGACTATCACATAGAATGCAGATGGCTCCTTAAGAACAACAATACCTAAGGTTGTCTCTGGCCCCCATAAAGCATATTCATGAACTGCACCAGCACACATGAACATGCACATACAGAGCAGTACACATGAACACATGCACACAGAGAACCAGTCAAGAGGGCAGACCCTTCATGCATTTCACCATATTGTAAAAATAACAATTACAATCAGTATTAAGGAGGCTCAATTCAGGGCTTTAACCTGGTGTCCTGGAAATCCCTCATGGATGGAGTCTGCTACACACACACACACACACACACACACACACACACACAGAGAGAGAGAGAGAGAGAGAGAGAGAGAGAGAGAGAGAGAGAGCCATTAGTTTCACAAGGATAGCCTGAGCTCTGTCATTTGGGCTGATCTGGGGTTTACCCCAGAGCTTTAAATATTCAAAGGCATCTTTGTTTCCCTGCAAAGCCATTTCTCAGTCATTTTGCTGTTACATAAGCATAGCTTTGGTTCTGACATATAAGGAAAACCCACTACCCATTTTATTCATTTTGAATAAACTAAAAATAACTAAATAAGATGCTTTCCATTTCCTGCAGCCAGTAAAGTCTTCAGGAAGAACAAAAGAAAGAAAAAATGTGAAAGATGGAAAAAGAGCCCTGGGCTGGACACACAGGAGCCTGAGATCTAGCAGGACTGCTTAGTCGGCTGTGTGACCTTGGGTGAGTCCCTCCCTTCTGGGGCCTCAGGCACCTCATCCAGTGAAAGAGAGAAGTGTGTCTGAATCCCAGCTCTGACATCCTACTTTCCAGGGAACAGCAAGACAAGGAACTGCCAGTCTTATAAATGAATTGGTTTTTACTATTCAGAAACATTTCCCAAAATAATTTTGATGTGATTCTGCTTGGACAGAAACAGCTACTGCCTTCTCTCCCCTCAGTCGCCTTCAGAAACACCATTAGACTCACAGGCGCCACCTCCTGCACTCCAGTTCACTCCCCTGCAGCATGGTCTCTTCCCCATATCCAGGCCTTTGAAATTGCACGGTCAAGGTCACCATAACTTCCCAAGACAGAGAACAACACACACCTCTGTCCTTCTCTTTCTTGGCCTCTCAAACAGTTCCACCATGGAGCATGCTCTTTTGGAGATGCTATTCTAGCCCTGAGGGTGTGGGGAGGACCTAGGGGAAATGCCTTGAATGTCTGGATGGACCTGGACCCACAATGCTGGCCAGAACCTCTGTGCACCACACATGCCTCATGGTGACTCCTCTTCCTGTTGTGATCCTTTTGCTACCAAATTCTAGATTCCCAGGTGAGACATCCATTTAAATACTCAACAATTATTTGTTGAGCGCCAACAAATTCCGGAGCTTGGTATCCAACAGTAGGAACACGGCCAGGGCCAGCACGGCCTCTGCACTCCTCGCATTCACAGCTCACTGCCGAGAAGTCGGATGTCCATGAAATGGGGAAGGGAGTACACAGATGCAAACCAAGGAGCCAGGAGCTGTTCGAGGTGAGATGGGGACAGATGTCCACTCACGGAGCAGCAAGACTGGCTATGAAAGTGGGAGGAGCCGACAGAGGACTGGAGAGAGGCTGGGAGTGTTCCTGATCCAGAGACCTGCCTCTAGGATCCTGCAGGATGGAGGAGCTCTCCAAAGGGGCACCTGGTAACCTGGCACTATCCTTTCTCTGGATGGAGAATCTGGGCAATAAAGACTGGAAGACCCTGCCTATACCCCCCCCCACACACACACACGTCAGCCCCTCACTCCTGGGGTAGAGGATGGAGCGTGGGAGGGGACAGTTGGGGGGCTGGCAGAGTCCTACAGTCCAGACACACTAAGGAGTCACACCAGTCAGTCATCACCCATGCTTTAGAGGTATTCTGTGACCTTCCATAGACTCAGCCAGGGTCTGTTCAGTGTCTTGTCACAGAGGGTGATGATTCCTTTGCACTAACTTAGTTCTTAAATGGATAGAAGGATTTAATGCCGTTTTGTCACAGGGAAGAAAATGAGACCATTTTCTTCAGGTGTCCCTGTCATCTTCGCCAGGCCTGGTCTTTCATCTTCACATAAGGGCATGGTGGCTGGTAAAGCTAAGGATCTGTCAAGGGCCACACAGCCAGCGAGGGGCCCCGGGAGGACTTGTCTGTGTGATTTCAGTGTTTACAGCTTGCCCCTGCACCACCTCAGAGACCCACTGGGACTGCATCTCAGCAGGTGAAGAGAGGCTCAGAAAGAGGGAGGCCCCTTGGGCCAGAAACCTGCTCACTCTATCAGCTCTATGCTGTTCCCTGAGTCACAGGAGAAAAAGTGACCCCCCCGTCCCCCCCCCCCGCAGCAAATGAGTTGGTTGTGCAGCTGCAAAGTAAATAATGAGAATGGGCTGAAGCCAGTGTCTCAGGACTGTGTGAGGAAAGCCGCCTCCTGGCAGGGCAGCTGCTGGGAGACCAAAGCACTTGCTGACCACGCCCTCCCCAGGAACATGAACTTCTGCAGCACTTCAGAGCTGGGCAGGAGCCCATGGGAGCAAGCCTTCACTAGCCTCCCTCCCCCAACCCGCTGCTGACCTCCCTCCTGGGGAAGCCCTTCTGAACATCTGTATCCTGCCAGCAGCTGGCACGGGGACTCTGCTGCTGTCACCTAGGGTCAGTCAGCATAAGCCCACTAATCCTGGGACTGTCACCTCTGACCTCACAGAGACCCTCTCTCTCTGACCCTGGAAATCTGGAGTGAGTTTGGGGGGAATTTAGACGGATGTTGCTCTTGCCAGTTTCCTGTGGAAATTAAGTGAAGCCAGGCGGGAACTCACTAGGAAGAGAGGCAAAGAGACTTGAGGACAGCAGGGAACATGAAGGCAGGAGGTGTTTGTTTGCAAAGCTGTTGGTCCTGCTTTGCTGGGTCCTTCTCAGGAGGAAGAAGACCACTGGCAGGGCTTGTCAAGTAAAGCAAGTCCCTGTCCAGCCAGCCTTCCATTCCTCAGTCCCACCCTGGGCTCTCCCACTGACCACGGCTCTGAGCCCACAGATCTCCACTCTTGGCTCCTGCAGGCTTCTGGGCCCAACACAAGCTGTTTCCTCTGCTTGGAAGAGCCTTCCTTGAATCTGTGTTTGGAAAACCTCTATTCCACTCTCAGTGTGTCTCCCCTATCTTTGATAGGGGTTTAATCACCTCGATATCCACCACACCAGAGCGGGGGAAATGGAGAAAGGATCTGGGTTGGACATTATCACGATGCCGTGTGTACACGTATGAAACGGTCAAAGAATAAATAACAGACATAACTGGAAGAGGGAAAGGGAGAAAACAGAGAGGATGGAGGAGGTATAGTCTGTCTGAGAACTCACAGATACTGCTTGTCGCTGTTGATATACCCACCTCTCTGAATGCAAGCCTACAGATTGAACTGCTGTAGGGCTCGGCTGTGCAAACATACGTTTTCAGTGAGAACACCTGGGAGCCATACTGAGTTAGGAGAGGCTGCCCCAAGTCAGTCAGAGGAGACAGACTCCTTCTGACGGGTTGCTCTGCCATAGAGCATCTAGGGTTATGCTCATCCTGGACCCCAGTGTGTCAACTATATTACTGTGTCTATACTCCAGCCAGGCACAGGGCAAGGGAGGGAATATTGCTCCCCTCATGGATACAACTGGAACTTGGGATCAGACGGCCTTGACTTGCTCCCTGGCCGTGGCTACTAGACAAAATACTGCCAGTGTGCCACCCTACCCTCTTTCCTGTCTTCCTTCTCACATCTTGATGACATCTAAGGGGTCCCAGGACCCAGGGCTGAGCAAGTGCGTAAGATTCATGGCATAAATAAATATGCATGAGCCTCCTCTTCCTCAAGATAGAAGTGTTCAGGCAGACAGTGAAAGAGCCCAAGGCCCTGTGTGTGCATCCTGGATATAGTTGTACTTGAAGCTCTTGACTGAGTGTAAGTATGGAAGTACTTGAAGGTTTAGCCTGTTCCTTGTAGGTCTGAACTTGAATTTGAGTGACTTCCTCTTGCATAAGAAGAAAGTCACCCATGGGACTTGTCGTCTGCTTCTCAGGTTTGTGGTACTTGAAGCTGAATGCCCTTCTCACTAGGTAGCATGGTGACTGCTCATCTCAAGCCATACTTGTGGTAGTAACTATCAGCTAGAACATGAAGGTTACAAGAGGGTCCAATGGGATCCTGGGAATTGTGGTTCCAGAATAAAGGATGCCCACAGAAGTGATGGGCAGCAGGGTCTCTCTGTGGCAGCTGTGAGGACAAGGAGCTAGAGCAGAGTGGACACTAGGGTCACACAGTGCAAGGGGGTGTGGGAACACGGGGAAGAAAAGTGTTCAAGGGCCCCAGCAAATGAAAGGCCCATGACCTTGGCAGGAAGGTCCAGCTCGGGGTTGGGGACAGGAGCCAAACCACACAGTGTGATCAAATCCCAGCTTTGTGCAGCCCACTGAGGGAGGAGTGGGACACACATGCTCAAGGAAGGGTGATGCAATGCAGGAATAGCTCCACAGCCAGCTGCGGCCATGCTCCCTCGCAAGTCCACTCCTCCCCACCCCTGCGTGAACTTCCAGCTCATCTGGCACGAGGCATGGTCCTGACACAGATGTGACTCCCTCAGTAGTCCCAGCCCACGATTCAGAAGCTCACTGTATGTTAGGGCCTAGCCACAGGCCTTTCCTGGTAGCCCAATACCATCCTCATCTGACAAGAACCAGACTATGCCTTCCTCTAGTCCCCTCTTTTAACTATGGTGTGTCATCCAGTGACCCAATGTCATCCATATTACTGTGTCAATACCTCAGCCACAGGCAGGCACAGGGCAAGGGAGGAAATAACCCTCTCCTCAAGGAAACAACGGGAACCTGGGGGTCAGATGGCTGTCACTTGCTCCTCAGCCTTGGCTCCTAGAGAAAATGCTGTCAAAGTGTGCCACCCTCGGCTGTGCCACCCTCGGCTGGCATTACGATCTGGAATCATAATTGGTGGGGTCCCCAGGATGGAATCAGTGTCAGCGCTTGCGTTTCCCACGGGACACAGCCCACTGCTCTGGTACATTTAAGAGTGTCAGCAGCC
The DNA here is from genome assembly GCF_011762505.2 of Arvicanthis niloticus. Classification (NCBI taxonomy): domain Eukaryota; kingdom Metazoa; phylum Chordata; class Mammalia; order Rodentia; family Muridae; genus Arvicanthis; species Arvicanthis niloticus. Next base: position 97,202,745 of record NC_047662.1, read on the forward strand.
ATGCTGAGTTCCTGGGAGACTGTGGGGACCTCTCCTGGGTTCTGCCAGGCCCTCTCATTCCTCAGAGTTGGCCTCAGATGTTCAGGAAGGAAGCAGAAGGCTGAGCGGCCTGTGGTGCTCCCCCACCCTTTTTGCTGCAGGGCCTTCCCTGAGGACAGCTGCTTCCTTTCACTCTTTTTAGAACCAGAAGACACGATTATGACCAAATTTAGCAAACAACCAAAAATGAAAACCCAACCCATATTTTAAAATATGCTTTTGCAACTCCACCCTCCGGAAGGAAAGTCTCCTCTCTGAGCCACGTGGGTGAGGATGGAGAGGTGAAGAGGCAGAGTCATGCTGTGTCATGATTCTGAGGGCGGTAGACATGGGCGGGGTCTCCTCACCAATGACAGACAGCTGGAACAAAGCAGGCCCAGACGGGGATCCGAGGGGCCCATAGTCAAGAAGCCATCTCTTGATTATAGCTGGGGAGAAAAGATGCTTCTTCATGACACATCAGACACGTACCATGGCAGAATGCCCCTCTTCAGATGGGCTCTATGCTTGGTACATTGTTCTACAGTGCTTGCTGAGGAGCACAGGGAAACCCAAGCACCAGTGTAGACCACCGTATGCCATCATAGCAGCCAAGTATTAGGGGCTGCACGTGACTGGCACGCTGGATAGGTGGATTGAAGACTATTTCCAGGAATTATAAATGTGTCCAGCTGTCTCTGAGAGATTTTTCAGAAGGGGGAGAAGGTGTCTGGGAGCCAGAATGAGTGAGGCAGGTACACGAGGCACAGGTGCCAAGGCTTGCTCCACAGAGTACAGCATAAAAATTCAACAAGTGCATGTATGAAAATCAGTCATCATGGTGTCTCATATGTGCAGTATACACAGTCAACAGTGTTCATCATTCTAATTGTTAGAGACTTTGGCGTGTATGGCTAAGTTGACAGCCAGGTGTAGTGACACTCATCTATAATCACAGCCCTCAGAAGGATCAGGAATTTGTAGCCAGCTGGGGTTACATGAGACACTGTCTCAAAAAAAAAAAAAAAAAAGGCAACAGAAAGCAAGCAAGAGACGAATAAGATGAAAGCAAAGCTGAGGCATTTCTCCCAGGAGTCGGAAGGTGCAGGATGACTTTGTGCATTTGAACCCAGGCGCCTAATTCTGCATCCCTGAGGGATGGGCGGTGTTTACTGGGCATGACGATCTTCTTTTGGTTTGTTTGTTTTGCTTTAATTTTTTTTTTGAGATAGGATCTTTCTACATAGTCCTCCTTCTCCCATTATGTAGACCAGGCCGGCCTTGAATTCACAGAAATCTACCTGCCTCTGCCTCTGGAGTGCTGGGATCACCCAGACAGGCAGCCAAATGAAAGGAGCTGTCCTCTGACCCGGTCTCACCACACTTGGGCACATGTACCTGAAAGTCTCTGATCCCCACCACAGAGATGCTTGCACATCCATGTCTACTGCAGGACCATTGGTCAAAATATAGAACCAGCCTAGGTTGCCAGCACAGATAAATGTCTAAAGAGATTGTGGTTCATACTGAGGATGGCATTTTCCTCAGCTGTGAAGAAGACTGGCGATTTCATCTGCAGGAAAGTGAATGAGCTGAAGATCATCAGGCCAAACCAAATCAACCAGAGTCGGAAAGACAGATGTTTCTCTCACGTAGAATCTAGATTATGTACACAATCTGTCTGTCTGTCTGTCTGTTTGTCTGTCTGTCTGTGTGTTTATCTATCTACCTGCCTATCTATCTATCTACCTACCTATTATCTATCTATTCATAATCTATTATCTATCTATAATCTATCATCTATCTATAATCTATTATCAATCTATAATCTACCTATTATCTATCTATCAATCTATTATCTACCTATAATTTATCTACCTATTATCTATCTATCTATCTATCTATCTATCTATCTATCTACCTATCTATCTATGAATAGGACCTAAAAGTAGAAAGGCATTACTTGGTGGCAAAAAAAAAAAAAAAAACAAAAAACAAAAAAAAACAAAAACAAAGACAGTGAGGCATGAGAAGAGAATAAGGGTACTTTTTTAGTTAAGCCATATTCATTCATCCTCTCTCTCCCTTTCTCTCTCTCTCTCTCTCTCTCTCTCTCTCTCTCTCTCTTTCTCTCTCTCTCTGTCTCATGCACGTGTGAGTGCACACACATCTCTGTCTTGTGCACATGTGAGTGCACACACATCTCTCTCTGTCTTGTGCACATGTGAGTGCACACGGCTCTGTCTCATGCATGTGTGAGTGCACACACGTCTCTCTGTCTCGTGCACATGCAAGTGCACATGTCTCTCTGTCTTGTGCATGTGTGAGTGCACACATGTCTCTCTCTGTCTCATGCACGTGCAAGTGCGCACACACACACATACACACACGCACTAAATGGAATGGCTTTAGCTCAGTGGCTCCTTCAACAATACAGCAAAAAGAAAATTAAGCAGAAAATAAAAGTGAACAAAAGACTAGATGGAAATACTTCATCAGTGCTTTCTTCGGACACAGAACAAGTGGTTTCTTGATAATATGTTTTTGTAGTTTCTAAATTTTCAGCAATGAGCTTATGGTTTGTTTGTTTTACTTTTATCATTATTTTTACTTTATTATTTTAAAAAATTGGAAATAAATAAAAACCATCACACACTAAAATTAACTAAATTCAAAGATTATACAACTTACTGAAACTACATACTGTTAGAATTGGTTTGGTTTTTTGTAACAATATGGAAGAAATAAAATATTAAAGACAGCGGCACACACCTCTGGAAGCCACCCTGGATGAGACTCCATCAGGTGTGGGTTTAGTTCCCAAGTTCCCAAGCCAAAATCTATTCTTATCAGAGATTCACAGCAAGTGTCCTGACCCCTGTATCAGACCTGCTCCCTTTGTCCTTGGAAGACAGACCAGGCACCCTGAACAAGAACCCGTGAGGACAGTTCTAGGGTGTGAGGCCCAAGGGTGGGGTCACCGAGGGCCTAGGAGCTCAGGTGGCACAGTGGAGATGGAGTTATTTCACTCAGCTCCAGTGTCAGCGAGGCGTGGTCAACAACAGCGTGGATCTTTACAATAGACCTAGCCTTCCCATCAGCAATGGTTGGTGTTTATTACTAACATGATTCAGTCTGCATCACCTGGGAGCTAAGCCCCTACAGGACCATGCCTGTGCGAGATGCTCTTAAGTTCACTGATGTAGGCACCCATCTTAAATGTGAGTGGAGCCGCTCACTGAGCAGGGCAATGTGGGTTGTAATAAAATGAAGGAAGCCAGCTGAGGTCTGATAAACATTCACTCCTTTAGTGACAATTTGGGCATTTTGGTTGTTTTTTTTTTTTTGAAAGACACTGAAATCTTATAAGAATATGTTTTCTTTTTAATGCCAGGTGTGAAATATGTGGCTGCTTCAGATGGCCCACAGCAGCTGACTGTGCTTTGCCTCCTGTTCTAGCAGGGGCGTGATTTCTCCAGCAGCAGATAGTTTCTGCGATTGTGTGACATTTGGAATTCTGGGGACTCTTCAGAGGGTATATAAATACTAGAGCCCCGAGAGATTGGGGGTTGTTGGCTGTTTGCTGTTGGTTGTTGGTGGTCAATGTTTAAGTAGTTATGCACAAAGAAGAAAGAATAAACTAAGGTATCCTGATGATAAAGATCAAAATTGCCCCAAGGAACTCAACGCCCCTAATCAACAGGAAGCAGTCTAATGATACTGTCACCATTCCTTTTCCCTCTATCCTTTTTTCTTTCCTATCTAGTTAGGGGGTTGGAAGGGCGGAAATAAAGGGATGGAGCAGGGTGGAAGAAAGAACCCACAAAGTAGCCAAAGACTGGCTACATGCCCCTCTCTGTTTCTTGACTGTGCAAGCTACTTTAGGCTCTTCACCCTTGACTTCCCCACCACAATGGACTGTACCTTGGACAGTGCCCTAAACCAAACCCTTTCTCCCTTAAGTTGTTTCTGTCAGAATATCAACAACACGGCAACAGGGTAAGAATCAAAGGCACCATCAGAAGGCGGCAGAGTCAAGCCTCCTCTACTTTTAATCAAAGACAGCATTGAGCTGCGACAGACCCTGGGCCAGCAGCAGAAAATGAGAGTTCTGGTGCTGTGTGACACCGGCCTGATGCCTTCCCTCTCTGGGCCTCTGGTTTTCCATCTGGAGTTGGTGGAGTTGGACAGAGTGAGTTCTCACTGCTTCCCAGCTTGAAGACAGAGGCGGCGTGACAGCACAGACCCCTGGCCACCCTGTCTTTGTGGCCCAACAGACTGAGGATGCCTTTGGGCTCTATTGTTCTAGTCTTGACTTTAATGAGGCCACATCTGGAGTGTATCTCCGCTGAGCCCTCTTGTGTGCAGTTCCTCACAGCTGGGTCCCCATAAATCAATTTGTTCTGTGGACAAGTTCCCAGAACCATCCAGATTCTGACCCAGAAAAGGCAGTTTTTCTTTCCTTGCAGTGTCTGGTTCCAAAGGCTGTGACAGGCACTCCACTTTCATTGGGGTAAGCTCTCGGCTCCTCCAAATTCCTGCCAGGAGGATTTCAGAGGAGCATATCCTCAGGCAGAAAGTATGAACCAACCCCTTCCAGTGCTTTTGAGGGGTGGGAGTGGCACCCCAACTTCAAGGTGAAAAGACTGAGCAGAAATGACCCCACCAGACTTCTGTGGCCCTCAGATTCTTATTCTCCACAGAGATCTTAAGTTATTATGGAAGACAGGAGTTAAAAAATTCACCCCTATGGAGGGAGAGAAGCCTGTGCTCTTTAGTTCAGCCATATATTCTTGCTGCTCCTGACACCGCTCTGTCCCCAGCTCTCTCTAGGTCTAAGACATTAGAGTCCTGCCTGGGAAGACTCTGCATCCCTCCCTCAGTGAGTGCTCCCAGAGCACCACCAAAAGCGGCTTGGGGGTTGGGAGGAGCAGCATTTTACCCTTTCACATAAAGCTCAGTGCTCCCTCCCATGGTATGCATGGCTCATCAGTAAGGTGGCTGGCCCAGAGTCCAAGTAGCCAGACTGAACGTTGCACAGTCCCAGCCACACCAGCTCTGGACTTCATCTCTCCTGCTGACCTAAGTCCAACCTAGGTCCTTAGTTGTCTCTCTGGTGAAAAGGGTTTGGAATCAGACTCCACTTAGAGGTGTTCTTAAAGATAACATTTTGTTTTTATTTTGTTTTTTTGTATATTTATTTATGTTATTTGTTATTCTTATTTATTACACTTACTCTGTAGACAAGGCTGGCCTCAAACTTATGGCAATCCTTCCGCGCCAGTTTCCCAAATGCTTTGATCGCAGGCATGCACCACCATACCTGGCTGAAAGATGGTTTTTATCAACAGGAATCCATGTGTGGCTCAGGAGGCTTCTGAGAAACAGCAGCCCCCTGTCCCACCACTCCTTGCCCCTGGACTGAAATGACCCCAGACTTCCTGAAACTCTTGGATTCTAATTTTTTTCCAGAGAGCTAAAGTTATTATGGGTGAGAAGAGTTGAAAAACTAAAATCTCTGTGGCGGACGGCTGGGGCCTGGCCAGCTCTGCAGATCTGTGCTTTTCTGTTCTGCAAACACCACAGGACCCTGGTGGAGAGCAGCAACAGGGATTCTCCTGACGACATCTCTGTCCCCAGCTATCTCTGGGAATAAGCCAGAGCAAGAGTCCCACTGCTTGCTCTATGCTCCTTGCCCTCTCCACCCTCCTGTGAGTGCTCCCACTCCAGACCAAAAACCCACTCTCAACGCTTTCGTACTTCTTCCTGGATTTGTGTCCACATGTCAAATAACATACTGCCCAGCTTTCTCATGATGCTTCAGTCTTAAACTATTGTCGTCATCGTCGTCATCATCATCATCATCATCATTGTCATCATCATCATGATCATCATCATCACCTTTTTGGTAGGGAAAACAGAGAAGTTTGTTCTCATATACCACCAACCCTCTCTACCTTTGTGGGTGAGGTAGGTATAGGTTTTTATGCAGCCCAGGCTAGCCCTTCATCATCCCATCTCCACCTCCTAGGTGCTGGGATTCCAAGTAGGTTCCATGGTGACCAGCAGGCCTTTCCTTCTTGTGGAATACACATGTACATTCTGCCCTGCCCACCCCACAGCCTAGTGACATCACTTGCATCACTTCTGAGACCAGCCTGGCCTGGTCAGTAGTGGATCAGAAGCAAGTCCAGACCTCTAATTAAATGTAGATTTCATGCTGGCACTTGCTTCTCTCCCTCCTGGAAACCCATGAAAACCACATCCAGCAGGATGGTGGAAGCAGCAAGGCTAGTGGGCTATCCTGGGGCAGAGGAGACTCCAGAATATTTGTTCTCTAAAGGACCATCCAGGGGCTAAGAGCAAACATACTGGGTGGTCTCCAAGGAGATCTAGAGCAAGAATGGAAGCCCCAGGGAGACTTGTGTAAGCACCACAAGGATGTGTCATGTGAGGATTCTTGCTCACTGGCAGGAGATAGGCTAAGGCTGGTCAGCCATGCAAGCTGGAGACACAGATGGGAGACTTCTGCAGGCATGGAGTGGAGAGTATTTGGCTCCTGGAAGTCCCTGTGGAGCCTACAACAGTCACTTGCTTTCTCGTCTCAGTTGTCTGTGAGAATCCAGTGGTGTTGTGCAGTCCTTGATTGACTCCGTACCAGAGCTGTACCAACAGGCACACGCATCTGGTAAATCCCTTGTGGGGTACTGAAATCTCTCTTAAGGCTCCCATGAGCAATCTCACTGACCCCTGCCTTATAAAAAGTTCAAGATGATTCACAGACGTTTCATGATTCAGCAGTTGGGGCAGAAGCCTCCACTCCACAGGGACTGAGTACTGGAAGATGGGGGAGGACTAGATGGAGCAATCACAGCTGATGTGGGCTCTGACCATGGCCTCTCCAGCAGGGCAGTAGAGATCTAACAAAGGCAAGGCTGAGGAAATAACTCTCTCAGCCTCTGCCCTGTTATAAAGAAAGAGACGCTGAAGGGTGAAGCCACAGAAGGAATTCTACCTGCTAAGTGCATTCACAGGAGGGAGTGGCAGTCTGGCCCCTAAATGGCTCCACATGTGGGGCACAGTCCCTGGCTCTTCTTGACTTGGAACTCTCTACACAAATGTAAATCAGCCGCAAAATCTCCTGTGCTCTCCAAGTGGGACAGACTCATTCATCCAGGCTGTCGATAAGCATTGTGTAAGTGGGCTAAGAGTTGAAGGGATGGCCCTACATCAGGGTGTGGGAGCTGTGGGACCCTTGAGGACCTGTGAGTCACTTCTCCTCCCCTCTAAGAAGCAAGAGAGCAGCAACTACTGCATTCTGGAGTAAGTCCAGGGTGCTATGTGACCTAAGACCAGTTCTCTGCCCTCTCCATTATTTCTGTCTTAAACAGCACCAGGGTTTGTGTGCACTGGCATCTTGGCAGGTATTTTGCGAATCCAGTGAGCTCACTGGTAGAAGTGCTTAGAACAGTGCTTTGGTTGTGGTAATTATCATCATCATCTGAGTAAAAGCTGCAAATGGGAGGCCACAGTGCCCCCCTCCAGCCAACCTGACAAGATCAGACAATATAACCCCGGAAGAAAGCAAGTCTCTAAAGCTATGAATAATGAAATTGAGGATATAGCTTCGTTTTTTTTTTTTATTTGAATTTTATTCTATGTGTATGAGTGTTTTGTCTGCACATGTATCTGTATCACATTCTTGCCTGGTGTTTGAGGAGTCTAGAAGAGGAAGTTGGATCTCCTGGAGCCGGAGTTACAGATGGTTGTGAGCTGCCATGTGGGTTCTGGGAATCAAATTCAGGGTCTCTGGAAGAGCAGTTAAGTGCTCTTAACCACTGAGCCGTCTCTTCAGCTTACCAGGAAACAGGCCAGTATTCCCAGTCATTCTTATCAAGTAAATACTGCAGCTGTGATATGCCAGGCCAGATGGGAAAGCCTTCAAAACTGTTCCCCAAGAATGGAACTTAACACAATCTAACACAGCACAGCCAGTTTGTGAAGGCTCAGTTTAAAAAAGAGGCCCCATTGACACCTCCAGAACTTCAACCAAGCTGAATTCAGAAGACAGTTATAAAACAGCATGTGAAGTACCAACATGAGAATTCAGCTCTAGTTTTCTGTGTCTGCAAACACACACTTTTCTCAACATGCCCCTCCCCGTTTCCCCCCCCCCCCCCCCCCCCGACAGCCACACTTGGCACTGGGTAGCCTCCGGGTGCCTCCCAGGTATGCACCCAGCCCATGGATCTCAGATTCACAGGAGTTTTAAAACCATTGTCTTGCCTACCATAGAAGCACTGCCCTATTTCCGAGCTGACACCACCACCTAGTGTCACTCAGGAAGGCACGCCTGTGGGGGTGGGGGTTGGCTGGAGCCTCCCTTTGCCCTTCTTTCTCCTCACGCAGGATCTCAGCCCAGCCCTGCTTCCTTCTTGCTCTCACTCACTAAGGTCCTGCTGCTGGAAATGCAGCCACACACCACAGAGTGGCTCAAACCTGTAACCCCAGCGCCTGGGAGACTGCAGCAGTCTGGGTTACAGAGAGGATTCATAGCCAGACTGGGGTACATCGGAAAATGAAAAAGAGAGTTGGGGGGGAGTAGAAGGGGGATTGCTGGTTGTGAGGGAAAAGGAAAGAGATGGAGGAAATAAGGAAAAATGAAGAAAAAGAATAGAAGAAGAAAGTGGGAGGTACTGGAAACCCACAGCCCAGAACCCCCTAAGACTTAGTAAGGCACACAGACCCTTGGCCTCACCCTAGAACTGATGAGTCCAAATGCACCTTTTCTCCAGGTGGCACGTGATTCCCTCGGTGCAGGGGAATGTGTGATGAGCTGTTCCAACAGGAGGGGAAGGGAAGCTGCTAAGGACAGGACACTTCAGTGCATGAAGAAACAATACATAAAACATTACATATATTATATATAAAATAGAATACAACATTAACATTCTAAGTAAAGCAAATCCTTCCTGAGCAATAAGATGTTTGTCATGTGAGGAGATTTTATTTCTTGGGATTTTTAATCAGTCTAAAACAATGGAATCTTCTATAATGATCAGTAGGAGTAACGGGCAGAGGGTTCCTCGTACTCCAACCCCGCTGTACACAGGATATCTGTGTTCCTATGGATGGAAGAAAAACACTGATTGGTCTCTGACCCTAGACAGCCAATCTGAACTTGACTCCTAGAGGCCATCTCGGGACCTAGCCACACCACACCACACCACACCACACCACACCACACCACACCACACCACACCACACCACACCACACCACACCATGCTGGCTTAGTTCTTCAAAGCCAGAAGCAGGTTCTCAGCAGTGACCTCCAGCAGCTGAGCTTCATTCCTACAACTGCAGGGACCAATTCCCTCTATCAGTGAGCTGGGAAGTGTTACTGTGAATATTTAAAATGGCTACTTCTAGGGCCGACTATCTAAGCGGGCGGCGGCTCTGCTTAGCTCTGCCGCCATGTTCCCTGGCCAGAGGCCATGCACGCGCCAAAGCTAGAAACAGCCAGCCAGAAACACCGGCCCTGGCACCCACGAGACACCATTGTGGGAGATGGCTCTGCCGATCTACCATGCTGTCTCAACAATGCTTAGCTGAACCCCAATCAATACCTGCCATCCATGCGGTACCCGGTAGAAATGAGACTCTAATGCTTAAAGATTATCCAATGGCTTTATATATTTGGTAACACTCAGTTAACAAGATGCCCACACAATTGGAAGTGTTACCCAATTAACTAACCTAAATATAAGTTGTTAACCCAGGACTGCTCTCGGCACATGCGTGGTTCTCCATGGCTCCTACATCTCTGCTCTCCTAGCTCCTCCTTTTCCTTTTCCTCTTCCTCTCCTTCTCTCCTCCCACATTAGCTCCTCCCAAATTACCGAGTTTATTGTAAAATGTATCAGGGGAAATATACTGGTACAGGGAAGCAGAGCTCATGCCTCAGAGAATGCAACAGTGGGACACAGTTTGCTTTCGTTCGAGACCCAGAGCTGAAAGGCAAGTAAAGCTGAACACATCCTGCCCTTTGACCCTCAAGGGACAGTGAGGAAGGAGGTGATCGCTGACTTCACCTGCTAACTTCTTGGCTACAATAGGAAAACCCAATGGACACCCGGAACACAGACTTACAGCATAGAGCAAATGTTGAGGAGCCTGATAAAGTTTGTGGTTCCTTAAATAGATGTTTGATGAAGACAAGAATGCTGGAGCTGCTGGCAGTGAGAGCACAAGAAAGGAGGCCTGCAGGTGGAAACTGGACAACAGCCATTCTACTCGGAGCATAAAGTTCTGTAAAACTGACTAGTGAACTTACAGGGACCTCAGTCCTGAAATAAACAGCCACACACGCCAAGGATGGTCCTATACCCAGCTAAACTATCTCACAAACATGGAAGGTAGGCTTTAAAAAAATTCCCAAATAAGCAAAACCAGCCTGATGCAAATGAATCTACCCTTCAGAGAAGTGTAACCTCCTTACAACTAAAACAAATACTATGTGGAACTTCAGAACGTCAAGTACAACTCAGGAACTGGTGTATATGCCAGGAAGTTGGAGGACCCTGTGTGTGTGTGTGTGTGTGTGTGTGTGTGTGTGTGTCTGTGTCTGTGTCTGTGTCTGTGTGTGTATACAGTCTTCTCTTACTGTTTAAATCAATCTTTACTGTTTAAATCAATCTTACTATTTAAATCATTATGTTATTCCACTGTTGGGTTTATAAGGCATGGCATGTCTATTAACAGAAAAAGGAGGAGAAATGAGATTGGATTGACACAGCTAAATTTTACTAGAATTAACTCAACAATAAGCAAAAGGCTATGAAAAAATTAAAAGAAATATATTGTAATCTCTAAGACACATGCTAGACAGGTGACTGAAGAATAGAGCTGGCCCCTCGCCTGGATCCCGGTGACTGGATTAAAATCATTTCTCATGATGATGACAGAGGACTTTAAAAAGGACATAAACAACACTCTCAAATAATTTGAGGAGAACACAGGTAAACAGAGCCCTTAAAGAAATGCAAGAAAACACAACCAGGTGAAGGAATTACACAAAACTGTCCAGGATCTAAAAATGGAAGTAGAAACAATAAAGAAATCTCAAAGGGAGACTACCCTAGAGGTAGAAAACCTAGGAAAAAGATCAGGAGTCATAGACGCAAGCATCACCAACAGAATACAAGAGATAGAAGAGAGAATCTCATGAGCAGAAGATACCATGGAAAACATAGACACAATGATCAAAGAAAATGTGAAATGCAAAAAGCTTCTAACACAAAACATCCAGGACACAATGAGAAGACCAAACCTAAGGATAATAGGTATAGATGAGAGTGAAGACTCTGAACTTAAAGGGCCAGTAAATATCTTCAACAAAATTATAGAGGAAAACTTCCCTAACCTAAGAAAGAGATGTCCTTAAATATACAAGAAGCCTACAGAACGCCAAATAGATTAGACCAAAAAAGAAATACCTCCCGTCACATAATAATCAAAGCATCAAATATACAAAACAAAGAGAAGATACTGAAAGCAGTAAGAGAAAAAGGCAAAGTAATATATAAAGGCAGACCCATAAGAATTACACCAGACTTCTCACCAGAGACTATAAAAGCCAGAAGATCCTGAACTGATATTATACAGACCCTAAGAGATCACAAATGCCAGCCCAGACTACTGTACCCAGAAAAATTCTCAATCACGGAGAAACCAAGATATTCCACGACAAAACCAAATTTACACAATATCTTCTCACAAATGCAGCACTTCAAAGGATAATGGATGGAAAACTCCAACACAAGGAGGGAAACTACAACAAGGAAAAAGCAAGAAAGTAGTCTTCCAACATCCCCAAAAGAAGATAGTTACACAAACATAATTCTACCTCTAATAATAAAAATAACAGGAAGTAACAATCATTTTTCCTTAATATCTCTTAATATCAATGGACCCAATTCTCCAATAAAAAGACATAGACTATCAGACTGGATACATAAACAGGACCCAGCATTTTGCTGCATACAGGAAATGCACCTCTGTGAAAAAGACAAACACTACCTCAGAGTAAAAGGATGGAAAACAATCTTCCAAGCAAATGGTCTCAAGAAACAAGCTGGAGTAGCCATTTTAATATCAAATAAAATTGATTTTCAACCAGAAGTAATAAAAAAAAGATAAGGAAGGACACTACATACTCATCAAAGGAAAAAGTGTACCAAGAAAAACTCTCAATTCTGAACATCTATGCCCCAAATGCAAGGGCACCCACATACATAAAAGAAACTTTACTAAAGCTTAAAGCATACATTACACCCTACACAATAATAATGGGAGATTTCAACACCTCACTCTCAGCAATGGACAGATCATGGAAACAGAAACTAAACCGAGACACAATGAAACTAACAGAAGTTATGAACCAAATGGATTTAACTGATATCTGTAGAACATTTCATCCTAAAACAAAAGAATATACCTTTTTCTCAGCACCTCACGGTACCTTCTCCAAAATAGACCATATAATTGGTCACAAAACAGGCCTCAACAGATACAAAAAGACTGAAATAATCCCGTGTACCGTATCAGACCACCATGGACTAAGGCTGGTCTTTAATAACAACAAAAACAACGGAAAGCCCACATACACATGGAAACTGAACAACGCTCTATTCAACAATGACTTGGTCAAGGAAGAAGTAAAAAAAGAAATTAAAGACATTTTAGAATTTAATAAAAAGGAGGACACATCATACCAAAACTTGTGGGACTCCATAAAAGCAGTACTAAGAGGAAAACTCATAGCTCTAAGTGCCTACAAAAAACAAACAAACAAACAAACTGGAGAGAGCATACACTAACAACTTGACAGCACACCTAAAAGCTTTAGAACAAAAAGAAGCTAATATGCCCAAGAGGAGTAGATGGCAGGAAATAATCAAACTCAGAGCTGAAAGCAACCAAGTAGAAACAAAAAGAACTATATAAAATATCAATAAAACCAAGAGCTGGTTCTTTGAGATAATCAACAAGATAGATAAACCCTTAGCCAGACTAATCAAAGGGCACAGAGACTGTATCCAAATTAATAAAATCAGAACTGAAAAGGGAGAGATAACAACAGAAACTGAGGAAATTAAAAAAAAAAATCATCATATCCTACTACAAAGGCCTATACTCAACAAAATTGGAAAATCTGGATGAAATGGACAATTTTCTAGACAGATACCAGGTACCAAAGTTAAACAAGAAGCAGATAAGCCATCTAAACAGTCCCATAACCCCGAAAGAAATAGAAGCAGTCATTAAAAGCCTCCCCACCAAAAAAAAGTCCGGGACCGGATGGTTTTAGTGCAGAATTCTATTAGACCTTCAAGAAAGACCTAATACCCATTCTCTTCAAACTATTCCACAGAATAGAAACAGAAGGAACACTACCCAATTCATTCTATGAAGCTACAATTACACTTATACCTAAACCTCACAAAGACCCAACAAAGAAAGAGAACTACAGACCAATCTCACTTATGAATATTGATGCAAAAATACTCAATAAAATTTTCGCAAACCGAATCTAAGAACACATCAAAACAATCATCCATCATGATCAAGTAAGCTTTATTCCAGGAATGCAGGGATGGTTCAATATCCGAAAATCCATCAATGTAATCCACTACATAAATAAACTCAAAGAAAAAAAACACATGATCTTCTCACTAGATGCCGAGAAAGCATTTGACAAAATTCAACATCTCTTCATGACAAAAGTCTTGGAAAGATCAGGAATTCAAGGCGCATACCTAAACATAGTAAAAGCAATATACAGCAAGCCAGTAGCCAACATCAAACTAAATGGAGCAATTGCAGCAATTCCACTAAGATCAGGGACTAGACAAGGCTGCCCACTCTCACCCTATCTATTTAATATAGTACTGGACGTCCTAGCCAGAGCAATTAGACAACAAATGGAAGTCAAAGGGATACAAACAGGAAAGGAAGAAGTCAAGATTTCACTATTTGCAGATGATATGGTAGTATACTTAAGTGACCCTAAAACTTCCACCAGAGAACTCCTAAACCTGATAAACAACTTCAGCAAAGTGGCTGGATATAAAATCAACTCAAACAAAACAGTAGCCTTCCTCTACTCAAACGATAAATAGGCTGAAAAAGAAACTAGGGAAATGACACCCTTCACAATAGTCACAAATAATATAAAATATCTTGGAGTCAATCTAACCAAGCAAGTGAAAGATCTGTATGACAAGAACTTCAAGTCTCTGAAGAAAGAAATCGAAGATGATCTCAGAAGATAGAAAGATCTCCCATGCTCCTGGATTGGCAGGATTAATTTAGTAAAAATGGCCATCTTGCCAAAAGCAATCTACAGGTTCAATGCAATGCCCATCAAAATTCCAAATCAATTCTTCATACAGATAGAAAGAGCAATTTGCAAATTCATTTGGAATAACAAAAAACCCAGGATAGTGAGAACCATTCTCAACAATAAAAGAACTTCTGGGGGAATCACCATCCCTGACCTCAAACTGTACTACAGGGCAATAGTAATAAAAACTGCATGGTATTGGTACAGAGACAGGCAGGAAGATCAATGGAATAGAACTGAAGATCCAGAAATGAGCTCACACACCTATGGTCACTTGATCTTTGACAAAGGAGCTAAAACCATCCAGTGGAAAAAGGACAGCATTTTCAACAAATGGTGCTGGATCAACTTGAGGTCTGCATGTAGAAGAATGTAAATCAATCCATTCTTATCCCCTTGTACAAAGCTCAAGTCCAAGTGGATAAAAGACCTTCACATAAAACCAGATACACTGAAACTAACAGAAGAGAAGGTGGGGAAGACCCTCAAATACCTAGGCACAGGGGAAAAGTTCCTGACCAGAACACCAATGGCTTATGCTCTAAGATCAAGAATTGACAAATGGGACTTCATCAAATTGCAAAGCTTCTGCAAGGCAAAAGACAATGTCAATAAGACAAAATGGCAACCAACAGATTGGGAAAAGATCATTACCAATCCTACATCCGATAGAGGGCTAATATCCAATACATACAAAGAACTCAAGAAATTAGACTCCAGAAAACCAAATAACCCTATTAAAAATGGGGTACAGAGCTAAAAAAAAAGAATGCTCAACTGAAGAAATTCAAATGGCCAAGAAGCACCTTAAAAAATGCTCAACATCCTTAGTCATCAGGGAAATGCAAACCAAAACAACCCTGAGATACCACCTCACACCAGTCAGAATGGCTAAGATCAAAAACTCAGGTGATAGTAGATGCTGGCTAGGATGTGGAGAAAGAGGAACACTCCTCCACTGTTGGTGGGATTGCAAGCTGGTACAACCACTCTGGAAATCAGTCTGGCGGTTCCTCAGAAAATTGGACATAGCACTACCTGAGGACCCAGCTATACCACTCCTGGGCATATACCCAGAAGATGCTCCAACATATAACAAGGACATATGCTCCACTATGTTCATAGCAGCCTTATTTATAATAGCCAGAAGCTGGAAAGAACCCAGATGTCCTTCAACAGAGGAACGGATACAAAAAATGTGGTACATTTACACAATGGAGTACCACTCAGCTATTAAAAAAATGAATTCAAGAAATTCTTAGGTAAATGGATGAACTAGAAAATATCATCCTGAGTGAGGTAACCCAATCACAAAAGAACACACATGGTATTTACTCACTGATAAGCAGATGTTAACCCAAAAGCTTGAAATAGCCAAGATTCAACTAACTGACCACATGAAGCTCATGAAGAAGGAAGACCAAGTGTGCATGCCTTGGTCCTTCTTGGAAGGAGTGACAGAATGCTCAAGAGAGCAAATATGGTGACAAAGTGTGGGACAGAAAGTCAAGTAGGGGTCATCAGGAGACCACTCTACCTTGATATCAGTTCCATGTGCAGTCACCAAAGATAGACGCTGATATGGATGTCAGGAGCCTGATGCAGCTGTCTCCTCGAAGGTCTGCCGGAGTCTTACATATCCAGAGGCAGATGCTCGAAGCAACCCATTGATCTGATCAAGTGTTCCCAATGAAGAAGTTAAAGGACTGAAGGAGCTGAAAGGGTTGGTGGCCCCAAGAGGAAAGCAACAGTGCCAGCCAACCAGAGCTCCCCAGGGTTTAAATCACCAGCCTGGGAGCACAAAGAGAGACACCCATGACTTCAGCTGTATACTTAGGGGAGGATGGCCTTGTCAGGCATGGGTGGGAGAGGAGATTCCTGGTCCCCTGAAGGCTGAACACCAAGTGGGGAGGAATTCGAGAGTGGGAGGGGGAGTGAGGGGTAGGTGGGGGCACACCCTTGTGGAGGCAGGAGGGGGGATGGAATAGGGGGTTCCTGGGTGGTGGGGGGAATGGGGTAAGGGGATAAAATCTGAAATGTAAACATAACATCCAATAAAAATATGAAGAAAAAGAATAGGGCTGAAAAGGCTGGGGGGGGGGGAGGGCAGGGGCTTTGTGGTAGAGTATGTGCCTAGCGTGCCCAAGGCAGTGGGTTTGATCTTCAACACTGACTGAGAGAGAGAGAGAGAGTGTGTGTGTGTGTGTGTGAGAGAGAGAGAGAGAGAGAGAGAGAGAGAGAGAGAGAGAGAGAGAGAGAATATCACCAGAAGACAAATCGTTGCCATCATGCACATGGGTGATGAATCTATAGTGGGTTCTCATCCTTTTATGAGAACCATTATACAAGTTAGGTGATGATTTATGTGCACTGCTCAGCCTCCAGTGGCTACAGGGCTAACCTGCTCATAGCAGAGATAGGTGAGGTCACCCTTCACGTCACTTCCGGTTCTCCTCCCCATGCCCAGTTCCTCAGTCTGAATTATACATCCACCTCCTGGTGACCACTCTCCTGTAAGACTCACCCCACTGACCCTCACGCCCAGCGTAGAAAGAGGCTCTGCCGTGAAGACCACCTGCCTCGGTGTGGCTTTGCAGAAGAGGCTCAACTCTGAACGTACCTTGCAGGAAAAACGCTAAGATAGCAAACACCCTGGCACACCAGCAAAGGCTTTGGTCATCTGTGCTCCAACACCACAATTCTTTTCTATTCCTTGACTGTTCGTGTCCTAAACAGCTCCCTCTTCCTTGCTAGTCCCTTAGAGCCTGTGGTGGCTGAGAGACCAGATCAGCTCCATCTTAGAGAACCTGACCTATTATGAGAGTTTATGGTTTAGCTCCCAGCACCAGGCACTCTAAAGGGCAGCAAATTCCATAACAGCCCTGCAATCAGACATGCACCAAGCTGGAACACCCCATGCTTATTTGCTTGCCTCTATAAATGCGTGCTTGAAACTGTGTGGGACTGCATCAGAATCAGCTCCTTGGTGATCTTCTGAGGTTTGCAAGTGGTTATTCTTGGTTGTCACCTGATTACATCTGGAAGTAACAAGTACCTGGGCAGTCCTGTGAGGGTTTTTTTCTTAATTAAATAATTTGAAGCTGGAAGACCCACTTTTAATCCAGATCTCTTGAGGTGGGAAGGCTCACCTTTGATCCAGATCTTTTGTGGGAAGATCCATTCTTGACCTGGGCCTTGCCTTCTGCTGATGGTCTATGTAAGGGCATGGCAGACAGACACTTGTTCTCTGCCTGCTCATATTCATTCTCTCTCTCTCTCTCTCTCTCTCTCTCTCTCTCTCTCTCTCTCTCTCTCTCTCTCTCTCTCTCTCCCCGGCAGGTCTACTCCTTCGCTTGCATGAAAGCCCACTTCTTTGAGATCCTGGTGCGTACCAAAACCCAGTGGAGACATCTACCCTTGTGGACTGAACAGCTACTTGGTTCTTGGACCGTCCATTCGTGCACAGCCATTGGTGGACTAACTGGACCACAGCCTGTAAGCCATTCTAATACATCCTCTTTCTCTCTTTATCTATCCACCATCTATCATCTATGTAAGCCATTCTAGTAAATCCCCTTTATCTATCCATCATCTCTTATCTATCATCCATCCATCCATCATCCATCTATCCATCATCTGTCGTATCCATCATGTATCCATCATCTACCCATCTATCTACCCATCCATCCATCATCCATCCGTCTACCTATCTACACATATTCACCTATCAGTTCCTCTAGAAAACCCTAATACAACCCATCTCCTTCCTCTGAATCTGTGATACACTGCTTCTTTCTTTTCATGTGATTTTCCTTGCCACGGCACACTTGCTAACACTTCTAACCCTAACTTGTTTCTTTCCAGGTCAGAATTCTCCCAGAGAATGGTGGTCCTGGTAGGTTCTAGTAGTCCTGGGGAGAGAAGAGCCATGGCCACCAGCCAGTATAAACAAATCCTGGGAGAGGAGCACTGTTCACAGGTCAGACCCTTGGGCCCCAGGCTCTCCTGCAGGATACAGAAGTCACCCACGCAAAACCATACCATAAATATCTACCATCAAACACTGCAAGGCAGGCTAGGACTGACGCTCTTCTGCGAGCCCCAGATAGAAAAGGAAAAGGGAACCCTAGGAACCAAAGCAATCTGACTCAGCCACTCTGCACAGCAGCACTGCATCCACAGCCTGGAAACAGGGAACACACAGGCAAGACAGCTGGAGGCACCACC
Source organism: Arvicanthis niloticus (assembly GCF_011762505.2). Taxonomy (NCBI): domain Eukaryota; kingdom Metazoa; phylum Chordata; class Mammalia; order Rodentia; family Muridae; genus Arvicanthis; species Arvicanthis niloticus. The sequence continues at coordinate 97,221,395 of NC_047662.1, forward strand.
TCACATCCATGCGGCCTTTGTAGACCTTTTACCCATCCCTGAAGGGAAAACGCCTCAAATATTAAAACATCTCCAAAACTAAGAGAATATTGTTTTCTTGGTCTTCCCACCCCACGAAGCTTACAGCTCCTAGTGGAGAAATCAATGCCCAGTCCTCGATCCGAGCCAATTGGCCGCCGTGCCTCTGAGGCACACACACAGGTGCAGCCTCCCACACTCCGGGTGCAGTCTGGGACACCGACTGCATGTCTGGCCCACCCAGTCTGTTTTCCTCTGTCTGGGGAAGGGTTCTCTGCCACACCAGGCCCCCTTAACCCTACACTATGGAAGACAAAGGGAAGCTGAACAGTGGTCCCTCCCCTGACCCACAAGTCTCCCCAGCAGGACAAGGGGAAGGCCAGACTTACCCTGCCTCAGCATGAGAGCTGAGATGTGCAGAAGCCACCCCACCCCACACTGAGGAAGAGCTGCTTAATCCCCAGAGAAAACAACTGCATTATTTTGTACTTGCTTCTGAATAAACACCTGCTGACATCCACTGTGCTTTGCATTTTATAGAGGGTTTTTATGAGACTCTAAGGAGGTGGGATGGCTTGGTGGATATGGTGCTTGCCTTCAAAGAGTGAGGATCAGCGGATGGATCCCCAGCACTCACAGAAACACCTGGCAGACACTAGAGGTCTGCAGACAGTGGTCAAGGAAGACACCTTAAACTCTGATCTCTACACACATGTGCCCCAATATGTAAACACACACTACATACATAAAACAATGGTGGCGGGAGGGGGGGGAAGGGATATCAAAGGTAACACCTCAGAGCCCCTCCCACATGCCCCAAGCCAGCTAAGCCCTACCTACTCCTGTCCCCACACTCCTGGTCTCATCTCACAGAGCAGTGGGGTCCAGGCAAAGCAGACCTGTTTCTGAGGAGCTGTTAGCATCGCTCCAGAAGGATTCCCTCAGGATACAGTGTCTGAGAGAAGAGCTACAGAAATATGCTGATGTGTTTAATCAATCACACTTGTGTTTTGCAATTGACCATGACAAAAATAAGATCCCAATCTAGCTTCTGACAGGGACTCATGTAGTCTAGGCAAACCTCAAACTCTCTGTGTAGCCAGTGATAACCCTAAACTTCTGATCCTCCTACCTCCACTTCGCAAGTGCAGGAATTAGTGTGAAACCAAGCTGATTTTTCTTAAATGGGGTTCTGGGGATTTAACCCAAGACTGCATGCGTACTAGGCAGGCATTCTAGCCATGGACCCACAACATCCGTTCACTGCTGGTATTTTTAATTGTTCCTATAGAGCCACTCAGACATCTGAATTATCCTGCAATGTCCACAGCAGCTGCTTCATCACAAACTCTCAATAATCAAATGCTATAATACATAAAAATATCTACAATCAAATATTATTAAATAATCAAATACTATTTAAGGAAAAACTTAAAAAGTTGAGTTTCATGTAGAACACTACATTTCCCCCTGAAACTGTCCTGTGATAAAAATTAGAAGTGATATGAATGTGTTTTAACGTCACAAGTCCTTGTAAGTCACCAGACACCCTCCCAGTAGGCATTGCTAGAAATACTCTCAAGTTTGTAGGACCTTGGCAAACCATATACTTTGAGCTTTCAGGTATTTTTAGCCTGTTTCAGTCAGTATGAACATTATAATGGAGTTTTGACTGTGGCATCAACACATAAGCAAAAAGCATTCTTTATTGTATAAATCTAAACTATCTCACCCCATTTACAACTACTGAAATCAAAACAGTATTTCTAGTGTCCATCTCACCCCTGAGAGAACTCTAACTCAACATTTGAGGTATTACAGTTTGTGTAAAGTACACTACAAACACTCAGGAAGCGTTGTAAATACCAAAATAAAATATTTTCCTTTTTTGCTCATGAGAATAAAAGGCACCATTGTAAAATGCACATCCTGATAGAAAAATATCCTCATTAAGTTTTCCAGATACCAAAGGCAACATCTCAGAATTGCCCTCAGAAAATAGGATACCGGGAAACCTTTTTAAAGTTTTCAAAATCTGTACAAAGCTTATTCACATTCTTGTGAAATCCAGCACATTCACAAATGACAACCATGCCCGTCATCCATCTCATTGGGCACATGGTGCACAGCCGTGGTGGGCTCCTTCCCTGGCGAGGCGAGGTGAGGCACTATGACATACGCTCCTTGAAGAACCATCTCTGGTTATCTGAGTTGGTACAGTCCCGCAAGTATGGTGCAAAGCTGTAGTCGAACTCCTTCTTGGTGGCCTCCACACACTTCCTGCTCTGCTTGTGAACTAAAGTGCCATCCTACAAATGGTAACAGACATTGTATGTTCAAGATGATTTTAGTGTTTCCTCAGAAAAGTCACATTTCCCTTAAGGTAGATTCTGAAGACCCCAGGGAGTGATTTTCAGCATTTCAGAAATGTCAGCAATGCAAAACAGCGCCACCTGCTGGCTGCTCAAGAGGACGGGAGAGCGCCTCTAACTTACCCCTCCTTTCTCCTTCAGTGAAGTCACAGCCAAGACCCTGTATTTACTTCCTTTATGTCTCTTCATCACCTAATTCCAACCCTATAACTTCCTTCTCCCAAGCAGTTTAACAGAGTCATGTGACCTGCCCATACTCCTAATTTGGTGGCAGCACACTCAGGTGAGGGACCTGAGTCCCCAGGTCACCTGTTCTCAGCCTGGGTGAGAGTCAGGGGGTGGGGGGGTGTGTCTCCGGTCCCAGTCTCACACCCCAGGGTATGGCAATCTTTAAGAGCCCTGCTTGCTTCCCCAACACTTGCTGAGGGCATGGAGAGCCTCTCTTTGCTGTGTATCTTGTCCCTCTCTCCTCTGCGGTGTAAGGAACTTAACAAGGGGCCAGCAGCCAACAGTGAAAATGCACAGCCTCCTGGTTCTGAGGGAGAAGCCTTGCAAACAGCTAGATGCTGTTAACCTGACCCTTCCACGGTCCTTCAAGTTTCCTCCTGAGGAAGCTAAAAGTAAGGGACTCACTACAGTATCTCTCCTCCCGGCCTTTTACACAAGCTCACGTCTCCAAAGGGAACTCTGAATTTTAAGGTAAAATGTGTATGTGTGTGTGTTGGGGGGACTATGCACATTCACACATATATGTGTGTACATGTACGTGTATGTGCATTCAGAGACCAGAAGATGACATGGTATCACCCCACCTTCTTTGCTTGAGGCAGGGTCTTTTCTGATTCTCAAACTCACCAATTTAGCTGGGCAGCTTGTCCTGGGGATCCCTCTCTGTTTCCTAAGCACTGCCTCCTAGGCAACCTGTCAGGTCTTTACAGGGGTGCTGGAAAGCTGAACTCCAGTCCTCAGGTTTATATGATAAGAGTTATATCCACTGAGCCATCCCTCCAGCCCTACAGTGGAATTCTTAACACAGCATGTGACCAAGCTTGTTTCTAGATTGTACTATCATTCTCTGGGTGTTAGAAGAAAAACACAAAAGGAAGGGGACAGCAGATCGTGAGGTGTGTGGATTATTTTTCCTAAGCTATTTATTTTAAGACAGGTCTTGTTGACCTGGAACTCACAATCCTCCTGCCTCAGCCTCCAGAGTGTTGGGATTACAGGAGTGCAACATCATGCCCAGCTCTAACTTCCTTCTGTCAAACAGGTAACACCACAGGGCTCGGCTCTTCCAGGGAGCCTGCCTGCAAACTCTACTGCTTATTATTCTATTTCTCTACAGGAAAAGATATCTCAACTTTGAATGGGATTTTGAACTGCTCACAAATGGTTCAATCAAAAGTATCTGGAAAGCCAACTCTAGCCCAGGGTGTCTCCTTGGTTACATCCCAAGCAGCTGTGAGTCTCCACAGGACCTCAAAGCTTCCAAAGGAAGTCCTGGGAATCTCTAAATCTTTCCTGGAGCAGAGCAAGGCTGCTTTTAACAAGCCTGTTTCAGAACAAGGGCAAAATGAGGCTCAGAGAAGTAGGGGGGTTTATGTTTAGGTCTAACCTCGTGTTCTGGCACTTGGGCCGCTTACGACACTCGCATAACCCATCTCACCCCCATGCATTAGGGGCAACTCTACTTTCTATTACAACCCATGGCAGCTCATGATGTAAAAGATGAAATCCCCACTGTCACCATAGACTCTGACCCTACATTCACCTGCCAGGGTCAAAGTGAAGTTTCCAGTGTCTGAGACCCACTGGGACCAGGCTAGAGAGTCCACCTGGCTTGTGCACAGTCATACAGACCTGGACGGATGGCACAGAAAGCTGCACACTCACTGACCTCCTGTAGGATGAACTCCTGATTCTCTGGGACGGTATCTCTGCAGAGATCCATGACAAGGATATCCTTCCCTTCCTCCACAGCTATGCAGGCCTCGGGCTGGCGGGTGTTATATCGTATTTCTTTCCGGGATGTATACTCGAAAAACTAACAACAGTGTGACCAACGTGAGTCAGTTTACCTTGTGACACCCTGCACAAGATTATCTAGGGCAGCAGTTTCTCAACCTGAATTATCAGATATTCACATCACAGTAGCAAAATCAAAGTTACAAAGTAGCAATGATAATAATGTTATGGTTTGAGGTCACCACAATATAAGTAACTGTATTAAAAGGTCACAGCATTAGAAGGTTGAGAACTACTTCTCTAGGAGAAATAAGTAAAGGTGGGTTGGAGCACCACCCCCTCATCCCACCCCACCGCTGTGGTGACCCTGTGTTAGGGCTCCAGGTGTCTTGGGGCACTAAGGTGGCCTCTTATTTGAGTCCAAATAAGACTTTACTCCCCTGAATATTTTTCTGTCATGCCAAATCCAAAATAATAGACACCATAAATCTCACATGCTAGGCTAGCACTCTGCCACTGAGTCACACACATGCACAGAGAGCTGGGGAGATGGGTCAGCCTGTAAAGGCTCTGATGACCTGACCTGAGTTCTATCTCTGGGACCCACATGGTGGGAGGAGAGAACTGAACCCTGCTTTGACTTACACACACACACACACGCACACGCACACGCACACGCACACGCACACGCACATGCACACATACACATACGTAGACAAATAAGTAAATAAATATACTAAAAATTTGGTTTTAAAAGAAGAGCAACAAAGTTTGCCCCTCCTCATCAAGGCCCACACCTACCTGGTTCTGACCCATCCCGTGGCAGAGGTACAGAAGGACCTGGTGGCCTTCGACATGGTTTTCATTGGGAGGATTATAGTCAAGGCAGTATCCTCTTAGTCTTCTGTTCTGGAGCTAAACAAGAACATAGAGGTGGCACCTCAGTCTAGATTTCTACATACCAAAAGAACTCCACACAAGGTTCAGTGGGGAGAACACAATGAGGATGAGATCCCAGGGACCACCTCAGAGAGAAGAGCCCTGTCCCTTTGTCCCACTCTTTCTAGTCACTATAATGGTTTCTATGCTAACAACAGGTGGGAACTTGGCCCCACTTTAAGACAACAAAATTGGCCTAAAAGCTTGCACTTCTATTTCTTGGTCACAGCCTTATTGCTGCCCTGGCTCAAACATCTTAGTTGTGGCCTCATTTCCACGGTTAAGAAATAGAGAAGAGAGGTGCAGTTTACACACAGGGCCATGAGTGAAGCAGTCCACACACAACCAAGCTGGATTTTTTCTCAACATGGTAAAAGCAGTCATGGAAGAGAAAATGTGGAGGCATGACTCAAGCTAAAGGAACCTTCCAAAGCAAGCTCCGACAACCCAACACAGATCCCCACTAGAAGCTGCCACCACCGACAGAGCAACCTGAGAAAGGGAAGAGCATGCACTGCATGGCAGAGTGAAGAGCAGCAAGGCTTCCTGGTTACGTGGTAGGCTTCATGGTTACGTGGCAGGCTTAGTGGTTATGTGGCAGGCTTAGTGGTTATGTGGCGGGCTTAGTGGTTATGTGGCAGGCTTTGTGATTATGTGGAGGGCTTAGTGGTTATGTGGCAGGCTTTGTGATTATGTGGTGGACTTAGTGGTTATGTGGCAGACTTTGTGGTTATGTGGAGGGCTTAGTGGTTATGTGGCAGGCTTAGTGGTTATGTGAAGGGCTTAGTGGTTATGTGACAGGCTTAGTGGTTATGTGGCAGGCTTAGTGGGGGGGCTTAGTGGTTATGTGGCAGGCTTTGTGATTATGTGATGGACTTAGTGGTTATGTGGAGGGCTTAGTGGTTATGTGGCAGGCTTAGTGGTTATGTGGAGGGCTTGGTGGTTATGTGGCAGGCTTTGTGGTTATGTGGAGGGCTTAGTGGTTATGTGGCAGGCTTAGTGGTTATGTGGCAGGCTTAGTGGTTATGTGGCAGGCTTAGTGGTTATATGGAGGGCTGTACACACTTGAGTGCACAGAAGGAAATCACAGGACACCAACATCCAAAGCACCAAGGTAGGACAGGAGAAAGGAAACAAGAAGAAGAGAATCTTGATTATTCTAGGATCATAGACACAGGATTCATTTGGCACAATTTAACACTTTCACCTTGAAAACATAATTTAACTCTAAACCCTGGCTTTGTAGTTATCCAAAATGGGACAGCAGCACCTCAGACAGGCAACAGTTAGCCCATAGGGAGATGGTACATCTCCTAGGAAAAGCAAGACTGGTCTTGTATGGCCTCTTTTTGTTTTTTGTTTTTTGTTTTGTTTTGTTTGTTTGTTTGTTTTAGGTTTTTTGAATGACTAGTGACTAGAAGTGAGTCTTCGGCCTCTACTATTGCCTTTGCTGTTTCTAAGGGTTCCAAATCACTAACTGGTCAGGCCATTAAGAGCTGTTAAAGTAATTAGGCCAAAATTAATCTGAAAAATACTAGCAAAAACTAAGACATGGAAACACCACACAATGCCCCATTCCCCACAATTATGACTGATGAGAAGCTCAATGGGTGCAAGCAAATCCATACAGATCCAATGGCCTGAGCTTGATCCCCAGGTCCCACAGAATGGCAGAGAGAAGCCCCTGCTGAGAACTGTTCTCTGATATCCACATGCACCATGATATCCCAATTAATTACACAACAAACAGTAGGTCACCCCTGACCATTTCCAGGTGCCTTCCAGTCCTGACATTGTGGACTCAGTGCCCAGATGCCCAAGGGGAAGGACAGTAAGTACATGATCAGAGGAATGAAAATGGGGTTGGTCTGAGGTGTTCACAAGTGGGATTTTCCTCCCCAGGATCATTGTTCAGACCCAAAGGCAATATCCACTCCACCAAGACCCACCACTCACCATCCCAAAGAAGCCAGGCCTATCCTCTGGCACATGCAGTTCTGGGTACACTGTTTCCAGGAACCACTTGAAGTCTTTACACTGGAGCTTGGCCCGAAGCTTCTTCCTCTCCGTCACGTCCCCAAAGGGTTCCTGAGAAAACAACAGAATGTTGAGTCCCTACAGGCTGCCTGTCCACACCCATCCTCCATGACCTCACTAGCTGATGTACAATCTTCACTCTTTTACTGAGCTGGGTGCTGGACAAAGAATATTCAAATTGTCCTCTGTCCTCCATATGTTCCACTGGCATGTTCACAGTCACATAAAACAAATCAAATGGGATTTATTTTTAAAAGAAAGAACTGGGAGACAGAAATTTGAAGTGACCAGACATTTACTTACTACAATTTGGGGGGTGGGGGGTCACTTGTCAGTCTTCAACAGAATAACACATTGGAATGGGGACAGTCACATCATAGGCAATAAGCAGAAGAGACTGTCACACCGGCAGAGCTATAGGGAGGAGGTTCAGGTAGGAGAATGGGGTTAGGAGACAAGGCATCTGCAGACAGAGCCTGAGAGCCAAACTCAAAGCCCAGCATCAGCATCCTGGACCCGTGCACCCTTGTGAACTCTGTGACCACAGGCCATTCTCATGTCTAACCAAAGGAATGGGATAACTTAGGCTGTGCCCTTGTTACTATAGATACACGAATATTCACTCTCAAACACAGGCAAGTGACTTGCATTTTCAATATAGTGAAGTACAAACATATGTTGAACGTTTAACTCATTAATATGAGCTCAAGGCTGCAGTAAGCAAGCTTCTGGAAGTGACTTCAATGGCAGCCCGCCTTGGCCCCTGAGAGCCAGGCAAACACCCCCCACCCCTCTCCGAACTTCTGAGTAAGGAAACGAAGCCTGCCACCAGGCAGCACAGCAAATGTTCACCCAAGAACAACAGCGGGGACTGAGATATGACTGTCCTTGCTCTAATGTGTTCTCCTGCTGAAGACTGGGGAGCAACAAACACCAAGGAACGGCCATATGTAAATGTCTGGGTGTCACTTCTATTGTAATGCTAAGTGCAGGCTCTCAAGACCTAGAGTCAGCACACATAGGCATACACACTATGTGACCTTGCCTCCAAATTATTTCTGATTGGTAAATAAAGACGGGCAGAAGAGACATAGGCCGGGTTTAGGTTCCGAAGGCCTAGAGTCAAAAGAGAACCACAAGAAGAAGGTGAAGGAGGAAGGAGGAAGATTTCATGGGTCAAGAAAGCATGGCCTAAGGCCTGGGCAACTGGAGTCCAGATGAAACACAGTAAGTGATGACTCTGGGTTATTGATGAGAAAGTAGATTCTAATAGCATAGAAGGTAGACATACACCCAGCTCTTTTGCTGTTTGAGGCTCACTATAAATAATAAAAGCTGAGTCTTTTCTCTAGGAAATAACAAGGTGGGGTAGAAACCCCAGGTCAGGATTAAATATTTCTACAATGTTCCCTAGTACTTTTCCTTAATAACATTTATTTTGTGTTAGTGTCTGTGCACATGCCAAAGAAGACATATGGAAACCAGATGACAAGTTGTGATAGTTGGTTTGCTCCTTCTACCATGTAAGTCCTCCGGATTGAAATCAGGTCTTCTGATTTGGCGACAACTCCTTTCATGAGCCATCTCATTGGTCCCACAAGTCCATTCTCTAATGAGTCACTGTGCCCCAGCTTTGACTAAAGCCCATCTTCAAACAAAGCCAACAAGCATAGAGCATGCAGGTGCATTCAACACCCTGCTCACGTGTTCTGGGAGAGGGGTGCACTTTGAGAATAGCAACCCAGAGTGCCAGGCTGGGTGGCAGTGAGGAGCAGGTATTTTAGTCTGTTGCTCTAGGCAAGAAGAAGAAGCTGAGGCAGATGACATGGAGCCTCTAAGATACAGGGTCATGCAGCTCATCAAGTTGCTGGCTCCTGAGTTCAGCAGAACTGAGAAAAACACCCTGGCATGCAGTCCCCAGGCATGCTGTCACTTCCCCTGAGCTGTCAGGCCTTAGGTAGGATCTTTCAGTTTCTCAGTCTCCTTTCTCCTCTTCTTCTTCCTCCTCTTCCTCCTCTTCCTCCTCTTCCTCCTCATCCTACTCCCGCCCCTCCTCCTCCTCTTCCTCCTCTGCCCTGTGTCAGGCTTCCAATCTACAAGATGAGAATTTGGTAGCTACCCCACAGGGCTACTAGGAAGATCTTGGGAGAATTTTCCATCAAGGGTTAAGGCAGATGTCTTGAGGACCTCCTGTGTCAGCAAGTGGCCCTTAGGTGTGCAGAGCTGGCTTCTGACGCACAGAGATTGTTAATATAAAGGCCATGGGACCAAAGCCTTGTGTCTGGGACTGGAGTGGGGCAGATTCATAGGTCCCTAAAGCAGGGACAGAAGAGGCTCTAAGACATAAGCAGCCCCTGAGCTACGGTCCTGAGGAGAGATGCTGGCTTGCTCTCATAGGGCCTCATTCGCCACATGGTATATGGACTCAGTTCGATGTGTGGCTGGATCCCACGGGTGCAGAGATCTAGCTGTGGAAGGGTAAGGCTGCAGGCTTGTGAACTATTCCAGGGATGGTAGGATGAAGCCTCCAGCTAAGACGGCAGGTGTGCTCTGAATAACTTCAGACAACAAACTGAGCTTAAGGTCCATGCTGAGCACGGAGACCTAACCAAGCTGGTTACAAAGAGGAAAGCCAAAACCCTTGCACCACTGCCAACAGATGACACTGCAGGACCCAGACTGGATGTGCCGGCACAGTCAAGCCTGGCTGTTCTCTAGTTGTGCACTTACAAATCCACCTCCATGTTGAGTCACAATGTCATGGACATCCATAAACAATACCTTCAAGTCGTTCAACACAAATGATCCCTGGAAGGTCTAACAAGGCCCTGCCCTGCCATCCTGATTTGCACTCATGCTGTAAATATCTTTTCCACATCTACTGGGGCTTTGTATTTCACGTCATGTTTCTGACTTTAGCAGCTGTGGTGGTTTGAATTTGCTTGGCCCAGGGAGTGGCACTATTTGGAGGTACGGTCTTGTTGGAGTAGGTGCGGCCTTGTTAGAGGAAGCATGTCACTGTGGGGGGTGGGCTTTGAGACCTTTCCCCTAGCTCCCAGGAAGTTAGTGTTCCTCTAGCTGCCTTTGAAACAAGATGTAGAACTCTCCCTCCTCCAGCACTGCACCTGCCTGGATGCTGCCATGTTGCTGCCTTAATGATAATGGACTGACCCTCTGAACCTGTCCTTCTTAAGAGTTGCCTTGGTTATGGTGTCTGTTCACAGCAGTGAACCCTGAGACACCAGCCATCTAAAGTGAGTACTAATCAGTGCTCCTCGCATTCCTGAGGATATGAAAGTGACACGGGGCCAATGATATGGTTCAGCAGTTAAGGGCACTTGCCACAAGCCTGACAACATGAGTTTCATTCCTGGAGCCTACGTGGTAGTAAGAGAGAAGCAATTCCCCCAACGTTCCTCTGACCACAACACATTTGTCACCACATGCATGTGCCTAAGCATAAACACACACACATGTGCGCGCGCGCGCACACACACACACACACACACACACGCACACACACCAATAAATAAATGCACAAGAAAAATAGAAGGCTGTGATGTGCCACACACAGAAAATACCTTTAGGCAAAAGCTGTTCAGACATAGGTTACAGTGCCCTTGGCCATGAGGTCAGTGTTGATGGAACAGAAAGAAAGAAGAGAGAGAGAGAGAAAGAGAGAGAGAGAGAGAGAGAGAGAGAGAGAGAATCCCCAACAGAATACACGAATGTATGTCCTGATACACATACACATAACAACAGTCCCAACTGGCTGGCAAACTATTGTGTCTGAGCCTCACAGGAACCTAATATTGCTAGAAGCAATGGCATGAAAATCACTAATTCAGTACTTGCAGTGGCTTTATAAAACATGGCTCTGCAGACAGCGAGAATCGACTGTGTATTCATATCCATGAATGGAAGACTAGGTTTTCCCATGCTGTGTCAGAAAGACCCAGATCTACTTTGCTGGGGGAGCCAGACTGTGGGGCTCGGTTCCCACGAAGCCGACGGTGCACACGCTGGGCGAGACTCACCAGGCGGGCCTGCGGGTTGCGGTGGTAGTAGAGTTCTTTAAACTCATCCATCCACACTTCTGCGGCTCGGACACTGTTGGCCAGGGCCTTGCTGCGCGAATAGGGAGCTTGCTTAGGGAAGACGTGGCCCACGTGGGAGCAAGGGTGTGTTTCCAGAGTGCCACCACACTGCCAGATCTGCAATGAAGGTGAAGAGAAGCCACAGTGAGCAAGGATTGGCTGCTGGTCCATAGGGAGTGCAGTCAGGAGGTGGCACCCTCCACAGGGACAGAGGCCACTTACCAGCATGCACCTGGCACAAAGAGTGAAAGAGCAGGCCCTGAGACAGACAAGACACAGGAGCTAAGAACCCCAAGGCCCAGGCAATACAGCTCATGCACTAGACTAGGGTGGACCCTAGAGACCTCGCCAGCAACCCACTTCCTCGGCGGGTCAGCCGTGCCTTCATTACCTGATGCCACAGAAGAGAAGAAAGCAGCAAAGAAGAAGAGAGGTTTGAAAGGTAGAGAGGAAGCTTCTAGAAGAGGCAGAGTATCCTGACAACCTAGGGAAAAGGCAGAAAAACTGTTAGAACTACACCCAAAACTCAGGTCACTTGGGGCCTCATTTTCCCAAAGGCGTTCTGAATGAGCCTAGGATCTGGTGTTTACCACGTAGGGTGTGAGTACTGGGGTAGGGAGGAAGCCAATGGTTAACTGTTTTCAAGAAGGTAGGACAACAGACAAAACAGTGCTAAATATATAAGTTTTGATTCTTAATCACGGAGGGGCGGCAGCAAGGCCCGCGGCAGAGGGCAAGTTCCAGACTGCAGACTAAATCGATCCTGTCTGACTTTGTACAGTGTGAACTCGCCTTTTTAAAAGACAGCTCCCCAGTGTTATCAGGTGTGCTACGTGCACAGGCCACCTTCTAAGCAACTGGTCAGAAAGCAGCTCCAAGAGGTGGGTCCAGGACTCTGGCTCTGGTACTTCTGTTCCGGCTCTGCCGCTAACTGAATGAGCATGCACAAGTCATATCCCCACTCCTAGCCTCATGTCCTCCATCTTGAAAGCGAGAAACTAGGAGACTTGCCATGTCGTTTCCAGCCCAAGTCTGACATAAATGTAAAAGAATATTCCCCCAAATAGTTGACTAAGACATCAAGCCTGTTGATAGGATGTGCTTGTCAGTGTCTTACAAGGTTAGTGGGTGTATCTCTCCAATGCTGAAGAGGGAGGGATGGTAGGAGGGAGAATGAAGGGAGGGAGGAGGGAGGGAGAGACAAGGAGAGAGAGAGAGGAGAGAGAGAGAGAGAAAGAGAGAGAGAGAGAAAGAGAGAGAGAGAGAGAGAGAGAGAGAGAGAGAGAGAGAGAATATGAGAAATAGAACACAGAATGAGTCCAAACAGAAGACTACTCACCCTAAAGGAGAATTCGAGGTTTTCTCCTCCCCAGACTTCCATTCCTGTATCATAAGACCCCAGATAATCAAAATATCTCTTACTCACAGCAAACAGACCCCCAGCCATAGTTGGAGACCTAGGAAAAAAGTGGTATCTAGATTTCAATGCAAGAGGCACAAAGCCCTCATGAACAGTTGAACTACTTCCCCCTGGAGTCTCGGTCCCATGAAACTGAGTCTTTCATGTATTCATCCATCCATAAGCACACCTGAGCGCACACTCATAAGCACACCTGAGCTCACACTCACTCTGTACATTGACCAGGCGGAGCCTGGAGGCCCACAGACACACGCCTCGGTCTTTGCCTTGAAGTTCAGAGAGAGCTGAGCAGGCAAGACCTCTGTGTGTGACCCACATCAGCAAAGGCCACCCAGAGCCCTGTAAGGCAGGGGGGAGGGTGGGGAGGGAAGATCCAAGCTTCCTGATACAATTCCCCCCCTACCCACACACACACAGCAGGAGAAACCCCTGTGCTTTTAGAACTTTTGAGACCAGAAGCTGGGGAGCCAGCCCTTGCCTGGCAAGTGTGAGGCCCAGGATTTGACCTGCAACTCAAACAAGGGAAAATGCAAATTTTAGCTTATGCATGCTTCCCCCTATTAAAATTTTTAATTAATTATCTGAAACATACCAATATAATGTCTATTTGTGTAGCAAAGATATTTGATAAGGTAAATGCTCTGGGGGAAGCACCGAGGTAGAGAATGGAAGTCAACAGTCAGCCATCCCTCCCTTAGGATAGGCTCTGAGATGAGTGGCCAGGAAGACTGATAACAGGCCTGACCTGATAACATCAATAGGAGATCGCATCAACTTCCGCTCCCGCTGGGGGACCACGTGCCATGTGAATACCAGCCGCCAGTCAAAGCCTCCAATCTGGGGCTCTCCGGAGTTGCCCAGGTACTCAAAGGTGTTCCAGTCAATCACATCGATAACAGGGCACACCACAGCCGACTCCTTCTCATGGATCCTGCAAAATACCCAACACATCCATCTCATCTGTCTGCTCCACACCACAGGGGGACAGCAGGAGTTCCAGAATGAACGGCCCCTCTTCCATCAGAAAAGAACCACTCCTGGGTGAGAAGACCCACCTCCATCATTCAGGGGTCTGGGTCATGTCAGTTGGGGTGGGGGCACCATGGAGCATGGAGAGAAGGTGGAGAGGAGCTGAAACAAGAAACTCCATAATTTTCATCTTCTCTAGTCTTGTCTGTGCTCATTCTGGCTAAATCTGAATCCTTTTCCAAGAGTCAAGGTATGTGAATATCTTTAAAAGGTGGTATTTAAAACAAAGCACATGCTCAATTTCTCGAGAGTACAAGAAGTTCCATTACAATGAAACACCTTAACATCAAGAAACAATTATTTCTGGCCAGCAAAATGGCTCAGTGGACAAAGGAGCCTGCAGCCAAGACTGATGACCTGAGTTCAATCCCTGGGACCCACATGGTAGGAAGGGAGACTGACTTCTCCAAAGTGTCCTCTGACTGCCATACATGCAGTGTGAGGTTCTCACACATGCTCACTCTCGCTCTTTCTCTAAATGTGATGTAATTAATTTTCTTTTAAGAATTACCTTAAGAACAGAAGATGTACTAGGCATGGTAGTACATGCCTTTAATCTCAGCATTAGGGATATAGAGATGAATCTTTAAGAGCATGAAGCCAGCCTGGTCTATACTGTGAATTCCAGAACAGCTAGATAGAGGAACTGTGTCAAAAAAAAAGAGGAGGAAGAGGAGGAAGAGGAAGAGGAGGTGGTGGCCTGAAGTCAGGCTTATAATTAGACTCTCATTTCTAAGAATTTGAACACTGCTCTTTATTTGCTATATTGTATCAGCCAAGTCACCTGATGTCTCAAAATCTATTGTCTCTATGATAATAAGATGGCGGCAATGTGTCCTCAGAACTAAAAACATTCCCAAGGGCACGTATGTAAGCACAGTGGCCGAGAACCTGGAACCACTGCTTTTCTTTTCCTGTTACTCTCAGGTATGCAGTGAAATAAAATGCCATAACTTCTGTTTGCACACATCAGCCTGTGTATTTGTTGGCTTTGGTATCCACAAACACTATCCAAACCCAACTGTGCATCAGCACACTCCTCAATGGCGTCATTACCTTTGACACCACATGGGAGAAAATGAACCAAAAGGAAACTTCCTCTTGAGGGTTCATTTCTTTAGGTTACGGTGGAAAGGGAGGCGATCTTATATTTAAGATCCAATCTAAGATTCACAGCACAGAGGACACATGAAACAGAGAAGCAGACTGGAGCCATTACTGTCCTACACCAAAGGAAGGGAGTCAGAGAGACAGCAGACACCAGACTGAGATGGGACCAGCAACGGTCAGGGCAGCCGGGTTAGACACAGGATCAAACCTGGGAGCCCACTGAAATGAAGTCTGGAGACGGTGCATCTGTCAACACCCTCCTCTTCAAACAAACTGAGGGACTGTTAGACAGGTGGAGCAGACCAAGGACAGACCTGCTTGGCTGTTGGCCTTTGGCAGGAACCACAGACAGCCCAACTTCAGACAAAGGGGAACCCGAGAGAAATGCCACACTGATACTTGGGTGCAG
The DNA here is from genome assembly GCF_011762505.2 of Arvicanthis niloticus. Classification (NCBI taxonomy): domain Eukaryota; kingdom Metazoa; phylum Chordata; class Mammalia; order Rodentia; family Muridae; genus Arvicanthis; species Arvicanthis niloticus. The sequence goes on from NC_047662.1 coordinate 97,236,791, forward strand.
GCCTCTGCCTTGGGGCTAGAAGATATAGTCATGGGGAAGTTTCCAGAATTCAGAGCAGAACCCTCAAGTTGCACAACATGGGTTACTCATTACTCAGCATCCTTCGCCTGCAGCACACCAAGAACAGTCTTTGACATGACAACACAGACACCTATTTCCAGAAGCCCCTGGAGGGAAAGGGCCATGATACAGCCAAGACTGCAAGGCACAGTCTGCAGCCCTGTGCGTCCAGAAGCTCAGCGAAACCCTGAGTCAGATGTAAATGTCCCCTGGGTATTTCCAATGGACCAGCAGGGTGGGGAGCTCCTCACTGAGTGGCCTTGCTGACAGGGAGGAGCTGCCCTGATAATCTAAGATTCTGTCATTCCATTAGCTCACTAGTTCAGGAGGAAGGGTGGCGTTTTTAGACTTCACACTGGCCCAAGGGTAGCCATCTGCGTGCACACTGCAGGAGAGAGACAACGAAGCCCACTGGCCAGATATCACACTATATACCCCAACTTCAGCCTCTAGCTCGGCCCAAGAAAAAGCCCAAGGCTGTCACTAATGACACCTTTGACCTTTTATCTGCCTACAGAGGAGACCCTGGACAGAGCTCCATCTGAGGGAACTCCTAGCTTGCTAGCCAACTCCTGCCTTCTACAGTAAACAACTGGGAAGACTGGGAGAGGGAGAGAGAGAAACAGCCACAGTTAGACCCACAGTGTAAACAGGTAAGAGACTAAGAATGACAGGGGAGTAGCCTTGAAGACATGTGCATGCGTTCGTGCGTGCGTTTGTGTTACTAAAAAGTACAACTAAACTAACATAAAGATGAAAATAATACAGGCTAGGTTCTCATATATACTTGCATTTTTAGTTCTGATATTTAAACAAATTAATTTTTTTAAAAAAATTGCAGGTTGTAGGGATATGCCTTGCATACATAAAGCTCTTAATTCAACCTCTATTACTAAATACAAATACTTGTAAACACACATGCACATTCCTACCTCTTTTAGGGTCTCTGAGTATCCAGGACCCCAAGTGTTATACTTAATGAATACTGAGTAACTCTTAAAGTATCCACAGCTAAGCAAGCCATGCTTCAGACACATGTTTAAGCACATATCCCCATGAAGTGTTACCACAACAACTCTGTAAGCCTGGGGTGGATGACACTCTGTAGGTCTGCTGTAAGAAGCTGGCACCGCAGCAGCCCCCCACAAGCTGCCAACTCTAAGCACCTCTCACACGGTACTTCATTTATTCACACTGTACCATCACAGAGATCCCACTAAAGAGTATCAGATGTGGGCTGACCCCCGACCCCCAGCAGCCAAGATGAGTCTGTCCCTGCTTCCACCCAAGCACCCCTAACCCCATGGGTGTCTCACACACCTCTGCAGTAGAGGCTCCAGCCACCCTTCATGACATTCACAGTGACAATCTAGGAAGGTCAGCACTTCGCCCCTGGCCGCCGAGGCTCCCAGGAGCCGGGCTCGCACTAGGCCCTCTCTCTTGCCAGCACGGATCAGGCGCACCTTGGGCAGCTGTGACAGTTCGTTGGCCAAGGGCTCCTTCAGGTGCTCTGTGGAAACAAACAACAGCGGTCACTGCCCCACATCCCTGGCAGAGCACGCATCCCAGCCCCCACCATCCAGCCAGTATCTCCCTGATCCCCTCAAATGACAAGTATAGAAGTCTCCCTTTCTTTGTTACTTAGGATGCCCATAACTAAGGTCAGGTTGGAGGAGACCTGTCTGCAGATACACTCAATCCTGTGTTTAAGTTGGTGAGTATTATGGTACCTGAATGTGTCTCAAGAAAACTGATGCTAAAAAGTATTTCATAAGAGACTGCAGAGAGGGCTCGGTTGTTAAAAATACAAGGTCCCTTTTCCTGCGGACGGGATCTGGGTCCCCAGCACCCACATTAGGCTGCTCATAACCATCTATAACTCCAATTCCAGGGTCCCAGCACTCTCTTCTGGCCTCCAATGGCACCAAATACATATGATGAACATAACATACATACACTCAGACACACACGCACAAACTTACTTTTAGTGTTAATGTGCATGGATGTTTGGCCTACCTGTACATGCATGCATCATTTGCATGTTTGGTGGCTGCAGAAGCCAAAATAGTGTGCTAGATCCCCCGGAACTGTAGTGACAGATCTTGTGAGACATCAGACAGGTGCTGGGAACCAACCCCAGGTCCTCTGGTAGAACAGCAAGTGACTGCCTTAACCACCGAGCCCACTCCCCAGCCATCAAATAAACCTTTATTGAAAAGTCCGTCATAGGTTGACTTGTGCACATTTAAAACTGAAAGCCACTGAATATGGCCCCTTGCCTCTATAAACACAGTGATTAAAGCTGCCTCATCAGGGTGTTGCTGTTGGGAGCTGGTGGAGCCTTTAGGAGGCGGGTCCTCTGGGGAGGCCCTGAGGCTGCTGTAAGGGTACACTCCAGAGGGACACAGGACTCCTGCCACCCCTCTGCTCCCAGCCCCAGGCTTCCGTATAACTTCCCACCAACGCCTTCCACTATAACATGCTGAAGCTGAGGACCTGAACTCCCCAAACTATAAGCCAAAGAAACCTCTTCTCCCTCCCAAGTGGGCTGCATCAGGTGTTGTTATAGTGACAGAAAGCTGCCTAAGAGATAATTTTTATTAAAACGGTAACTATGTAATAGTAGACATTTTCTTTATTTGGAATCAGCACTCTGTAGGGTAGCAGCCACTACAGCCTGTCAGGGGATACGCACATCTCAGGCTGCAGAAGATGTAGGGAAGCAGCCACTATAGCCTGTCAGGGGATATGCACATCTCAGGCTTGCAGAAGATGTAGGGTAGCAGCCACTACAGCCTGTCAGGGGATATGCACATCTCAGGCTACAGAAGAGGTTATACATGAAGATGACAGGCCACAACTAGCCTCTGGTCTCCTAACTCCAGGACAAGAAGTCTCACCCAAGAGGGTCAGCGGGAGGGTAGTGGGAACCCACTTGAGCCAAGGGAAAGGAAAGAGACAGCGTTTCCCTCACCACCCAAAGTTCTCACCCATCAGATAACGCTTGCTCTACATCATCTCAGAACTAATGAAGGAGTTTCTCTAAACGTACTTACAAACATTTCTCACTGGTTTTCTTTTTAAGCTCTAAATGACTGCCTGTGAGCTGACAGCAGAAATGAAGATGGTGACTTTGCAAGCCATGCCATGCCAGTTAACCACAGTGTGGTGTGTGCACACTGAGACACCTGCCTGTGCTCAGGTGGGTTTGCCAGAACTGTCGTTGGGCGGGCCTGTGCTGCCTCCTGGGCTGAGGAACCAATCCCCCCAACCCCCACCCCCTCTCCCCCCCATCCCCCACTCCCTGCCCCTACCTTCACAATCACTTCTGTAAGCAAAGAGAAGACAAGTGGCACTGCCAATGGCATCCCAGGCCTTTGGCTCCTCCCTGCTCTCTATGTGGCGGTGATGGAAAGGGCAGTGGTGGCTCAACACTCCCCACTGTCAGTACTTCTGTCTGCTCAGGAACTGTCTAGTTCCAAACAGATAATATAAGCAATCTGATATTTGAGTTTTGGTCCTGATGTTGGTGTTGGTCCACTTGGTTGATAAACGGTTTGGTATGGTAGACAAGAGCTAAGTGTACAATTCTGACACCATTTCATACAAATAGAAGCTATTATTTAATGAGGCTTAAGTATTTTCCAGGCACTAACACACATCCCTAGCTTCATCTCACGTAATCCTCACAGTGATAGGAATTATTATTACTCCCTTTATAGAGGCTGAACTGGTTGAGGCTAGAGCTCAAAGCTGTAAGGTAAGAAGCTGAGTGACTTCCCAAGGTACCATGATGGTGTGGCCAGACCATGGTAGAGCTTTCCTCAGACTCTGAGATCCTCAACTTGGAGTTCAGGGGCCCCAGGCTGTGCTAAGCTTGTTCCTCAGTCCCCTCCCTGCCGGGGATTCTAGCTGAGCTCACAGCCACCAGAATAAAGACCGTAATTTCTAGTTTCCCTTGCAGCTGGGTGTGACTATTGTCTGATGTTCTGCCTGATAGAAGAAGGTAGGGAATTTCTAGAAAAAGAATAAGTCCCTTGCATCCTATTAACTTTTCTGACAGACCAGAATGAGTAGGGTGTGAGCTGCTAGCCCAGGCCAGGCAGACTGGAGCTGTAGAATCCCCCAGAAGTAAAGACGTATTCAAAGGGGACAAGCCCAGACACGATCTTGACCTATCACACCAAACTCCTGTCACCAGGGTCAATCCCTGTAATTCAGGCCGTCTGTGAGAACAGCCCAATACATGTACAGGTCCAAGCACATTCTCTGTCCTGCAGTCAGACAGCCCAGAACATAGCCCACAGGTAGCAGCTGATGAGTGCACGATGGCCCAGGATGATAACACAGTTTTAAACTGCAATGACACTCAGTATCTGTTGCTGCATTCTTGACACTTCTCCTCAGTGAAGCCCAGCAGTCCCTACTTTAGCCAGTCACTCAAGATCTACTGGCTAAGTAAGGCCACTCCTAGTGTATCTAGTGGATACACTAGGCCCAGCTAAGCCAAGGCTGTCCTGTGTTTGCCCTCCCCTTCCCATCCATTCCCAATCTTGCCCCTGCCCTTGGCCATTCCTCACATAACACACTGACCTCTTGGCCCACCTGTCCCTTTAAAGCTCTCTGGGTGGCTCCTACCAGGCTCTTGATATCTCAATATCTTCTGGTGACCTCCAAGCCCTACCTGACTTAGCTGAGCTCCCCATACGGTCTCCTATCCTTGCTGGCCAATAGCTGACCCTAGAGTATGCCCCAAATTATTACTGGGCATACCTAGCCCCTCTTCTCTCCCCTTTCACCCTAGCCCCTGACACAGGGCTTACCTCTGTCGCTGTAGTCATCTACCAGAATGACCTCCTCCAGGAGGATGTCAGGGGAGGTCTCAAGAACACTGTAAACTGTTCGAAGGAGTGTGGACCAGGCTTCATTATAAAATGCTATGACAACAGAAGTCTTGGGCAGGTTCTCATAATCGTACTTCACCTCTCTGCACCTGTGAATAGAATGTAACATCAGCAACAGAGAAGCCAGAGGGCACAGCATTGGGGATGAAGTGATGAGGGGGACATGGGTCACGGTCTTTAGGCTTCTCCTGGGAAATAATTTACTAGAGGATCTCCCACAGAGCCCCAGAAGACTCTTAAGAAAAGGTGTGACCATAACAATGCCTGCTTATGGGAGACTGGTTGTAAACTGTAAAGTGATGTCAAGAATTGGGCAACACACAAACTAGGCAGAATCCAAGGGAGAGACTGTTACTCAGGCCTGAGCTATCCTATCCGTCCACCCTACTCTAATCTCCACTTGGCTCAGACTGCTCCCTCCTCCTGGCAGTTTCTGCTTCTTCCTCTTTTTCTCTACTTGGAAAACTCCCCACACCCTCCAGAAGCAGCTCAGCCCTGATCTCCTCTAGGAAGGAAAACGTCTGTCCTGGAGAGTTGACAGTCACACAGAGCTCCTTCGGCACCAGGTCTCCTCTGTTTCAACAGGTGCAGGCCGCACGATTCCTGTTACCCAGGGACTGTGCCCACCGTCCCCAGCATCCAGAAGCCACTACACCTCACAAAGGGGGGAAGCCGAGAACATAAACTAGATACGTGGCTACAGTATTAGGAGACAGCTTCTGGGGGTGAAACTGAGGCCATCTGACCCTAGGGGTGGGGCTGTGACTAAGGCTCCTGGGAGCCAATGATCTCTCTGCTTGTTCAGGAGTTTGTCACTGTGCACTGAAGGCTCCTGGCCAATACAACAATCTACCTCAGCACCACCTCAGGTCAATGGCGCTCACTATGGGACAATGCCTAGAAATTGCCAGCAGGACGTGCCGATGGCAAGACGGAATGATGTCAGAGCCACCAGACTGTAGACCCTGGGACCATGCCATGGGATGAGCTGGCTACACCAGAAGATAAGCATTGAAGAGCAGCCAAGCTACCAGTTTCCTTTCCTTCAAGAGAAGGCCTGAAAAGACAGGTGAGTAACAGACCAAAGAGACACAGAGCTACACAGAGGAGTACAATTCACAGCTGCCCTCCGACTAGCAATGCTTCGGTGGCCCACCTCAGTCAGTCACCAAGTATTTCCTGATCGCCTGCCATGAGCCAAATAGGTAAGGGCTTTTATCCATGGAGCTTACATCCCGGGGGACAGAACTCAGGTAAGCAAATCAATCATGACAAAAATGACCTATGCAATAGAGAAAGTCAAGGAGGATAGTGAAGAGAACCACGAAGAAGCAGGATGAGGGTGGCCACAGAATTAGTGAGGTAGTGGGCCCTCTGCAGAGGTGACATTCATCATGAAGTTTAGGGCTGGGGTGCTTGCCTAACACCCACAAACCCCTGGGTTGGACCCCAGTACCACATAAACCAGGACTGGCAATGCGTGCTTATTGTCTTGGGACTTAAAGAGAGGCAAATAATCAGAAGTTCAAGGTCATCTTCAACCGAACCGGGCTGGGTTACATGAGACCCTGACTCAGAAAAACCAAACCAGACCAGGTAGTTAGAAACCTGATTAAAAACCTGATTAGCCCCTCAAAGCAAAGAGGGGGTGCTTCACTTGTGTGACTTGACTCATCTCTGGCACTGTTTCTGTTTTATTCTACTTTGAAGCCTTTCAAACACAAAAGGCAGAGAGGATCAGAAGCTTCTGCTCACTGTCCCGCATCAATAGTTAACACACAGGCGACCCCCACCCCATGTTTATTACCCACTTCCCACCACCCTCATCTCACACTGTTTTTAAAGACAATCCTGCACACCTCAGCATCCACGGCTGCTTTAACGTGTATCTTTAAATAATAAAGATGTGTTCCTCAATACATTTGTTTCCGCCATACTTTAGAGCTGCAATGACTGCTTAGGGCGACCCTGGTTCCAGTCTGTAGTGGTTCATCAAAGCTAAGCAGACAGGTGACATAGTTTCATGAACCAGAGAGGTAAATGTTGCCAACTGGAGTTTACAGAACATATTCAGTTTAGAGATCTCAAAATGGGGTTCCAGGGGTGGAAAGAACCTGGGGACTCCCATACATAAAACCCAGCATTTAATCTTTACCTTTGAAACCACTTCCTGGGCTGGAGAGATAGTTAGTTCTGTGGTTAAAGGTGCTTTTTGCTCTTGCAGATGACCCAGTTTGATTCCCAGCACCCATAATAGAAGGCTCACAACTCCTGTAACTCTAGCTCCAGGGGATCCAACATCTCTGGGCCTGCCAGCACATACATACACATACATAGCAATTAAAAACATAAACATGTATCCTGTGTCAGCTTCACGGGTTTGGTTTCAAAGATGAGGCTCAGAGACGTCAAACCGCATGCTCAGCTCACAAAGCACAGGTCTGTGAATTCGCTGGATGTCTACATCCACTGGTCTTCTTGGGAGGTCCTGGCTCATGCCTTGTATCCAATAGGAGGCATCCATATGGCACTCCTTTCTAACAAACAGTGATTTTTCCCTTCTCCTTCCCAGGGCCTTCTAGTAGATTCCAAGTCCCTAGGATAAACGCCACAACCACTTCTGCAGTGAGCCCTGAGGCTCTGTGGCCATGGCCTGGCACTGTAAGGGCTTCTCTAGAATCACAAATGGCCTCTTGAGAGATTCTGTGTGGGGCAGAGGGCTGCTCTTCTCAGCCAGCTCCACATTCTCTTCCTCACTGCATCTCGAGGCCCTGCTCAGCCACTCAAGGAAAATTCAGCTGTGGCAGCATGGAGATTCTGCTGTTGTGAAGCCAGGCAGGAGCGATCCCCTCAGACCCCAGGCTGTAATTCATGGACACATAGCACCTGCATCAGGAAAATCTAGTAAGTCTGATTGATATTCAAGGAGAGAATTCAATCTAGCCTCAGAAGAAATAACATCAAAGAATAACAGAAAAATAGTATATTTCAAACTACCACACAAGAAGAGAAGGAGGAAGGTTGTGATGGTGGTAGGTAACATTTCCTCCATATTAGAGTGTAATGTAGTACAGGAAAGGCAGCTGTCATGCTGTGAGAATACTCAAGGAGCCCAATGGGGGAGGCTGCTAACAGCCAGGTAAGCGCACATCTCAGAGTCACAATCTCCAGCCCCATCATGGCTTCAGATGTCCAAGACCCAAGCATCATGTTGCCTGAGACTTTCTGAGACTCTGACCCAGACCCACCCATCTATGGTATTCCTAAACCTCTGACCACAGAAACGTGAAATAATAAATGGCCATAGTTATTTAAATTATGACATTTTGTGGCAATCCATTCTTCAAAATAAACCACAAGGAAGCCCAAGCTGAAAGACCTCTAAACCAACATCGCTAAATTCACGTCAGTGGCTGAGGCAGGCGGAGGCTGAGGCAGGACACACTGTGCTGGCACATGATCCAAACATTGGACAAGCAGAGACCTGGGGATCGGGAGAACAATGGCATCATGAGCCACAGAGGATGCTCCAGGCCAGCCAGACCTACACAGAGAGGCCCCATCTCAAAAAACAACAAAACAAAAATATTGTAACAAGCCAGGTGTTTCACATCTGTAATCCCAGCACTTGAGAGGCCAAGGGCAGGGGGATGATGGTGATTTCCAGGGCAGCCTGAGATACAGAGAAACTCTTCGTGGTAAAACAAAAACAAATGAGCAGGTAACAAAAGAAAAGAACGGCAAACAAAAAGTATAACATAAATGGCGTAATCAGTAATCAAACCCAAAAGTATCGATGAGCACAATAAATATAAATGATATAAACATCTGCTTAAAAGACAATTGCTGGGGGGGGAGGGGAGAGAAAATGACAATATTAGGACCTTGCTATATCACCTAGGCTCATCGTAAACTGGAAAATTCTCCTTGTCCCAAATACCCCTTCCTTATTGGGCACTAAAAAGAAACCAAAGTGATTTCACCCAAGTCCAACTTGTTAAACATTAAGTTAGTTGGATTTACTTACAGAACATAGGTGAGGGTGAACTAAAGAGCATGGGAGACTCCAGCCACACCACCAGAAAGTCTCCCTGCATTCAGCATAAAGGCCAACTTCCCATAGCTGCACAGGTGGAGACGCCCCTTCAGCCAGCCTTCCCTGTACTCCACACTCTAGCACCTCTGGAGACCACGAGGCCACATGCTACTAGGGCAGAGTTATATACAGTTTGGAAGGTGCAGTAGAATCTCAGGCGAGGGTCCAATGATCCTGCTTACCCCCTCCTCTCCTTTGAGGAAATGTCATCCATTGATGGCCCTTAGCTTAAGGGTCTCTCACAAGTTCCCATGAAGATGACAGCTGTTAGACTCAGGAGATACCACTCTCTACACCACAGGCACGCACCATGTGGTGGCTTGAGTGAGAATGGGCCCATAGGCTTATATTTGAATGCTTAGTCCTTAGTCGGTGGAACTGTTTAGGGAAGGATTAGAGGGTGTGGTCCTCCCCCCCCTTCTCCAATTTTCAGATATGAGGTCTCAGCTACTGCTCCCAGTGCCATGCCTGCCTGCTAGCTGCCACACTCCCCTACATGACAGTCATGGACTCACCCTCTGAAACTATCCGCAAGGCCCCAACTAAATGCTTTCTTTTATAAGTTGCCTTGGCCATACTGTGTCTTCACAGCAATAGGACAGTAGCTAAGACACATGAGGATGCCTAACAGTTACGTGGATATTCAAACTCAGAGCCTTATCTTGTGTGGCAAGCTCTTTATTAACTGAGCATCTTCTCTGCCCCGTTGTTAATGACATATAAAATGCTATTTAGTGACATACTTAAAACGTATAGGTCCAGAATGAGTGGGGGGAAAAAAGGAAGGTTCTGTGAGGAGGTGCTGTGGATCTGAATTGCCAGACTAAAGGCCACAAGCTGGGTCTGACAAAGATTAAGAAAATGTTCTATGCTTTACAGTCCTTTTTGGAAAGCAAAAGAAACACTAGTTTAATGTCCACTTGATAAGGGATGCTTTGCAAAGGTCATTTTGCAAGAGCAGAGCTATGCTACGCTCGCGCTCTCTCTCTACAAAAGAGAAGTCCCACCAGCTTCCTCCTGCCAGCTCAGCAGGGCACTTTCGGGTTGCCAATAACTATGTGGAGTTGACTCTGAGAAGCTCTGACATCCTGACATCCCAAGTCCTGATCCCTGAGCCTAGACACACACCTAGCAGTCAAGGTCAAGAACCAGAAAGGAGACCAAGAAATCTCACTCCTCTAGCCAGCAGCAGACAGCTAGGTGGCTGGTGCTGGCACACACGGCATCTCGGGAAAAGGGTCAGGGGACACGACGACACAGTCACTCCACTTTCTCTCCTGCTACCTAGGTCAGAACGTGAGTGACAATCACATTTCAGCAATCATCTCGTTACTGTACTCAACGGATATTTTTTTTGTGTGTGTGTAATGTTAGCAACTCTTGGCCTGTGACATACATCCTCGCCAGTTTCAACACACTTATTATTAATTACTTCCTCTAATTTGCATCATACCATGACTCCTCTGAGGCAGCAATCCACATCAACTAGGTCAGCAGCTTCTAGCCAGCTCACACATTAGAGCCACAGAAATTCTGATTTCATTGTTCTAGAGAAGGTCCCTGGCACTGACAGTTTTTAAGAACGCCCTAGGACTGCAGAGCCCAGCTATATGGCTCCCTACTTGGGCCTGCTATCTAGGAGTAAAATCCTCCCTCCTCACTAACATCAAATGAAAGGCACTGGTGAAGGGACTGCAAACCATGAATTTACTGCGCTGCTATTAGAACTCTGTTGACTTTACCGTTATCCAAGGGCGCCTTGTTTCCTTCTCGAGTCAGCATTGAACTAACCAGGCGAAGCTGCGCCTGCGCAACTGTCAGATCCTCCACAGCATCTCAAGAAAGCAAAGCCGACTTCCCAAAGTCCCTTTACTGATCTGACCTTGCCAGACCTTGCACGTGCCAGCAAGAGCCAAAGCAGATGTCCCTGGGTTGACCCATGCTCTGTCTCCTGTGGCATGTACACAAAAGGCAATGCAAAGACAGCAGAAACTTGGGAGTTTGCATGTACACTCATGTTCTCTCTCACCCACACATCTATGTGTGTATTTTCCGAAGTCTGTTTCTATACTTGGAAAAAGTCTAGACAGATACACAGCAAAATGTTAATAACAGTTTCCCCGGGGTTGTAAGCTGATTTTTTTTCTTTTACTTTTGAGTCTTGTTGTGTAGCTCTGTCTGGTCTGGTACCAGACATGCACCACCATGCCTGGCTTAATGCTCTCTTGTTGTCATTTTTTAGTTGTTTTGGGGTTTTTGCTTTTCCTATGGTAGAATTTCTGAAGCCCAAGTATCTTGCTTTTATAAGAAAAACAAACAGGTAAAAAAAAAATGTCCATACCTAAAGAGGAAAATAGACCATGACAGTGAGGTTCTGGAGTATCTCTCTGTGGATAAACTGGACTCCTGAGGTCTCTACACTGTGAGCACAGAATACTATTTGAATTCTCAACCCAAATACCAAGACCCTGATTAACTCATGACTGCTTTAGAAACCCCATCTTGTGGGTGGGTTCCCATTCTGTAGCTTTGATTAGCCAATCAATCTTATTCCAAAAATATTAAATGGAAAATTCCAGAAACAAATAAATTACAAAGGCAAGATTGTATACGTCCTCAAATACTGTAAATTAAAGCTTGCCCTCTCTATAATATGGATCATCCATCCCCTTGTCCAGTGTGCCCACAGTGCACACAAGCAAGCCAGTAGTCACTCAGCAGCCATCTTGTTACCAGACGGTCATGGTATCACAGTGCTTAGTATACATAAAGTTTGGTACCACGTGAGAATTAGGATCTGGAAGCTGCTCCCTGAGAATAAGGGGGCAGACCATTATGTGGTAGAAGGGAGACTCCCTTGCAAGGCCCTGGCCCTACTGACCATATAGAGGCTGTGTCTCAAAGACTATCCTGGCCCAGACATACACAAGCTCCACCTCACCTTTTTCTCAGACTAGTCAAAAATAATGGGGCAGGCTCTGCTGCCAGAGTCAGAGGCAAGGCCCATCCTGCTGGGTTGGATTAATTCCCTGGGTCAATGGCACAGCAGGATCTATTCTCAAAAATCCCGATAGGACACAAGGCAGCTGCATCACCATGGAGACAGGAAACCATAAGCCCCACAGGTCATCTAAAGTGTTTCAAAGAGATATTCACAACTTCTAACAATAAAGGAAATTGGATCTGGAGAAGAAAAACTTCATGACCAAACGCAGATGACAGGAAGAACAGCCAAGTATACTCAGGGCACCAGAGGGGGAGGATGTAAGAAGCACAGCGCCCGCCCTCGCAGGTGTGCGTTGATTATTAAGTCTGAGGTTGCATTCCTTCTGCCCACTTACACAGAGTGTACAGGCTAACCCTCATCAGTTCCCTGGTTCGAAAATGAGGAAACCGAGGCTAAATCAACTAAAGACTGAACCCACTGTCTGAGATCGCAGAACCTGAGAGCAAAAGACCTGGGCCTTTAGAACAACGTGGTGCGTTCAAAGAGCTAAACCTGCCTTGAGGCATTTGGTAGAAGTGGAGAATCGCTGCCAATCCCTGAAAATTTCACTCAGAAAGATAGTGAAGAGGACCTCGAGCAAAGTCATAGCGGTAGATGTGAGCAAATCCAGGCACCACACGAATGAACTCAAGCCTATTACACTCTGCCCGAACGGGGAGGAGGTACAGCAGACCACCAATTTCATCTTCGCGAGGGATAGACAGTGTTGCCTATGCCACCTGGGTCTATTTCCAAACTGGAAAAAAAAAAAAAAAAAAAAAAAAAAAAGCTGACATGGCCTGGAGAGTAGAAGGTGACAAGTGTCTCATGGTCCCAGCAGGCTGGCCCCGTGGCTCTAGCCAGGACCCCTTTTTGAGTTCTGTTTTCCAAGAAACCTACTGAGATCAAGTGGGGACTAAAAATTCTCTAACAAATTTAAAGGGTGGAGGAGTCTGGGAGGCCCAGGGTCAAAGGTGGCAGCAGCTGTTGCGGCTGTTTGTTCCTTGTCCCTCACCTGTTGAAAAGCCAGCAGCTCCAACAGGAACTAGGCTCTGACTTCACAGGATCTGCCCTGCGCCACCTACAAGAGTGAGCTGGGCTGGACTGAAAAGCCATAGGCGTCCTCCACCCAAAGCTAGGAATTCAACAGTCTGAGAGAAAGGAAGGCGGTTCCCGGCCTCGGACAAGGCCATTGGGCATCTCGATCGCTTGGTTCTATCTCTGGGCAACAGCACACCCACACCAATGAATGGAGCCAGCCTTGTGCTAGTCGCCGTCAGCTCCCCGGGAGTCAAACCCACACAGTCCTAATTGCTCCCACAGAAACGGACTAGGGGGTCTCTTTAATCTGCTTAACTTTAACCCTCTCCAGACAGAATGACAACTTTTAGTTGTCGGATTCAAGAGACCACCCAGTTACCAGCTCGACTTTCTTAGGTTGGTTCTGATTTTTTTTTAACCTTCCAGCCCCCTCGCCCTTTAGATAACCCCCTCCCTTTGCACCTCCTCCTCCCGAGGAGGATGCAGCGTCTCACGCTCCCGGGCTCCGCCACCACTCACAGAGGGTTCCAGCGCTCGGGCAGGCGGCGGTGCAGCGAGATACGGTCGCTCAGATAGATGTTGATCTGGTGCCGCTGTATGCTCTCCTCCTGCAACCGCAGCTCCTCGCCCTGCAGCTGCAGCCGCACCGCCTCCCCCTGCGCTCCCAGGGCATCAGCGGGCAGCGGCGGCCTGGGCAGCACCGGCTCGTGACGCCCGGGGAGAGGAGTCCGCGGGGGTCCCGGGTCCACCGTCCCCGATCTGCTTCGAGCCCTCAGCACTGCGCCCAGCCCAGCCAGGGCCAGCAGTGCCAGCAACGCCTCCCGGCCGCGCCGCAGCCCCCGCGGGCAGCGCCTCCTCACCGCACGCCCCCACATGCACCCGCTAGCTGCGCCCCGCGGCCTCGGGCCGAGGCTGGACCCGGATCCCGGAACCGCACTCGCCCCGCCCCCGGCCCGCCCCACCTGCGCCCCGCCCCCTTCCTGGCTGCCGCCTCCCGCGCCCACCTGCCGGTTCCCACGTGGGTGAGTCGTGCGGGTGGCGACCCCCGCGGCGCGAGTTTGGGCTGAGCACACAGCTCGGGGCGCTAAGGGGCCACTCCATTTAACTTACGAGATCCTAGCGCGATTGCAGATGGAAGGACCTTAACCTTAGCCACTACGTGTTCACGATGTGCTGGTAGACGCATGAACGCTGCAGGCGGCCCTGTGCGGTACTCAGTGGCGCCTAGAATAAGAAACTTTGTCTGGAGTCCGAGGTTTTGCAAGCTGTGTTTTTCAGTCTTAGCTTTAGGGACACCTACACTCCGCAGGCCCATCACACACGTGCGTGCACACACACACACACACACACACACACACACCATCCCTTCCTGTGATGTATCTCAGGTCTTGAGGTTTTCTTATAGGAGAAAAGGGGAGTCACAGGGCCCTTGCTTCGAAGCTTGAAGGACAGAGTATCATCCATCCTCATGGTGAAAGAGGACTCCCTCAAGTTGTCCTCCAACCTCCACGTGTGATATAGACACTTGTGTATACATACATACATGCATGCATACATACATACAGGTTTTTACATTTAAAGTTTAAATTAATTAATTTGTTGATACATTCGAGTCAGAGTTTTAAGTAACCCAGGCCGGCCTCCAACTCCTGGTCCTCCTGCTTCCCGAGTCCTAGAATTACAGGTCTGTGGCATCAAGCCTAGCTAAATGGTGTCTCCAACCCCACCCCGGAACCCAGCCCCTGATGTTTACTGAAATATGGTCTCACTCTGTAGTCCTGGTTGACTCTAACTTTCTACATAGCCCAGGCTGGCTTCTAACTTTTAGGAGTAAAATGTCTTCAGTAATTTACACAAACTGCAGCTTTCACTTTTAGCTGCAGGGGAGGAAGGAGCCCGGCTAGGCCACTGCCTGGTGTCTTTGCAAATGCTGTTTCTGTGCTCCCCTGCCCTGCTCCACCTTAACAACTCTTTCTGAAGCCTTCAGCAACTGCAGGATTTTCAGGAGGAATTATTATTATTATTATTATTATTATTATTATTATTATTATTAATTTTCCCACTAATGACACCTTTTCACTACAGAAGTTTTTTTTTTTTCTTTTTTTCTTTTTTTTTTTTTTTTTTTTTTCGAGACAGGGTTTCTCTATGTAGCCCTGGCTGTCCTGGACTCACTCTGTAGACCAGGCTGGCCTTGAACTCAGAAATCCACCTGCCTCTGCCTCCCAAGTGCTGGGATTAAAGGCGTGCGCCACCACCACCCGGCACTGCAGAAGTTTTTGTGTAACTCTGGGTGTATATGTATATAAAACCAGCATACAAATCAAACATTTACTCATGGTAAGTCATAAAGAAATCCATTTTAAAACAATCTTTTAAAATACATATAATTTTACTATTTATTAAAGAAGAAAGCAGTTTATATGCTGAGATGGATGGGCTTGCTTATTTTTACATAAAGACTTGAGATGGATGGGCTTGCTTATTTTTACATAAAGACTTAAATTTGATACTACAGGACACAAAACATCGTCATGGTTTTCAGAGTTGATTGATAATTTTATTTTAAAATCCCCAGTTGCTGGGAGTGTCATTTCACATAAATATGTGGTGCAAAGTAGCAGAACTATATTTTGGAGTGTTGTTTTGAAATTCTCTCCCAGTCCCAAGAAATTTTGTTTTTAAAGATTTATGTTGGTGCTGTAGAGATGACTCAGCCATTAAGAGCACTGGCTGCTCCTCCAGAGGACCCAGGTTCAATTCCCAGCATCTACTTGGCAGCTCACAACCATCTGTAATTCCAGTCCCTGGGGATCTGACACCATCTTCTTGATGCCCCAGGCACTGTATACATATGGTTCATATGTATATGTGTATGTATGCGTATGTATATATATGCATATGTGTATATGTGTACATATATGTACAGATGTTTATGTGATATAATACCTTATATATGTGTGTGTCTTATATATGACAGACACTCATATATAAAATAGAAAAATTAAATCTCCAATTTTTAAAAAATTTGTGTGTGTGTGTGTGTGTGTGTGTGTGTGTGTGTGTGAATATGTACCATATATGTGGGAGTGTCAATGGAGGCCAGAAAAGAGCGTTGGATCTCCTGGAGCTGGACTTGCAGATAGTTGTGTTGTGAACTGCCCCACTCAGGTGCTAGGAACCCAACATCTGCAAGAGCAGCAACTACTGTGGACTACTAAGCCTGGTTCAACAGGAAGGAGGGTAGAGTAAGGTGGGACAGGAACCTCTGATGGCTGTAGAGGGCTTTTAATCCAGCAATATGGCTACTCTGGCTGGAATACAGACCTGCCCTTAGTATACACCTTTAATCCTAGACAATGAAGGTAAAGTTAGTTTGTAGAAGGAAGCACCATGTTTGAAAGTGATGTCTAAATTGAGTGGCAGACAAGGTGACAAATCAGAGAAAGATTTGACAGAATCATATATGCACAACTCTCGCGAGAACAGAAAGGAAAAGGAAACTACTTAAGAGGGAGCAAGCAGAGAAAGAAAGGGAGAGAGGGCACTTTTACCGGGACAGTTGTGTATTGACAGGTTGCAGAGAGAGAGAACAAGTTAGACACAGGTGAAGACAGAATGAGCCAGAGAATGAGAAGGAGCCAGAAGATTAGAACAGATTGCCAAAGTTAGGACTAGGCCAAGCAGAGTACATCCAGGCATTTAAAGAAGCTAGTTTAGATCAGTCAGCGTGGAGAGGAGTTTTGAGCCAGAACAGCTGAGTTGACCAACCAGGCAGAGTTCAGAAAGCGCTAGAAAGGGTAAGCTTATTCAGCAGTAAGTCTCAGGCTAAAAACATGTACAGAGGATAGATGCTTCCGGGACTAGGCCTTAATTAGTAGGAGACAGTATGCCTCCAAGACAACAATTACATGAGACAATAAAAGATGCTTTTACAGTTGGCCAGAGCCATTCTTGCCCCTCATCTCTCTCTTCTTCTTTATCAATAGATCCTTTAAATTTTTTTTTAAATATATTGTTTTACTCTTTGACCTAACCTGGCCTCAGACTTAAGGCCCACCTGCCTCACCTCCAGAACTGTGATTTCTGGCATGTGACCGTGTGTTCTGCAGAACTTTTCATTGCTAATTTGTTTATTTATTTGATTCTCTGAAAAGACTAAAGAGTAGGTTTTCTGGCTTCTCTTGCAGCTAGGTCTAGCCATATGGCCATCCATGCAATCCGTGCCTGCCCTGGGCAACAAGAGCTGGTGTTCATGCAACATTTGAATACAGTACCCCCAACCTCCAGCTTTTCTTTCTCCTGTGGTTTCAGTTACCTGAAGTTATCTACAGTTTGAAAATATTAAATGAATTTTCCAGCCAGGGATAAACAATTCGTAATTTTCAATTTGCAAACCTTTTGTGAGGATCCAAGAATTGCCTGACAAACCACTCGAACACTGATCTCAGTCAGACTGGGATAGTTTGTTGAACATATGGATGCCCCAGGACTGGTCGACTAGGGCCATGGTCCAGATTATGGAACTGAACCCAAGTTAAGATCCTACCGGTTTTTAAAGCCCAAAATTCACAAACATCTGTGCCAAGTTATTTCACCAATTAAAATTTAGGGATAGGAAATTTCCTTGGGGACATGTCTTTGTTGTACATTTAACCTGTTCCTATTGGTTGGGGTAGTCAACTGTGGCAGGGGACTTGGCTTGTCTAATAATATTCATGTTCTAACTTGTCTACCAGGATAGGACTGTCTAACATTTATGTTTGTCAACCAGGATGTCAGTTACCCACATACGTGTCTCTTTCTGCCAAGTAGGATGTCAGCTCCCAGAGAAGTCTTGAGAACTTAAACTTTACTAGACCGCTACTCCAAACGGAAGTCTTATTCCAAATAGTTTCTTATATTGGTGCAGGTATCTCTCTTATGTTGGGGCCCATCTCAGGAACAGTTTATAAAGGCAAATACCATGAAAGCTTAGACACATGTGCAGGAAGTGCTGCTAGGTGGTTGGTTCAGGTCCAAGCTTATTGTGGGTAACTATACAAAACAGTTCTACTGACTTCTATCATGACTGGTTTCCAAGGGTACAGAACATAACCGAATATGTAATCAACTTGGGCTCGAGAAAGTTTCCTAGGAACATCAGAAACATGAGAAAGCTCCCTTATAATGAATGTCAGGCTAGCCAAGTAACAGTTATCTAGGCCTTAGCATTCCATCTAGGCCTCAACATTTTACCTAGGCCTTAACATTCCATTTAGGCCTTGATATTCTCCCTAGGTCCTAACACCTGACTGAGTAGAATGATGAAATCTTGTCTGTTTTCTCTGTTCTGCCTGGAACATGAATTGTTTTCTTGTCTAGAGAGTCCATATTATATATGTTACCCACATGTAACTTATTTGGTACCTGTCTTGCTTACTGGATCGATAGCTACAGTATTGAATGCTGATGCTGGTGGTCAGGTCACCCTAGTGCACTTAATGACAGATCCAAGTACAGAGTCAGTGATGCTGTAGTTCAGAGAATTCAAAGAGACAACTTATAGTGCTTCCTACATTTCAGTTCTCAACTAAGTCTACAAAAGACAAAAAAATACGGTCACTATGAAATATAACGGAATAAAATATTTCAAAAGACAGAGACCATGTTTATTTAACCTATGTTTATGTCATGTTCTTGGTTTTATTATTTATTTTTATTGTTACTCTTAAGTTAAACTTTGTCATGAATAATAGACATGAAAAATATAGCACATATACTATTCACTACTGTGGTGGTTACTTTTCATTGTCGACGTGACTGGGTTTAGAAGCACACAGGAGACATGCTTCTGAATGTGTCTGTGAGAGTGTTTCCAGAGACGTCTGAGTGAGGAGGGAAGACCCACCATGAGTGCAGATGGCTGCATCCCATGGGCCATGGTCCCAGACTGAGTGAAAAAGGCATGAGGAAGAAAGCTGACTGAGTGTTTGACAGTGTCCCCTCTCTGATGCCTGTCTGGGGGTGCAGTGTGACCCACCATATCAAATTGTACTGCCATGGTACACTATGAACTGTGAGCCAAAAGAAACCCTTGCTCACTTGCTTTACTTTCTCACAGCTCTGAGAATAGTAACAAAAGTATTACTAGTGAAGGTTTCAGAATCTACTGGACTGGATACTACTAATAATGGAGTAATAGCAGTGCCCTTTCTTTAAAATATTAAATGCTATGATACATTTCATGTTTATGATTGCAGACAATATAAGGCAACATCAATAAGCAAAGTCAGAAAGTGCCTTTCCTTCATTTAACCAGATGCAGCCCTCTCTGTGTGTAGATTTGTGCAGAGCCGACAGAAGGCAGATATCTTCCTTGTAGCCATCTTGAGCCATATACCCTGAAAAGAGACTTGATTACATCAGCCTACAACAGCTGAGCACATTCTGATAACATCTTTTAGATACCCAGGATCTTCCCTTGGCTGTGTGAGACTTAAAGCTGTGATTTAGAGCTGAGACTTAAGGGTTGACTTAGAGATCAGATTTAGAGACAAGACCTAAGGGCATGACTTAAAGGTGTGACTTAAAGGCATGGCTTAGAAGTGAGACATATAAAAGGTGAGAGGCAGACAGAAGAGTTCAGTACAACTTGGAACTAGGAATTTGTTCCGCGCCCCTCCGTGTCCCCTTCGCCCGCGAAAAAGACACGTGAGGCGGTGTTCGGGTGGTTACTACAGAGAGGCTTTATTCTTGTATAAGCAGAAGCGGAAAGACGGAAAGCCCGGAAAAGACACTGCTTAAATACACCCTAGAGTGACGTGTTCACTTCTGATTGGCTGTTCACTCATTACCCGTAATACGCCCGCCCCGGGATGGGCAGTGACTTTGGCACGCTTTTTGCCTTTCGCACCTGTGCAGTCAGTTGTTTACTAGTGGGAGGACAGGATGCCCACGCCATCTTGTAATGGCGAATGCTGACACGCTCACACGGCTCCCAACAGGAATTAGGTTAGAGAATACAACTTACAGTACAACTTGGAGTAGGAATTAAGCACTTGAGTCTTGGCACTTGGAGGAAGAACTTGGAATTAGACATTAGGCACTTAGCACTTGGAAGAAGTAACTTGGAACTTGGAGGCACTAGGGACTAGGGACTAGGGACTAGGAACTCAAGACTTGGGACTTGGAGAGGAGAAGAGAGACTGAAGAATAAATGGGATTGAATCACACTCTGTCTGGTCTCCATTCCTCACATCAGTCCTCACTCTCTCTCTTGCTGAACCCCGACCCGCAGCAGACTGGAACTGCTTGGGGCAGTGCGGGCTAACAAGTTAGTCCCCAAGGCTTTTGGCAGTGAGAGTCCCAACATTGACAGAACGGTCCGAGACATTTTGGACCCCAAACGTGGGGTAGAGCAGTTCTCAACATTTCTGGCCCCCAAGCGTGGGGCAGCTCGGGCCACAACACAGATTGACTTCATTAGTTGACTTGAGTAGGAAGTTGACCACAGAGACTCTTTTAGTCTTCCTAATATGAGTCTCCCATGAGTGTCTTCACCATCTGCCAGGAGTCCCAAAGTGGTGTTGGTCAATTCTTTGAGGTTTGTTACTCTGACTCTTTTTAAGGATGCCTTCCTTTTTTGCAGACCCAGCCACCAGCAATCAAAACTGTTAGATAAAGATAGAACTGGCTCCCAAACATTGATTGAAACCCTTCTGCCCAAATCCCTTTTCAGAGCATAGACTTTTTTTTTTTTTTTTTTTTTTTTTTTTTTTTGGAGAGGAACAAAGGCAGCAGAAAAAGGTAGGAAAACTTAGGAGAACATGAAAAGGAAAAGGAACCCTGTGGTAGTTTAAAGGAGAATGGCCCCCACAGGTTCATCTATTTGAATACTTGGTCTCTAGTTGGTGGAACTGTTTTGGGAAAGATTAGGTGATGTGGCCTCATTGGAGAAAGTGTGTCACTTGGGATGGACTTTGAGGTTTCAAAAGTTCACACTAAGCCTAGTGTTACACACACTCTTTGCCTCCAACTTTCAGATAAGATGTAAGCTCTCAGCTACTGCTCCAGTGTTAGACCTGCCCGCCTGCTGCTGCTCTGCTTCCTGCCATGATGATTATGGTCTAAGCCTTTGAAATTGTAAGCAAGCCTTTGATAAAATGCTTTCCTAAGTTGCCTTGGTTTTTGTTTTGTGTGTGTGTGTGTGTGTGTGTGTCTTCATAGCAATAGAACGGTAAGAAAGACAGAATTTGGTACCAGGGACTAAGATATATCAGTAACAGGCCTGACCATGCTGTTTATTGGAGAAATATGGAATATATTGAGACTCTGGGCTAGAAAATTGGTTGAATATTGCAAGCATGTTTGCCCAGCCATCCAAGTAGAAGTTTGGGAGACAGCAGTGCTAAGAGTCATGTGAACTGCAGAGGCCCCGGTTCAAAAGGTTTCAGAGGGAACACTATTAGCAGCTAAGCTAGAAATCTTTCTTGTAGTATTTTGGCAAATAGTGAGGCTGCTTTCTGCTCTTGTCCTAAAGATCTGCCCTAGGCTAAACTGAAGAGTTTGAGACTAATGTCGTTGGCAGAGGAGATTTCAAGGCAGCCTAGTACTGACTGTGTCATGTGGTTATCAGTGATCACTCTTATGCAGATCTACAATGATAAAGAACAAGCAGAGAAAAATGAAATACAAAAATGAAATGTACAGTTTGAGGAGCAAAATAGCACCAAGGAAATTAATTTTGAACTCAAGGCTTGGGCTCAAAGAGATAGGAAGTTTAAAGAAAGGTCTGGTGAGAAATGAAATAAAAGGGCTGTACCCTCAGGGCAAGACCGCACTTAACCATCGAGGCTTCCAACTTATGAAAAGAAAATGCCTAGGGACTTTCCTCCTGAAGTAAAGGGAAGCTTATTCAACAAAGGAAAGCATTAAGTCAGCACTTATGAAAATAGAATTCAAGGAGGGGTGCAGGTTCCAGACTAAGCTAGCAGAACTTGGCTTCTTTAGCTATGTGGTTCTGGCTTAAGAGTCAAAAAGGATACAGGACTGGAGAGTTGTCAGATCTTCCTCTGTGGCTAAGAAAAGATGCCAATGTGGGGCCTGTGGCAGAGGAGTCCCTGCACGAGGCTCAGAGAGACCTTTTCATGAAGCTTCGAGTGTGAAGCCTGGATTGTATTGGACAACCCAAGATGTTGGAGATGTCTGCGCCATGGGCTGTTTGCCAGGGCGAGGTCCATACAGGGAGTAGAACCAGCCCGAGAGAAAGAAGTGCGCTTCAATCAACAAAGCTGGGAGGAGCGAAAGATCTAAAGAGCCAATTAAGCCCTTTGATATCAGACATGGGATTCCAGGACTTGGAGTTTGCCCTACTGGGTTTGGTCTTACTTTGGCTCAGTATTTCCTCACTCTGCTCCTAATCCTTCTTTTGGAAATGGTCATGTATATTTTGTGCCACTGTATCTTAGAAGTATGTAGTTCGCTTGTCATTTTGGTTTCACAGAAGGTTACAGTTAAGAGATTGCCTAGCGTCTCAGGAGAGACTTTGGACTTTCAACAGTCTTGAGGCTGTAAAAGACTATAGGGGCTTTTGAAATTGGACTACATTAACTTTGCACTATGATATGGCTACAAACCTATGGGGACCCGGGAGTAGAATGTGGTGGTCAGAATGAGAATGCCCCCCATAGTCATAGGTTTGAATTACTGGTTCCAGTTGGTGGAACTGTTTTGGGAAGGATTAAGAGGTGTGGCTTGTTGACAGAGTGACGGAGGCGTATTACTGGGATGGATGGACTGTGAGGTTTCCAAAGCCCATCCTAGACCCAGTCTTTGTTTCTGCCTCCAACTTCAGATAAAATATAAGAACTCAGCTACTGCTCCAGTGCCATGTAAGCCTGCCAGCCATGCTCTTACCATGCTGGTCATGGACTCACCCCCTGAAACTGAAAGCAAGCCCACAATTAAATGCTTGCTTGCTTTCTTCCTTCCTTCCCTCTGTTCTCTTTCTTTTCTTCTTTTTTTTTTTTTTTTTTTTTTTAAATTTTCACTTGTTTGTTTGTTTTGAGGCAGGGTTTTCTGTGTAGCCCTCCCTGGCTGTCTGTAGACCAACAGCACTCAGAGATTGACTTGCTTTTGCTTTCCAGGTGCTGATATTTAAGGTGTGCACCACCACCACCTGGCTAAATGCTTTCTTTTATAGGTTGTCTTGGTCACGGTGTCTTGTCACAGCAATAGAAAAGTAACTAAAACCAAATTCTTGAATCCAGTTGACTGCCGTCTCCAGCAAAGAAGCCTGAATCCCAGCACAGTTACAGCTGCTCCTGGCTTTTCTCCCTCTCCAGCTGTGAACCTGTAAGATTTTCTAGGACTTTCACCAAAAGCATCATTACAGAGAAAGGACGTCTTAAACCCTTCAGGCAGCCTTAGTGTCTGCTGGTTTTGCCTTATGAGTGTTAGATCTGAGCTAAGGGCTAACAGATCACATTTGCCTGCAGTCTTGAAGACACTTGCAGTCTCCTACATGGAGGAAGCCTCTGACAGGCTCCCAGCTACCATAATGCTTATGGAAGGAAATGCTAAAATCCAGAGGTGAGGCAGCTCTCAGCCAGCCCACACAGTTCACTCGGGGTTCTCTGATGCTGCAGGGGAAAGGAGACAACCTGTCTGAACTTGTAGGGCAAACACCCTACAAGGTACCAGGACTGGAGGAGAAGGCAGGCACGTTGGGAATCATAGACCTCACATATCAAAGGGCAGAGACACGTCCATCCCAGCCACCCTATGAAGGCACCTAGAAAGTCATTCCTACACTTCTCCCTCACTTTCTCTAGACTCCTTCCCCTCTTCCCCACAGATCAAAGCCCCCTCTGTCACCCTCTCCTAACCTTTTAAAGTATGTTTTCCAGTCAGAAAGTTCCCTCTTCGTTCAGACCCTGCCATGTTCTATTACTAAAGTAATCTGGAGGGTGGGGAGGAGCCCACTTTGTGTCCTCCGACAGATTTTGATTCTGCCCAAGGTGACTCTGGAGCTATCCTCTTATCTCATCAATAGAAAAAAGAAAGAAAGGGGACAGGGGAGGGGGAGTGAAGGTGCATCAAAATGACATGCATGGCTAATGCTAAGACATTTAATTGTGACTCTCCTTTGGTGAGCCATACCCACAATTGAAAATATGTCTTAGAAAGAAATCTTCAGATTCTTGACACTTCCTCTTTTGAGCCAGCAGACTCCTCACTGCTTCAGTCAATAGAATGTGGTAGACGCTAAGCTCTGCCTGTTTCAAGGCAGGTCATAAAAGGCACAGAAACCAGGCAAGCCACCCAGCTGCACAGCTACTGCAGTCCTGGAGAGGCTGAGCCAGGCCTCCATGCCCCAGAAGAAGACCCTAGGCATCCAGGCACCAGGCAAGCATGTGAAGCAGCTGTCATAGACATGGTTCCTCCCTTTTTAGCTCAGAAGTAACTCCAGCTCCTAAGTCATCTCAGCTATAGCCAGGAGTCACCAGAGTCCTGGACCAAAGGTTCATCTCAAGGAATTCCAGTAGACCAGGTCCTGACTAACACATCAACAGGTCCCAAGCAAGGGAGGAACGGTGAAGAAACAAGAAAGGAACCAATTTCAGTGAAGCTAACGCCAAAGCCCTCTGTGTGGGCTCGTGTGTGTGTGTGTGTGTGTGTGTGTGTGTGTGTGTGTGTGTGTGTGTGTAACACTGTAACACTGTGTTTCTTTTTCAGTTGCTCTCCACCTTGGTTTTTGAGACAGAATCTCTTATTGAATCTGAAGATCACCAATTAGCTGGGCTGAGTTTGGCCCCAGGGATGGGGTTATAAACTTGTACTACTATTGTCTGGTTTTAAATTTTTTAAATTACTTTTGTTATGGGGAGCCCACCAGGGATAGCCACCCAGACATAATCCCCACTGGTTTTATGGACATGAATCAAAACACTGGCTAACTCTGTTCTGGGGGCATAATTGGTCCTAAGGACAGTGGTTTAGTTGGCCATGTAGTTGAGGATACAGATTTCCACTGTTAACCCAATTAAATTAAGAACCAATGATCAGCCTTGGAGACCAGGTAAACTGAGACTGATACAGAGATAAGTCTCCTTTCTTTCCTTTCTTTTAGCTTCCTATGATCGTTTTCCAGAATTAGCACTGAATGGTTGGCATAGAAACAGCAAGTTTCTCTTAAGGACATGCAAAGTTTTCCTTGTTTCTCAAAGAGGGGTCCAGCCTCCTTCAGTTCTGTAGGACTATCTCTGCAAGGGAGTCAACTTGGATCTCCAGCCTGGAAATGGAATTTTCCTAATAGCCTAGGCCTATGTCTATCTGAGAACTGAGTTCTTTAAGTTTTCGGTTCCCAACAATCAAGACTGAGGTGCCTATGACAGTTGTACCAGCTACTAGGATTGGGAGCAGAATAGGGCCCTGTTTGACCTTCACTGAGTCAAGATCATCTGTCTTCTCCATTGTGGGCATATACATGAGCGACAAGGTAGACCTGTGGTCTACATAGAGTGGGGGGTATAAGCTCCCAGTGACTTGGAGGAGACCTGTTAATTCAAGCAAGCCAGGTCATTTGAAGATACTTAGACAAAGTACCTTGTCCTTGGCAGGACAACCCACTATGGCAGGGAGTGCATAAGATTGTGATTCCTCTAGGCTTTTTCTAGCCAGTCTTCTCCACAAACTGATTTACTGACCCTCATCTCTCCCCTAAATCCATATTATTCTACCCTTGGAAAGGACACAGAAAGAGAGCAGAGGTCTATCAAAAAAAGATAGAGTTTCCCAACCCCTGGTTTTACTAAATTCCCATAACCAGGTTTGGGGCTGATGAGGATTGTGTATCTCGGGTTAGTAAACTCTGTACAGCCTTATGTCTAATGAGTCTGAGGTCCAAGTGACAGTCCATCTGTTCTCAGCTGCCTTTTTCCCCAAGGGATGACACCAGCTACTTTGGCAGTTTTAGTGGTGAGGATACCTGGGTAGAGTCCCTTCAAAACAGGTTCCAGAATTCAGGCAGGGTTCATCTTTATCCAAACCAAGTCTCCTGGCTGGAAGTGGCGGGCGGGTCAGAGGTGGGAGAAGGCAGGATTCACTTCTCAGGCTGACCAATGGTCTGGCGAGCTTCCATCGAAGCCTGCAAGGACTTGAGAAGACAGTGATTAGGCCAGTGATTCTGAACCTGTGAGTGATGACCTCTTTGGATGTTGAACAACCCTCTCACAGGGGTTCCCCAAGACTAGCAGAAAACACAGATATTTACACTACAGTTCATAACACTATCAAAGTTATACTTACGAAGTAGCAACAAAATAATTTTATGATTGGGGTCACCACAACATGAGGAACTGTATTAAAGGGTAGCAGCACTGGGAAGGTTGAGAATCACTATATTAAACAGTTCTGCAAGGACAAAATCTTAGAGTTTGTAAAGGATGGGAAGTGGTCCCCCAAACATAACTTTAAAATGAGTAAGCCCCTTGCAGTAAGGAGTACATTGGCCTCTGAGCAGAGCTGGGGGAGGGACAAGCTGCCTAATTTTCCCCCCACCCCTGGTTTCTAGAACCAATTTGGTCCCGATCTATTCATCCTTTTTACCTGACCCGAGCTCTGTAGTCTACACACAATGCAGTTTCCAATGATCATTTAATATTTTGTCAAATTTTGAGACACTTTGTCCATGAAGGCCAGGCCATTGTTGGACTCTAAATCTAGGTGTGGTCCATACCTAGGAATTACTTCCTGAAGAAGTTTCTTAGTAACTTTTGGAGCAGTCTTTGTTTGGGTGGGTTAGGCCTCTACTCACCCTGAAGTGTCTACAAACACCAACAAACACTTAGAACAAAAAGCAGTAGGCATGAGTGCAGTAAAGCCCAGCTCACAGTTCCTCAGGCCTACTTCTTCAAGCCCGAATTCCTTGTGGGCTCTTGCCACTCCTTCGGCATTTACCTGAACCCAGGTGGCACATCTGAACGTGGTCTTTTCAATCAAGGTTTCCAAATTTAGAACATAATACCTGAGTCTAAGAAGTTCAGCAGTTTCTTTGGCTCTTAGGTAAGTGGCTTGGTGGAGATCTGAAACCAGTTGCCTCCCTAGACTCACAAGAAGGATGGACCTGCCAGCTGGCAGCATCTACCATCCTTGTTTATTCTCGCTTGTGTCTCTCACAGTCAATCTCAGCAGGGGTTTGTTCCAGGTGGTCTTGTAAAATGGGCTTTGACTTGGTGACCAAGACTTAAAAAGGCCCCATTGGTTCCAGGGCCACTTCCTGGGCAGTTAAGTCAGCCATTTTGTTGCTCCTGGCTTCTGGGTAATCTCTTTTGTGATGTCCTTTGTAATGGACAATGGCCACTCTCTTAGAGAACCAGATAGCCTCAAATAGGGCTAAGATTTCTTTTCTATTTGTGATTATTTTCCTGATGATGTTAGCAATCCTCTTTCCCTGTATAGAGCCCCATGGACATGGCACAAGCATATCAGCTCTCAGTGTGTGTGTGGTGGTTGCCTTCTTTTTCCCCCACCAGAAGACCGAGTCAAACCTGAAAGCTCAACTTGTGGAGTTGAGGTTCCCCTGCTCAAAGACTGTTCCCAGATCTTATCTGGGGTCACTGCCACTGCCCCACATACCCAATCCCATCTTGGATGAAACCATTCCCATCTGTGAACAACACTTCGGCTGATGCTGCCAATGGAATGTCAGTCAGATCAGGCCGGACAGACTGGATTGGGTCAGTAACTTCAAGACAGTCATGCAGGGGACCCACATGATTGTCATCTGGCAGGGTTGGCATCTTGTGGAACTGAATGTGGAGTTGATTCAGAAACAATGTATTGGGTCATCTGGACATTAGACACCTCCTCTCTTGGGTATCCCCCTCAAGAGGGCCTCTATAGAGTGTGCGGCTGTCAGAAGCAGTTCCTGATCTAAAGCTAATTTGTCATCTTCTTCTACTACCAGGGTGATGGCAGCTATGACCCTTATACATGCTGGCCATCTGGCTGCTACCAGGTCAAATCTCTTAGACAGATAAGCCATCTGTCTTTTCTAGAGTCCTGGAGCTTGCATGAGGATCTCCTAGGCAATGCCTCTGGCTTCGTCCACTTACAAGTGGAATAGTTTAATAATGTATGAGAAGCTCAGGACTGAGACAGATACCAGGGCCTTTTTCAAGGTTTTGAGGGCTTTCTGCTGAGTCTCAGTCTGTTCCAAAGGCTGTATACCCTCGGGGCTGGCATAGAGGGCCTTGGCTATCTCAGCAAGCTCGATTAACCATAGCCAACAATACCCAACCACTCCCAGGAATTCCCATACTTGCTTTTTCAATTTGGAAACAGGGATTTGCAGGACGACTGGGACGTGGTCATGAGAAAGCATCTGCCTTCCTTCCTCCAAGTATCGCCTAGGCATGTGATCTGAGGGACACGGAGCTGGGCCTTTGTGGATGATACTCTGTACCCCATTGCTTGGAGGTCCTCCAAAAGGCCTTCTGTTGCCTGTTCACACTCCTCCTCAGTGGTTGGAGCTAGGAGTAGGGCACTTTGTGGTTAATTTTATCTAAACTCCAACAGAGCTGCTCTCGGGACCCCATCAGATGATGCTGGCAAGTCCCTGAACCCCTTCTCCTGATCTATTTCCCCCATTTCCTCTCTTATCTGTTTCACCAAAGGCAGCAATAACTGAACAAGAGAATTTCTTTCCCTGTGTGTCTGCAGCTGAACTCGACTGTTGTAAACTTTCTGAGCAATTTCCAGAAGTTGAAACCTACTCATGCCTTCAAATTTGTCTAATTTCTCGAGCTTTCTTTTCACGCCTGGGGCTGACTGCTTGACAAAGGCAATATTAGAGGTTCACTGTTTTGGGGGGACATCTGGGCTTATGGAAGTAAATATCGAATATGTCTCACAGGGCCTTTCCAGAAAGTCGGTAGGAAATTCATTAGGTCCTGGGGTGAGCTGGTAGGTTTTCTGACTGTCACTTTTAATCCTCCCAGTATTTGGTGGAAAAGTGCCCACCAAATACTTAGTTTCCAACAGGCTGATGAGGGGCTGTGGCTTCTCTAAAGAAAAGAAAGGATTTGGGGTCTTCCAATTTTACAAGGTACTGGTAGAGGAGACATGAACTAATCAACTATGAACAAGGACGGGGTTGGATTCTCTCTCTCTCTCTCTCTCTCTCTCTCTCTCTCTCTCTCTCTCTCTCTCACACACACACACACACACACACACACACACACACACACACTCCCAGCTCTGTGACAGACCCAACCAGTTGCTTCGAGTAGGCAAGGGAGGAGGAGAGAGTACAGGTAACTATTTCCTCTTCTCTGCCTCAGGGCTGGAAGAACAGGTAGAGGTTTCAAGTTTCTCTAGGCACCTTAGTCCAGGTCAAAAGGTTTTGGGGAAAAAAAAAAAAAGCCACAGGTCTTAAGCCTGGGTGGGATTGGGGTGGGTCCATTGTGTCAATAGTCTGACAGCCAAAGGGAGGGGCTCGAACTAGCTAATTGCATTCTGCAGCCACTTTCCCAAGTGAGTCATCTCTCCAGCCCCAGAAAGCCTTCTTAGAGGTAGAGAGTGTAGCCCCACACTCTGATAGCAAGAGGAACTGGGAGGGGCAGGCAGTTTGGTCAGAGTTGGGGGTGTGGGGGTGGGAGAGTAGGGGGTGGGTGGTACCCTGTTGACCATCAAATTCTAAATTTGCTGGTAGTGCCTGAGAATTATTCCCATTTGTGGGCAGTTCTGCTTCTCATCTGAGACAGTTGCCTGCAGGAATTGCTGCTCTAGGAACCAGAGAGAAGCCGGAGAGAAGAAATAAGAACAGCAGAGAAAGATGTCTTTTTCAAATTCCCAGACCCAGAATCTAAATGCCTGAGGAGATGGTGGGTGTGAGATTGGAGATGGTTTGTTATACAATAGTGTATCGGAACAAATGAGATGTTTTAAGCTAGGTTTTCACCACTAGGAAAAACTTCCTAACTGCTTGGCTCCTGGCACCAGGCTAGGGTCTAAGCACATGCTGAGAAGCAAATGTCAGAGTCTCAGAGTGACTCTGCTGTAGGAAGGACTGGTGTCACCACAGTGTGCTGTGGCAGCAGAAAGGGGCTGGTGAACTGAACCTAACTGCAGTCTGTACAGAGGAGGCCTCATGCTTAAAGGGAGATGGAGTGGGGAAGGGTGGATAAGACTCAGTAGAAAGTTCATTGTAGAGGGCTGGCGTGATGGAGAAATCGTTCATCTTCCCACAGGCTGAGAGACAGAGGCCCATCCTCTTTCTGAATGCTTCTCTCCTCTGTCTCTCTATCTCCCTGCCTCCCTCTCCACGATGTCCTCCTCCTTTCTTCCCCTCCCTTCTTCCTCCCCCCTCCCCGTGTGTGAGTGCCAGTGTGGCCTTGAACTTGCAATTCTCCAGCCTCAGCATCCTGAGCGCTTGGACTCTAGCCGTGAGCCACCACATCCATCTTGATGATGATGCTTTGAAAACTCAGCTTAAGTGGGAGGCAAATTCACATCTCAAAGGGACAGAGGAAGGATTTGGGCCTATGAAGCCTTTTGCTATAAACATGGAAAGTCTTGCTGAGGGCCTGGGTCCATGTGGCTTCAGTACTGCACACTAAGCAGATATGTAGCGAGGTACTCCTCGGCTTATCCCAGGGGTCATCTATTGGACACTCTGCTAATGCTGGCTTGAGTCATTTAACTTTGGAGGAGACAGAGAGACCAAGCACTCAGTGTTCTCAGAACACAATGATGCTTGGTCAGGAAGAAGGCGCTGTGGGGCATGACTGTACCTACCTGTAGCCCCAGCACTTGGGAGGCTGAGTGAAGAGGAACATGAGTTTGAGGCGAGCTTGTACAGTGTCAATCCAACCTGCCTCCTCTATCCTGGGGAGGGGACTTTAAAAAGAACACTCAGGAAACCCTGTGAAGAACAAGTCTGAAATAGTATTTAGGGGGGGGATATTCTATGCCCCCTTTGCTCCCAAATAACTGTTGGGCATTTCTATGCCCCACGCTAGCCTGTTTTAAGTCCTGAATAAATACAGAGATTGTTTTTAATAAGCTGCATGCATTGAGCTGGCAGCTTTTGAGCTAGTCTAACCCTCTAATGCTGCCTATTCCCCAGCCATGGGGTCCTGTACCTGCCTCTGAATCTTGCCCTGGCTCACTCTGGTCCCTGTATGTCCTCACTGATGCTCTCCCTGGTCCCTCCACCTGGTGTCTCTACACCTTCTTCTCTCCCTCCTCCCTGACCTGGGACCCTTTCACTGCAATTGGATGTCCTGCCTTCTCTCTTTCCTCTGCCCATTTATGGCTGAATCTGCTAATTTAGTAACCAATCAGAGGTGATGGAAAACAACTTTTATGTAATATTGAGACTCGAGATGTTTGAACGTGCCAACATGTATCTGGAATGCAGCCAGATGTCTGGGCATAGAAGTCAGCAATCGAATACACAGTGCACACAACCATCCCTCAACACCAGTCTGCCTCCATCTTAGGCTTGAAAGCCATATGATAGGAAAGACAAATTAGGCACATTCCTGTTTGTGATTAAACCTCTGCTTCTTGAGGATTGGGTAATGCCCCACCCGTAACCTTAACTGCATGGTTCTATACTGTATATTCTAGAAAATGGCAACCATGTCTTTGTTTCAAAAAGTTATTACAACCACCTTGCAACCCTACCTTTGGCCACCCATGACTGTCCTGCTGTACTCACCTTGCCACCGTGTCTTTGTTTCAGGAGGGACTAATTTGTTATGCTTATGTTCTGTTCCTGTAACCCGGACTACATGGTCCACCAAATCCCCCATCTGGAAAGCCCCTTATCCCTGGTCTATAAGTGCCTTGTTTTTCCTCTTCCTCATGTCCAATGCAAACCTTTGGAACCCCAGCTTACTGGGAGGCAGCCTGTGTACACAAATAAAAGAGCTTACTTTAATTACTTTCTTTATTTAATTAATTTGACCATGATGGCTTGGGTCTCTGGTTTTTCCCCCTCCCATCTTTGGGGTTAACACCTGTCTAAAACTATGGCAGAGGGAGAAGCTGACACAGCCTAGGGGCTTGATAGGGTTCCCATTCTCTCCAGTTAAAGAAATAAAAAAGCAGGAAAAATCTGGACCACAAAAGGTGGTAGCAGAGACATCTCCAACATTGAAGACAGCAGCAGACAGGAACAAGTGAAGAAAGGCTTTTATTGGGGGATGAGGAGACATACACAACGGGCAGCAGGTATAAAACTGAGCTGCTTTACCCATAATATGTTCTACACAGCTGATGGAAGAGTTTCAATGATTATAGAGGGTTGGAATGGTGCAGGTCCAGAGCCAACTTATCATGAGCTATCTTAGCCTCCTAAATATCCATTTATTGCCCATTTCTGTGTGTGATCTAAAACCTTTGTGAATGTTCAACAAATCCTTTTGTGATATATAAGAAGATCCCCTGTTTTCACCAACCCAAGAGCTAAGAATGACTTCACATAGCATCTGAGGCCCACAGCTGGGGTTTTCCCACTTTACTGTAAACTGCCTGTCTGATGTACACACCAATGTATTTGAAAGTATTTGGATTTAGGACTTTCTTTGTTCTAGTACTATAAAAACTTCATGAAGAGCTGTTGAGGAGACTGCTCAACAAGATGTTGGCCACCAAGCCTCACACACACACACACACAAACACACACACACACACTCACATAGTACATAGCACATGTATGAACACACACAAATATATACACTCACAATAAATAAATATGATTAAAAGATTTTAGAAAACCAACATTTTTTTACTTCATTGGAACATAGACTTCAAGATCACTTAAATCTGTGGCCACTCAGATTTGACTCCAGAATACTGTGTAGGGGTTTGAATGAGAAAGACTGTCATAGGCTCATAGTGCTTGGTTAACAGGGAGAGGCACCATTTGAAAGGATTAGAAGAGTTAGAAGGTATGGCCTTAGTGGAGGAAGTGTGTAACTGGGGTTGGGCTTTGAAGTTTTCAAAAGACTAATCTGGCCTGGTGTCCCTCTCTCTTCCTGCTGCCTGCGGATCCAGATGTAGAACTCACAGATACTTCTCCAGCACCATTCTGCCTGCATGCCCCCAGGTTCCCTGTCACAAGGACAATGAACTGCCATGCTTCCCACCGTGATGATAATGGACTGAACCTCTGAACCTGTAAGCCAGCCCCAATTAATGCTTTCCCTTATAAGAGCTGCCATGGTCGTGGTGTCTCTTCAGAGCAATAGAACACTAAGACAAACTGCTTCTTATTCCATTTGAGGTGACAGCTGTGTTTCTTGCATTGACAGGCATCATTTCTTGGCTCTTGTTTCTCATTTCTTCATTTAAAACTTTTGATTTTGTTTTGTGTGTGTGTGTGTGTGTCTGAGAATATGCCTACATACCACAAGCATTCAGGAGTCTGTGGCCATCAGAAGCAGTGTTGGATCCCCTAAGAATGGAATTACAGACAATTATGGGCCACCAAATGGGTGCTGAGAATTAAACCTGGGGCCTTTGGAAGAGCAGCCAGTGCTCTTACCTGATGTGATATCTTTCAAATGCTTGTTTTACATTTCTTGAGACAGGGTCTCAGGCAGTCCAAGCCTAAAACTTGCTATGTAGCAGAGGGTGACTTGAACTTTTGATCCTCCTGCCTCTGCATCTGTTTCCAGAGAGCTAGCATTTTGTTTAATGTTGCTTGCAATGCATTTGTTTAGGGCTGACCACTGGGATCGGATAATCTATCCAGAAGCTAATTTCTAGAGAAAACTGATTCTTCTTCTCTCAGAAGCCATAAGCTTCTATAAGCTCTTCACTGGGGTGGGTGGGTTTCTTATAGTTTGTTTGTTTGTTTGTTTGTTTGTTTATTTATAGTTGGTGGTTTTGTTTTTTAGTTTTTCAGGAGGCCTGTGTGTGGTGGCAAGTATTCCGCCATATCCCCAGCCCAAGGCATAATTAAGGAAAGGTAAACCAGTGGATACTGGAAAGGTCTTTGGGTTTTCTGGGTTGGGCCTCCTCTGTGAGAAAACATGCAGATATGTGGGGGACAGCCATCAGTCATGTTAACCTGGAAACCCAGGTGGAAGCACAGGAAGAGCCCCACTCAGTGTGTCCCTCAGAAAGACAGTATGGTGTCTCCCTCATCAAGGAGTTAATCCACTATTTTCACAGGGATCACAAGATGAAAAGTCCAGAAAGTACCAGTAGGGTCCAGTTTCACAGAGACATTCATTTCTGAGGCATGGGGTGAGAAAAGATGGTCTCCAACAACTTGCAGGCTCCGGGCAGAAGCCTAAAGAGGAAGTTTCCCCAGGATTGAGGAGGGCACACGGCTTGGAGTGAACCCTGCAAAGGACAGCTTACAGGTAACTCCACCCTGTGCCAGGTACCCAGGCTCTAGCCGTGCAGGAAGTTAGGTGCTATCGGAAACCTAGGGCCTCACCTCTGGGCCAGCCTCCAGATAGTTAAGATCTGCGGTCAGATTGGAAAACAGACAAGGATTACAATTCAGAAGAGCTTGGAGTGGCTGCCAAATTGGAATGCTTCTCCACAGAAGCTTAGGGTGGAAGAAAAAGGATGGAGCCCAGGTAACAGACAGAAAGAGCAGGTGGTTATTGGCTCTCAGTGTGGACGGTAAACGGCTGGACTTGAGTTTTCCCACATGGTTGCACTTCATCCTAATGGTGACTTTGCAAAGACAAGGAAGTAGCCTCCTAGGGGTAAAGTGTATACTTAAGGAAGGGAAAGAAAAAAGAAGCGGGGAGGAGGGAAGTGTTTGGAAAAGAGAAAGACTGAGAGGGAAAATGAAATTAAGAGTAGAAGAGGGGGCCAGCAAAGAGACTCAGCAGGTAGCAGCGTGCGTGCGCTGTCAATCCTGTGGATTCAAGCTCCATCCCCAAGACCCACGCGGCGGGAAAGAGAATCCAGTCCCACAAGCTGTCCTCGGACTTCCATAACATACTGTGACACATAAGTACCCACCTACCCTTCCACACAAAATAAGTAGTCACTACACTTTGTAAAGAAAAGAGCAGAAGGCAAGTATGGTGGTGTATGCCTTTAAATCCAGCACTTGGGAGACAGAGGCAGGCTGGTTTCTGTGAGTCGGAGACCAGCCTGATCTACAGTCAGTTCTATGCCAGACAGTGCTGCATAGTGAGACTCTGCCTCAAAATAAAGGAGGGGGGGGGGGAAGGAAAGACATTTAACAATAAAATCATAGGATGAAAGAATCCAGAAACCATTACAAAAATTATTAAAAGCTGTATATTTATAAGACTTCTAAGACAATACGAAGTCAGCTGACAAATCAAGAAAAGGTTTCTTGAGGTGACATTTACCCAGTATGTGAATCAACAGGGAACTACAGAGAACAAACAGAAGTAAAGATGGTCAAAGGACTCGAATAGCCAGTTCCTCCCCCAAAGGATAGAAATAGTTCAAGAAAGACTAAACTTGATCTCTTTGTCCAACATGCACACAAATCCACCTTCGCAGGAACTAATTTTTCACCTATCAGATTGGCAGTGCTTTTAAAGGTTGTTATAGTCACTCTGTTGTTGGTGAGGCTGTAAATAAGCGGCCCTTGTGTGCCTGGGGAGGAGGACAGACTGGTATAAGCTTTGGAAAGCGATTAGGCAACATTCATTTCTATGTCAGCATTACTATCCCTTTGATTCTGTGAGTCCACAACTAGGAACTTGGCCATCAAAAATAAGCTAAAAATCTCTCAAAAGAGGTAACAGAAACTCCAGGCAGCATTGTCCATAGAAGCATACGGGGACTGGAGAGAAAGCTCAGTATGTAAGACCTTGCTGCTCTTCCAGAGGACTTGAGTTTAGTTCTCAACACCCACACCAAGGGATCCACAACTGCCAGTAATTCCATCCTATAGGGGAGCAGAGACTGAGCGCTTCCAGCTTCTGCACCTGCCCAGCCTTGATGGCGCCCTCTAGTGGTGGAAATGCTAACTGGGACTCCGGGCAGACCTGGTTGAGTCTCCCCAGCACTAGGCCCTGGGCTGAAGCATCTTGCCTCTCCTCCTCTTGCCTCTCCACAACTGCGGCTCCCGTCCTTTCTCCTCCATCCCCCTTCTTATCCTTTGAAGACATTTTCCCCAGACGTTAAACAAATGAACAAATACTTAAACATTTGGGTTTTTTTTAGAGGACTCACATCAAAACAGTGGGAACAATGGGGAAAAAAAGTGTCAAAAGACAGATCATAAAAAATAAATAGTAAAACTATAGCTACCCTGACTTAAGAGATGCTGGCCTTTGCCCTATAAATTTTAATATGTGTTTGAATTACCTGGGGACTGTGTTAACATGCAGAGTCTGGCCTAGTACAGCTGGCCTGGGCCCAAGAAGTTGTACTGCTTGCAGGCTCCCAGCTGGTATCTCAGGTCTGCCCTGTGGACCACATG
The DNA here is from genome assembly GCF_011762505.2 of Arvicanthis niloticus. Lineage (NCBI taxonomy): Eukaryota > Metazoa > Chordata > Mammalia > Rodentia > Muridae > Arvicanthis > Arvicanthis niloticus. Next base: position 97,273,303 of record NC_047662.1, read on the forward strand.
CTGAGCAGCGAGGCTTCCCCACTGTTGGGAGGCTAAGTAAGGGTGTGACAGAGGAACACCTGTGGGGTCCTAGACGCTAAGACTCCTGCTGGGTTCTGAAGAGGAGTACAGCAGGAGACAAGCAGACAGAGGAGAGTGAGACCAGAGGTGTTTGTTTGAGGATGGAGGAGTTTCCTGCTAAACTGCAGTGGGCTGCCAACCCTCTCCTCAACGCCACAGCGGTATCAAGTGGCTCACTGCCTCTGCTCTTTTACAGAGTTCTGTGGCTGCCAAACCCCTTCTCCATCAGGCCTGGGGTGGCAAATTCTCTGAGGGTTACTAGGTCTGGCACCCTGTTCCATTTTTAAATGTGATCAATGCTTCAAAAAACATTTACTTACTTATTGTGTATGTGTGTGCACGCAGGTGTGTGTGTGTGTGTGTGTGTGTGTGTGTGCCCATTGAGGCAAATAGAGGTGCTAAAAACGCTGGAAATGGAGTTGTAGGTGTTTCTGAATGCATATCACTTGCCCATTTGATACTGGGAACCAAACCAGTATCCTTTGCAAGAGCAGTAAGTGCTCTGAACGGCTGAGCCATCTCTCTAGCCCCTTGTCCAGTCTTTAATAAATGTCCCTCAGTATGTCAGTAACTGTGCCATCTGTCTTCTCTGAGGACCCTGACAGCAGCCATAAACATTGCCTAATGCAAGATTTGGTGATGGTGTTTTTGAAAAAGGGTCTCACTTCATATCCCAAGCTGGCCCTAGAAATCATGATTCTCCTGCTTCCACATCCTCCTAGGTGCTTGAATTACAGGTGTACTCCACCACACTGGACAGTACAACACACACACACACACACATATATTTTATATGTATATGTATGTATATATGTATATGTGTGTATGTGCATATATGCTTATATATAATGTATTATAATATATAATTATCTATTCAATTGAATTATTATATATAATTATATTTTACAATGTGTTATATTGCATAATATATTATAATGTATATTATATAATTAATTATAGCATATATATCTACATTTGCTATGTGCATAATTCTATAGTATATACAGTATAGAGATACATATTTATTATATATTAGCAGACTACTAGAAACAAGTCTGCTGTGCCTCATTAAAAAAGGATTAAGTGGCCAGGCATGGTGACCATTAAATGGCAGAGACAGGCAGATCTCTGAGTTTGTGGCTGACTTGGCCTACAAAGTAAGTTCCAGGACAGCTGGGGCTACACAGAAAAACCCTGTCTAGATAAGCAAGACAAATAAACAAACAAAAAATATTAAATGATGTTACAGTTCCTACCTGGTGGTATCATATGCACCATTGGAAACATTGTCCCCAGTCTAAATTCACCTGCATGGAAAGGTGTCTAAGACATTTGCCAAATGGAAAGATAAAACAAAAAACCAAGCAAAACTCAGAACAGCCTGCAACGCACAAAGCCACTCATTAGCAAAAATAAATATGGGATTGGTGCAGCTCCGTGAGAGAGTGCGTGCTTAGCAAGCACAAAGCCCTAGAGCCGATGACCAATGCCACAAAAGAAGAAAAAGTAAACACAAACCTCTGCATTTAAAACAGTAAATGCTACCCTTGCTAGGTTTGGATTGACCATGATGACCGCCTTGCTCAAAATAAACAGCAGCACAAAGGCAGGGCAGGGCTTTCTGCCCATGGCTCTGCTGCTCTTTGTGGCAGTCTTGCTTGCATGCAGTCTGGCTTCAGGCGCTGGCAGGGTAACTCTAGTGTGACAACTGAAAACCTTATGAGGGGTGTGCCTCTTATGCTTCAGTAAGCACTCCACACTAAGCCACTTAGTATGGCTAGACCGTGTACTAACCACTGACCCTCCAGGAACTGAATTAGTCAGGAAGACTCCTGGAGGAAAAGCTTAGAAGGCAGAATGTGTAGTGATTTGTTGGCCAGTGGGTCAAGGCCTCTGAGATGTTTCACCATGCTGGGAAGGCCCCTACCTTGTGGACTGCCTCCTACCATAGATGCTGAAAACCTATGACTTGCCTTCCTAGTCTCCTTTTGTCAAATATAGCAGGGGCATAGGGTGGGCCAGTCAGGCCACTACTGTGTCAGGCTATCAACCTGAAGCAGTGACACCAGAAGGAACCTGAGCAGGCGCCATCCCAGTAGGGACACAGTTGTTGTGTAATTGGGACACCCTGGTCTGAAATCTCCAAACCTTGGGCCCTCCAAGTTTTATGAATTAGAAAAGAATCATGAAATCCTTCTGCTGCTGTGACCCCACCGTTGGTTTCTGCTGCATGCAAGCGAGGTTCTTGCTCAATGTCTACATGTGTGTCAATATTCCTGGTTTTAATTGGGGATGTCCCCTACAGCCTTATGTTATAAACATTTGTTTCCCAGTATATGGCAATATTTAAGGATGCTGTGGACCCTTAGATAAACCGTAACTGGAAGAAGTAGGTCACTAAGGGCCTCTTATTTGTTTGTTGTTTTATACTGTCCACAGACTTTCTAATAGCTAATGATGACCTTGAACTTCTGATCCTCTTCCTCTGTCACTCCAGGTCTGAAATTATAGGCATGTACAACCATATCCAGCTATGTGCTGGCGTTGTTTTTCTTTTGCTCGTGTGTGTGTGTGTGTGTGTGTGTGTGTACATGTGTGTGTGTGTACTGTGTATGTATTATGTGCTATAATTATAGGTGTGTCCTATATGTGGGTATGTGACAGCCAGAGGCCAATGTTGACTATCTTCCTACACAGCTTTCCACTTTGTTTATTTTAAATTATATTTATTATTATTGTTGTTATTATTTTGTTTTGTTCCTGAGACAAGGACTCACTATGTGGCCTTGGCTGGCCTAGAGCTCACTATGCAGACCATGCTGGCCTCAAATTCATAGAGATCTGTCTGCCTCTGCTTTCCCAATGTTAGCATTAAAGGCATGCACCATCATACCTGACATATTAATTTATTGTGTGTGTGCACGTGCATGCTATAATACAAATGTGGAAGCCAGAGGACACTTTCAGTAATTGGTTCTCTCCTTCCACTATTTGGGTCCCAGGGACTGAACTCAGGTTATTAGCCTTGGCCACAGGTATAGTTAGTTAGTTTCTGAGCCATCTCAGGAGCTGCTCCACTTTATGTTTCTGAGACAGGGTCTCTCACCAACTGGCCAGCAAGCCCCCCCCCCACAGGCTCATGTCTCCACCACCTAGGCACTGGCATTATAATCATGCACTGCCACATCCAGCTTTTTATGTGGGTGCTGGGAATCCAAATTTAGGTCCTTCTGCTTAAGCAGAAAGCACTTTACCAACTGAGCCATCTTCCCAGCCCACAGGGGCAGGCTTCTGAAGGTGACCATATAGCCCTGAATCTACCCACTCTGTTTCTTAGCCGACCATGATGTGGACAGCCACCACCACACACTCCTGCTAAGACAGATGGAGCCCTGTGGTGAATAGCCCTGGAAACTCAAAGAAGGAGGGCAAGGGCATCTTCATTTTTGCCTTTCACTTTTATGTACTGTTGGAGTTGATTATCATTCAATTATTACTATTATTTATTTTTAAAATGTTGTGTACTCATTTGGGTAGGGACATGTGCCTGTGGAGATCAGAGGGCAATTTCAGTCGCCTTCCGTGATCTCTTTCTGCCTTCCTTATTGAGACTGTCTCTCAGGAAACCTGGAGCTCACTGGTTAGACTACAACGGACAGCTGATGCGCTTCAGGGACCTGCCTGCCTCTCCAATTCTTATTTCCAAATGCTATGTTTACGCACATGCTTTAACATGGGTGCCAAGGATCTGAACTCAGATCCAACAGAGCAATTTCCTGCCCTATTTGCTTTCAGAGGCAAGATCTCAGTAACTCAGGCTGACCTTGAACTCGTGACCTTCCTTCTTCTGTCTCCCCAGTTCTGGGATTATAGGAATGTACCAATGAGCTTCTCCTTATCTTTTACTTTTATATTGCTGTCATAATGAAACAATAGTGAAAATATAAGAGACAAGAAAATAAGAAAGAGGTGCAATTATTCAGATCTTCCAGGAAATAAATGGCTTTCTTAGAAATTCCAAAGGTGGTTGTCTCCCACGCCAATCTTACTGCAGCAATTTGGGTTGGATGTGGACGTGAGTCAGGAGTGGTTAGCTCTAGCCTTTGACTGACTTGCCCAAACACTTTTCCAGGCTCCCACTCACAGAATAAGCTCCACAGTCTGTAGCAGGGCATTGAAGTCTTTTGCAACTCAAGCCCTGAAAACCTTCAAGGTATTTTCTCATCTTTATATATAGTATTTTTTTTTTCATCTTCTAGCCCTGATTCCTCACCCCCATCCTCTCTGACCTGCACCCCTGACTCATGCCCAGACCTAACAGTTACACTGATATCACGATACTCTCTTGGGACTTGATGTGTAACAAGTCTTGTCTAACCGCATGTCTGGATTCTTGCTAGGTTTGGGGGCTGCTGCCAATCATCTAGGAAAACCAGCCATTTCTTTATCTGGACATGACCATGCTATAAGGACAAGTACCATGTGAACTGCTTGTGCCCAGGCCTGCTCCTTAGGACTTTTTTTTTTTTTTTTTTTTTTTGGCTTTCTGCTTAACTAGTTTTTTTTTTTTTTTTCTCCCAAATGTCCCCATGGCTTACTCTTTTCCTTAAGGTTTCTGCAAATATTACATTTTCAGTAATTCCCTTGTTGGCTCACTCAATTGTGAAATAATACCCTACCTTCTGCCCGATTTTGCCTAGATCCATGTTCAGTTTACTCTGTCAACAGCACTCACTACCATTCAGCAGCCAAGTTTATTTCCACGGCATATCTTTACAGCCTGTACGGGTGGGTCAATTCCTAGAAGGCAGAGATACTATCTTGTAAACGTTCCCAGCACGTGGAGCTTTGCCTGGCACTAATAGGCATCCAATAGATATTTGTTATTGACTCCGGAAAGAGAGATGAAACTTGATGTCAGAAGGCCTGAGTCCTAGCTACAGCAGCGCGGGCAGATCTGTGCAGACTATAGCAACATAACAACCTTTCCTGCCATTCTTCTTCTATTGATTGGAATAATCATCTGAACCTCCAGGGTAGCTACCAGGACTGCCCTGCGGACCAGTCAGTGGGTCCTACCTTTTGTGTATATACTGGAAGGCTTGGGACCAGAACAGTTGCTGTTCCTACACTGAGTTTCCGACTCAGTGGATCTGGGGTGTGGCTAGAAAAATCTCCGTCTGTGACAAGTAAGTTACTGCAGTAGTGGTGACCCACGTCAAAGACAAGAGACAGAGGGGCTGGTAGTCTGGCACAGATGAAGAACCCAGCACTGCAGGGCTGCTCCAGCAAACGACGGGGCGGCTCATCTGTCCCGATTCAGCCTGCGACTGTTTAGGAAGCGCTAGTGAAGTGCGGGACGGTCTGGGTTCGGTGGAGACGCCGGATGAGTTCAAAGCTAGGCCCAGAGGTCGGATTCGTTCTGAACAGGAAAACTGAAGAGTGACCGTACAGTCACAGGCCCACCCTCCAAACCAGGAGGCGGGTCCTGCGCGCGCGTACTCAGCAGGCGCGGCCCCGGAGGCGCGCGCGCACCCAGGGGGCGGGCCTGCGGGCGGCGGGCGCGCGCGCGGACCCGGGGTGGGAGCGGACGGCGGCGCGGAGCGGACGGCGGGCGATGGGCGAGGGCGCGCTGGCCCCGGGCCTGCAGCTGCTGCTCCGCGCCTGCGAGCAGGGTGACACCGACACGGCACGGCGCCTGCTGGAGCCAAGCGCGGAGCCCGTCGCGGGGCCCGAGGCGGGAGCGGAGCCGGCAGGGCCCGAGGCGGCCCGGGCAGCGGAGGCCGGGGCGCCGGTGCCGGTGGACTGCTCGGATGAGGCGGGCAACTCAGCGTTGCAACTGGCGGCGGCCGGTGGCCACGAGCCACTCGTGAGGTTCCTGCTGCGCCGCGGAGCCTCGGTCAACAGCCGCAACCACTACGGCTGGAGCGCGCTCATGCAGGCGGCCAGGTGAGCGAGGACCGGGAAGGAGAGAGTCCAGGACTCGTGAGAGTGCGAGTGGCAGTCTTGGAGCCTTGCTTTTTTGGTCATCTGAATGATGGAAATAAAAGGGCGGTTTCAGAAACACAAGATTAGGGATGTTAGAAACTTTGGCTTTTGAACAGTGTGGAGGCTGCTGAGTGCATCTTCCAGTTCATTCATTCCGTTTTGCATCAAGGGCCTCCTAAGAACCTGTCTACTCACCCTGGCTTTGGGGATTAAGGGGGATAGATAACCGGGATCCTGTTAGGTCCCCACTTTGGGGATATGAGTGGGGTAAGTAGCACTATTGATCTGGAAGGTCTGACGATAGTATCTGACCCAGTTGGAGGAATAGAGACGATTTTTAGTAGAAATGAGCTGTAAAGAATCGAGGATTTGTAAGAGTTATCCAGGACGGGGGGTCGGGGGGGGGAATGTGGAGGCTGAGGTGGGGGGGGGGAGAGGGGCGGTGGGCGGGGGGGGGCAGAGAATCGGGCAACTGGGAGGATGCTGGGACCCAGAAGAGGCTGGAAGTAATAGGAGACAAGCCCACTATTGGAGAGAAGAAAGTAGGTGCCAGATTGGGGCCCACAATCTAAGGATGGTCAAGAGTGTGGAAGGCACAGGGCACAGTGACTGGAACAGACTTTTGTTTTGGATAAGTTACATTCAGTACATGTGAGGATGGGCAGAGAGAGAGGCCAGAATCAGGAAGGCTGGTTAGGATGACAGCAGCCCAAGGAAGAGACAATTAGTGGCCTGGATCAATCTGAAGTTGATCCTGGTGGCTGTCTGACCCTGCGAAGGGATCTGGAGAGGCAGCAAAATCCATGTCTAGATTTCTGACTGGAGCTTATAAATGTTCTGAGCTGTAGAATACAAGAAAAGAGACACTGTTTCTTTTTAGATTTGTTTCTATTTTACGTGTATGAGTGTTTGGTGCCGGTGTGTATGTGCACCACCTGGGTGTCTGGTACCTGAGGAAAGCCAGAAGAGGGTGATGGATATCCTGGAACTGGAGATACAGATGGTAGAAACCAAACCTATGAGCAGCAGGTACTCTTAACTGCTGAGCCATCTCTCTAGCCCCAGAGGGACAGTCCTGAGAGTGAGCTTGGCATTCAGTCACATAGCAGGTGGCACCAGTGGAGAATGCCACGGCATCAGAGGTAACCGTAATGTCTTTTTTCTAGGTCCCCTCCTTTCCCCTTAGTGGCATATCCACTCTTCCTCCAGGTGAACTTCCCCTGTCTAGTAGTCCTTCCCCCCCCCACCCCCACCCCCCGTTGGCTTGTGATATCCCCGGAATGCACACACTTCTCTCTCCCCCACTTCTCTCTCCATCCCCTCACCCCGTCACAGACACCTCTGTAGCCGTCTCCCACCATACTCCTCCAGGTATGCCTTTGCCCCCCCCCCCCCACTTTGAAGAGCTTCCAGATCTTTCTGAAATGAGTGCTTGGCCGTCCGCAGCGGCTGCCCTAGTCTCAGGATGACACTTCTGTCCACACTCCCCAGCACATTCGTTCTGGTCTCTTAGGCTCAGGCCTGAATTTCATCTGGTTCTTCTCTGTATCACTTTGTACTTTTTAAAAAAGCTAAATCTGAACCAAGATTATCTTCTCCACCTTACAGGCGAGACCCTGAGATTTAGATGTCAGAATGCGTTTTGGCAGGGAGTCTCCACAGAACCCTTAGTCTGAGGTAGAGCCTCTTCGGCTCTCAGCAAAGCCCCTCCACCCTCAAGTTTAGCATCCCCATGGTGTGGCCGTGGCCTCTGGCTTCACCCTACCAGGAAAGCCCTCTCCACTGTGTACCCAACCCTGGCTATACCTAAGATTCCCTGGGAAGTCTTTCCAGATGGGGTTCCTGGGGTTACCTTTCTGAAGGTCATGACTGGGAAGCAGAGGAGAGAGGTGGAGGACGGGAAGGGGCATGAGAAAGAGGCTCAGAATGACTGTACATTTGAGAGGCCCAAGTATTCACCTCCTCTCTGAGATCTGCCCACCATAAAGGCCTTGCAAGCCCTGGGAACTTGCTGAAAGCTTTGCTTGTAATGGATTACAGCACTGGTTTGCTGCACTACCACCAACCCCTGTTACCTGCTGTTTGCTGTTAACTAAGTTCTGCAGGATTACCCACAACATCTGATTAATTATTTCCTCCTCTTCTTCCTCTTCCTCCTCCTCCTCCTCCTCATCATCATCATCATCATTTCTGATTATTGTTGCCTTAATGTGGATCAGGCTGGCCCTGAACCCCAGAACCTCCTCTTCTTCCCATGCTGGGATTCGGGTGTACATCAACTCCAGTTTATCACGATGGCCAGGACACTTAACCTAATCATGATGGTTAATTAACAATTTAACAGATTCAGAGGACTCTCTTGTCTAAAAGTTGATGAGAGGACCTTGAAGTCAGCCCCAGGGATGGGGTCGGGGAGAGTTGTGGGGAGGGAGGAGCTGCCTCTGGATCTGGCAAAGACAGCAGCAGGTGCCGCTGCAGGAGTGGTTTTTAAGGAGAAAAAAATGGAAATCTGTGCTAGGGTGAGTTAGTTGGTAAGTCCTGATTTAGCCAGTGTAGCCAAGTAATGAGTTTTAACTATTTCTAGACCTTGAAGTTTTAATAGTTGAAACTTGGTGTCTTGGTCAGGCCCAGGGAAGTAGCCAAATGAGGGAATGGACCTTGGCGGCAATTGGCTTTTGCAATGTGAGTGATGTATTAGCAAGAGAGAGGGAAGGAGGGCAAGCCCCGCTGGCAGCCTGTGTGCGGTGCCTGGGTCCTTCAGTTGGTATGAGGTCTGTGAGGGCAAGCACTCCAGCTTTGACACTTTGCAACTGAGATGCTTTGGGCTGTCTTTTCGTGCCTCAGTTTACCATGACTGCTGTCTTTTAATTACTATTTTACCAACACGGGTGTTTTACCTGCACCAATGCCTGTGTGTGCCATATGCATGCCTGGTGCCCTCAGAAGCGAGAGGAGGGCATGAGAGTCCTTGGAAATGGAGATACAGGCAGTTGTCAGCAGCCAGATGGATGCTGGGAATTGAACCCGAGTCCTCTGGACTGTCCCCAGCCAGTGCTATTAACTGCAGAGCCATCTCTCTGGCCCCAACAGTTGCTGTTTTGAGAGCATTAGTATGATACACAGCTTGCTGTTTATGAGACCAAGGTAGATGGTACCTTTGTGAGGAGAGGATTAGACTTCACACTTGCCTGTTCTCCAGGGCCTGGACACTTTTTAAGTCAACTCACAGGAGACTCCACTGCACTGAAGTTGAGATGCTCTGGGCTGTCTGCTGTCTGGTCCATGTGAAGGGTCAGGGCCAGGGACCAATGTAGAGAGACTTCCTAGAGGATCTGTCTGTCAGTCGCTTGGTCCCTTCGTCCCTCAAGTCAGGGTGGCCTATGCATGGCCACTCTCCATCCTGTGTTCCTCTCATAGTCCTTGGACAGTGCTCCAGTCATTGTGTCTGCCTAAGTGGACTTGTGTTTGTCATCTTGTTGTGTGTTCTAACATCCGTTGATGAGGTAAGCCATAGAGGCCCTGTGCCAGGATTGGAGACAATGGCTTCCTATGGTTTTAGTAGAACCATAGTAATTATTTGCAAAAAAAATATAATAGATTATTCTTTTCTTCCCCCGCTCCCCAGGAGTGGGGATTGCACTTAGGGCCTGTACCTGGCAGGCAGGTGTGGTATCACAGAATTACTACCTCAGCCCTCTCTTAAAGCAAAGTCCCACTGAGTTGCCCAGGCTGTCCTTGAATCTACCATGTAACTCAAGCAGGTCTAATTGCCCTACATCAGCCTGGACTGCAACATCGTGTCTGGCTGACAGTGACCTTTCTTGAGCACCTATTTTGTGTCCAGCACTGTGCTTACTGCTTTAAATGGATTCACTCCTTCAGTCCACCCCAAACCTCAGGAAGTATGTATCATTGTTGTCCCCCCTTTAGAGACAAGGACTTGAGGTACAGAGAAGTTACATAACCTGTCCACAGCCACAAGGCTAGTTGAGTGACAGAGTAAGAGTCACAGACTGATGGATGGCCCGAGAGCTGTGACTCCAGCAACTGACAACTCCAGGGCACTGGTAGTGCTTCTGAGCAGGGGACAGCATGGTGTGGGTGTCTAGATGCACCTTGGCATGTTTACCTTCCACCCACTTCTGTCTTTACCCCACTCATGCCAGGTGCTCTGAGTGGCAAGATCGTGTGCCAGCTTTTAAAGCACAGGTGTTAATTGCTGAAATTAATTGGCAGTCTCAGCACCTGCTCAGAAGCCCCCAGCAGCCCCATTTCCAGTAATTACCTATTAGAAAATGAACACCCGCAAAATTATCTCGGGCGCCGTTGGATCATTTTTATATTTTTTTCAGCCTAATTGAATGCTCTCTAGGGCTATCTGAGAGTTCAGACAACACTGCAGAATTCAGTATTTCTGCTCAGACTCAGCCCCCTCTGCTTCCACTGTAGAAACTGGGCAGGCTGGGGGGAGCTGCAATTTGAAATCCTTGGGGCTGGTTTGGGTCCTGTCGCTTTCAAATTGAGATGAATTGCTCTCTGCTGCACTGTGCTGCCTCCTTATCTGTGAAGTGGGAGGCACTGTGTACATCTCCGGGATTTCAGATGAGCTAAGAATCTGAAAGTACCTTGTAATCTGCAGCTGGAGATTATACTAGAGTTTGTTCTGTGCTCCCAAAACCGGTGGGAGCTTTTAACTCTACTGCGGTGGAGGCCAAAGCAGCCCCTGGTTGCTTTCTGTCTCTCAGATCTCCCCTCCCCTGTCAATGCAGCGCATTCCTTTCTTAGTTCATGAGACAGAATATACTGAACGTCAACATGGGCCATCTCCTGTGCCACTGGCCCCGGAAGTCCCCTAACCCTGTCCTTAGCCACCGTCAGGTAGGCAAGAAACAGTTTTTGAAAGAGGGCTCAGGTTTAGGTAGAGAAAAGCTGCAGACTTGGGGGTCCTTGGAAGGGAGCCCTGGAGACTGCTCAGAGTTAGTGAGGTGGCAGTGGGCCCTGAGCAGCATCTGCTTGGCAGAACCTAATGGCAGAAGAGTCACGCTCATGATGGAGTGTGTGGAAGGAGGGTAGGAAGGTGGGGGAAGGGGCTGGGAAATATCAACAATGCAGGCAGCCCTCCTGACCCTGGGCAGTTGGGAGAGACCTTGAGGTTTAGGTGTGTGGGCTGCCTGGAGGTTGGGCAGCAGGGAAGAGGATGGGGACTTGAATTTGCAATTTCTGTATGGGAGGGTGTTTCCTCACTCACCTTTCTGCTCTGGAGAAGAGGCCCCCATCCTGCCCCCAGGCTGGGGGGCCAGGTCACCAGGTTCTCATTTGCACACTGCAGGAGGCAGCCTGGTGTGTCAAGGTTCACAGCCCAGAAGGTATTTTATATTCAGCTGGAGCCTCAGACCAGAGTTCAGTCCTGGCCCTGCCTCCTTCAGGGGGAGAGGGCTAAATCACAGAATCCACTTCCAGAAAGGAGGGGGGAGCAGCAACTCAGGCTCCAAGCCTGACCTGTGGTTAGAAGACTGTGGTCCCCTAACACTCACTTCTCTTGGTTTGTCTTTGCTTCCTCTTAGTCAGGAGGAGCCTTCTCTAGCTTGGGCACTCTCCATCAGAGACCTCACAACACCTCAAAACATAAGTCTGCCCACTGAGAAGCAGCATCTGTCCTCCTCCTGGAGTCAGGGAGTTGGCAGGAACCTGTCTGTTTTCTTTGGGCCCTGAATTACAGCATTAGCTGGAGTTTCTTTGAGAAGGATAGGAATAAGCCAGGTTCATAGTCACCGACAGTGAACATTCCTGCCAGCAGGTGGCAGTAGGACTCCGTGGCGGTGGTGCCAGAGTCCTTTTGCCCAGGTCAGCTGCCACACTGGGATGTGTTGGCGATGGTGGGGGCTGAGGAGGGTAGAACTGAATCACCACAAGGGCCTTGCCCGTGAGGGAATCAGAGACAGCAGGCCAAAACCCAGAGTACAGAGAACTCAGATGTGGAGGGCAGAGTGGTATAGGCAAATGGATTCAGACCTCTGTGTGTGTGTGTGTGTGTGTGTGTGTGTGTTTAAATTTTAGATTTCTTTCTTTTGTTTTTTGTGTATGCTATTTTGCCTGCATGTCTGTGCACGTGTATACTTGGTACCCCCTGAGTTCAGAAGACAATTTCAAATACCTTAGAGCTAGAATTGTAGATGGTTGTGAGCTACCCTGTAGGTACTGGGAATCACACCTACGTCCTCTGCAAGAGCAACAAGTGTTCCTAACTGCTGAACTGTTCCTCCAGACCCCTTGGTTTCTTGACACAATCTCTCATGGGCCTGGAGCATGGAAAGCAGGCAAGCAGGTTACATCGACCCACTTGTTTTAACACCTCCGCTGCTGGGTATTATATATGTGTTCTACCTTGTCCATTTATTTTTAGTGTGTGTACACACATTTGCATGTTTGCATGTATATGGGTACGTGTGTGAACATACGTGTGGGGACTTGAGGCCTGTGTAAGGAGTTTTCCTTGATTGCTGTGCACAGGATTCATTGAGGCAGGGTGTCAGCTGAACCCAGAGCTTGCTGACATAGTTAGTCTGGCTGGTCATAGTTAGTCAGGATGCCCCTGTCTCTGCCTTCCTGTGCTTGGTATTTTTATATAGGTTCTAGAGATCCAAATCCTTATTCTTATGATTGCAAGGCAAACATTTTACCGACTGAGCTAGCCCTAGCCTTGGAATTGGGTTTCGTTTCTTTCAATTTTGGGCATCAGGGGTCTAACTATGTAGGCAGGCTAGCTTCAAACGCATAGAAATCCTCCTGCCTCTGCCTCTTGAGTGCTGGGATTAAGGGTGTGCATCTGCATGTCCAGCTAAGGCTGGATGTTTTATCCCAAATGACCCTTAGCCAGGCAGGTGACTATAGCAGGTTGTGGAATGGGAAAGGCATGGCGAGTATCACAGCTGATACTGAGTGCCTGATTCCTTTGTATATATGCTCAGTAAGCCTCAATCAGCCCTCCATGGGGGTATGATTATAGTCCCATTTTACAGATCAGGAAATGATGAAGGCACAAGGAAACAAATTCTTGCTCAGCATCATATGAAGGAGAGACCAGGTTCCAACCTGGTCATGGCTTCTGTCATCAGATGAGGATGGTTGCTCAGGGCCAGCCTGGTACCTAACAGCAGGCTAGGCTGTTCCTTCTGAACAATCTCTGTGCCTGCAGTAGTTGACAGTCGTAAGGGTTATTAGAGCTGTTGGCTTGTCAGTGTTTTCTGTTTCGTGTCACCAGCCCCCATCTTTCTGGCAGGTGTGGACATGCGAGCGTGGCACACCTCCTTTTGGATCATGGAGCTGATGTCAATGCTCAGAACCGTCTGGGTGCCAGTGTGCTCACGGTGGCTTCTCGAGGTGGCCACCTGGGTGTGGTGAAGCTGCTGCTGGAGGCAGGAGCCATCGTGGACCATCACAGCCCTTCTGGAGAGTCACCAGCAACGGGAGGCAGCAGGGACGAACTGCTGGGCATCACAGCCCTGATGGCTGCCGTTCAGCATGGGCATGAGGCCGTGGTACGCCTGCTGATAGAGTGGGGTGCAGACCCCAACCACACAGCCCGGACGGTGGGCTGGAGCCCTCTGATGCTGGCAGCCCTCCTAGGGAAGCTCAGTGTGGTGCAGCAGCTGGTCGAGAAGGGAGCCAACCCCGACCACCTCGGCGTGCTGGAGAAGACGGCCTTTGAGGTTGCCCTTGACCGGAAGTACAGGGATCTAGCTGACTACCTGGACCCACTGACCACTGTCAGGCCGAAGACAGGTCAGGCCAACCACTCCCCTGCCACTGCCCCAGCCACCCCCACTCCTCCCCAGCCCTCCCATCACCCACCACTCCCACCCCCCCACCCCCACTTCCCCCAAAACTCACCCCACCACCACCCTGGTCCCTGCTGTGACCTCACAGAGGATTATTTAGGTTGCACAAGCCAAGGTTTGTCAAACCAAAAAAGTGTGCAGAAGGAGTCTTGTCATGCAGGTCATGAGCTTTGAGCTACACAATACCCATGAGTGAGTGTTGTTACACACAGGCCTCACACATTTCCCAACATGACCAGGTACTCTGTGGGTAGAGCCTGTGAACTTGTACGGTAAGGCCTTTCCTCCCTAACTGACTTCCCTCCCTTAGCTGACTCTGATGTAGATGGTCCTAGGATCCCTCTAGAACAGAGGCCAGCAAAGCTTTCTCTGTAAAAGGCCAGATAAAGAATATCTAAGCTTCCTGGGCTATGTAGGTTCTGATGCAATGATTACTGGCCCTTGTTAGAGTGGAAGCAGCCATATTTAGAATGCAAATGAGTGGATGTGGCCCTGTGCTGAGTGCAGAGACAAACTTGGGACAGGTTGGTCCCAAGCTTAGGTTTGTACCCCTGTTCTGGAAGATGCTGGGATCAGTCCCTGAGGACAGCTCACTCACAGTGAGTGTGCAGTGGCTCCCTTCCGAGTCTGGGTTCTTCTGGCCATCTTGTGTTTGTTCGCTGCTGTTTTTAGGGTCCTTCTTAGTGAAGCGGTTACACAGCACGTTGCGTTTTGGAACCTCTGCTCAAAAGTGTCACACACAGCCCAGGCACCCAGCAAAGCGGGAGACAACTGCTGACTCTGCCAGACCCGGCTTGAGCCTCACTTTGCCCACTCAGGCTGTGTGACAGCTGGCGTTGGCTTCCTGGGAATCCGAGTATCTGGTTTCATGAAGTATAGATGCATTTCTCTTGCCAGGCTCTGTGACAGTTGTACTTTGAAGTGTCTGTCTGTCCTAGTGCCAGGTGTGTAGCTCACAACAGTGGAAGTTCAGTTTACTAGTGTTAGTGGGATGCCTGCTAGCTTCCAGGTGCCCTGCAGGCATGTGCCAGTCAGCAGTTGAGGCCCAGCTCCCCACCCTGGAGGACAGTGGCCTCGGTAGGGAAAGGCAGGTTATAAGTAGGAAATAAATGACCGTGTGGGAGAGGTCAATGCCGTGAGTGAGAACAGCAGATAAAAACGAGATGAAGAGAGCCAGAGTGGCCATGTTGGGCATTGTGAAACAGCAGGGGTGGTCACCCAGGGAAGATGACAGTGAGTGGTCCTCACTCCAGCAAGTACTCTAACCGCTGGGAAGATGACCACAGGCAGGAAGGCTGCACGATTAATCATCATAACAAAGGTTCTTAAGTCATCAGCAGTACAGACATATAGACACATACAACAGACACACAGACAGACAGACAGACAGATAGACAGACACATATACACAAACACACAGACACACACACTGTTCTTCCTTGGAAATGCAGGAAATCCACCCACACAAGACTTTGGCCTTTCTGTGTTCTTTCTTGCCCCAACCAAAAGCTGCTTGGTGACTGTGACATTCTTCTGTCTTGTGCTGTGCAGGTTGGGACAGGTTTCTTCTCCTTGGGATGTGGTGGAGTCCCTGGACAACACCACTAAAGCCCAGAGTGAAGAAAGGACCCACCTGGCAGAATAGCTGCCCAGCCTCAAGAGCCAGGCTGGCCTGTCAGTGACTCACTGTACCAGGTAGCTGCTCAGCATCCAGCAATAAGATATCTGGCATTCTTGTCCCTCAAAAAGCCCTGGGCCCAGCAAACTGAGCTTGTAAGCAATTAAAGGCACTTGTATTTTTACAAATTTTATTTTGTGTATATGGGTATATTGCATGCATGAATATCTGTATACTGCATGTGTGCCTAGTGCCCAGGAGGCCAGAAGAAGGTACCAGATCCCCTGCAATGAGTCACCATGTGGGTACTGGTGTACCTCTGGGTCCTTTGGGAGAGTAGCCAGTGCTCTTAACTGCTGAACCATGTTCCCATCCCCCAGAGGCACTTCTTGGGTGACTATAATATGGCACCATGTGTTGATATCTCATAGGCAAAATTAGCCCTGCTGTTCTGTGGCCCTGGCTGTACTTGATACTGAGAGTCACGGAGTCACTCCATTATCCAGCCTGGCTGGCATGGCTGCTGAGCCAGTTAGCACAGGGGTACCCTGATAGGCTTCATGTTTCTGAAGCACCTCCTTCCTATGGCACCTGACAACTCTATGGCACAGGTGCTGACGTTAATGGGACAGCCTGTCTAGAAACTTGAGTTCTGGCTCACCTGGCTCACTGCTCCTCCCTCCCAGGCAGCCCAGAGCCATGGGTGTCCCTCATGGAGTTGAGGATGGTGCAGGACTCCTTCCTGTGCGGCACCAGGTCAAGGGTCAGAGCCAAGTGTGAACTGTCTGAAGGACTGTTGGCTAGACAGTCGTCTATAGACAGGCGGAGTCCCCCACTCAAATCTTAGTGTCTAGGAAGAAGAAAGGGTGCCGTTGGCTTTTCTGGGGAGCCACAGTCGTTAGTTCCAGAGCTCAGCGGTTCAGTGTCACAGGGCTCTCTGACCTTGTACTTAGCTAATTGTAGTTAGATTTTAGAAGTTAAACAAAAAATCAGTTTCCTTTTCAAATTCTTATAGAATGAACTTTTTCCAAGACCATGCTTTCTAGTTAACCTAGGTAAATACACCGCACAATTTGCAGTGTTTTCAAAAGCCTGGGCTGTCACATGTCCCCTGCCCAAGCTTCTGCCCATGACTTTTAAGGACTTGCCCTTTAGAAAGCTAGCCCGTGCTCTGACCCCTGTGGCTTTAGAGTTCTGTTAAACTTCCCATTAATTCTGGAAATCTCTGTTTACCCAGATGAGGAGAAGAGGCGACCAGATATTTTCTACGCACTGAAGATGGGTAAGTGCTTCAGAGAGCTTTTCTGGATGTTGAAGCGCCCAAGTCCCGCCCTCCAGCCCGATTCCCACCCTTATTCACAGGCTCAAGGAATCTGATAAAGAAATGTAGTTTTGTTGTTCGTTTTTTAATTAAAAATATATATTTTTTAACTTTTGTGACATTATAATGCACTCCCAGCAGGGAAGAGTGGGCTCTGGAGGACTGTAATTTACTAGTGTTCTACCCACAGGCTCTAGAACATTCCCCAGGTCCCTACTGTCCCGTTAGCTGGATGGACCTGGCTCTTTGTGCAAGCCCCAGGTTTGCTATGATAGAAGGGCTCTTTAGCCCAGAGTTTCTGTGTGTGCGCGTGTGTGTGTGTGTGTGTGTGTGTGTGTGTGTGTGTGCGCGCGCGCGCGCGCATGTGGAGGGGGGAGAGGCACTCCTGTGGCAGCCATCATGCGGAGGTCAGAGGTCGGCCTCACCGTTACTCACCTTCTTTTCTTACCTTCCACCCTGAGAGGGTTTTCCATACTGTTCTGCCTAATACATCAGGTCAGCTGGCCTGTCAGCTGCTGGTCCTCTGTCTCCTTGGAGCACTGAGATTGCAGACACTTGGGCTCCATGCCGTGTCTGTCTTTATGTGGGGTCTGGAGATTCAAACTCAAGTCCTCAAGCATGCATGAGTAGCACTTTTACCCACTGATCCATCTCCCAAGCTTTAGGGTTTCCTCTTGATGCAGACACCACCTTCAGGCAGCCCTCCCGGATTCCTGCTCATCATCTAGACCTGTATCTTCCCTCTTCAGTCCTGTGGCCCTTCCTCACTCTCCCTGCGCTCTGAGACACAGATAGCACTTGTGTTTGCTCATATGCTGGTCTCCCTCTGTCCTAGACAGAGGGATCTGAGTAGGGCTCTTTCTGACCTATCTTAGTGGCCCCCAGGACCACAGCAGAGGCAGAGTTCGCAAATATTTATCATAAGAGACAACTGAATAAATGACCTTGTGGTGCCAGGGGCCGAGGGTCACCTGGACTCCTGCCATTTGTAGGAAACTTCCAGCTGGTCAAAGAGATTGCTGATGAAGACCCCAACCACGTGAACCTGGTCAACGGGGACGGGGCCACCCCACTGATGCTGGCTGCTGTCACAGGGCAGTTGCCCCTGGTACAGCTGCTGGTGGAGAAGCACGCAGACATGGACAAGCAGGACAGCGTGCATGGCTGGACGGCCCTCATGCAGGCCACCTACCATGGGTCCGTGTCTCCCACTCCCTCCACATGAGGCCAAGCAAGTACTCTAGCTGGGGGATGGGGTTTCTGACCCACGATGCAACCTATAGCCGGCCCAGATCATTGTGTATGTGCCCCAAATGGGGTTTGGACCTCTGGCTTTGCCTCCTGGGTTAAGTATTTTCTTGGACACTTGCTCTCTGTTCATACCTTGGATATTTTCATCAGAGGTTGGAAGCTCTGTGTCCTCACAGGGTTGTGAGGCTCCAGTCAGCCAGCCTTCAGCCTCTGTCCAGGACACTTGCTACCCTGCAGGTAGCATGCTACCGTGACCGTGTAAACCCACATAGCAGGTGCATCAAAAGCAGAAAGATTCATCCCTTGTTTGTTTCCAGCTTAACTGTGATTGGCTCATTTTACATGGCGGGTCAGAGACCTTCATTAAATGTCCCCTCCATGATAGGAGCAGTGGCCACAAATACCTGAGCTTTCATGACCTTACACTGACAGGCATCTTGACCTTCCCCTTTAAAGTAATGTGATCATCCCAGCCAGGTAGGCTGTCACCCTTCTGCAGGCCCCACTGGGGACATCTTGTAGCCACTAAATGTTCTGACTCCCCTTAAGGGTTCTCCTCTTGCCTGGTTCAGCTGGACATATCATACTCCTGCATTGGTTATCTTATCTGATGAACCTCAAACCCTTGACCCTGCTAGAAAGTTCTGGAAGGAAGGTCCTGTCCACAGAGAGGTAAATATGGTGGCTGAGTGCTTTCGGGGCAGAGGCCCTGGTTTTTATTGACATTAGGGAGGCGTTAGGACTGATAGCTCATTTGCCCCTGACTTGCTGAGTGACAGGGCGTGATTGGCCATGTCCTGCTTAAACACTAGAAGACCGTGTGCCTTGGTGAACATAGGCTCATTGTCCTCCCGGGAACATAGCCACATTTTCCCTGTCACTTGCTGGATTAGCCAGTTTTGTGTCACTCTTAACAAAATGCCCAAGGCAGTTAATTTATAGAGAAAAGGTTTATTTTGTTTCATAGGTCTCCAGGTTGTTGTTCAAGATGGAGAGGTCCCGAGGCTTCCAACATCTGGTGAAAGTATCCAAGGCATGGGCAGAGAGCAAGTGTCCAAGAAAGTGCCTAATCCAGGAGGCAGAACCAGAGGTCCAAACCCCCTTGGGAGCACATGCACAATGACCAGTAGGCCTCTATAAGGCCCCACCTCTAGTGGTCCACAGCACCTTCCTGTGACCTTTGCATATGAGCTGCAGGGTGATCAATACCCAGCTGAGAATAGGGAGTCTAACCGCCTGCCTCTTTGCTCCCCAGAAATAAAGAAATTGTAAAGTATCTGCTAAATCAAGGGGCTGATGTGACTCTTCGAGCCAAAAACGGGTACACGGCCTTTGACCTGGTGATGCTGCTGAGTGATCCCGGTAAGTAAGCCTGCAGACTGCTCAGCCTCACAGTCTTCTTCGCCTGCACCAGAGCACCGCCTCCCTTCATTGTATGAAGCCTGATTCATAGAACAGTCAGTCTCAGGGTCACCCACACACCTCATGCCCGTGGGACTCTCTATGCCAGCCTTCTTCCAGCACAATCGATCCCAGAGTTGTTAGAGAGAGAGGGCAGACAAGAGCATGTGACTTTGTAGGCTGTTAGGACCTAGAGCCATTCTGTGGTTACAGTCAGAGATACTAAGTGACTTTGCGGGAAACACTCAGGGCCTTTGACAGAGAAAGTGGAATGGAGAAGAAGCCCCACACTATGCCCTGTGAGTGGCAGAGATCCTTTAGTAGTCTGCCCTGCTTCTCTGGGTGGCTGTTGGTCCTGCTGTTCCCCTCTGTGCCTCTCCTGCTCTGACTGGTCCTAAAAGGGGCTGCGTCTCTCTGACATGCCATTCTCTTGTTTATCCTAAAGGTTCAGTCTAGAGTTGGAGAAGTTCAGAGGCCCCCCGAGCCTGGGCTGGGATCCCAGCCCCATGTTATGAGAATGGAGGCTTTGTAAAAACTACATTTGCTTTGTGTATGTCACGGTGCACGGGAGGTCAGAGGATGACTTCTACAAGTTAGTTTTCTGCTTCCACCATGTGGGTTTGGGGGATTGTACTCAGCTTGTCAGCCTTGGGAGCAGGTACTGTGGCCCTCTGAACATCTCTATACCCTAGCTGCCACGGCCTTCTCCCACCTCTTCTTCCTCTTCCTCTTCCTCTTCCTCTTCCTCTTTTTCCTCCTTCTCCTCCTCTTCCTCCTTTTCTTCTTCTTCCTCTTCCCCCTCTTCTTCCTCCTCTTTCTTCTCCTCCCTCTTTTTTTTTTCCCCAAGACAGGGTCTCACTGTGTTCTTCAGTCTGACTTTAAACTCAGCCTCCTGACTACTGGGGTTGTGGGTATTGCCACACCCATTTTTAGTGCTTTAGAGATCTTTCTATGATTAGAAAAAAATGTTTATAGAGTGGTTTGCCTGCATGGACAGCTGTGCACTACATACATGGTATGTAATATATACATGCAGTACCCATGAAGGCCAACTAGGACATTGGATTCCCTGAAACTAGAGCTACAGCCTGATACGAACTGCGGCTGTGTGGGTGCTGGGAACCCAGCAGTTAGCTCTCTTAAATTTACCACAGACACCTGCCTGCTATTGAATGCTTAGAGTTGGGGCTTTCTCTGCCTTTCTTGTTCACTGCTTTATCCTAAAGGGCATTGGAAATATGGACAGGTAAAAGGGTTTCAGGTGAGTCCAGGTGCTCCCCAGCACAGGGTCCCCTCTGTGGTTTGACCTGTGTGTCCCTCACTGCACAAGGGTGCCTTCCCTAGCCTAGGAGCTCTGACTGCTTTCTTTCCAGTCTTGCCCAACACGCTTTCTAAAACAACTTAGTTGAGTCCACAGTAACTGATAATGCATTTAAAACATTTTTATTTGCATTTATTTTATGGTGAATTTTCTCCAGTGTCAAAAGTGCCGTTTCCCCTGGGATGTGTCAGTTTGCCTCCTCTCTGGGGACAGCATGCTCCTTTTCAGTGAGGCCAACTCAGAGAGGCCAGGGAGTTCACCCGTGGCTTAACCTGACCCCGAGAGCTTCAGCTACACGTTGTGGGAGCTTGGTTGCCTGGAGATGTTCAGTGAATGGAGAATCTACGTCTCAATCTTAAGTTCAGCATCACCCTCTGACTTTTTAAGCCTGTAGAAAAAATGAGCAGTTTTGGAGCCACCAATACAGTGCCCAGCCTCACCGCTTGGCCTGGGCATTCCTGCCAGCTCCTGCATTATACTGCTGGAATAGCACACACTGATTCTTTAAAGATATCCTCGAGGTACCTGGTAGCTTTTCAGATATGCACACCTCTGCTGCCCTGGCCGTTTCACAAACGTCATTAAAGTGAGCATGAAGACCCGAACCTCTTGATTTGCATGATTTTGTAGGGTTTTCTGGGTCAAGAGAATAGTGAACCACTTTCACAGGTTGCCCAAGGTGCTTGCAGGAAGAGCTAATGTGATTTAAAACACTCTTAAGCACACACTGGATGCCAGCACCTTGAGCTCCCAAGGACTCCCCTTGAAATCCTTAAGACACATTTATGTGCTGGGGTTAATGCTACCTCCTTGTGAACCATACAGAGGGACTGTGATTATCCAGGGTGAGACAGACACAGACTAGGAACTGCTGTGGTCTGTTGGAGATCCCATGCCTTTTAACACCTGCCTTCTGGGAGGGAGGGGGCCTCTAAGAACATCAAGTGGAGAGAAGTGAGGAGGTTGAACTAGGGACTCAGGGGTTATGACGGCCTTGCTGTTGCAGGACCGAGCTCTAAGGTTGATGAGGGTTGTCTTGGACCTCTCCCTGGGGCCAGGAAGATGTGTTCATGGGTCAGACACTGCTTTTTGTGCCCACAGACACGGAACTTGTTCGACTGCTGGCGTCTGTGTGCATGCAGGTGAATAAGACCCGAGGTCGGCCCAGCCACCGGCCACCCCTGCCCAACTCGAAGGCCAGGCAACCCTGGAGCATCCCCGTGCTGCCTGATGACAAGGGAGGCCTAAAGGTTTGAAAGGGCTGGGGGAGGCAGTTGCTTCCTGTAGTCAGGGATGGATTGGCCTGTCAGCACAACTAGCCAGAAAGCTGGAGAATTCATAGGAAATGAGGGGATCTGAGGAGACTGGGGAGATGGCATTGGCTCCTTTGCAAGAATCCGAGGCCTTGAATTGCTCACCTCAACTTTAGGACAAGGCAGAAATCAAAACAGTGGTGTAGAACCCCAATTTATAAATGGAGAGGGTTTCTTTCTTTCTTTCCTTCCTTCCTTCCTTCTTTTCCTTCCCCCTCCCTCCTCCCTTCCCCCTCCCTCCTCCCCTCCCCCTCCCCCTTCCCCTCCCCCCTCTTTCTTCTTCTTCTTCTTCTTCTTCTTCTTCTTCTTCTTCTTCTTCTTCTTCTTCTTCTTCTTCTTCTTCTTCTTCTTCTCCTTCTCCTTCTCCTTCTCCTTCTCCTTCTCCTTCTCCTTCTCCTTCTCCTTCTCCTTCTCCTTCTCCTTCTCCTTCTCCTTCTCCTTCTCCTTCTCCTTCTCCTTCTCCTTCTCCTCCTCCTCCTCCTCCTCCTCCTCCTCCTCCTCCTCCTCCTCTCCTCCTCCTTCTCCTCTTTCTTTCTTTCTTTCTTTCTTTCTTTCTTTCTTTCTTTCTTTCTTATCCTACAGGATGTAGTCCTGAGTTGCACAGACCACACATGCACCGCACTGGGTCTATGGCTCTGTTTTACCTGTGGGATGTTGAAAACACAGAGATGACTTTAATGCCCTCCATCTGACTGTGCCACGCAGGGTCCCCGCATCCCTCTGCTGCTTCCTGCAAGTGCTAGAGTCTCTCATGGCATCTCAACTTCCTTGACCAGTTCTGCTTGTTTAAAGACAAACTTGCTTTATTCCCTAGAGACAGACACCTGTGCTGCCTTGTGTACCAACTCCCCCTGGGGTCATTCTGCTCTGGCCTGCTTTTCTCTGTGACTTTGCCGAAACTGGTCTTACAGTGCTGTCTCCTGTGGCCATGACCCTATCTCACCACTTTGTGTGTTGACGGGAGCTGCTGATGCTGGGCTGCAGGCCTGATTCTACACTCAGCCCTGGGAGAAGACCAGCCGTAGCCACAGTTGGCTTAGGTTCTAGTTCTGTCGATCTCTAGGACATCTTTAGCACAGGTGGAGGGAGGCTGTGCAGGGAGAGGTGTCAGGCTTCTGGAGCTACCCCTTGTGGCCTCTGCCTGTCCCTGGCTCATGGTAAGGTCCCAAGCAGCCAGCTCCTTGCCCTGTTCCATGTTTCTCTGCATTGCAGCATCAGGGAGATGAGGGGTGGCCTGGGAAGGCTGGAAAAGGATTTGTGCAGTGTGGTCTTTTGGGAAGGGTGCAGTGGCTACTTGGCCTAGGAAGGGGAATGCTGTATGGAGCTTGTCCCTGGGTCTGTCCTGTTGTTGCTGCAAATGACTTCTGTCTCTTCCCTTCCACAGTCCTGGTGGAGCCGGATGTCCAACAGGTTCCGAAAGCTCAAACTTATGCAGACACTGCCACGTGGGCTGGCTGCCAACCAACCTTTGCCTTTCTCTGATGAGCCTGAGCTGGCACTGGACTCCACCATGCGGGCACCCCCCCAGGACAGGACTAGTCACCTTGGGCCACCCGAAGTAGCCCATGCAACCAAAGATAGTGGTGAGAAGAGCTGCACCTGGGGTGGGTTCCAGCGGGGTTACCAAGGTCCAGTTTCCACCTGCTGAACTCTAGAAGGCCATGAGATGACACATAGGACCAGTGGCTGGTCTGGGAGACACTAGAGTAGGCACACGCCATACTGAGTGTAGTAGAGTGGGCAGCAGTAATCAGCACAGGAGCCCGAGGTCTGGTTCTTCACTTCCTACTAAGGACCACAGGCCGCACTGCCTCTGATGGTTGGTGTCTTCACCAGCCGGCGTGATTGGCTCGTGGTACTGAAAGTGTCTTGAAATACAGTGAGTTCTCACAGTAACATGGTGAGCCTCATGCCATGGGGACATTGAGCTGACTGAACGACCTTGCCATTTTGCTGAAGGATTTCCACACTGGAAGGAAAACAGGTTTGATAAGATCCCTCCAGCAGTCAGGTTCCCATTGTGGATTGACCCCTCTGGAACCACTATTAGAGACAGACTATTGAGTGGGCACACTACTCTCTGACCCAGCATGGCAGAGGCTGGAAACGTACTCTGAGAGGACTTTAAATGCCTTCCATCTGTCAGTATATTGAACACTGATTGTTATTAAATATTTAAGTCCCCAGGAGAGCTGGATTTCCAGGATATGGGGCCCCTAGCACCACTCTGCAGGCTGTGGTCACAGGGAGGGCCATTTCAGGAAGCTTCTATTTGTTTTGCAGGTCCTGGGAACCTAAGAAGAGAGAAGGAAGATGTGTTACTGACAACCATGGTGAGTGGGTGTCTAAAAGCATGAACGGTAAGAGAGGTTGTGCCCGGCCTGTGGTCCCTTAGCAGAGTAAGCTTCTGTGCTGGTTACTGCCACCTACTCTTGTTACAGTCAGCATGGCTGCCAGGCCCTGGCTGCTTGATTCTGAGGAGGAAGGGTGTGAGTGTTTGCCTCCACGGTAAGTCACTAGAAGCACTGGCTTCTAGAGATCAGAGCAGATGCCAGCCCTGAGATGTGAATGAAGACACTCAGGGTCTCATACAACCCAAGGTAGCCCCACACTTACTGTGTAGCCAAGGGTGACTTAACATCTAATTCTCCCGAGTGCTGGGATAAAGGGGATCCATCATGCCAAGTCAGACAGTATCTGGGCCTCATGTGTGCAGCATGCTAGGGAAACATCGCCTCAGTAGAACCACATCCCCCAGATCTTAGTGGCCACATCTAAGTCCTGGCCATGTTGTAGGGACCAGATGGATGGGAGAGATTGATGGACAGCCAGCATTAACAGGAAGACTCACCATTCTGCTTAAGTGGGGGGGAGCTGAGGAAGGGATGTTTCTAGTCTAGAAGGGCCTCAGTTTCCTTTCCTGACCTGTAAGCTTAGAGTTAGGGTAAGCTGAGAGTATCAAAAGGCCTCTGAGGTCATAGTGGCACAAATATGGCAGCAGCTTACTCCAGAGTTGGGAACCCAGATTCTTTTATTCTCAGGTCCTACGGCTACCTCCAGCCAAGAGGGCTTGCATAGCTCTGGCCATAACGTCCTGTGTTGGACTTCCCACCGCTAAGACAGAACCTTTTGAATACAACTTAAAAGGAAGGGTTTTTTTGTTTTGTTTTTTTGTGTTTTTGTTGTTGTTTGTTCAGCATATGGTTCTAGAGGTTCCCATCTGTGATCCCTTGGTTGTGTGGCTGGGGCTCTGTGGTGACACTGAACGTCACGTGAAGGAAAACCGTTCAGTTTTTGCAGTGAGGAGGAGGGAGAGGATCCCATGTGTCACTTCTGCTCACTGCAGAAGGTTTACAGTCTAGTCACATGGGCACAGCTCGCTGTACAGGCTAGCCCGTGAAATCTGTGCAGGTGATCAGGTCCCTATTAAACACCAGGGTTGTCATTGCTGAGGAGGTGTGGAGATGTGGAAGGTAGATCCTGGCAGGAAAGCTGCTTCTAACTACGGGGTGATTATCATCACAGTGGTAGTTGTGAAGGGAGATTGTTTCTCCGGAGGCCTTCAGCCTAGTGCTGTCTGACCTTGACTGTGTGACCTCAGCTCTCTGGGCTTGGTATTCTTTGGTACCATTAATCTCCTGTTAAAGCACCTTGGCGCCGAGATCCTAATTCTGGCCAGCAGAGGGCAGTATTGTCAAGGACAGGCGAGCCTGAGTAACTTGCCTACCAAGCCTAGGCAGAGTAGGTAGACACAGAGCTGCCAAGCAGAGTGGTCTCTGCCTTTGTCCACACTTAGCCTGGCCATCAGGTGTAAGTAAAGGCCCCTAAGATGATCAAGATCACACATCCAGAGTGAGTCACGGTGGCATTTTCGGTTTTCATCCTTTGTGGGTTTTTCCTAAGCGTTTTTAGTATCTAGGATTGTGGAATCATGTTACACGAAGAACGGCAAATACCTCAGCACTTCCTAAGCACTCAGCTCTGTAGACATTCTCACCCAACCTCCCCGGATCTGCGCAACGCCAGTGGTATTACAGTTTCCCCATGGTGTGTTGGGTCTGATTTATTAACAATTGCCCATGATCTTTTCCACGTCATTAAAACCGTGCTTAGCCACACCATGTTTAATAGCTGTGTGACAGGACATTCCATCACAGAACGACTTCACCCAAGACAGACCCGTGGGACTTGGGGTGGGACGTCTGTAGCTCTTGGTAATTTTAACAGCTCTGCTAAACATCCTTAGACTGCTGTCTCCTCAGCTTCCTGATTACTCCTCAGACAAAGAGTGTGAAGTCATTGGCTTCCAGAGGGTCATAGAAATGCCTAGCTGTGGTGGGCTGGCTGCCCTGAGTATCTAGCCCAGCTCCTGTCAGTTAGAGGACATTTGTCTGTTCCAGAGAGGATGATGCCCATCTACAGACTGGCAGAGAAACAGCTTAGCTCAGCCTGTGAACGGACCCTGGGAGGCTTGCCTCCAGCCCTGGCACTCTTCTGTCCCACTGCTTGTGTGTAGCAGAGGGCACCAGTGGGCTCACTCGGTGGCCCGTGGTGGATGACTGTGGGCCCATAGCTCTGTTGGCCCTAGGGTGGATGTTTGCAGCTACTAGTGCAAAACTGCCTGCCTGCTCGCCTGCCCACCCCCAGGCAGGGTTAGCCGTGGGATGTTTGTCCCCATGGAGGACCATCTGGCACCATGTTCAGCCTTTCCTTAATTAAAATAAATGTGGACATTGGAATGCTGCTGCAGACATTCAGCAGTCAGTGTGGTATGGATTTTATGCTGACCCCAGTATAGATTCACAGTGTAAAACTAAGTCACAGTTGAAGGGATATCTATGGTAGAGGCATGGCTAGGATGTGGTGGGTGTTGAGGAAGTGTGGTTGGGCTTGGAGCCCCCATTCTCTGCTCCTTACACTTATCCCAGCGTGGCAATGCTGGTTTTGAGGCTCTGCACCTCCTCCTGTAGCCCTGGCTCCAGGCATGCCTATATCCTGCCCATCCTATGTCTGGAATGTTCTTTGCTGCCCCCCCACCCCCCCGTACGCTACTTTAGTATCTCTTAGTCTCTGGTTGGTTGTCCCTGTTCATACCCTCTCCTCTTGCCACAGTGCAGTGGGTTACTTCGAGGAGATCCTGTAATGCTTTCTGGGTGCCTTTGCAGTGGTGCCATCATCCGAGGTGCTGGGAGACTGGGTCCTTCCCCAATGTGGGAGCTTCCTGGCCCATCTAATCCTGGCTTGTCTTTTTCAGCTGCGAAACGGAGCCCCCTTCCCCCGGCTCCCCAGTGACAAGCTGAAGGCCGTCATCCCACCCTTCCTGCCCCCATCGAGCTTTGAGCTGTGGAGCTCTGACAGATCCCGCACATGCCACAATGGGAAGACAGACCCCATGAAGACTGTGCTGCCCCCAAGAGCCAGCAGAGCCCACCCTGTGGGCTGTGTGGGCACAGACAGTGTAAGTCATCCAGTTGCTGGACTGTGACACTACTCACAGAGATCCGGGTGTGTGGCTGGCAGAGGGACCTCAGACACTAGGACCAAGGTCACAGCATCTGCTTTGTTCTTTAAAGTGGGCAATGTCCCTTAGTCTAAGTAAATCCTATCAAAGAAATGGGCATGTGGAAGTTAAAGTGTTGGGGAGCTCTGGAGCCCTGGCTTCTCTCTGGGGAACAACACAGTGTGAGGACCCACTCTGCCTCTGCCACCTCTCCTTCAGTTGGTGACCAGCATGTAAGACCCAGCCAGGGAAGTGACCTGGGAAGTGACTTACTGTCATTGGCCTGGTGGGGGTGGGTCAGAAGTGAGGTTCTTGGACTCTTGTCAGCTATATAATGTTGCTCAGGGCTGTTAACAAGAACACGCACTAGGGGACCACTGTGTGCACCCTGGTGCTTTTGTGGGAAGAAACACCTGTCCCATTGACCTCAGTAAAAATCTCTCACCTGGAGCCATTGGCCGACTTCCGAGCTCCCTGGCTTGGCCTGTGTCAGCAGGCCAGGTCTTTGGGTGTGTAGACTGTCTACAGTGTGGTTGCAGTGAGTAGGTAAGTTGTAGACAAGGATTTAGGACAGGTCTTGCTGCTTTGGTGGCTGAGTGATGGCAGATACCTAAACTTGTCCTGTGTCTGTGTGGCAGGACTGTCCCTAGGGCTGGTCACTCTCAGGTCCTCGTGGAGACAGGGATCCTGGTACGTTGGGTATGTGGAGTGAGGTAGGACTGTCAGATAGGCAGAGCATCCCTCGATTTCTTCCTGTGGCTACCTTTTCTGGAAAATGTCAATAACCCCAAGGGCCGGGATGTCAATGCTCATGATTCATTCCCTCAGCAAGTATTCTGTGACCCCTTCCTCCATGGAGTGTAAAGTGGCGGGCACAGAGCCTACAGGAGGCGTCTGAGCACCTGGAAGATGAATGCATGCTCTGGGAGCCGGGAGAGCTGCCAAGAAGGCCTCCAGGGTCACCCAGGGAGGGAAAGCATAGGTGTGAGGCCTCATCGTTCTGCTCACCTCAGGCTGGATGTTTTCTTACAGTGCTGTGTATGCTGAAGCATGTGTGGGGAAGGCTGTGCCTCCGCTGAGGCTCATGGGAGAGGCAGGAGAATCTCTTCCAAGGACATAACACTTCTGCGGACTCTTCTTGACATACCCTGGCTTGTGACTGCATCTCTTCAGTCCCTGCCTCTGTGGTCACTCAGCCTCTCTTGTCAGAATTGCCTGCGTCCCAAGGAGGCCTGAGATTATACTTAGGGAGCACCTGGGTGACCCAGACAAGTTCTTGTTCTGTTTTTCCCTCCCTCCCTCCCTCCTTCCCTCCCTTTCTTCCTTCCCTTCCTTCCTTCCTTTTAAAGGATTTTATTTTTATTACATGTTTATGAGTGTTTTACCTACACATGTGTGCAGTGTTTGTAGAGGCCAGAAGAGAACAGCAGATCCTCTGGAACCAGAATTTCAGGCTATTGTGAACAGCCATGTGGGTGTTGGGAGTCAAACCTGGGTCCCCTGAAAGAGCAGCAAAATGCTTCTGACTTCTGAGCCATCTTCCCAGCCCCATGTTTCTGCCCCCTTAAGTTCTTAGCACAGGCACAGCATTGATAAGTACCTCTGAGATGGTGGCACTTGCCTGTATTCACAGGTTCTAGAGATGAGGACACTAACCTGCCTTCTGAGGCCACCATCCAGCCCATTGCGACCTTTGTTCCTTTGAGTGTGTCCAGTATGCTCAGGCCAGGACCGAGGACAGTGCATAGAGAAGCAGCAGGTCTCTGAGGATCAACAGTCAGAGGTTAAAGTGAGCCTGCGTGCACAGTCTGTGCTCCAGCTACATGGATGTCCAGATTTCTCAGATAGGGACAGTGGCGTGACAGGGAGCCAAGCCCAGGCCACCTTGGCAAAGATACATGCCTTTGAGACCAAAGAACAAGGTGTCACAATAAAGAGTGAGAAGGATGGTCAGTGAAGGGCCTAGAGACACAGAGTGACTGCCCAGGAACCAAGGGAGTCTTGGCACAGTGTGGAGCAGGTCCTCCTAGAGGGAAAATGGCCAGAACACTGGCACTTGGTGGGACTGAGCAGGATAGGAGTCACAGGACATATATCAGGCCGAGCAACAGAAATGGCATGACAGAGGCTAGACCCCAGGTATGCCTTGCCTTGGATACACTGTGGCTTCCCTCAGCCTTCAGTGAGGGGCTTCCTTAGCTCTTCCTAGAGGGCACTCTGACTTATGAGACTGAAGTCAAGCAGCCAGTGTTGGGATGGTGCTCCATGGCCCAGCCCGAGTTAATGGGTTGGTAGCAGACAGGATTAATCTCTTTGCCATGGGACCCTGGGGGTCAGTGAGATGGGCACGCATGGGCCACTGTGCTGGGTGGTCAGAAGAAAGGCCCTATCCTAAGTGTCTGGTTCACCTTGTCCTCACAGGCTGCTGGCAGGCCAGTCAGATTCCCCAGCACCTCCAGAAGCCCCACGTCCCCCGCCAACTCTGGGAGCTTCAACCACTCACCTCATTCCTCAGGGGGTGCCAGTGGAGTTGGCAGCATGAGCAGACTGGGTGGAGAGCTGCATAGCCGCTCAGGTAAGCAGTCACAGGCTACCACACACAGTCCTTGGCCGGTGAGCCTCCTGTCTCCTGTTCCATCCACATGCAACACCAGAAACGGCGGTACACCATCCGCTTCATTGTGCCGCTGGGGATGTTCTTAACGAGCTGTCAGTTCAGGGTTACCTTTACTCATTTTCCCGAGATGAAGCTGCGTGGAGAAGGAAGAGGTCAAGTCCATAATGCTTTTCTTATAAAATGTTCTAAGAAATGGAGAAAAATGCAAAGGGTTTTCATGATGCACACACGTATTGAAGGCTAAGCCTCGGGAAAGAAGTGTGCCCAGACTTACCCAGCAAGCTGGAGGTCAGAGGACAACTTGTAGGAGTCAGTTCTCACCTTACTGCCATGGGTCCCAGGGATTGCCCTCAGGTCATTTGGTTTGCTGGTGAGTCCTCTTGCTGCCCCCAGGTGATATTTTCAAGCTTGCTCGGTGATCTCTGTAGCTGGGCTCCACGGCTGAGTCAGGTATTTGCCTTTTAAAGCACATAAGTGTATTGGCCGTGGTGGTGCAGGCCTTTAATCCCAAGCATGGGAAAGGCAGGGGCAGGGGCAGGGGCAGGGGCAGGGGCAGGGGCAGGGGCAGGGGCAGGGGCAGGGGCAGGGGCAGGGGCAGGGGCAGGGGCAGGGGCAGGGGCAGGGGCAGGGGCAGGGGCAGGGGCAGGGGCAGGGGCAGGGGCAGGGGCAGGGGCAGGGGCAGGGGCAGGGGCAGGGGCAGGGGCAGGGGCAGGGGCAGGGGCAGGGGCAGGGGCAGGGGCAGGGGCAGGGGCAGGGGCAGGGGCAGGGGCAGGGGCAGGGGCAGGGGCAGGGGCAGGGGCAGGGGCAGGGGCAGGGGCAGGGGCAGGGGCAGGGGCAGGGGCAGGGGCAGGGGCAGGGGCAGGGGCAGGGGCAGGGGCAGGGGCAGGGGCAGGGGCAGGGGCAGGGGCAGGCTGATCTCTGAGTTTGAGGCCAGCCTGATTTACAGAGTTATAGGACAGTCAGGGTTACACAGAGAAACCCTATCTTGAAAACAAACAAACAAAACAAACAAAACAAAACCCCACCTCCAACAACAGTTAGTGAGGTTAGTCTGTCGCTCACACGCTGCCATTGAGTCATATCCCTCCTCACTTTTCACTTTTTATTGAGATTGGCTGTCACTGAGTTGCTCAGGCAGGCCTTAAACTTGGAATTCTCCTGCCTCAGTCCTCCCCAGTACTTAGTCTGCACCACTACATCCAGCTAGTCGGTACATTCCATCTTCCAGTTCCATGTGAAGTGGTGGCAGGTTCACCTGCCGGCAATTACCAACTGTATTGCTCCATGAATACCATTGCCAGTGGCTTCCTGGGTACAGCCCCAGGAATTAAGTACATGTGTGCGTGCGTGCGTGTGCGTGTACGTGTGTGTGTCTGCTCATCCATGTATATATGTGTCCATGTGTGTCTGCCTGCATATATATATATATATATATATATATATATATATATATATATATATATATATCTCCAGGTGTCCGTCCCAACCCCTCTGCAGGTTACAGTATACATAGAGAAGCTGAGAGGAAAAATGGCAGTTAGGGTGCAGTTAGAAGCTTAGCGCTCAATGCTCACAGAGTTCTGTGGCGTTAGGGATTTACATGTGCTGGCCCTGAAGGAGTAAAGACAAGCCAGCTCTTGCCTGCCCTGCTTCTCACTATGGCACTCAGCCCTCCCTCAGCCCCTTTGGGCCCTTGTGTAGAATTCTTACAAGCCTGAACCTTGAGACAGCTCACAGACCACCACGAGGCAGGAAGGACTTGCCACAGTGCTCACTCCTGTCTCTTGTCTCCCCAGGTGGCAGCGTAGACAGTGTCCTGTCCCAGATCGCTGCTCAGAGGAAAAAAGCAGCTGGCTTGTGTGAGCAGAAGCCCCACCAGCAGTCCAGTCCCATGGGGCCAGCGACTGGCTCTAGTCCACCTGAACTCCCAGCCACCCTCCTGGGCAGTGGCAGTGGCTCTTCCAGTGGCACTTCCAGCAGCAAGGTGCTTGTTCTCTGGATGCCTGTGACATCTGTAGAATGTTTTCCCATGACCCACATGCAGAGTTGGGGTGTCAGGGGTTGGGGGGGGTGCTTCACTGGCATTGCAGCCATGACCCCTCCTAACTTCCTGCAGAGGTCTCTGTCCCTGTAGGCCCATGTTCATCTACCTCTTCTCTGTGTCAGGGGTAGGAGGAGGTAGGGTGCTTAAATGGGCTCTGGTGCACACTTTCCTGTGTCTGTACTGTTCTCTGTTGAGAGCAGAGGGCTAACACCGGGACAGGGGCAGCCTGCTGGATTAAACCATAGCTTGCTGAACTACCCCCTCCCCAACTCTAGGTCTCTAGGTTTGTGTTTTTGCAGATGTGTGAGAAATAGTCTGTTTCTGCCTAGCTACTGCTGGCTCCACAACTTTCTTATCCCAACTCTCTTGCACAGCGAAACCTTGTAATTTAAGCTCCTTTTATAATTTAGTTCCAGAAGTTTCTCCCCAACGCATGAGTTTATTTCTGTTATGTTCAGAATTATTTATGTGAAGGACCTGTATAATTAAGTTTATTTTAGAGTTCAGCTATAGACTCCTCCGGTATCTTGATGCATTTTCTTTATAAGATGTAAAAAGTTATATAATTGGTGTATTTCTCATTTCACGTTTTCTACTTGGCCACTCACAGCTACTTGTTAAAATAAGTCTACTAGCTGAGGGCTTTTGGAATAGTTTTCTCCTCTGTTGTCTAAAATGTTCTCTTCTATTCGGATGGTTTCATTAATTTTGTTAAATATCATAATTTAGCGTTCTGTCACTGATGTTGGAAACAGGCATGTGAGCTGTTAACTGTTACCACACTGGGCTGCACGTGTCAACTGTAACAACATACAAGTCTATCCTGATGAAAAGAAGTTAGCTGACAAAAGATGTGTCCCAGAGCCAGTCGGTGGAGAATGATCCAGCTCCAAGGTCTCCGATGCTTGGTGTAGGATAACTCTCCATGCCTTCCTTCTGTCCCTAACTCTCAGGATAGGGTCTGGGGAATCGGTTCCTGCCCGCAGAGTCCGGCTCAGCCATGGCTCTTAGCAACCACTGCCTCAATCAGAGGACACTGAAGGGCTCTCTGTTGTGTGCTCTAGTAGGAA
This sequence comes from Arvicanthis niloticus, assembly GCF_011762505.2. Lineage (NCBI taxonomy): Eukaryota > Metazoa > Chordata > Mammalia > Rodentia > Muridae > Arvicanthis > Arvicanthis niloticus. The sequence continues at coordinate 97,306,645 of NC_047662.1, forward strand.
GACATGCAGTGCTTTTCAGCAGCTCCCTTGGGAAGAATAGAAATTAGTCTTCAAAACTGGAGCCTTCTAGATCTGGATTTTGTCCTTTGTTTTAAAGCAGGAAGCACACTACTATGGTGAGGTATGCATGGGGCCGGCTTCTGACTTGTTCACCAATCGTGGAAGCCTGAACCATTGGGAAGGCAGAAGGGGTGAGTGGGAGCGAGCTGCCTCCGCATCTCTGTAGGAGGGTTCAGCTCCCCTCTCCACCCACCCCAGAGCGAGGGCTCGGGGTGCGCTCAGCTGGGAACCTTTGATCAGCAGCTAAATCTGAGCTTCTTTCCTGACCCATGGCTAGTTGTTCTTGTTTTAATTTTTTCAGTCATTTGAGGTTTTTCCGAGAAACTTCCTATTACTGAGAATAGTCCAGCTCTGCCGTAGTTGTTCTGTTTCCCTCCTGTAAGTGTGTCAAGGTCTATCTTATGCCCTTGAGTGTGAGCAGCCCATGGCCACTTAAGAAAAGCATGTGCTCTCTTGCTGCCTTTGGGAATGAGGCTCTGTGAATGTCACTCTGGTATGGTTGGTGGGTGGCGGGGTCCATATGTTCTGTATCTTGATTCAATGACTCTACCAGTCACTTAGAGGCGTGGTAACATCTGTAACTGTAAGAGGGCCAGGTAATTTCTCTTTCCAGGTCTGTCACTTTCCTCCTCACTTAAAGTTTCACAGACGTTTGGCACTGTTATGGGGTTTTGTTTGTTTGTTTTGAGACAGGAGCTCACTATATAGACCAGGCTGGCCTCAAACTCACAGAGATCCTTCTGCCTCTGCCTCCGCAGTGCTAAAATTAAAGACATGCAGCACCATGCTTGGTGATTATTGTATCTTAATGACCCTGTGTCCCTGTGTTTTGCTATATTGTTCCTCTGTCCTCTAAAATTGGGAGCAAGGTGGATTTTTATGATACTGCAAGAAAGAATGTAGCACTGGTAGTCCTAATTAATTCTGGAATCTTCCACACAGTCAAGTCCAGTGATGGATGTAAATTAAACCTCTGCCAACCGATGGGTTCATTATGCACGTTAGATTCAGCATTAGAAAATCAATAACTATGGCACACATACAGCAAATGAAAGAAGAAATGCAGAAAAAGCACATAACATCAGAATCCAGGAGCTGGAGAGATGGCTCAGTGGTCCTCCCAGAGGACCCAGGTTTGATTCTCATCACCCTCATAGTGACTTACAACATCTGTAACTCCAGACCCAGAGGATCTGATGTCCTCTTCTGGCTTTAGAAGACACCCAGCATGCCTGTGGTGCACAGAAGCTAAAACACAAAGCAGCTATAGAGGGAATCTCCTGAATCAGGTTTAAAGTAAGTATAGCGTAAGCAGGATCACAGTTGCTGGTAAAGACCACACGCTCCCCTGATGGAGAAGCAGGATGCTGTTATACAGAGGGTGCTTACAGCTTACAGCCTGTGCCAGAGACTAAGTCAGTGGCATGAAGGGAAGAAACCTAGCTCTGCCCTTAGACAGCATGCCTGTCCATAAGGAAAACCATAAGAAAACCATAAGGAATCTGCAGATGCTCATGGGTAAGAAACTAGTTTAGCAAGGTCAGAATAGGAGGCCACAGGCTAAGCTGTCGCTCAGAGAATAATATGAGGTCAGCTGAATTTTTTTATACCAATAGCAAACAACTCGAGTTTTTTTAAAGTTAGCTTTATTTTGTATATATGAGCATTCTGTGTGCGTATGTGTGTCTATACCATGTGTGTTCACAAGTGCCCAGAAGTCAGAAGAGATATTGGGACACCCGGGTTAGTGATGGTTCTTCGATGCCATGTGGGTGCTGGGAACTGAACCTGGGTCCTCTGCAAGAGCAACAAGTGCGCTTAACCACCGAGCCATCTCTCCAGCCCCAACAATTAGAATTTTTAATTTGACATTTTATAAATACCATTTACATAAGATTATATGAAAATGAAATGTGTTTAAATTTAGTAAAACGTGTAGAATCTGTAGGTTGAAAGCTGGAACACTGGTAAATCCAAGAAGCTCAATTCTCTGGAGACACGGGAGGCTCAGTATTGTTTAAGTGTGAACCTTACACCTCGTGGCAGCAACAGAGTGGCACCCAAGCCCAGGCTTCCTGGCCATCCATCCGTCCATGCTGCTTTGTGTCTGAATCTCTGATACTCCATCACAGTCCCAGCCAGATGTGCTGTTGACTAGGTATTGCCATGCCCCAAGATACAGCACCCATCCTCATCCCCTTCCCCCACCGGCTGATGACTTCAATTTTTGTTTTATGCCCTATGCAGAAACTGGACCCCAGCAAACGCCCTCCCTCTGGAGCTTCTGCTACCTCTAAAAGCACCTCCCCCACCCTCACGCCCTCCCCCTCTCCCAAGGGCCACACTGCAGAGTCCTCGGTGTCTTCCTCTTCATCCCACCGGCAGTCTAAGAGCAGTGGGGGCTCCAGCAGTGGCACCATCACCGATGAGGGTGAGTCCCCAGGGGTCCCAAATCCCTGCCTGTTCCTCCACCACAGTGACCTGGCAGCATAGAGCCTCAAGGTACCAGCCGATGGCACACATCCCTTCCGTTCTCTGGACATAAGTGCACTCAAGTGGGATTTGAGTGTAGGCCGTTCTGCTGATAGGCAGACACCTGTGGAAGGCCCATCCAAACCCACTTGCTCCCTCTCCCTGTGCACCGCACAGGTCAACTTAAGAAAAGAAATTAATTGGCTCCTAAAATGGATGTTTGGAGCAAGCTTCAGGTGTGTGTGGATCTGGGGCCTTCAAGTATGTTTTCTGCAGATCTCGGTAGGGCTTTGGTACTAGCCAACAGCTTTGGGCATCTTTCTTCTTTTGCTGACTTTGCCACCCAGCAGAAGGAGCACTAACTGTGCTCCTTCTCAGTGGGTCTTAGCAAATGCCCCAGGGGTCCAGGTCACAGGGTCCTGCCTACTCATGAATTCTCAGCATGCCATAGCCACACTGGTACTCACTGCTGAGGGAGTGAAGGAAGAAACCCAGTCTCCACTATCTTCTTAGAACTTACTCGCCACCTCAGGACCTTTGCACCTGCTGCTCACACTCCCCGAATGCTGCCTCATGCCCGGCCCTTAGATATCTGCAGAGGTTGTTCCTTCGTTTATTGTCAGATGTCTCAGGGATGCCCTGGCCACCCTTTGTTGATCAGCATCTTATTCTACCCTGCTCCATCCACCCTTTCTGCTTTGGCTGTCAACCTGTGTGTCCTCTGTTTGGTGTCTAGTCTGATATGTCCCTGTTGAGCATAACCTTGCATTTCTTCTAGTCACAGACACTGTTTCATGTCCTCTCCTTGTCCTGCTGTACTCTCTGTGCTGTACTTGTCCAACTCCGTACTCTCATCTGGGTCCTTCTGGCTGCACTGGGGAGGCCATGGGCTCCATGCATCTGAGCCTTGTCTGCAGTGTCTGCCTGTTCTCTGCCGTTCTCAGACCAACTGAGGACTTCCAGCCTTAGCCGTGGCATGGAGTGTACACTCTTGCACAGGCGGGTTTTATTCCCAGTAGCTGGAACTTCCAGAATCTACTTCCTGCCGCCCCACGACCATCAGTCCAGGCCTCTTCAGACTGATCTGGGCTTTCTGGAGAGCTGAGGGCCTGCCCTAGGGGAAGGGTCTGGCTGAGCACGTAGCCTCAGCCATGGGGGTCAGCCGACGTATCTTTCTGGCCTGGGGTTTCTTGGGGGGAATCTTACTAGATAACCACATCTTAGAGAAGTGTGAGACCCACCTACTCACTCTCTGTGTTTTACCAAAGCCAAAATGCATTTTTAAAAAATCCCATCTCTTTCTCATGAAGATGAGCTGACTGGAATCCTTAAGAAGTTATCGCTTGAGAAATACCAGCCCATCTTCGAGGAGCAAGAGGTAAGAATGTTGTTCCAGGGTGCCGTTCATTAAAGCATGGGCTTTCACACGTAACCGCCCTCTGTCCACCTGTCCACCTGCATCTGAGTCCCTCCCAGTGGCACAGGGCCTGAGCGTTCTCCCTTGCTATGAAGTCTGTAGCTGTGAGCTCTTCCCTGTGTTGTAAACAGTTTTGTTGCATGGGTTGCAAACAAGCCATGTGTAAACCTGAGAAATATCTAGGAACAGTGTCATTGGTCATCTGAGTTACTGTTCTATACGATTTGAAAATCACGGTTCAGCTGGGCATGGTGGCTCATGCCTGTCATCTTAGCCCCCAGACCGCTGAGGATTGCCGTTCCTTGTAGGGGATGAAAATGTTCTAAAACTAGGCTGGGGCGGGGTTAGGGGCGGGGAGTAGGGGGTAGTTCTGGTGACAGACAATTACCAAGCATGTCCCAAGTCTTAGGTTCAATTCCCAACACTGGTCAAAACAGGTATGGATGTGCACACAACCCAGCACTCAGGAGGCTGGAAGTTCAAGGTCATCCTGGGATACGTGAGACCTTGCCCCCAGAAGCAAAGTTCTGACACCAAGTGTACTAATTTAATTACATACTTTAAACACAGCTGTACATGGTGAATTGTAGAGCAGATGGGTTATATATTAATAACATTTAAAAATTCATTGTATTAACCAAATAAAATGCCCTGCAGGCCACCAGCCCTGGGCTGTGATCGATGGTGTAGGATTCTCTAGTGACAGCTTGGCACATAAAAAGCTGCTGTCACTCATCATCCCCCTCCAAGCTGGAGATGCAGGGGAAGCTGTAGAGACAGATGTGTGCACAGCCTTCCTCCTCAGTTTTCTTCCTGTCCTGTCCTGTCCTGTCCTGTCCTGTCCTGTCCTGTCCTGTCCTGTCCTGTCTGTCTCCTTGGCCTTTGAAACTTCCACAGAACTTTCCATGTTTCCAAGAGCTGTTTCCTGATTCCTGGCTGCTGCCTGCTCTTCGTTGAGGTGTCCACAGAACACGTCTCAGAGTGTACCTCGCTTCTATTTCGTGAGCTCTGGGCCCTTATTCCCAAAGTCTAGTGTGGCTCTGAAGCTCTAGTCATCACAACCGCACTGTGTGTGCAGGGCTGGGTGGATAGGACTGGATTTGTTGGGTGTGGGAGCCTGTTCCTGCTCTACTGGGTTTCAGACTGTTGCTGTTCACATGCAGGATGGTAGGATGTCTTCGCCTGGGCCACTTTGACAATATCCCAGCCCCAACGTCCTGAGATGGGAAGCCTATTAGCCTCTGTCCTAGAGCAAGGCCATTTCTTCTTGACATGTAGGCAGGCCATCAGAGCTGGCAGCGTGTCACCTGCAAAGGACAAGGGGTACAGTTGCACACATCTCTGCCTTGGCTCTCCATGGTTCTTTTCTCCTGTCCTGCCCCTGCTTGTCTCTCAGGCTGTCTTTCCTCAGTGTGCACCTCTCATCCTGTAGGGGGACATGCGGAGAGCAGTCCCATGCACTCTGTATTGCTACATGCAGTCACATGGGGATTCCCTTCCTAGTGGTAGAACATTGAGTCCTTCAGAACATTGAAGTCTTCAGTCCCCAAGACTTCCATCTATTCCTTTTAAATCTTCCCACTGTGCCTCTGTTGGGAAGCACAGGGCTAGGCTGTGAACCATTAGTCTTGAAGTGTCCAGCCAGGCTTGGAAGTAGTGAGTCATAGTGGGTTCACAGAAGCCTCAGTGGCCCCTCTGTGTGGCCCATGTACAGTAGGGGATGGTGTCCCACAGACAGTGGCAAGTCCCTCTCTCCCCAGGTGGACATGGAAGCCTTCCTCACACTCACCGACGGTGACCTTCAGGAGCTGGGGATTAAGACAGATGGTTCCCGGCAACAGATCCTGGCAGCCATCTCCGAGCTGAATGCGGGCAAGGTACAGTTTTCCAGCTTACCCCTGTGTTGTTCACATGCTGAACATCACCAGAGTCCCCATGACGGTCCCTCTAAGTCTCCTCTGGCTGGCGACAGAATTGGCCTGCTTGCACACTCCTTGTGACTGAGAGCCGGCTGCCTTCTCCATGCAGTCTGTCCCCTGTACAGGTGCCTCTCTCCACAGGTTGCAGCTTCTGCAGTCTACCTCCGTAATTCCTTGGGTGCTTTCAACCCTTAGGGATGAGTGTTGCCTCTGGCAACACTGTGGAATGAGAGCCCTGGGATCACACTGAGTGTGGGAGGAGTCTCAGGACAGGCCATTCCCTCTCTGGGCCTTCCTGTCCTGTCCTCAGTACAGGGTTGTTGACTGAGCTGTCCCGTCTGGAAGATCCCTGACCCACAAGGCCATCATTTGTTCTATGTCCCACATCGATGTCTGGTGTTACATTTCATTGCCTTTAAAAGTGAATATCAGCAGTGCCCCCCCCCCCCCGCCCCCACACACACACAAGGCACACACCACACAAACACTGCCTGGCTGCTGACAGGCTGCTCAGACCCCTGCTCCTCCTGCCCCTTTCCCATTAAGCACCTCAGCAGCTGGGATGTTTCTTACCTAGTGTTTTTCTCCATCCTTGCCACACAGCTTCTCACTTGTGCAACAGTAGCGTGGTGTCAGGGTAGTATAGACTGGCTTTTCCTTGTTCCTTTTTCTTCATGGTTTGGCTTCATGTAGCCCTGGTTGGCTACACTATGTGAGGTGAGACAGGAGCATGACCAGGCTTCAGGTTTCTTCTTTGCCATGGGGATTGTGCCCTGCAATGGTGAACAGATGAACAGTGCCCAAGCAAAAAAATATTCATGCTGTCTTTTATCATCTGCAAGGAAATCAGCAAACATGTCTTACTTGGCCCTGATAAGGCCGGAGTTGGCACAGCTGCCTGGCAAGGGAGTAGAGACTCCTAGACTTGACCCTGTCTGGCTTCCATGTTCGGCATCTAAGGCAGGAGCTGAACCCAGGGCCTCTCGCCCTCCTCCTCTTTGTATAGCTAGGTCTGGGATACTGGCTGCTGTTGCTTCTGTTAGGTGACCCTGTGTGAGTGAGGGAGCACCATGCAGGCTGCCATTGTCCTGGTCTACTCTAGAGTCTCTGAAAGTGTCTTACCTGGGCATTGGGTAGGCAGGGGAGCCCAGCCCAGAGTCAGGTGGTCATCCTTGACTTCCAGCCCAGCAAGGCTCCTGCTCTGCCTCTCAAATGTGAAGACTGGGGAGGCACAGGCTGGAGACGCGTCTCCACGGTTAGGAAGAGTGTCAGCTACAGACCAGAGCAGAAGCCCTTGGCTAGTCCACCAAACCCTCACAGAAGGCTCTGAAGCATTGACTTATTCACGGCAAAGACTGTGTTGTCCTGGGTACCACGTGAGTGCTGAGAGCATCTCTGTGACCAGCACTGTGCCATAGACACCACACAGCCCCCACGCACAGTGGTGGAGGAATCTGTGCACGGTCACACAGCCAGTGAGAGGCAGAGGCTGGACTGAAACTTAGACTTGGTGTCACCATAGGTCTGAGCACTAAGCCGCATGTACACGTGGGAGAGGGGAGACATGGCATGCTCTGTCCTCTATGTAGAGTGGCGTCTCCCTAGGCAGGGCCTGTGGAGACCTTCCTGAGAAAGGGGTGGGGGGAGACCTGATGGGAGGCACTGGGTAAGGGAGCAGAAGACAGGAACAGACCAGGCCACGGAAAGCAGCATGGGGAAGCCAGAGGGCACAGACAAAGGCTGGGACAGTGGAATAACCCAGGGGAGGGAGGGCAGGATCTTGAAAAGTGTCAGTGTGGTGGGGGCTGTGGGTTGGGGTTTCTACTTTCCTACTAGGCTTAAGGGTGGACATATGGCTAAAGAAAGGATGGCAGGAAAGCCAGCTTAGACCAGTTCAGGAAGAGAACCAGAGAATGTTCTCATGTGGATGATAAGGACAGGCAGGGAGCTGGCACCACAGGAGGTGGCATGGGAGATGGCAGTGGGTAATGCCACTGTGACCTCCTCTACCCTGTGAGGCTGTGAGCTCCTTGGTCCAGGGAGACAAATGTCCTCAGTAGAGGGGACTGTCCTCAACAGAATAGATGACAGAATAGCCACAGACACCCCAAGGGCATTTCCCAGGACTGCAGAACAGGACCTTCTGTTCTGTACCAGGTTGGCTGGCTCCTGGCCCCTGGTTAGCACAGGCTCTGTATTCTGTGCTGAGTATGGCTCTTCACAAGCAGAACGGTGGGCCAGCTAGGTGATCCTCCGTGGAACATGCGTGGAGAGAAGCCCCTGAGTACCTGAGATGCTGGGCCAAGGGCACCTTGTGTCCTTCCCCCTGCCAGGTGATCTGCCTGAGTCGGTCCTGGGAGAAGGCCCTGGAGCCCAGGCACAGTCCACTGGTAAGGGTCAGTGCCACAGTGTCTGAGAGGAAGTTGTGATGGGAGACATTTAATGCCATGAAAGGCTCCAGCTGCACTCCCTGCTCTGCTCCTTAGCATGACCGAGTAGCTGGAGCACAACTCCCGGGCCGGATACAGCTCTTAGTTCCCAGCCTGCAACACTGGACCTGGCTACTCTGGGCAGAATCTGCCTGGCCCTGTTTGGGGACTCCAGCTCCTCACTGAGGCTGAGCATGAACTTCTCTTGATTATCAGGCTGTTCTTTTTGATACATAGCTCAGTAAAGAGAATAAAAAGATGCTGCAGGCTGCATCTCTGAGATGCCAAGGGGAGGTCTATGCTTCTTGCTTCCTCGGTCCACAGCATGATAGAAGAGGTATAGAATCAACTGAGTAGGTCTAGAAGGACACTTTATTATTTTTTAAATTAATTTTTATGCATATGAGTGTTTGGTCAGCATGTATGCTTGTATATCACTTGCATGCAGTACCCAAAGCAGCCAGAAGAGGGCATCAGATTCCCAAGACAGGAGTTAAGGTTTTAAGTGACTTGCTGGTACTGGGAATTCAACCAGTGTCCTCTGGGAAAGCAGCTGGTACTCCAAATGCTGACCCATCTTCTCTTCCATAAAGAAGCACTCTTTAAAACTGCAGTGGAGGCCAGCCTGGTCTACAGAGTGAGTTCCAGGACTGCCAGGGCTACACAGAAAAACGCTGGGGCGGGGGGGGGGGGGGGGGGGGGAAGGGCGGGGACTGCAGTGGAATGTGACCATGAATGGGCTTTGCAGAGAGGAATGGGGATTTCTTTCTGTTATGTGTCCTCTTACTCAAAGAAACACTTCAGCACTGTAACCTAGATCTTTCTGTTTTCAAGTGAGGGCTAAGGATGTGGTTCAGTTGATACAATGCTCACCTCGCGTTCATGAAGTCTCGAGTTTGACTCCCAGCACCGCGTAAGACAGTGCCTATGGTGGTGCAGGCCTGTAGTCTCAACACTCAGGCCAGGGAGGCCAGAGGATCAAGGCTATCCTCACCAAGATAGCAAGTCTAAGGCCAACCTGAGATACAGGAGAGCCTTGTCCAGGAAAAGCAAAATCAGGAGTTGAAGGTCCTCCTTACCTGCTTAACAGGTTCAGGCCAGCCTTGAGCAAGGAATGCATGTTAAATGTGTGTTATCAGCCTAATGACACCATTTAGTAAAGTGCTACAGATCCTCTGTCCGCCAGCCAGGTCTCCACAGCGAGCGTGAGCCTGAGTCTGCTGCTAGGTCCATGGATCCCCATGGGTTGTGTGTTACAGAAGGCTCAGCAGAAGCTTGTCAAAGCTCCTTGTCGCAGCTCCCCCTTCCTGGGTTCCACGCCGGTGCTTCTTTGTGTGATTAAAAAACAAAACAAAACTAAGTTTGTACAGTATAAAAATGATTAAGGATTTTTGCAAGAAATCATGCTCCCTCACTTGGAGGCCAACACTGTTCACTTTGGGGCAAATCACTCTGCAGTGTCTTGTGTCCAGTGGCTCTTAGGGAAAAAAAAATGACTGAGATAAATTTGGATGTATAATTCTATATCTGATTTTCTTTGGTTAGCATGGAATCTATGCAGTTACCCGTGGCACCAAGAATGCTCTTGGGTTTTTTTTTTTGTGTGTGTTTTACATGGAGCCTTGCTGTATTCAGGGTCCCCCTGCCTCAGCCTTCGGAGTGCTAGGATGACAGGCATGTGTCACTGTGGAGCAGAGTCCTTGCTGACGTAAATTTACACAGGTGTGCTAAAATTGTTTTCTAAAACCCCTGCTTGTTGGAACATCGCTACCCACTTGTGGATGCAGCAGACAGCTGCATCTGAAGCCCCCAGTGTCATCTGGATAGATGTCTACAAAGTGTCAGGCCATAGTACATGCGTGTCATCCTGAATGTCTTTCCAGAAAGTACCATGGGTGTACCACTAGCTATGGATGTGAGTTCCCCTTCCCTGGAAGCCTTGTCAGCATTAAGCACTGGTGTTTTACATGTGAATATGCATGTATACACACATGCGTGCATATGTGCGTGTGTGTGTGTGTGTGTGTGTGTGTGTGTAACTATTCATGTTACAGAGTACATGTGGAGGTCAGAGAACAACTTGCAGGACTCAGTCTTATCCTCCACCAAGTGGGCACTACAGACTGAACTTGGATCCTGGGACTTAGGGGGAAAGTGATGGTGGGTTGGATCAATGGCACCCTCCTGAGGTGAGGAGACAGAGAACTCTGGGCCCTGCCTGTCTCTGACCTCCTTCTCAGGGGATTGAGGCTAAAGTGGTACTTAAAATCAGATGACATGTTCTCTGCTACCCTGGTAGATTGCATTATCCCATTTCACAGATACTGCTTAGGGGAAGGAGGCCAGACCTGGATGCCATTGCTTGTCACTGGTGGAATAAGGCTGCTGGTTCCTCTGCCCACATCTGTGCTTGGTCCTTACTGCACAGCTTTCTGCCGTGCGGCCATGCCTTCCTGCTGATATTAGCGATTGTTTAAGGTCATCTCAAGGGTGGCAGAACGGACAGTTCTTACTCTCCTGTCAGCACAGTAGGGCTCTGCTCAAGGCTTCAGAGGGAGACTCCTCTAGCTGGTACAAGTTTATGAAGTGAACGAAAAGAACCTTTGAACTCTGGCCTTTCTCCACAGGCACTTTCTTTCACAAAGAACAATCTTCCAAAGATAATTACCCACCCCCTTTTTTAGACAGGCCTTTTAACTCTAGCTATCCTAGAACTTGCTATGTAGATCAGACTGCCCTTGAACTCAGAGATCTGCCTGCCTCTGCCTCCTGAGTGCTGGGATGAAAGGGGTGTACCAACAGGCCCAACTGATAATATACTTCTAACTTAATGTAAGTTTTGACCATATCTGTTCGTAATTTAGAACATACAGTCTGACTGTGCTGTTCCCTGTCAGGACCCACCTGCTTCCCACACAGTGTCCCATGTGTCCCATGATGGGTCCTACCTGCTGAACTACTACGTATTTGTCCCAACTACAGATGAGGAAACTGAGGCCCAGAGAGGTGGAGAGGCAAAAGGGACAGGTGGGATTTGAACCCAAGCTGTTGGGTTTTAATCCACATTTAACCTGTGTGTGTCTGTCTGTGTCTATTGCTGCCTCTCCCTGGGCGTTCCGTGGGGCTGTTCTAGGGGCTAAGGAAGCAGCCACATCTACCATTTCCCAGTTCAGAATGGGTGGAAGAGGCTTGGGGCTTTGTTGTGGGATCCCATTGTGTTCCTAATATTGGGCAAGTAAGGAGATTTCCCACCAGCCAGGTGGGGCCCCCAGTCATACCTCATACAGGGACAAGACTCCTGCACCCTGAGGTCTTCCTTCACCAGCAGCTGCCACTATGGGTACCGAGAGCTTTTGACTCAGTCCTGAACACTCAGTTTTTTAAGAGTGCAATGAGCCTCAACCACAGTCAGTTGAATGAATGGCCTCAGATCTAACAGGACTTTCTGTGTGTGTTTCTGTTCTGTCCACAGGGGCGTGAGAGGCAGATTCTACAGGAAACCATTCACAACTTCCACTCTTCCTTCGAGAGCAGTGCCAGCAACACCAGAGCCCCTGGCAACAGTCCCTGTATGTAGCCTCTATGCTGTGACCTCAGTGTGAACACTCTGAGCCTCAATACCCCTTCACACGATGCCAGGTCCAACATGCTGCCCCAAACTGCCACGTTATATATCGCACCATTCACTGTCTCCTCCACCAGAACAACCCTGGTAGTACTTGTGCTGTAGTGGACTCTTGTGTAGACGGAGTCTTACCACTTGGCTCTGAGAGCACAGAGTCTCCCATAGCCCTTGACAAGCCAGGCTGTGGGTGCCAAGTCAGGATGTATGATATAATGTGTGTGGTAAACCAAGGACTAAGTTATCAGTGACCTTCAGGTTCCACGTGGGTGATCCCAGAGGACAGAAGCTAGTCCTTTGGGGCAGGTGTGGGCATGGAACAGCTCGGGGGCAGGGGATGGGGGAAGTGGCAGCCAATGCTATCCAGACTGGGTTAAGTCCATGGGGAAGAAGCATCACTCACTGCCTGACCTCCCTCCTCTGGGGAGGGGAAACACTGGAAATACCGTATGTGGAATGGGACTGGCTCCAGCTTAGTCACTGTTCACTAAGTAATGCTGCTTCATTTCCTGAGCCTTGCTTTTCCTCTCGGGGTTTCCCAGGGACAGCTATCCCAAGGTGACAAAGTCAGTTGGAGGCCAGAAAGCTGCTTGTACCCTGGAGCTGAGTAGATGGTCAGGATCTCGAAGGTGGTTACATCATTTAAACCTGTCTATTCCCTTCTCTCTTTCTTTTTCTTCTATCCGTCTATAACACCACAAGCCATGGCCGGATGGGTAAGGCCAGAAGAAGCAGTGTCTAGCAGGAGGTAGCTGCAGCTTTGGTGGCTCCGCTGTCCTCGGAGGCCTTGAGGCATTGAGGGTTGAACAGTGCATCCCTGCCCTTCCACTGTGTCTGCTCCTGGGTTCTTTCTTCACTGGGACTCACAGCAAGTGGACAGAAAGAAGGCCAGCTAGCCAGATCATCAGAGCTGTTGCAGTGGGCAGGGCTTGGGAAGTCCTCCTTTCTGTTTCTGCCTTGCAGAGGCCCGAGGATATATAGGCCATGCTGGAGGCCGCACTGCTGCAGATATAAACCCTAACCTGTATGTGCAGGTACATGCTGCCCTCAAGGCCTGGAACCCTTCCAGAAAAGATGCTACACATAGAACCCCTGCAGAGGGTGTGGTGAGGCACCCAATGGTGGCTGCCATTGTTGTTTTAAGCAGTCACTAACGGGTCCTGTTCAACATGTGAGGAAACTCGATGCTGTCCCTAATGAAGTTGGTGCCTGATTCTGCAGACTGCTAAGGAGAGGGTGCCGAGACCCTCAGGAGTTTTCTGCTCACTCACTTGCTCCCTCTAGAGGACTGGCCGGGCTCCCCACTGCTCCTGAAGTGCTTACAAACCTGGACATGGCTACAACTGTAGTACAGCTGTGCACAAATGACAGTGACGGGAGGGTGCAGGAGGGAGCTGTGGTGAAGAGAGCACCAAGCCCACCCGCTTCACTTGTCTTCAGCTCCTCCCGTCCCACTGGGCTTCCTTCCTGTGGCCAAAACCATGCCAGCTGCAGGCCAGATCCCTGCCTCCGAGTGGAGCCACCTCACCTCAGAGCAGGGTCCTGTTTCCTGTGGGAGCCTTCCCTCTAAGTCCAGTACACAGGGCCCCAGTCATCTCCATCAGGATACCCAATGGCAGGACTAGAATGTGACCTGGTCACAGTTCACACTGGGGTCTCTCCCCAATGATCAGAGACCACAGCACCATCTTGCTTCAGCCCTGCCATTGGTTTTCGTTTTTTCTCACATCAGTGGCATCATTCTTTCTACACAGAGACTCGATTCTTGGAAAGATTTTTGCTTGCCAGACATCTATTAAAAATGGGGAATGTATGCCCTGTCTTTGTGTTCTTTAGGGCATAGCATGCTGTCCAGGGTTCTTGTATGGCTAACATGCTACAGGGTGCTTCTCTGGACCCCTCACCCCATCTCCACAGTAAGCCTTTGAGGCAGCTGGAACCTTTTATTCTGGTCAGTTTGGCGATCGTGACACACCAATAGTAACCAGCTTTATGAAGGTCAGACCCAGCTAAGGAGGGACACTGGTTTGAGTGCAGGTCTCACCTCAGAATTGTCTTCCTGATGTCTGGCTGCCTGTCAGCAATGAGAAACCCAGCCAGCAACCAAACACAAACAAATGACACTTTGTCATTTCCTCTTTAGAGTTTGTTTACGGTGGAGGGGTGTGTGTAACATGCTATAAAGAACTTAGCGGTTCTTGTTTCTGCAAAGAACTCTACCTCAGCGATGGTCCTGGGGCCTCAGCCACCTGTAGCTCAAGCAAGCAGAAGGTCATGGTGTCTAGGTGTGGGGGGGAACCGGGGGCCTGTGGACAGAATGACTGCCCGTGAGGAAGAACACCCAGGGACCAGAGCTGCCAGGGAGGGAGCATCGCCCACATAGACCATGAGGCCGTGCATACCTGTGTGCTGGGGTAACTGGAGAGGAATCCAGACTAGCGGGGATGGATTGCCTGGTGATTCCCGATGTCGGTAGTTGGTAGAGGTGACCTTGGCACAAAGCTGACGTATCGGTCTTGACCCTGACAAGTCTTTCTGCTTGGGAAAAGAGGATGTGATGAGGGCTTCAGTATCTTCTGAAGTCCAAGTCTTTAAAAAAAAAAAAAATCACTGCCCTATGTCTCCTTCCAGGTCTCATTTGCTCCATACCCATGAAGAAGTAGGAAGCAGAAGAAAGCCTTCCATGAGTAAAACATCGAGTGTCCAGCCAGGCAGGCTGGGATGCCGCTCAGGGCTAGAGTGCTTGCCGCTAGGCTTGCAAGGACCTGGTATTGAGCCCAGACCAAAAGTATAAACACAATATGTGTCTATCCCAGCAGTAGCATTCCTTAGTGAATTTCTAGAAGAAATGGAAATTGTGTTCCAACCAGACCTTGCCATCACAATAGGCAAGAGGCAGAGGTCCCCTGGTGCTGCAGGAAGAAACAGTTCATATGGCTCACAATTCCACGTCACAGTCCACTGGGGCAGCAGAGGCATGGAGGGAGGCAGGAGCTTGAGGGACTTAGTCACATCCATCGTCAAGTGGAGAGCCAGGGATGTGTTCTCAGATCTCCATTGCATTGTCCAAACTCTGAAATGGTGCCATTCACATTCAGAGTGGGTCATCAGTTGTCCCAATTGAGAAAATGCCTTGCAAACATACCCACAGGCCAACCCAATCTAGACAGCCCCTCACTGAAACTCACTGGTTGAGTTGACGATAGCAGTCACACCAGGTGTCCATCATGTATGAAAGTGGTCAGTCTGCAGAAAGGATGTTACTCAGCTGTGGGACACATGCCTTGACCAGGATGAACCTGAGACCTTCACTAGGGGAAAAGCCAGACAGAAGACCACACTGTCTCCACAGTGGCAGGCCATAGACATAGCAAGCGTGGTGGTGGTGAGGCTGCAGTGGGAAAGGCTGTGACAGCTGCTGGGGAGGGTTCCCTAGAGGCTGTCACAGTGCCATGGTATGACCCCAGTTGATGGTTACAGTGGTAAGTTTTGCTTTAGGGTTTGGTTACCAGATACAGGGGGTGGGCCTATATCATGGCCTGTTGTCCAGTGGCCTTCCACCCTTCTCTAGCCAGGCTTGTTGGCCTCGGCTCTGTCCTCTTAAGAGATCTGTACCTGCTCTGAGATACTTTCTCTCATACATGGACTGCTTTTCAGAGGGGCTTAAGTATACTGAGAGTCTCAAACCAGAGTCTCCAAAGCCCTGGACAGCAAATATTTCAGGATGGGCTAGTGAGCCCCCTTCCTGAAGTGAGAATGCTCCCTGAGGTAGCGTCACCATGCTCCATAACCTCTGGTTTCTGCAGTTCTCAGCTAACTTGTGGCTCATTCAGTAGACCAATTGTCTCTGCTCATCAACAGATAAATACAGGGCTCAGAACCTGTCACAGGCATGATAAGCCATTTCAAGATCTGTTCAGCCATTGAGGCCCAGCCCGGGGATTCCACAGCCCCTCACCTGCCTTTCAGTCCCCAATATACCTCTCTTGTCACCTAGTCCTGCTTCCCTGTCTACACATGTCCACTGGCAGATCAGGTTCCAAACCAAAGGCTGGAGGCCAGATTATAGTCCATCACTGAAGGAATTCAGGGCAGGAACTCAAACAGGGTAGGACCCTGGATGCAGGAGCTGATGCAGAGGCCATGGAGAAGTGATGCTTACTGGCTTGCTTATGGGTTACTTAGCCTACTTTCTCATAAAACTGGGACCACCAGTACAGGGGTATCACCACCTACAATGAGCGGGTTCCCTTCACCATCAATCACTAGTTAAGAAGATGCCTTATAGGCTTGTCCACTTACAGCCCCATCTTCTGGAGATGTTTTCTCAATTGAAGTGTTCCCTCAGATGACAATATCTATGTCAAGTTGACATAAAACTAGACAGCATAGCCAGTCTTCACCAGAGCCTGCCTCCTGGAACACTTATAGAATAAGGGGGTTAGGGTCATGTAGCATGGGGAAGCAGTGGTAAGAGCCCAGAAGTGTAAGGCTTTGTGAGTGCAGTTACTGGGTGAGCTGACTTTACTGTGTCCTTGGGGATCATGGGAACTGGGATGCAGGCTCATCTGCTGAGGCCTGAGTATGGAGCATCATCAGAGGCACTGGGGAATCCCCGGGAGCCAAGCCAAGTCCTTGCCTTGCTTGTCATCCTCTAGACTAATGACAATCCTGCTCGAGGGGCAGGTGTGGCGCTTAACTGGCGGTCTGAGGGCTCCTCACAGGGAAAGCACGCTGACACCCGAGCTCCTGGTCATTTTTTTCTCTCTGTCAGGTGGGGGGGTCAGGCTACATAAACTATTCATCAGCCACTTGGCACCACCACACTGCCCAGCACGGAGCTGGGGACAGGCAAAAGAGCTGGGTTATGGGATGTACCAGCCAGATTGATTGCAAGAAAGAATGGAAAATATTTGTTAATTGGATAGCAATTAACTTAATGCACATAATTCAGTTTGCAAACCACAGTCATACAGAATACAGAGCAAAGAAAACTGCCAGGCAGAGCAACACCAGGTGCCTGCTGTCGTCTCCGCTCCCCCTTCTGCCGTGAGCTTAAATGTGTCCTTTGGCATTCCTGAGAAAGGATGACTTTTTTAAAAGTAATTTTTGGCTGGGAAGATTTGGCCACATCATCAATGAGCATATTTTGTCATGCAGGATATGGCCTATTGACATCGTTCCATCCTCTACTGAATGTCCCAAAGATGGGCACAGTTGCTGCCAAAGCCTGAGGTTTCCGGATGTGCGGAACAGCCTTGGGAGCCCTTCTGGCAATCTTATACCTGGAGGAATACTCCACACTGGCTCCTGCCCACACTCCTAGATATCCCTTCAGCTTCCAGCATTTTCTGCAGATTTGACCATGCCTCTCTGCACAATGAACCATTCAGAACACTCGCACAGCGCTTCATAAGCTATAGAATTGCTACTTGAAGTAGGGTCTACTCCCCAGGACATCCATAAGAAGTGAAATCCCTATAAGGTCCCCAGGGATGTGCATGTCCATTGCATCATGAGAAATCATGTACTGCTCTCAACGTAGCAAATAAGCACTTTATGCTTGCTGTTGCCTCTGACAGACATTCCCAACCTGTGGCCTGCAGGCTGTGTGCATCACATATTTATGAATGTGGCCAGCACATCTGTAGATGACATCATGACCAATGTCAAAAGGTAATTAGGGTGATGTTAGGTCTCCTGCAAATCCAGTAGGCACATACGGTGGCTATATATGTATCCATATGTAATTTCCCCACCTTCCAGGGACACCATTATTACCATTCTGCAGCAAAACAATGCTTGGAGACGTTGGCTTGGTGGAGATACCACACCTTGATTTGGACCCAACTTACATGTGAAGTTTGCCACTTAGGAACTGTAAGCACAGCAGAGGGAGTGCTAGGGTGTGCTCATCCCACCCAAGGTCCAGAGACACAAGACCTGGTTGGAGTCCTGTTGACACCAAGGAGGGCAAGCAGAGCAGATCACCTGTCTCTGGTGCCTGGGTTTCCCTGTGCAAAGTGGAGAGACAGCAGATGCTCTGTGGCAAGGTTGCAGGGAGGAGTGAGGTCATAAAACGCTGGAGCTGGAGCGAGGGCAGTGTCAGCTGTGAAGTGCAACACACAAACTAGTTAATGGCTTTATTCTCCTGGGCCCCCAACACTGTGGTGGAAGAGGAAGAAGCTCAGAGAATGAGGAAGTTGCAGTAGGTGGAACTTCAGAGTTGCCATGGGAACCAAAGCTCCGAGGCTGATCAAGGCAGGAAATACCATCTGGCTTTAAAAAGCCAAAAAAGCCTCCACTCACCCCGGACTTCTTTCAGCAAACAGCAAAATTAACAGCATCCTCAGCTGCCATGTCAGTCCAGATAGAGCAGGGGATGGCTTGTCATTCTCTTGCTATCCATGGTCAGATCTGATCTAGACAGAGCCCCTCAGGAGATTCTGATTCACCAGCTGTCACACGCAGAGACTAAGTCACTCAGTAACCCTGAGCTGAAATGGGTGGAAACCCTCCATCTCACCCTCGACCCTCTCCGAGCCTCTGCAAACCTGAGGGAAGGATAAAAGTGGTACCCAGGGACAGTAGCCGGGAAAGCAAGGGTCTCAGCCAGCCCCAACTCTGGAACGTCAGGTCAATGACAAAACAAAGTCATATTTTCAATAAATTCACTGTGACTCCCTACCACGGCTGCCTTTGCTATTGCCCAGCCTGGCAGCTTGCTCCCTGGGAAACACTAGGCTTGGGACTTCTCTGGCTCCCCATAGGCTCCAAGCACAATGTTTCTTGAGTCCTACGTCTCGCAGGGATCTGGCAAAGGGAAAGCCAGCACATCTGTGGTGTTTCTGTGAAGTGCACATGCTAAAATGAATGGGGATGCAGTTTTTAAACAACAGGGCTGTGCCCTTAACTTTTTTTTTTTTTTTTTTTTTTTTTTTTTTTTTTTTTTTTAGAATCCAGGGGAATGTCCTCCTTTATGACAGCCCCTCAGGCTGAGCACTCACAGGGATGGTGACTTTTACCACAGGGTCTGCCAGGAACCACATAGGCAGAGAGCACTACTGGGAGTGGGGACTCAGGGTGGCTTGCTGTGCTGTGCAGCCTCGCTTGCCCTCTCTGAGCCTGCTTTCTACTTCATAAGAGAGTTCTGTGGGAGCGTCTCAGGCACCTTCCAGTCTGAGAACCTGTTGCTGCTGAATCACCCAGTGCCTCGTTCATTTGGCGACACCAACCAGAGTTTAAAGGCGTCAGATCTGAGCTCTTTAGTCCTTGCTAGCTGGGCTCCAGAAGTTTCCTAGGAGTGAGACTCGGGGAGGAAAATGGTCTCTATATCCTTCAAGCTAAGGGGCCACCTCAGACCATCAGGTCCACACAACTCTAGATTCTTTACACTAATGTGTCACAAAGGGTGGCGATGGCCAAGCACTTGGCTGTGTTTGCTCTAAGTTGCCCCGCCACATCCTCCAACACCCAGACTGTGCCTGAGCACCTCACCCCCAAGGCCACAGGCAGCTTCATTCCTGGGCTTGGAGAGGCTCATTCTGCAGTGACACCCTCCCTCATTTGACATGGAAAGTCACGCCTCCTGGGCCTTCACTTACCAGGCCTTGGAATGGCAGGTCTTTCCAGCTCTCTGCATCTGCTTGGAGCTACAGGAACTACTTCCCAGTAGACAGCAAGCATCAGCAGCCAGATGGGGGCTCCCTGGGGCTGCCAGAGTTCGGAGCACTACCTAAGCCATGGGGGAGAGGAGGCCTGGAAAGTACCATGTGTGACTGCTGCTCACCCGGTTCTCAGGGCAAGAGAATGCTGGAGCAGCCTGAGAGAGCATGAGGAAGGCCATTGAACAGCCTCAGCCCTCAAATCAAATGGCTCCACTGTTCACTCGACCAGGAGAGAGGATGGTTATCCTACCTAATCACTTAGCAGCGTTACATCACTGTGGATCCTTTAAGTCTCAATAGCTCCCTCCGTAAGGTGGGAGAATAAGTCCCTCCTACTGTGGTAATGGGTGGATTAAGTAAGAAGAGGTGTCCCTTGTTCACACCACACAGTACATGCTTAGCAATCTGTAAAGGCCTGATGTAGTGGTGCCTTGAAGATCTGTAATCCTAGCCCTCGGGAGATGGAGACAGGAGGATCACAATTTGGAGGCCAGTCTGGATTATATACCTATATTCTGTCTCAGAACAAAAGCTTCCTTAGCTTGGTGGAGCATACCTACAATTCTAGCAGTTGGAAGGCTGAGGCAGGGGGATATAAGTTCATAGCCAGCCTGGGCTACAATAGGAAACCCTTTGACAAAATGAAACCATCCCTAAAGGCTGGGGAGCCCTTCAGTTCCTCTCCTATCCAAGTGTCCTCAGGGAAGGCGCACACACTCCAGGTCAGGGGACAGGGGTGCTGTGTGCAGATCCCCCTTGTCTCTCTGCCCCACTGTGTCTGACCCCCAAGCTCGACTGCTTCTGCAGCCATGAAGTGGGTCACATCCCGAACCTTTGAACAAACTTGAAGGCCTGAAAATGAACTTGAGGTGTGCTCACTCCCTATAGACAGGACACCTGAGGGGTGGGAGCTGATGTGACCATTTTCAGTTTCTCTTCACGTTTCTTCCAGTTCCCTGGAAGGGGACCTGCTTTGGAAGGCAGCTGTGCCCCACACAGAATGCATGCCTTTCCCTCCTAGTCAGCATTGCTATTTCCAGCCATGGTGTCACTGGCAATGGTGATGATGTTTAGTATGTTCTCTGGGAAACTGATGCTGCAGAGACCAAAGTCTTTGGTGACAAGTCCTCAACCTGGGAAACATGCAGAGAGATCATCCGCCTGCCAGGACACAGGGCCAAGCAGGAAACCTGGAGGGACAAGTGTCCACTTTGTCCCCAAGCAGGAAACCTGGAGGGACAAGCATCCACTTTGTTCCCACAGTTCCTGCGGCTTAGAGAACACAGGCCAGGACGCTGAGGAGATGTGATCTGCCAGGTGGGAAATGACTCGTAGTTTTGTTTGTTTGAGATAGAATTTGATACTGTGTAGACCAGGCTGATGAAACTTACCATTCTCCTGCCTCAGCCCCGCAACTCCCCAAATCTGAGATTACAGCTATGTGCCACTACACCTATCTCAGACTCCTTGACAAGATACAAAATAAATAAACAAACAAACAATCACCAAGCAAGCCCTGAGAGAGATTAATAATAATAATAATAATAATAATAATAATAATAATAATAATAATTGGGCTGCATGAAAGTTAATGAAAGTTAAAAATGACTGAAGGATGCTGTCTACATCTGACAGGGATACATAAGGGGCAAGCAGTTAGTAGAGAAGCATTCACACACTCAGGAAGAGTGGTTGTCATCGTAGAGACACTACGAGCCAGATCCACAGTGGAAGCCCAGGCTCATTGGTGACAGACACCAACAGTCTCTTCCTGTCAGTTTCATTCATCAGAAAAGTAGATGGACTCAGTGTGGTGCAGATGTGGTTTGTAACAGCTGGCACAGCCAGTTCTGCAAAGCAGGCTGCCATTGTTTGTTTTTGTTTTGTCTTGTTTTGAGGAAGGGTCTCATGTGGTCCAGGTTGGCCTCAAACTCAGCTGAAACTGACCTTGAACTCTCTCTCTCTCTCTCTCTCTCTCTCTCTCTCTCTCTCTCTCTCTCTCTCTCTCTGTGTGTGTGTGTGTGTGTGTGTATGATCTCTCTCTGTCTCTCTATGTTTCTCTCTCTCTCTCTCTCTCTCTCTCTCTCTCTCTCTCTCTCTCGTGTGTGTGTGTCTGTCTCTTTCTCTCTGTGTGTGTATCTATGTGTGTGTGTGTAGTACATGTCTCTCTCTCTCTCTCTTTGTGTGTGTGTCTATGTCTCTGTGTATCTGTGTGTATGTCTGTGTGTGTGTCTGCGTCTGTGTGTATCTGTGTGTATGTCTGTGTGTATGTGTGTATGTCTGTGTGTGTGTGAGTGTCTGTGTCTCTGTGTGTGTATAGATGTTTGAAGGCCACAGGTCAGCCTTGGGTATGAACCCTAGGGATCCTGCTGTCCCTGCCTGATCAGCACTGGGATCATAATCACACACCACCACAGCTGGAATTCTTACCTGGGTTCTTGGGCTCATACTCAGGTCTCTTGTTTGTGAGCACTTTATAAGCTAAGCTGTCCCTTCAGCCCTGCTTTAAGCTGATATTTTTGCCTTCACCTCCTGAGTGCTGGGATTACACGTGTTGCCTCTGTGACTGACTTGCGCAGTGCTGGGGACTGAAGACTTGGTTCTGTGTAGCTCAGCAAGGGCACTACCAACTGAGCTGCACGCTAGCCCCAGACCAGCATAATTTAGCTTTCAGCTCAGGCTGTACCTGCCTGTGGTGCTGGCCCCAGGCCTTGTGTTCTGAGGAGTTTCTTTATTCTTCCCTTCTACTCTCTGTCACGAAGGGCTGGCTCCCAAAGGTCCCATTTCCCAGGCTCCTTGTCAGCTGACTTCTGGCCTAAGGCCTCAGCAGGCCCTGCTATGCTTTCCTCCAGAGGGAAGTCACCAGTGCCTCAGTGAGCTCTCTTGGGGGTCAGGGCTGTCTTAAGGGTGCATGTGGGACTGCCCCCTGCATGAGAGGGAAGACATAAAGCTGAGAAACTGCAGAGGTCAGGAGCAGCAGGCTCTCCTCCATGTGGGCCTCAGGATGCTCCTTCAGAGGCAGCCATGTCACCTCCAACGTCAGCATTAGTCAGCAAGTCAGCCATTAGTCCAGCTTTCTCAGGTGACCTCTTGTCAGTCTGCTCCCCCAGCAGGGAACAGTAGTCACCCTCTGTTCTTGCTGGTACTAGGGACACCTCAACCCTCTGTGCCTCCAGTCCCCAGTGTCCTGTGTACGGCCCTCTGTGGTAAACACTGTTTTCTGGTTAGACTGATTAATACCTGGGGCCAAGCAGCCCCAACCCTGGCCACAGTACCTCAGGGATACGGTGTGTTCCCAAGGATACAATTGCAAAAGAGGCTTGTGTCCGTGGAGAGCTGGAGGCAGCACAGAGACTTTTTAAATTTTTATTTTTAAGCGGCTTATTTTATTTTTATTTTATGTGCATTGGTGTTTTGCCTGCATGTATGTCTGTGTGATGTTGCCAGATCCCCTGGAACTAGAGCTACAGACATTGTGAGCTGCCATGTGGATGCTGGGAATTGAACCCAGGTCCTCTAGAAGGACAGACAGTGCTCTTAACTGCTGAGCCATCTATCCAACCCCACTCTGACCCCTTTTTAAAACTTTAAAGCAGAATATTGTGTACCAAGGCCGGCCTTGGATTTGCTGTGAATAACTTTGATCTCCAAAGTCTCTTGCTTCCACCTCTCAAATACTGGATTACAGATGTGCTCTGCCATAGCATTTTATGGGAAGGTTCTGGGTTCATGCCAGGCAGGCCCTCTATCAACTGTACTACACCCCTAGCTCGGGGTCAGGGATGGGGTAGAGGGGAGGGAGTGGAAGTAGCTGGAAAAGAAGCTCTTGTGACATCATTAGGGATTGTGGGCTCTATTTTGTGGAACCACAGGAAGGTCAGCTACCCTCTGATCTGTTTGTTCAGCCTCACATAGTATACACAGGGAAACTGAGGCTCAGAGAACGACAGGGACTGGCCCTCAGTTATCTGGTCACAGAACTGGTCCAGAGTCCAGGTTTCCTGGTTGTTGGTTAGGGAGTGTTCTCTTCTTTCCACCCCTCCCTGTGCTAGCCCTGGGGACACAGCCCTGTCCCTAAGGAGCCCTGCACATGGGAGGAGACACATCAACAGACCTGGAGTGTGGCGTGACATGAATTGTTCACCACTTGGGAGCTGAGGAGGTGGGTCAATGGCTAAGAGAATGCGCTGTGTTCCCAGCCACCTGCAACTACAGCTCCGGGGAACTCTGACACCTTCTGACCTCTGAGGGTATCTGGACTCATGTGCACACACTCCCACATAGATACACCTAGGCACACATAATTAAAAATAGCATTTTAAACACCTGGTCCCCAGTTGCTGGTGCTGTCCTGTGAGGCTGTCGACCCTTTAGGAGATAGGGTCTATCTGGGGAGAATGGATCGTAGAAGTTATGGATGGTGGCCAGTTCTCTCCTCTCCCTCTTTCTCTTCTTCCTTCACCTTCCTCCCTCCCTTCCTTCTGTCCTTCTTGACTGTAGATGTAATGTAACCAGCTATCACATCCGTACTGTTTAGAAGCCATCAGGTTTTCCCTGCTATGATGGACTGCGAACACTCTAACCAGGAGCCAAAAGTAATAAACCTCCCCTAGGTTAAGCTGCTTTTGTCAGCCAGGTGTGGCATCCATGCGCCTTTAATCCCAGCACCCAGGAGGCAAAGGCAGGCAGATCTCTGTGATTTCAAGGCCAGTCTGGTCTATAAATTACATTTCTGAACAGCCAGGGCTACACAGAGAAGCCCTGTCTCAAAAAAACAAAAACAAAGAATAATAATAAGAGAAGAGGAGGAGGAAAAGGGGGGAGGAAGAGAAGGAGGAGGAAGAAAGAAGAAGAAGGAGAAGAAGAAGAAGAAGAAGAAGAAGAAGAAGAAGAAGAAGAAGAAGAAGAAGAAGAAGAAGAAGAAGAAGAAGAAAAGGAGGAAGAGGAGGAGGAAAAGAAGAAGAGGAGGAAGAGGAAGAGAGGTGGAGGAGGAAGAGGAGACAGAGACTTGTTTTTGTCAGGCATTTGGTCAAAGGACAGGGAAAACTAACATATATGGAGTCTTTCCACATTCGTGCCTTTTGAAGTTCTCTCTGTGAATCTGGCTGGGTCTTTGTGGTGATTAATCTTCTTTGATGATAAATGGCCATTGGAGTCACCTTGGAGACACACCTCTGGGTGTGTCTGAGGGTGTTTCCAAGGAGGCTTAAGTGGAAGAGAAGACCCACTCTGAGTGGACAGTGGCTAGGTTCCAGATGGAACAAAGGGAAAAAGCAGGAATCCAGCTAGGCACTGCATTCGACTCTTTGCTTCCCAACTGCTGACTGTAACCAGCTGCCTCACATCCTGTCATGCTTTCTCTGCCACGATGCACTGGATCCTCTCAAACCGTGAAACCAGATCAACCCTTCTGTCCTGATTTTGGCAGATTATTAAGTCATACAATCTGTGATTCATTTTCCAACAAAGTACAGTACAGGTAGCCCAGTCTTCTCTGTTTGCTCTCTTGGTACCCTTGGCTGCCACGATCTGAGATTCCCATTTCCTGTTCTGAGGAATGGGTTCCCAGATGCCTCCTAGGGTCACTGATGAAAAAAAAGTACCTGAGGTACAGGAGGAAATTGAGGGGCTTCAAACTCCTCTCCCCGACTGCTCAGGTTCTCTAGGGGGTTCCCAACTGCCCTCCTTCAAGGTTTAAATGTTGATATCACATTTTTTCTCTTGTTTCTATTATAAGGTCAAATATGATACTAAGAAAAATAACAAAATGGCAAAGTGGCAGGTTGTGCCTCTTCGCCCTGCCCAGATAGGGTTTCCCTCTGTAGGCCTGGCTGTCCTGGGACTTACTATAGTCTAGGCTGTCCTGGAACCTACATAGATTGGCCTGCCTTTGCTGTGATTAAAGGTGTGTTCTACTACACTGTCTCTTTTAATCTTTTATTTGTTTTGTTTTTGAATGAACCAAGCCATCCTCTGAATATCAAGTGAAACAAATGGGGAAAAAAAAAAAAAAGAACTGAAAATAGTTTAAAAAAAAAAAAAAGCCAAATGCTACAAGTTGCTTCTTTTTTGGTAAAAGCAACAGAGGTCTATGGTAAAACAGCAATCTTCAGCCGGGCGGTGATGGCGCATGCCTTTAATCCCAGCACTTGGGAGGCAGAGGCAGGTGGATTTCTGAGTTCGAGGCCAGCCTGATCTACAGAGTGAGTTCCAGGACAGCCAGGGCTACACAGAGAAACCCTGTCTCGAAAAGCCAAAATAAATAAATAAATAAATAAATAAATAAATAAATACCAAACAGCAATCTTCATGCAATATGAAAAGCTATAAGGTAAAAAAGCAAATGTCTGCCCCCCATTGCCCCCGCCGCCCCCGCCGCCCCCGCCGCCCCCTATTAGCCAGAAACTTGTATTTGCTATTTCCACACTGCAGTGATGAGATCCAGGGTTGGTTTTTGTTTTTTCATGATAAGATGGAATTTGGAGAATTCTTAGAGGAATCTAATTTGCTAAAAGACAACAAACATCTCTGAAAGAATTAAGCACCTTCCTCAGTTTGGATAAAAAAACAATGTCAGTAGAGGAAATTCCCCAAGGGAAGTCCAGATGGGCATGCAATTTATCAAGCACTGCAGCCTGGCAAGCCCTTGTTGTCTAAACATCTGGGAAAGCCACACAACAGAGAACAACACCAGGTACACTCAGCTCATTCCCCAGGGAGCTCACCCAGTACCAGAAACAACCTCCTGTGTTAGCCTTCGGTGACAAAATGCTGGACATAAACATAAAGAGAGGGCACTATTTTGGCACCGAGTTTCTGAGGTTTCAATCCATAGTCTTTGCTTCTGTTTCTTCTGGGATATGGTAGCAGTGAGGGCATGCATGTGACAGAGACTGCTCACATGGAAACAGAGAGAAGGAAATGTAACCAGGGATCAAGTGTAAACTGCAAAGGCCCTCATGCAGCAGCCCAATTCCTCCAATAGGCTCTTTCTCTGAAGTTTCTATGAAGTTCCTATGAAGTTCCTTGAATCGTGCTGCCAAGTGGGGACCAAGAGTTCAGCACATGGGCCTATGAGAGAGAATCTCCTATTCATAACAACACATGTAAACCCTGCAAAGCTGATCGGGATACTCAAAGAACTCAGGAACAAAGATTCTTCCAAACTAGATGCAGATCACCTCAGGTTGTGGGGTCTTGTGCAGAATAGTGCGGAATCATTAAATTGGGTCTTTTTTTGTTGTGTGTAGATGTGTGTAAGTGTGTGATGTGTGTGGTGTGTGTGTGTGTGTGTGTGTGTGTGTGTGTGTGTGTGTGTGTGTGTGTATGCATGGTGTTCCATAAGAACGCACAGGGTGAGGTACACTTGCATGCAGAGGCCAGAAGTCCATGCCAAGTGTCTTGCCAATGGCTCTTCACCTTATCTCTTGAGACAGATCCCTCACTGAACCTGGAGCTCACCAATTCATCCAGGCTGGCTGGCTAGACAGGATCTACCTATCTCATGCCTTACCTCCAACATGGGATTACAGATGTGTGCAGCTGCGCCGGCCTTTTACCTGAGAGCTCAGGTCCTCATGCCCATGCAGCAGACATTCTCCAGCCCTTCCATTTTTATTTGTCACATGAAATGTGCCGTCCCAAATCCTTTGGCCATCTATGCTGGAATTCTACATCTTAGAAATCACAATCAAAGTCAGTAGGGCATTGACACTGTCCAAATGGCTCGCGCTCTTAGATTCACACAAAACCTGACTCCCATCATGGTGGCGATAAGATGTGGGATCTTCAAACATTGATGAAGTTTATAAGGGAGCCCCCTTCAGTAAAGGCACTTCAGAAAAGGCACAGAAAAATGCAGACTGGCACTTCCTAGTCATCAGACATGCTGGTGCCTTGATCTTTAATTTCCCGAACTCCAGAACTATGAGTTTTGTTTCCAAACTGCCCAGCCTGATATATTTTATTACAGTAACCTAAATAGACCAACACCAGTACAGACTGGACTTCACTAAAATTCCCATGATATTAGAGTGGCCAGCGTCTTAAGAAATAAACAAAAGTAACTAAAATATCCTAATGTCAGATGCCATCTTGCCTGTGCTTTTGGCCTGTGGTACAGCACAGAGGTAGGGCGGGAGCAATAGCTGACATCACTAGAAAAGCTGACACCTTTAATCCCAGCACTTGGGAGGCAGAGGCAGGGAGATTGCCAAGTTTGAGGCCAGCCTGGTCTACAGAGTTCCTGGACAGCCAAGGAAAAACTTTGTCTCAGAAAATATAAACCCAAAAAATAAATAAATAAAAGACTCGCTGTTATTCAAAGGTGGTGGCTTGGAACATGAATTGTGTCACAGAACGTGGCTGTGCCTACCACAGTGTGCATTCCCAGCAAGATGAGGCTGAGAATCAGACCCCCAAAAGCAATCACATTAACCCCCTGCGAATGGCACTATGATTGAATTTGGCTTTGTTGATTCAGCAGAAGATGAACCTAACAGTAACAGCCCTCCCCCAACTAATGCAGTAACCTGCCAGCAACAATCCCCCCTCAGGTGAGAAAGCTCTAGGATGGACCATGCAGAGACTTCCCCACTCCATCACACCTCTGCCTCAGCAGCAGATCCAGAGAATGCCTGCATCAGGCAGAACACTTCTCCATTCAACAAATGTGTATTGATTACCTTGGGCTTGCCTGTGGTCTCACAAACAGAAAGGGATCCAGAGCTGCAGACAGCTGACTCTTCAAGGCAATGTGATGCCAAAAAGCCATTCTAGAATATGCTGAGATAAGAATAAATATTCTATTTTCTGACTCTTAAGATGCCAGGGTTTCATGTGCCATCAAGATAGGAAAGAACAAAAACAAAAGACCCCTGACCTTCATATGTCCCACTCTAAGGTACCACTGGGGGCAAATCACATCCTGGTCCCAGAGATGAGCTAGACCGTGTGTCTTGGGATGGCAAAATGTAGTAATTAAAGAATCACTTTCTAAAGAAGTGATAAGTGTTATCTCTCAGCACGAAGGGAGCTGGGAACTGAGAAAAGGGAACAATTATTCCTAGAAGGGACTGGAGGAGGCATTGCAGGGGAGGTGATGCCTGATCTGGGTCTTGACAATTTTGCCAGTGGGAGAAAGAGTAGGGAGGGAACCTAGGCTGAAGGAACACACGATCAGTGGTGGAGTCAGAAAGGAGCAGGCTCGCTATAGACCACCTGGCGTAGTGTACGAAGTTAGAATCTGGAGGGTGTGGGGAGAGAAGCTGGTAGTATTAACTAATGCTGGAAGCTTTGAAGCCGCATTATAAGAGCCTGAGAGTATGTGTCCCATGGTACCTGGGAGCCCAAGGATTTTTTTGAGCTAGGAGTAACACTAAGTTTTGGACAGATGTATGAAGACTAGGCTACAGTGGAGCTAGAAGAGAGGCCAGCTTTAAGTTAGACCCTGGCAAGCAGCCAGGTCCTGGAGTAGGTGGAGAGAAAACCTTATGTGTGGATCAGCGGGTTGAAGCTCAGTTGGAAAAAGCCAAGGCCACCACCCAGCTTCGAGAATAGATCTATCAAACACATGTGACCACGTGGATGACTCTCACAGGCTGTGGCTGACTCAAAGAGGACAGACGACAGTGATTCCATTTCGCTCAAGTCCAATAAGAAACCCTAACCAACCTCTGCTGTTGACGCTCGGTGCACTGGCTTCCTCTGGAGATAGGAGGCTACCTGAGGCTTCAGGTTGCTGGTACTCTCTGCCTCTTTCTGCTGGTCCTATGAGTATGTCTGCTTTGTGTGAATCCACTGAACCGCAGGTGTAACATTTCTGTGGTTTTCCGTTCACATGGTTACATCTCAACATTTACCAGAAGTATGAGACTCATGAGAGACCCTGGGAGGAAGGGTCTAGAATAGAGCTATAACTGTCCTGCTGGTGGTCAGTCCTAGAAGAAGCAGAGGCTTTCAGAGAAGGTCTCGGACATGAGAGGAGCTTGGGTGGGCCACAAGGAGCCAGCAAAGTGGTGGATGGAAGGATGTAATACCCTTTGCTGTGCCAGTCACAGACACACTGCGGAGATTTCAGTAGAGACTGGCCAGTGAGTGGGAAGAGAGCTTGTATGATCAAAAGGGAAATGGGAGGGACTTTCCAAAGGCACTTTCCACTGAGCCTACGTGGAGATACCAGGCAGATGGGTGTGGAGAGTTTGGAGTTTGAGGATCCCTAGAAAGGGGAAGGCAGAAGGAGCCAGGCCCTGGAGCTGTAGCTGGGTTCTAGTTTCTCTAAGAGCCTTCCCCAGGTGTTCTCAGCAATAGGGTATTCAGACACCAACTCTCTGCAGAATTCCAGAACAGCTGACCACAGAGCCTCCTAAGAGTCAGTGTGTGTTTATCAAGACCCAGAGAGTCTGGATTTAGGGGCTTAGTAGTGTGGCAAGCCAGAGGAAGCCCCGAGACAGCGTGCACCAGAGTTTCTGTCAAGCACATCAAGAATGGTCATGTTCTGAGTGGGGAAATGCAGGTTACAGGATGTGCAGTGGAACCGTTGTGAGATTTAATCCTGGTGTGTAATGCCCAGTGTGGACATTACTGTGGCTCCTGCTCTCTCCTACTTAACATTCTGGTCAATGTTTTAAGACAAGAAAGAAAGTCAAGCTACCTAATAACAGTGGCGCTAACTGGAAGACACATCAGGTATGAAAAATAAGAGATCTGCCATGCAGGACACATTCAGCAGGAAGGGGTCACTGGAGAAATATTCCACTCCTGTCCTGGACCTTCAAAATAAAACTACTGACAAGTGGGATAGGAAAGACCTGGCTATTCAGAAGCAATAGCAGTGTCAGCCTCACAGAAAACAAGGGTAGGCTTTCACAGGGCAACGAGCTTCCCAGGAACCCAAGGGTGATGTGACCACTAGTAGAATATGAATAAATATGACTTTACCGTGGAAGGGAAGTCTGGGATGATGACTGATGGCCGAGGGAGGCAAAAGGATCCAGGGTCATTTCTCCTGAGGAAGAAAGTATGAGGAGATGCCTGTAGCTACTGTGCCTGGAATACCACCATGAAGTTAAGAGTAACAGAGAAATCAGTGTCAGATTCGGATGCCAGCAGGAAGGGAGCTATAGGACAGCTGACTTCGGTGGAGCCTGAGGGGAACATATGTATGAAGATCTTGTCAATCAAGTGGCAGAGTGGGAGCCTCAGCAGGCACAGGTCTTGCCACCCTCGGTGGCACTGATATTCTTGATTTCTTGACGACTGAGTGTTTAGGGCTGTGTTCTGTACAGTAGATGCAACATCGTACTTGATAAGGGAGTCCGATGGCAACAGCAGCCAATAAGCTGGGCATCAGCAGTAGCAACTGCTGTTAACTGCTGTTAATCCTCACGATGACCCTGTGGAGGGGGAGCCGGTCTCAAAGAGCGGGAACCGAAGCTCACCAGGTTAAGTAGTTGACCTGGAGTTGCACTAAGGTTGGAAGACAGGAACCCAGGAGTGTCTGACTTCAGAGTTCCTGTGGACCCTAAAAGTAAGGAGAGACTCCAATGTTGGGCAAGTGGTTGGATGGACCTGCATCTTTCCCACCTGATGCTAGGTTGTAAAAGCATATCTTCTGTCTGTCCTTGGCTCCTTTTGAGAGAGGCTTTGAGCTCCGGCCCATCTATGCCCTCTGGAAACTATCATATGCCCATCCCTAGCATATGTTGGGAATGCAGTCCCCAATGTTGGGCCCGATGACAGCTCCAGTCACAAGGACACTACTCTCCTGAAGCATTGGTGCCACTGTGGTGGGGTCACTGTTGTTATAGGGGTTTTTGGGAGAGATCAAGAAACCCAGACCCATCCTTCATTCAGTAAAGTCCCTGGCCAGCCTCTCTTCCTACTTGCCAACGTTGATTTTTCAGCTTGTGCTGTGCGTGTGCACATGAGGTTGTGTGTGCAAACACGGCCACATGTATGTTGATGTCCATATGTCATCGGGGGTTGGAGGCTGGGGGTTGATGTCAAGTGCCTTCCTCAAT
The DNA here is from genome assembly GCF_011762505.2 of Arvicanthis niloticus. Lineage (NCBI taxonomy): Eukaryota > Metazoa > Chordata > Mammalia > Rodentia > Muridae > Arvicanthis > Arvicanthis niloticus. The sequence goes on from NC_047662.1 coordinate 97,338,251, forward strand.
TGCTCTCTACTTTATTCCCTAAGACAAGCTCTCTCACCAGTCCTGGAACTCACTGGTTTGGTTAAACCAACTGTCCAACAACCTCCTAGGGTTATCCTGCTAGAACTAAGATGTGTACCACCATATCTAGCTTTTATTTTATTTTCATATGTATAGGTATTTTGGCCACATGTATGTCTGGGCACCACATGTGTGCAGGAGTCCTTGGAAGCCAAAACAGGACATTGGGTCCCCTGGAACCAGAGGTACAAACAAGTCACCATATAGGTGCTGGGGATCCAACCCTGGTCCTCAAGAATACCAACCAGTGTTCTTAACCACTGTCGTCTCCCTGGCCCTCGTGCCCATCTCTTAATGTAGATTATGGGATTCAAACTTTGGTCCTCACACTTGTTCAGCAAGCATTTTACCAACTGAGCCATCTCCCCAGCCCTTCGGTGGTGTATCCTCAGAGGAAGGTGAGTGGAAGAGGCAAGGGCAGGACCAAGGATGGAGAGGTGGCTTGTGCCTATTACTGTCTCTGCCCTCAGGACACCACAGAGTCGAGAAAGCCCAAGTCCCTCCATTTGCAGATGAAGATGCCAACAGCCATTTCCCAGGCAGCCATGAAGTCTCAGATGATGCATACCAAGGTGTCTGGCGCAGAGCAGGTGGGTGGTTAATGTAAGTGGCAGCTATTATTATTACTCGAAGATGTCACTAGACCACATTTGATGCCTGAAACCCAATTTTTCAGTTTAAAAAACACACCTTGGGGGAAAAGGAACACGCTCCTTAGAGTCATTCAGGGAATCTCTTTCAGAGCCATCATTCACAACCTCTCCATTTAAAAAAAAAGAAGAAGAAATGTAAAACAGTGTGCTTTATAAAAACAGCTGAACTGCTTAATAGAAAGAAATATCCCCGTGTAAACACGAATCTGTGGAAGAGGTTTGTTTGTAAAGGTGGCTTGTCAGTACTTCTTAAAGAGAAAGAGTGAGAGGTGGGCTGGTGAGATGGCTCAGTGCTGGCTCTGTGGCTTGCCACCAAGCCTGATGACACGAGTTCAATTCCTCAGGATCTGTAAAGTTGAGGGAGAGAACTGACCCCTGAAAGTTGTCCTCTGGCCTCCACATGTGTGCCATAGTACACACTTGGGTACATATGTACATGCTCACACATGCACAATCAATCAATCAATCAATCAATCAAATCAATCAATCAATCAATCAAATTAAGTGTTTAGAAAGAGTGAAAGGAGGCCCTGCAGCTGTTTAGGAGATAGAGGCAGGCATGGACAGGGGAAGAAGAGGGTGTGGGAAATTTAGACCCAGGTTGTAGAAGAATACAGCTGTTAGGACAAAGGTGGGCATCCCTAACTCCCCCAACCAAGGTGTCAGAGGATGCCCAGCCTAATAGAGGCAAAGAGGAGACAGTGGGGTTGGGGATAGTTACCTTCCCGTGTCAGAATCTTGCTCAGAGGGAAAGATGCTGTGCTCCCTGAGAGATTATGGACCACAGAGCTTACAAGTCCCCACAAAGCCAGTGAGGGGCTCTCTCGGTATGCCCAAGCTGGGATTTGGAGACACATTTTTATCTGTAGGAGAGGGTAGGGATGAAAGGATGATTGAGAAAACTGGGGCATGGGAAGGCCGTGAGACTTTAAGCATTGCAGCCCCCACTAACACTGACTCCCCTCGGGATCTGGAGGGGTATCCTGAGACTCTATTAGGTTTCTCATAAAAGAGACATCAAGTGTCTCCGCAGTCCTGCAACTTGGCTAGTGCATTCTATTCCCATTAATAAGAACAATGGCCACTCCAGCCATTTTCATACCCCTGTTTCTATCCGGGCTCTCTCCATGCCACTGAGCGTAATGGCTGGTGTGCCTGCCTCTGTCCTTTCCTTGGCCTAATGGATCCTCACTCAACTGCCAGAGTAGCCTGGTCCAATAACTCAGATCATGGCACTCTGCTGCGGCTCTCCACTCTTTCAGTGTAGACAATGTCCTCGCAGCACTGGGTGATCACTCCTGGTTTTGACCTTGGCTCATGCTTGCTCTTTCCCTCATTCACTCTGTGCCAGCCACCCTGGCCCATGACTGTCCTCGAGCATGCCGTTCTCCCCCTTGTCCTGGGCTCTTTCCTCTCATAGGACACTGTCATTCTGTCTTAGCTCCCTCAAGTCTCTGCTAAGGAGTCATTGTAATGACCACTTCTCTGAACTCCCTGTTTTGGATCTCAGCCTGACCTCACCTGTCTCAATTCTCTTTCCCGATGTATTATCCTCCAATGGGTTTCCCTCACCTCCAAACCCTGAAATGTCCTCTTCTTCCTAGATACTGTCTCTTTTCTCAACCAGAACAGCAACTCATCAGGGACAGCGGCTGGAGTTGCTTTCTTCAGTTCCTTACCTTCCTGGCAAACATGGAGGAGGGTCTCCTAAATGGAATATAAAAAAAAGAAAGAATGGCTAGTAGCTGAGAGCAGCTCAGCCCCGCCTCTACAAGAACAGGGATTCTAGGCTAGTGAGACAGGGAGAACACCAAGAACCCAGTCACCCACAGTGGAACTCAAGACCAGGGCAGGAACTGAGAGCCAGGATGCCCAGACAAGCAAAGTGGGACATGAGGTCACAGTCTGGCCTGGAGCCAGGCTGGTGGGCAGAAAGATATCTGCTAGACTGTCCGGGGTGACTATTACCTCTAGACTGTTTTTTTGGGGGGGCTGGAACATGGGGGTGCTTAGATGAGCTGTGCTCTTGTACAAACCTCCAACCAAGAGGGAGGAATTACAGCTGCCTAGAAAGTGGCAAGACGCCTCGCCTTTGCTGATTTGGCCCCAGGGTCTCTGGAGCTGTCCAAGGTACTGCCATCCTCAGCTCAGCCTGGAGTACCTTCCTGGCAGTCCATGTTTCCTTGGGGTTGCCTGCCTAGCTCCAGATATGCAGACTTCATTTAGATGACCCATTACAAACTGTGTGGAGGAACGGTATCTAGAACTACTGAGATCTCCGTGCCCTCTGTGCCCTCCGTGCCCTCCTTTTGGAGGATCTTCCCAACATCAGGGGGTGCAGAAGAGTCCTCTGTGGCTGTGCACTCTGCTTTCCCTGTATTAGCTGTGTATATTATCGACCTACTGACCAGTGTATTCTCCTGTAAAGCAGGGATGATAGACCCAATGTACAGCTTATATGGCTGTTTTGAGGATATATCAGATATGTCAGGTAGCAAGCCCTCAGTGAAGGTTAAATTCCCACCCTTGTTACAAGGTCGTGCTTATGGTCCACGATGCTTGGATGAGCTATTTTGTAAGGTAGTGTATCCTTGTATTAATCAGGCGTTGGGATTTTGTAGGCTAGTGCGCACAAGTGCTATGATTCACCGGGAGGCACAGAGGGGTCACTCAGCTTCATCTTGCCCAGAACTACTTTGCATGGGGTTATCCAGTGTGCTTTTGCCACATGGGAGACAGAACGAGCCAAGTTCAGGGTTGTGCTGTGCTTCTTGGGACTGAAGACAGAGTTCCCACCCAGGGGAGAATTTTAAGGCGGGGCCCTCTAGGACTGGGGACACTGGGAGGTCAAATGCCTGGAGGGGGCAGTAGTACTGTAGGTCGTCTCGGATCCCAGCCCTGGCCTGGGGTTGGCAAAGGACTCCAGGCTGGATCAAGAGTCCCAGGTGCTGCGGTAGCTGGCACAGGAGAGCGCAGGCCGCCGGTGCCCCTAGGACACCTTTGTGGAACGTTCGTTCCCTTGACTCGCCCGCCCAGACCTGGGAGAAGCAGCACCCAACCACCTTGCAGGTGCTACAGGAAGCGCAGGGCGAGGAGCCCGCGTCCCCCGCGCGAAGGAGCTCCGATTGCCCCGACCGTGGTGCTCTGGAGCTCAGGTCCCCGGCGGGGTCAGCGGGCCGCAGCAGCCGGCGCGGCACAGCGCCCGGGGCGCGAGTGTGCGTGTGCCGGGAGCACGGCCCTCCCCGCGGCCGCCGCAGCGCCGGCGCCTCCCCCTCCCCCGGCGCGCACGGCCCGTCCCTGTCCCCGGAGGCGGCCCGAGCCGCCGCTCAGCAGCCTTGCCTTCGCCTCCCGAGCCTCCTGACGCCCTCCCTCCCCTGGCCGGGCTCCAGGGTCCGCCGGCCCGCGGCTCCGAGTAGGAAAGAGCTGCGATCGCGCACGGAGGCGGGAGGAGGCGGCCGGGTGCGGGGCGGCCGCGCTGGAGAGAGGCGCGCGGAGACTCGGCCCCCTCGGCGCTCGCTCGCTGGCTCCCCGCCTCCCGCACTCTACTGGCTCCCACCCCTTCCCGGCGTGATTGATCCGTCACGGGCGCCGCCGCCGCCGCCGCCGCGGCCGTTCTGAGCGAGCAGAAGCCGGAGCCGAGCCGGGGCCCGTGCCGGCGCCATTGCGCGGGAGCCGCGGGCAGAGCTCGGCGCCGGGCGGCGGGCCGGGCCAGGCCATGCGGGCCGAGTGAGCTGGCGCCCGCAGCCCGCGGCGCGGCATGGCTTCCCCGCCGAGCTCCGGGCAGCCCCGGTCGCCGCCGCCGCCGCCGCCGCCCGCGCGCCTGCTGCTGCCCCTGCTGCTGTCGCTGCTGCTGTCGTTGGCGCCCGGGGCCTGGGGCTGGGCGCGGGGCGCCCCCCGGCCGCCGCCCAGCAGCCCGCCGCTCTCCATCATGGGCCTCATGCCGCTCACCAAGGAGGTGGCCAAGGGCAGCATCGGGCGCGGCGTGCTCCCCGCCGTGGAGCTAGCCATCGAGCAGATCCGCAACGAGTCACTCCTGCGCCCCTACTTCCTGGACCTGCGACTCTATGACACCGAGGTAAGTGTCCAGTCGCCCATACCGTCGGGGCTGGGGGCGTTGAGGAGGGACAGAGCCTCCGTGATTGTCCGATCCTCGCTGGCTGATCGCGTACTGTGTCCATCAGGGTCTCACTGGGCTTGGCTGGTGCAGGTGAGACCCTGATCTGTGAGCACCTTCCATCTCTAGGAGTATGTGTGGGTGGGTGTGAAGTGGGGTCTCCTTTGACCAAAGGAGGAGTAGAGATGGGAGAGGTTGGGCCCCCAGAGGCCTGTGATGGTTGCCCCGTCCGGGTGCTGCTCCTAGGGTTGTGGGGTGCCAAGTGAGAGGAACAAGCACATTGACTACAAACTGGGCCGGCTACAGCTGGACAGGCTATGGGGCCTGTTCCCATAACTTAAAAAAATCCAAGACGCCCTTTTAGGGCCAGAGGGCCCCAGGACCCTAGGGGGCCAAGCGCCGGGCAGGACCGGTCCTGTGGTGCGCTTCTGCAGCTCGTGGCTTGCGCGCCACGGTCAGCCTTGGAGCCCGGAGGGCTCTGCAGCGCTGCTGCCTGGATCTGTCCAGCTCGAGCAGTTTTGGGAGACTCCCCTTCCCCCTCTCCCCGCCCTGGGTTAGTTGCTCATGGAGTGGTTCGACAGGTTTAGCCTGGGACGTGTGGTGGTGTCCGGTCGTGCTTCCACTTTTGTTCGATAGCTGCTGGAACAGCTGAGCAGGTGCACACTTGAGGCGTCAGAGTCGTGGGAGCCTAGACTTGGAGTGTGGCAGAGGGTTCCCCTCTGGCTTCCGTTTTTTTGAGCAGAGCTGGAGAACCAAGACCTTTCCATCCCAAATCCCGATTTCATGGCTTCTTATCTAGATTCCCAAGAAGCCTCAGTTCAGACCTTGACTGCCCACTCTGAGGCTAGGAAGAAAAGAGGGCCTGGAAGAGCGATCAGAATAAGGTCGGGTTTGCGAGTTTTTCCGGACCCAGGGAGCCCCTACTCTCCGGTCCGCAGCCTTGAGAGCTGAGATGCGGCCTGAAGGGGGCAGTGATTTCCTTTACCGTGAGCTCTGTTGGCGCCTCTTGCATCTCCCAGCACTGCCATGGCGCAACTCTCGACCCTGGCTTCCCGGGCTCCCTGGGCGCGCCTTTGCTGGAGCCCGGGGGCAGACTCCTCAGGGAAGGAGTAACCCGCTGATGGTGTAACCTGGGCTTGGCTTCCGCCCCTGCCTGACCCCTTTTCTACACCCCACCTCCCGGAAAAGAGCAGAATGTAGATTGTATCTCATTCCCCGCCTCCCCCGCTTCACCGATGAAGCAGCCTGCTGTTCTGCTCTGTAAATAAAAGGTGAAGGAATCGGTGGCAGTTGGTGTCGGTGAGCGCAGGTTGCTGCAGGCGGAAAAGCTCCCCTGCCTTGGGAAGAGGCACACTGGGTGGCTGTACAGGGCTAACCGTGTGTGAAATCACTTTCGATTGACGTTTCTGACGCCCTCTATTTTCCCCCCCCTGAGCAATTCAAGTTCTTTAGGGGTATGGCACATGCACATTGAGAGTGCTATGTATTCCTGCAGAGGCAAATCTCCTTGGCACCCTTTCATGTGTCTTCCACCTATATTCTGGAAGGGACAGGGATAGGCCGGTTCTTTGGAGAAAAAAAAAAACATTTGTAGACAGGGCAGCCCTGTTTGCATCATGACTATGCTTTGTAATATGTTTCCGAATACTTCCTGAGAAGTTTCCTATTAGTCCGCTTGTGGTAACAGAGGGACGGGTGTTTGGTTGCAGGGTGTGGGGCAACGCTTTTATATATTTTTTCTCACGTGCATCTTGGTGACTTTCTGAGTGAGAGGGCCCAAAGTCAAGAGGATGAGGCAGTCAGAGGCTCTTCCATTGGTGGGAATATTTTAGAAACAACACTGGGAAGAGGGTAGGTGATGATTTCAGTCTAATGTCAACTGTACTTGATCTGGGGCTTTAGGGTTGAACACGCAGAAGTAGGTTATCCCTCTGACCCCGACCCCACCCACCCACGACCTTGAATTGGGCACTTAATCTTTAACGTCTCTAAATGCAGGTGTCCATATCTCAAGAGCAAAGTGGTTAGCCATCCTCTGTCGGATGGTGTCCAGGGGCTTACAGAGAGATGCCAGCAGGCTCCACTGCCAGTGCTCTGTCTGGCACGCTGTAAGCACTCGATAAATAACTGCCGCCCTCCCTGTACTTCCATTTGGTGTGGATTCACCAGTAAGACGCTGTGGCTTTAGGAGGGATAAGTCAGTCACTGCTAAAATATTAAGAATGCTTCTTTCTCCTGCTTGGTCTTACTGTCTCTAAGAAAGTCAGGGAGGTTACCACCAGAAAAGGGAATTCTGGCTGACAGTCAATCTGTCATCTCTTGCATGAGGTATCACATTTGGGAGAGTGCCCAGGGGCTATAATTACTCCCGTCTCCCCACCCCAACTAATCTCATCTTTAAAGTTTTCTCTGAGCTGGACTGAAGGAAAAAAATCAGTCTGAGAACTTGGAGCAGATGCAGGGCAATCTGAAAGGCATTTGCCACTTCTGAGTGAGTGAGTGGCCCCTGCTAATGCAAGGCTGTGTTTATGGACTGAGAGAGCTGCCTTCTCCTCTGTTACTACTGTCAGAAGACTTGAATGCAGGATTGGTGTGGTGAGCTAATCTTGCTTGGCTCTGTTGACATTTGCTGTCGGTCATGGCCCCAATGGCCAATGACTAAAGGAAGCCAGGATGGACCTTGGTCCATACTGTCTGTAAAAAAGGATGAAAGATACAGCAAGGGATAGTTTATCTGCTCTCCCAAGGCCAGCCTACCTCCTCTACGTATTTATGTTGGTTGAGCCTCTTCTGTGATGAGACAGACAGTAGAACTTTCTGTTTTCCTTTTTGCAATACTGGGGATTAAACCCAGAAGCCAAAGGCTTTGCCAGCTATATCCACAGATCTCACTCTACAGTTTTATTTTTAGACAGTCTCCATAAACTGCCCAAGATGGTATTGAATTCACTCTGTAGCTCAGGCAGGCCTTGAACTTGCACCAATATCTCTAGTAACAGGTATTCCAAGCTCAGCCTAGAACCCTCAAGGCCTCTGGCGAGCCTCGGTGTAATGGTGGGCATCACCTCAGATCCCGGGGTAGTCGGACTTCTGCTGCTTTGGTGGAGCATTGCATCACTTCAGCAAACACTTGTCTATGGATTCCAGGAGGCCTTGCATAATAAAAACACAAGCAAGGCACTGAGAGTGTAGGCAAGAGGAAGCACCAGAAGCTATGTCAAGGCTGCACAGCTCCCATCTTAAGAAGCCGGGAGTAGCATTTGGAGCATCCGATTCTCTCAGCTCCTCTAGGCTCCTTTCTAGGGCAAAAATAAATAAATAAATAATAAATAAATAAATCCAGATATAAAAAGTGAACTTGGTGGGTTATACTACTTATGAGTTCTTTGATAGCCCCATTAGTAAAAGAAAATAATAATCAAGGAATATACCTAAAAATAATGGTGGTGGGTCTGGTCTGATTAGCGCTCACTTTAGAAAGATTGATCGATGTAGAAAAGCATAAAGAAAATAATTGCCCACAATCTACCTTTGCAAAAGTAACTGCATCAAATAATTAGGATTATTTCTTGCATTTTAATATTCTCTTTTTGTTCAGTCACCATTACATCATGTTCACTTCCTATGTTTTTAAATCTGTCTTGTTAATATGACTTTTAGTGGCTGTGTACTATTCTATCCCGTGCACATATAAACATTTAATTGTTTCTCTGCTGTTGGAGTGCAGTTTTCTGACTTGTTACTCATTTAAAAACAAACAATTGTATTAGAAGAAAGGAAAGCTCAGGAAATCAAAGGCACATAACCCAAGCATGCAGCTAGCTTTCACGAAGATCACTCTGATGACACAGGGATCTGGCTTAGAAATCCCAGCAGGCAGAAGCAAATGATTGAAGATCATGCCTTTTTCTCGAGCACCTTTGCCCGCTCCCTGCTCATTTATGTGCTGCACTTTGGTTTATGTGTGTCACCGTGCACATGTACAAATCGGAGGACAGCTTAAGAGACTCATTTCACTCCTTCTACCGTGCGCATCCTGGAGTTTGCATTCCTGTCACCAGGCTTTATGACAAGTGTCCCTTCAGCTTTCTCACTGGTCCCTGCATTGTGCTTTATAAGGGATTCAAACAACTGCGAGTGAGCTGTGTCTGTTCCTCTGGAGGCTGAGCTCAGCTCTGCAGGTGGGTGCCAAGCACCTGCTGGAGCTGCCGTGCTGCAGAAAGGTGAGAACCACAGGTCTAGCCTGAGAGAAGTGACCAACAAATAGAGGCAGAGCAAGAGAACCTTCATCATCTTCAGCTCAGGATAGGACGTGGGAGTGGAGATGGATACACAACTTGAGGATGTGCTATGTGTTCTAGACTAGAACTTCCTAAATAGTGAATATTATAGTACCTGAATTCTATCAATGCAGCTGTTAACAAAAATAGATAGATCTGATGACACAGGCTACAACCCCAGCTATTCAAGAGGCTGAATTCATAAGTTCAAGGCATGCCTGGGCTACAGAGTGGATTCCAGACCAGCCTGGACAACTTAGTGAGATCTCAACTTAAAAATAAATGTTTGCCCAGTATGTGTTAGGCTCTGATTCTATTCCTCCTGCTGTGGGCAAAAGAAGCTGGACTGAGTTGATTTTAGTTAGGCTCACATTGAGTGGCTGTATCCCACTGAAGAGCCTTTAGGAAGTGCCAGGATTAGGACTCTTGTAGAAATCCAAACTACTGGTTCATATCACTAAGCAAAACCTGGAGTGTGCTGTGTTCAGGTATGTCTGTATCCAGGAGCATAGTGACATCTTTAAAAATTCCTTCCTCTCTGGGTCTTGGCTCTGATCTTGCTCGTTCACAGTGAGGCATGCTGTCCTGAGTGGTGGCAGATGGCCTCAAACAACTGTGGCTTTGCACACTCACAGGAAATCCAGCATGAATAATTCTGCCTTCTGAATGCTTCAGCAGAGCTCCATCAGGCTCAGGCTCATATTGGTATGAATTGGGTCATGAGTTCGAATTCACTCTCTAGCCAATCACATGACCCTGATGTGCCAGACCTGTGTCATGTACCAGCCTGTCATGAAATCAGAGACTGAGAGAGACAGAGACAGAGACCGACAGAGAAAGGATGGGGGGGAGGGAGAGAGAGAGAAGAAGAAAGAGGAGAGAGAGAAAGAAGAGAGAAGAGAGAGAGAGAGAGAGAGAGAGAGAGAGAGAGAGAGAGAGAGAGAGAGAGACACTGGGGTCCCAAGGGATGGAGAGGCAGAGGCAGGGGTGGGGAGTGTGGCCCTGTGACCTGGCTGGCAGGAGAGGTCCTAGAAAGGAGCCTAGAGGAGCATATGTTCCTGACAGCTCTGTCCCCGATATAAAACAGACGGGCAGGATGGGGTAGGTTGGTGACCTCCCTCTGCCCATGCCCCTCCATCTCTCACCTGATACCTGTTGAATGAGGTTAAGCTCAGGGTCAGGAGACTGCCGTCTGGATGCTAGTTATCTGCTTGGAGACCTGGCAACAGTTGTGTAAGGAAACAATGAGAGGATTGCAGCCAAACCCACGGCCAGGATGCAGCGAATGCTAGTATTTTGCTGTTCCTGTGTTGCCACTGTTATTTTTGTACAGTGTGAGGACCATTATGCTGACCATATAGAGCTGCTCTGAGGAAGACATAAGATCCATATGGAAGCTTCAAACACAATGTAAACACAAAGCACTGTTTTCTGACACCACTGCTGAGAAGGGTGTTGGGCACAGAGGATACAGACACTGAGGACTGCATTGGGCTCTTGTTCTCCCTCGTGTGACAGCCATTCAGCCATCCCTCACGAGGCTGTAGCTGCCTGCAGGCGGGGCAAGCCTGATTCTTGGGGGTGGGGGTGAGGCCTGGCAGAGTCGGGCCTGAGTGAATGGTTGCTTAGCTGAACTATAACTGGATGACCTTCCCAGTATCTTTTGGGAAGGTTTGCTGGACCACTTCCCTGGGGCCTTTATTTTTCTCATGTCAAGGTGTAAGCGACTTTAGGAATCAAGACGACCTTTGCTGCCAAGCTGGTGAGGTCTTTTGCAGTTCCCACCAGCACCCATTCCTAAGATCCCACTCCCCAGATGGGTCAACGCCTTTACCATACGCATCCACCATTGATTCCTCAGTCTGGACAGGCACCCACAGACACACCTTTGTCTCCAAATTCCTTTAGAAAGGAGATAAGGGATTGGTAATTCTGTTTAGTGCACACTCTAATGCTGAGCTAGAGTTTTATGGGCTGGTGTCTTTTTAAAAGGGGGCTTCTTTATACATTTGGCCTACCCTCTTAACAGGCACAGAGGAGACATTGTCCCCCACACAGAGACCTGAGATCCTAGCAGGGAACTTAAAAGACAGGTGTAAGATGACCAGCGTGAAGAGCGGTGCTGAACCAGTATGTACTCACCAAGTCATACCTTCTGTTAGGGTGGGTATGGCAGTAACCGAGTCCTGGAATCTCTGCAGCATACTTAGCTCAAAGTCTTGTGTATGTCAGAGGCCCTTCTTGTTGACGCTCATCCAAGACGCAACATAAGGGATACAGGCTGTTTTCATGCTGTGTCAAGAAAAACCCTCAGGAAGGCGCCACATACACTGGAATCGCATGTGTGAGTTGGGTTTTAGTTGCCTTTGCTTGCAAGTAACATGTATGAGTCCTAGTCCTATTAACCAGAAATAGTTACTGCCTTCAGACTAAATGTAAAGAAATCTAGGAGGTATACGGGAGCATATGGCTATCATGGGCATTTGCCATTTGGGGTTCTTCAGGAAGATGATGCGGGGGGGGGATCTATAGTGTTGGAGATCTCAGGCTGTACCCGAGAGCAATGGATGAATGGGCTTTGGGATGAGGGCAAAATAGAGAAGGCACAGATGGTGAACCTGGCCAACGTACATGATGCACTTGAATTGGGATGTCTTTAGAAACCTATTGCTCTGTACAATGGATACATACTAATTTTTAAAAAGGCAGATAGGGAAGTGCACAGGCCATAGCACTGTTCTCACAATTAGGAAAGAGGAGACAGAGAAAGACAATTGAGGGGGGAGGAGCTTCAGAGTCAAGGGCCACTTTTATAAGCCTTGAGCATAGAAGTCTTGGGTGGATGAGTGGGGGGCTTTAGAGCCAGGGCTGTCCTCTTCAGATGGGGGGGGGTTCCACGTTGGGCCTGAAGAGTAGCTCTAGAATCTTCTTGGGAGGTTACATGCTGACATGGCATTCTGGAAATGGGTTAAGGAACTCACCTAACTGGCTGCCACAGCAAGGCCAATTCCTGCCCTGGAGCCTTGATACCACCGCCCCTTGTTGGGGAGAACCTTCCCCCTAGAATCTGGGTGAGGATCTGCAATACAGTCCTCAGTGAAAAGCCTGCTGTGTAACAGGCCTAAACCACAGTCACACAGGTGTGATTCACCCACAGCAGCCCAACAAGGCTCCTGTGGAACAACTTCCTGGCTGGGCCATTCCCAGCTCAGCTGAGAGCGAAGCCTGACTTCTCACCTCACTGTGTTTTGGTTCTAGGAACAGGCAAAGCTGCCCAAGAAGCAGATGTCTGCATCTGCTGCTCTGTTGTCTTTTGCTCTGTGGTTATATAACAACAGGCTAGGCTGGGAGGCTGCTGAAATGCCTTCCTCTCAGTACCTGGCTGTCTAGGGATGCACAGATGTGCCAGCTGGAGGATACAGTAGGAGGAGTCCTAGAGAGGGCTGGTGAACTGGGTCCTACTGTACCATCAGTGGCTCGCCTTGTTGGCAAGACCTCTGCTAGCTGTTGCCTGGGACACAGGCTCTTTGCCATCTTAGCACCAAAGTCTCCACATTGCCGCCAGCACCATCTCAGGCCCAGGTCTATGGAACAGGAGCTCCAAAAAATATTCATGGAACAAAGGAGTCTACGAGCTTGATTCCAGCTCACTGGTTCTGGGGGGGGAGGACTCATAAGCGCTGTCGTAACAAGTTGATGAGGAGCTTTGTGTGTCAAGCATTGGGGAAAGCTTCCTGACCATTCTTCACACACTTTACAGAGGTCATGGAAAGAGGAAAGGGCATATGTTGGATGTTCCAACAGAGGATGATATGCCAAGCTGATGCCACCCCCCTCCCCTTTTCTCTGAAGAACATGTATGTAGCATCCTATAATGCACAGCCCAACTTAAGAGGGACATCTGCCTGGGTTTGAGAGAAGTTCTCTGGTCTCGGGTTTGTTTATTGGAGCAATATTTCAATGAAGACTCAGGAGCTGGGTTCTGATACCCTGTGCCCATTTTCAGACACCACACTGAGCCAGTGGAGGTGGGGCTGGGCTCTGGTCCCAGGAGACACTGTAGGAATGAAACCAAGTCATCAGTCTGGGTGAGTCAGGTGGTCTTGTGCCAGGCCTGGGAACCTCCTGAATAGAAGACTTCTTCCAGGCACCGAGCTGCTGTGTGATGAGTAGTGACTGACTCAGGAATTGAGGGAGTGGGATTAGAAAACCATCTTCTTCCTGATGCTTGGGATGGGTCTGGACCTCATTAGCTAAGCAAATCTGAGAGGCCCATATGCAGAGTTGATTGGCTATGAGATGATTTTCAATCAGAAGATTCTTGCCCAAGTAAAAGGTGTGGCCATTGGGATGGCTTTTAGACAGACTGGGGGTTTCTTTCTGCCAATTTTTACTTTTTTGGTCTTGTTGAATGGCTGTGCTATTGAAGGATGAAGTGTCAGCGTCGTCTGGAAAATTAGTAGATCCAAGGTAGGAAGTAAATGGAGTGATCCATCTTCATAGGTGCCTGGGGGTGTCAGTTGCTGGCTAAAGCAAACCCCTTCTCCTGCCATTTAGCAAGCATCTCGTTGGTCAGGAGTCTGATGAAACCTAGCCAGCGGAGGCTCTGGGGAGCCGTGCGTTACTGCTGTTCCTGTGCAGTGGGGTCAGGAGGGGCTTGGAGAAAATGATATTTTTACACTCTGCTCAAGATCCACTTGACTTGGTTTCAAGGGAGCTGATTCTGAAAGCAACAGGCACACTTACAATAATCGCCAGTGTATCATCTAAAGCAATTTGCCCCGTTTCTGGAGCGATCCATCCACTGAGCTTCTATGTGAAGGCCCAGAATGGCATCGGGACCTCACGCCTCACAATGACAGGTGACCAGAGCCCACGATAAGAACAGGTTTCCATCTCCCTAGTGAAAACTGGGGCCAGGGGGATCCTTCTAGATCCTGAAGGACTCTGGGAATTTTAGAGATGTTCTAATGTCATTGTCATCAACCAGGGACAAAGAAGTGGGGAGATACAGCTGCAAGTGTGGGGATCAGGGAACAGGACAAGAAGGACCCAGCTTCCTGGCCCTTCCTACCTGTTGTTTGTGCAGTGTGGGTGGTGTTGTACCTGCTATTCATTGAACCCTCAGTCTCTTAAAGAGAGGCCTATTCGGCTCACACTACACAGATGAGACTAAGCAAGGTGAAGAGACTTCATGCCATCGGCCAAGAAGGAGCCGAAAGTCGAGCCTTCCACAGATGTCCACACTAACATGTGTCACCGCACAGTTGTCCGCTGCCCTCCCCAACAAGATCAGTTTTTCTTTTTCAGATGACAGGATGTTTTCCATGGTGGATTGCACCCTCACTGCTCGCTTTTCCTCTAATTCAGATCCATCGTCTTCCTTTTCCCCACCTGCCCACTCAGCCACACACCTCCAGACTCACTTTGAGTGTATCTGTCTACACACCCGGCTCACATGCATCCCCACTCGGTTCCCTTGCACCTGGAGAACCTGGCTCTTTGGAGGAACTTGTCACCTCCTGTTGTGTTTACTTCAGTGCCAGTGTTTATGCCTCTTGTCAGACTCAGATCATCTCCAGGGCAACAGTTGTACCTCTTGTATGTAACTGGGACAACCTTCCTCAGCATCAACTAGGTCTAGGGCCTGGTTGATGATGGGCATGCATAGATGGACCAAAAACAGCTGGTCCCTAGAAGGTGCATGGAAGACATGGGCCAGGAATGGTTCCATGTGCATGAGATGTACAATGGCACAAAAGGTTGTTCCTTCCTGTCTTCTACACGCCAGCATCAGGGTCACTGCTTACACAGTCCCCTTGCTTTACACCCTGCAGGGATGCACTGTTGTTCTAAGAGTGGCAAAACAGGACTTCTCCCATAGCCTTGGCGCTCCTCCAGGGTCAACCTATCAACTCCCAGAGCCAATGCAGAGCACCTTCCCATCTTCCCCGCCCAGCCATGTGGTCCTTTGTGAATCCTGAGTGAGCATGCTCGTTCTTGCACAGGGCCTTTGCACAAGCTGCCAGTCACTGTTGGCAATGCCTCAGCAGCCACCTTCCTTCCTGCATTGGGAACTAGCTTGAACATGCTTCCTCTTTTCCGACTTCGACTTGCACATCATGATTCCTCTCCCATCTTCGGCGTCCCTGTCCAGGGCTTGTGGCAGGTACCATTTGAGATTTGTTGGGTTAGTCCATTAATGTTGTTCTATGTTCACTCTTCCATGAGGCAAGAACTGGTCTGTTTTTAGCTCCCTCAAGAATGCAGTATACTTTCTAGCACACACCAGATGCTTAGTAAATACTTATAGAATAAATGAGGGTCAGAATAAGGATTAGGGGTTAATTAAGATGTTTATAATGGCTGGCTAGTGTGTGAACTGCAGGGAGACAGCTGGCTCAGTGTGAGAAGTTATTCAGAGTCAGGTAACCTGTATAGTATACACTGCATGGTCTCCGAGCCTCTGTGTTCTGTCTGTGAAATGGGGATGCAACACTCAAGGTCATTGTAAGGGTCGACAGGGAGCATTCACAGAAGCGTTGAACATAGGGACCTACATCCCAGAGTCAGCCACTAACTTCCAGTGTGACCAGATGATTATGATGCATACAAAAATGTAAACTGCTGGGCTGGAGAGATGGCTCCATGGTTAAGAGCACTGGCTGTTTGCTCTTCCAGAGGTCCTGAGTTCAATTCCCAGCAACCACATGGTGGCTCACAACCATCTGTAATCGGATCCGATGCCCTCTTCTGGTGTGTTGGAAGACAGCGAGTGTACTCATATAAATGAAGTAAATAAATCGTAAAAGAAAAAGGGAAAGGAGATGTAAACTGTTGCTTTTGCAAATAAATTAGTTCTCGTTCAGTGGGGCCATTCGGAGGCTAGTGGGGAGGCTGCGACCCGGGTCTGAACATGGCCCTCGGCACACTGTTGGTGCTGAACAAATGTGCTCTGTGTGAGTGATGTGAAATACATTGTTGAAGCAACACTTTGGGATAAAATCACAACTCAGCCTGCTAATGGAGAAGGTGTCAGGAGGTGCCAGTTGAGGAGCAGATTGCTGGGACTGAGTGCTGGGTCTGAGGCCCGAGAGGCATGAGCTACTCTCCTGGTCGATGAAGACACATTTCTTTAGCATCTGGAGGCAAATCATTTAGGAGGCAGGGTAGTTCAGTAGACGAAGCTCTGGATGTACCATGGGTCACCTGTCCCATTGTTCTCTAGTGATGGTCTTGAACTAGCCAAAGGGCTTCTCTATGTTTTGGCTTCATCACCTGTAAAAGGGAATAGTAATGTTGTCTCTGGTTTGTCATGGAACTGCTATAGGGGAGAGAGTGAGGGTGCGTGTGTGTGTGCAGGACAGAGGCAATTAGACCTTTTTAGCTTTCAGGGGGTTGAGGCAGGAGGATGTCAAGAGTCTGAAGTCAGCTTGGGCTACAGCAACAACACAACTGAACGCAAACAAACAAACAAAGAAACAAAATCCTAATACGAAAGGCTCCAGGGGCTGGAGAGTGCTCAGTGGTTAAGAGCACTACTGCTTTTGTGAAGGACCTGGTTTGTTTCCTACTCATGAGACCGCCTACAAACATCTAAAACATCTAACTCCAGTTTCAAAGGATATGATGCCCTCTTTTGGGTATGACACACACATGGTACACATACATGCGTGCAGGCAAAATACTCGTATGCATTAAATAATATCATTTTATTTATTTATTTATTGTTTATTTGTTTGTTTGTTTGTTTTTTGAGCCAGGGTTTCTTGGTGCAGCCCCAGCTGCCCTGGAACTCACTCTGTAGATCAGGCTGACCTTAAACTCAGAGATCCGCCTGCCTCTGCCTCTCAAGTGCTGAGATTAAAGGCGTGCGCCAGTCAGCCAAGCTGAATTATTTATTTATTTATTTATTTATTTATTTATTTATTTATTTATTTATTTAAAGAAAAGCTTCAAAGAGCTGTAGAGTATCACGGCTGTAAGATGCATCTGAATTACCTCCAAAGACTGATTGATTTGGCGTTCTCTCAGAGTCACTAGATGTTTGTAAACATCTTTTTGTTTTGTTCTGCTTGAGACAAGGCCTAGCCATATAACCCTGGATGACCTGAAACTTCCTTTGTAGAGCAGGAGAGTCTTAAACTTGCAGACCTTCTGTCTTTGCCTTCCAAGTGCTTGAACTGCAGGCGTGTATCACCACACTCAGCTTCCAATAACATCTTTATAAAAGGCACAGGGATGCCGTGAACATTCAAGCGGATGCCGTTGGCTACAAGGCTCCCTTGGTACATGGTGCTTGGTACATAGGAGCATCTGTCACATAAAGAGAAAGGGATGAGGTTGGTGGAGTATTTTCTTTGAAGGGGCACACGTAAGAGCTGTAAGTGCACACAGGAGAGGTGACTTACAGCAGGTGACCTTTGAGCTGTGACCTGTGACCTTGAAGGATAGCAGGCAGAACCTTATTTGAGGACTAGTGAGCCAAGATTGAGAGCAAAGACTTCAGGGGCTACTGTGAGGGCTATTCAGATAAGCTGTGGGAAAGACCTAGAAGGCCACTATCCTTAGGCCACAGGCCTTGAAAGCACACTTTTAATCCATCATATCCCACCTCGGGCTTCCTCAGAGTCCTGGTTTCTAGACAGTGCTGGCAGCAAAGAGGCTTCCTGGGGACAGACACCTTCAAGTCACCCAGAGGCTGAGCAAACAACCTTCAGGAACTTTGTAAAGCTTAGAGTGCAGGGGAAGGATGGCTAGACAGACATGTGGTTTGGCCCAGGCACTACGCACTTTGTCTCTGAACAGGCCCTGGGACTTGTAATCCCTGTGACTTACTCAGCCTGCTTCTCTCACAGCAGGGAGTGAATGATTGTTGAGAGGCTGGGAGAGCTGGAGCCAGGCACACCCATCCATGCCTGGAAATACTGAATGGGTGCAGGACCCAGCCTTGTTTGATATCCAGAGAGTCTGTCAGGGGACTATTCTAATTTGAACAATGGAAAAATGACTCAGGGCCTGAAGAGGGCCCAGGAGTAATGTTAAAGTGTACTCCAAGTTGGGTTTGTAGGTGGGCCGAATGAAGGCCACGAACGTCACACTTCTCTTCACGGCTTTCTTGATGAGGGAAGCAGGGAGCATGGGTCGGGCTGGAGTCAATGTGGACAAGAGCTATAGGGAGACAGGTTGCCAGACTTGGCTATGAGTCTGACAGCAGAAGCTGGTGCTGACTTCCGGGACTGTTCCTCCTGTCAGTCTGGTGGGTGGTCAGGCTGGCATCAGAGGAGGCCTCAGTGACAGGGGGGAAGCCACACCCTGTGCCCGTCCCCAGCCCCTGTCTCCATTAGCACGGGTGTGGTGAGAGACATGTGCAGGGTCTTTCACTCCTGTGACTCCTCTGTGGGAACAGAGCCTGCATTTAGAGAGAGCACAGCCACTGGGGCCCGCTGTCATTTTGGATTCTTGTGATTAATCAGCCCGCCTGGGAAGGATGGAGCCCTGGCTTCCCAGCTGAGACGACGACGGATGGTTTTGCTTTTGAGACCTGCCAGGTTCCAGCCTTGTTACAGCCTGCCTCAGATTACTTCTTCTCTGGACAGAGAGTGATGGGCCATTTGGAAAATGCAGTTGGAAAGAAGAGATTCTGAGCCGAGCAATACAGTGGTTCTCACACAGCACTGATGAAGGAGTTGATGGGTAAAGACTAAATTGGATTTTTACCAAAAGAGTCTCGGTGCTGGGTGTTTGGCGAGAGAGTTAGAATAGTTTAGGGGAGCTGCAGGGCAGGGGGAAGGCCCAGGGCTGGGAACACCTGAACCCATGCTCTAATTTTGATATTCTTTGCCTCAGTTTCCAGTAAAAGGGAAAGGCACTTTCTGGATGATTATTTTTTTTCCCAGACTTGGGGATGGACCCTAGGTAGGCAAATATCTTACCACTAGGATATGGTCTCACTCCCCTTTTAAAACAAACAAAAAGCTTATAAATTTTTGTAACAGGCCTCACTAAATTGCACAAATTGTCTGTGAATTAGTGATCCTTCCACTGTCCTGTCCCAAGTGGCTGGATTACAGGTCTGCCCTACCACGCCTGGCTCTCAGGTCATCTTCTGCTTCACTTGGGTTACAACTGGCAAGCCTTTCAGACCAAAGCCAGAACACTGTGTCGCTGTGAGGGCCCCACTGTGACAACGCCTGCTGCTGTGAGGGGCGGGGACCCTGCAAGTCACAGGAGAGACAGTACAGTGGAGATAATAGGGCCTAAGTAGGTCTCATTTCAGTTTTAAGAAGAAATAGGGCAGGAGATGTCAAGAGTGAGCCATCTATTCTTGTTTTTAAGTTGAAATTTACTTTTTTAGGGAAGAAAACGGGCAGCTGGAGTCTTTCATCCTGTGAAAGGAGAAGTCAGGGTGTCAGCATAGTCAAGGCCCCATCGAACAAACAAATGCTACATCCCGGAAAGGGTTTTGTGGATGGCTCAGATGTATGAGAAGGAGATTTAGCAGGGGTGATGGCGCATACCTGTGATCTTGGCACTTGGGAGGATGAAACAAGAGGCTGGTGAGCTCGAGGCTGGTTTGCTCAAGGCCAGCCTGGTCTATTTTAAGAAGCCCTGGCTTAAAACAACAAGCAAGTAAGAAAATAAGAAAACGAGGAGGTTTAGAAGTTTGAGGTCTTTAGTGACTGACTGAGTAGTGTTACCTGAAAGGCTAGCATCTTAAGTCTTAGAGATGAGCTACCTGGGATCATGAGAGTCAAGATATGATCTGCCCCTCTGTTGGTGCAGCAATGGCTGGCTCTGGTGCAGATGTCCCTGTTTGAAGCCAAGTACCGTCTTCCAGAAACTTGGGATGTGGTTATCCTGGCAACTGTGACCAAACATAGGAGGAGGCAGATCCTTGCCTCTGTGAAGTGACAGCATTCTTATTGTCCTGTCACCAGCCCTTCCAGTCACCCGTGTCTCTGAGTCTTAGCTTTGGTCTCCACATTCCTTACAGGTAGGAAATCAACCATTCCCACCATTCTGTCTGAGATTGGGGACACCAGCATCCAGCCCACACTGCCTCCTTCCCACCATGCTTTGCACACCTCCTCAACACAAGTGCTTTTCTCAGTGTTTGGTCACTCTGGATACCACATAGCCAGACAATATGTGTCTCTGTATGTCATTCCCTACTGCATGTAGAGGGTTGGCTGTGCTTTAGTAGGTTGCCAGGTATAAGTCCAACATGTATGCTCAGAGTGGGGATGGGATTTTCAGGTGTGAAAGCAAGGATCCCTGGGGTCCCCTGAGTTCATGAAGAACAAAGTGTACAGAACTGACCTTGCTTACTGCATTGAACAAGTGGCTAAATTGGGCAGGTAAGGAGAGTGGGGATTTAGGGACTGTAGACTCTGTGAAGATTCTTTGATAAAATCTCAGTGATTTTTCAACAAGATGGAGAAGATGGATCATTCAGGAATATCTGTCGATCGATTGTAGGAATCTCTCAGTTAAGATGTTAAACTGCAAGTTTTCAGTAGTGATTGTTCATAGGACTCTGAGTCTTGCTTATGTGTTTGTGTATATGTGTGTACCTGTGTGCTTGAGTGTGTGTATGTGTGTTTGTATGTGTGTGATAAATGTATGTGCTTATGTGTATACACATGTGTGTTGTGTATGTATGCACATGTGTGTGTAGTATATGTATGTGCTTGTGTGTGTGCATGTGTGTACATGTTGTATATGTGTGTGCTTGTGTAAGTGTGGTACGTGTGTGTGCATATGTGTTGTATATATATATATATATACACATGTGTGTGTAATATAGGTGTGTGATTTATAAAATCAGTGGCCTTTTAAAGCTGCAGGTGTCAGATTTTGCTGCTAACGCTGAACTAGAAGAATTAGCAAACATTTCAGATGTCACAGCCAGAAAATAAACTTCCTTGTGTTCCATTCATTTCAATCTGAAGGTTCTTTTCTCATGGTGTGATGTATTATGCCGCACTTGGTCTCAGAAGCCAACCATGTGAGGACAGAAAGACGTCAGTGAACCTTAGAGGAGTGAGAAGAGTCTGGGCCCCTTGTGCCTTGTGAGACAGTCTTAGAAAACATCTTCCTCTGACCTTGGACTCCCATAATGCCTTCCCCTTTTCCTTCTGCAAATGCTGACTGGGGGACACCTATGCACCAGCACTGACAGATGCTCTTAGCAAAAGCAAAAGGCCCTATCCCAGGACAGTATGGGCCAGTTCTTCCTGTACCATGTATGGATGGCGGGCATCCAGGATCTACAGAATGAGGTCCCAGGATGACTAGTTACCCTGAGACGGGCAGCTGTGGAGTCAGGAGCCTAAGGGCTGTGTGTGAATCTCGAGCCCTGTACTGAGCAATACCATAATCTGCCATTCCAACTCTCAGCTCCTCTGAGTGTTCTGGACCTAGGCCTTGACCTTTGACCTTTACCCAAGAGTCTTGCTGAGCTACTCTTTATGAAGGATTTCTACCTTTCATAACCGGTTGGGTTCTTCTCCACCTCCTCAGTGTGTGCCTCACATCTGTAACCTTAGCATATCGGAAGTAGAGGGAGGAGGATCAGAAGTTCAAGGTCACCCTTGAGTGAGTTTAGACTCTATATCAGAGGGGTGGAGGGATGGAAGGAGGAGAAAAGAAGGGGAAAGAGGAAGCTGAAGTTCGGCTGTAGCCTAATATGGGAGAAATAAATCAGACTGTGGCTGTCAGGGAAGAGAGGCCTCTGCTGACATGGGCTCAGTTGGAATGGAGCCAGGAGATGTAGGTGGCTCATAGCCACAGAGCAGGGCGGAGTCGAGGGGCAGAAAATCACGGAGAGGAACCATCAGGAGTGCGGGGTTCACTACACCAACCTGGCAGACTTCTTGCCCCTCTTGCCTATACCTCTGGAGTGCTGGGGTTATAGGTGTGTGGCACCATACTCAGTTTATGTCAGCCTGGGGGTCGAATGCAGGACTTCATACATGCTAGACTAGCACTCTACCGACTGAGCTACGCCTCAGCCCTTGTACTTAACAGTTGGTAGTGGAGCATCATGTAGGACAGGAAGAGGAAAGAAAACCATGTCTGATGTGTGCGTTGGAAGCTATGAGCCACCCAAGGATGAAACCTGAGCTCACAGCTTAGTGTCCCTGAGCTGGAGGTAGAGGATACGGGAGAAGGGGCATGGGAGAATGTGGATGCCCTCTCCCATTCACCCCCAATCTGATAGGCTATGGAGGTGGCAGCAAGG
Organism: Arvicanthis niloticus; assembly: GCF_011762505.2. Classification (NCBI taxonomy): domain Eukaryota; kingdom Metazoa; phylum Chordata; class Mammalia; order Rodentia; family Muridae; genus Arvicanthis; species Arvicanthis niloticus. Next base: position 97,360,604 of record NC_047662.1, read on the forward strand.
AAGACAGAAAAGAGATGCAGCTTTGGGAGACCCTTCACCCATAAAGCGGGAGCCTCAGAGGAGGGGCAGTGGCTGTTAAAAGAGAATCAGAGGCACGAGCTGTACCTACCCACACCCCCTGCACATATGTAGCAGATGTGGAGCTTGGCCTTCATGTGGGTCCCCAACAACTGGAGCGGAGGCTGTCCCTGAGTCTGTTGCCTGCCCGTGGATCCTGCCCCCCTAACTGCGCCACTTTGTCTGGCCTCAGTCAGAGACGATGTGCATAGTCCTGCATGACTTGATGTGCCAGGATGGGATAATACCCAGAGGGCCTCCCCTTCTCAGAGGAGAAGGAGAGGAGGGAATGGGGGCAGAGTTGTGTGAGGGGGGATTGGGAAGAGGGGGGCTGATATTGGGATGTAAAGTGAATAGATACAAAAAGTAGTGAAAGAAAAATAAAGAAAATCAGAGCTGGTTAGTAGCTAAAGTAAAGTTAAAAAAAGAAAAAAATATTTCTGACTTATGGCCTATGGCTACAGGAGTAAAGAGACCTCAGTAAAACACCAGGCTCTGTTTAGGACACAGTATAAACTAGTGGGGATTCATAGGCAAGGAACTGGCTGGAGAAAGACCCTGGCTTTGATTCTTGAGGCAAGAAGCTCAAGCCGAAACCACAGTGAAGACAAAACAGAGCTTATCAAGAGATACTGTGCCCAGGGCAGGTGGTCTCTACCAGAAACCTGTGTTATTGGAGAACATCACTCACATGTTTGGTTTGGTCTTTGGAGGTAGACATGCATACTGTCTGGGAATCATGAGTCTCCTTTTCAGAATGAGGAGCACAGGCACACGAAAATGGGAGGTGTCACTGAGTGCCATGGCAGTGGCTTCTGGGGACATTTGCCAACACCATAACTGGGGGTCGTTGTATACGTTGGACCTTTCCTGCCCGGGAAAGGAAACACAGTTGTATGACATCATTTGTGTATTTTGAAAAGCCATCCTGGCCTGGAGAGGTGACTCAGTAGGTAAAGGGACTGTCATGCAAGCTTGAGTTTGTATTCCCAGAGCCCATGGAATACTGGATGTGGTAACACACCTGTGATCCCAGTACTCACAGGAAAATGAGAGTTGGAGGCCTGAGGACCAGCTAGCCTGGTGGATACAGTGGTAAACATGAGACTGTGCCTCAAAGAAGGTGTAAAGTGAGGGCCAGCATCCAAGGTCACCATCCGACCTCCTATGTGAACTATGATACAATATGCCCTCATTTCTACACATGAACACACAGGAGCACGCCCACCCGCACACCAACACAGACCAAAAGAGAATGGAGAAGAAACAAAACAGCCTTATGCTGGTTAGTGACACAAACTCGTTAGCTGGGGAAAGGAAACATCAGTGAAGGAATTGCCTCTGTGGAATTGGTCTGAGGGACACTTTCTTGGTTAAAGGTTGATGTGAGAGAGTTCATCCCACTGTGAGTGGTGCCACCCTGACAGGTGCTCCTGGTTGTGTAAGAAAGTGGGCAGAACAAGTCATTAGCAGTGTTCTTTCCTGGTCTCCGCTTCAGTTCCCACTTCCCGGCTCCTGCCTTGAGCTCCTGCCCTGGCTTCCCTCCATCACGTTCAGTGATAAGGAACCATAAGTCAAATAAGGCCTTTCCTCCTCCCTATGTTGCTTTTCTCTCGGTGCTCTGGCACAGCAACAGAAAAGCAAGCTAGGATGCTTGTAGCTTTGTATTTGAGGGTTTGCATTTAAAAAGCTAATTTGTGATTTTACCTTACATAATTAACTGGTGGTGTTTTTTTTTTTTTTTTTAAATAGAGATTTAGAAAAATGCACATAAAACGGACCCCAAATCACCCATAACCCTACTCCCTCACACAATTACTGCTGATATCATCCTGTTTATCACCCCAAATGTAGAGACAAAGTCCTGGTCATCTGCTGCTTCCTCCATTTGTATCTCCCCCAGGTTTTGTATGACAAAACATGCTCTCACCCTATGCCTTAATTCCTTATCAAGAACCTTCTAGGCCTTCTCTAGAGGATTCTTCTAGAATCCTCTCTGGGTATGTACCAGGATTCCCACCATTCCACGAAGCTGTTGTTTATTTAAATAATCAACCACTGAATATGTAGGTTGTTTGTAGTTGTGGGAGTGTATTGTGTGCATGAGTGTGTATGTGTGTATGCATATTTGGGTATGTGTGTACATGTGCATGCACATGTGGGTATGTGTGTGCATGAGTGTGAGCATGTGCATGCACACGTGTGTATGTGTGCATGTGTGTGCGCGCACGTGGGTGTGGGTGTTCATGTGTGTGCAAGTGTGTATGCATGTGCATGAGTGTGAGTGTGTCATGCCCATGTGGATATGTGTGTGCACATGTGTGTGTGCATGAGTATTGCACATGTGGGTATGTGTGTGCATGTGTGTGCACATGAGCTCTTAAATGACGCTGCAGTCTACAGCCTTCAAAGCATGTAAGCTTCTCTGAGATTGGTTTCTCCTTTTCATTCTTAAAAAAGATTATTTCTCTATTTAATTTCATCTGTATGTGTGTCTATACACCATGAATCCACTGGAGCCGGGAGAGAGTGTCAGATCCCATGAAGCCTGAGTTGTGAGCTACCTAATGTGGGTGCTGAGAGCTGAAACTTGGTCCCTCCTCTGCAAGAGCAGCAAGTACTCTTAGCCAATGAGCCATCTTTTCAGTCTCTGTATTTGTTTCTTAGGATTTAGTCTTGGCTAGACCAAAGAGGATGGGCGATTGATGTCTTTTGATGCATTCTTTTTTTAAAAAAAAAATATTAATCAAATAGGTTTTTATTTTTTTATTTATTATCTTATTTTTTGAAAAGCTTTCGATGCATTCTTATCTTTGGCATCATGGCTTGATGGGCATCACCCCCTCTAATAGTTATTATTCCTCTCTCAGAGTAAAACAGTGGGGCTTGAGCAGTGCCAACCCTTACTTACCCTAAGCCTCAGAAGCTGGGACGGATGGAAGAAGCCATAGATCCACCTGTAGGTCCCTGCTATTTATCCTGCCCCGGATTTCCTGTCTAGCTGTGTAGACAATGAAAGGTGGGGGACCCTTTGCTAGCGTCCCTGACTGGGAATTAGCACTAAATCAAAATTAAATCAAATGCTTTGCCCCTTGGATAGTTAATAAATTTTGATTAGCATTTCTTTGTTGGTAAGGTTGGGCTAGGAATATGGCTTAGCTGTAGGACGCTCACTGAGCTTGCACGAGGCCCTTGGGTTCCATTCCCAGCACTGAAAAATAAAAGTTAAATGTATTTAGATGCTTAATGAGCCCTTCTGTTTTTGTGAATGGACTTGTCATAGCTCTTGCCTGTTTTTATGAATATCCAGCTCTCTCTCCTGCTAATTTGTGAACTGCGTTAGACGCACGTGGCCCCTGTCCCACGCCAGTGGTAAATGTGCCTCCTGTCTCTATTCCTGCTTTTTAGTTTTCTGTTCCTTTTCAACATAAGAGATTCTTAATTTTCATATAAGATCTACATTTTCATGTTTCCTGCCCCTGGACTCTTGCCTAGGAACCCCCTCAGCACTCCAGGTCCTTATAATTAACCTTCTTAGATCCCCCCTCCCCCCTTTTTTTGGTTTCTAATGATTTCAATTTAAATTTAGTTTTATCACATGTAGAATTTTGTGTGCATGTGTTATATGTGTTATATATGGGGGAAGGGAAAGGGTGTGCACACACACACACACACACACACACACACACACACACACACACGGAGGCCAGAGCTTGGATGTTGCTGTTTTCTTCAGTCATTCTCTGCCTCATATTTTTTTGGGTCAGAGTCTCTCACTGAAGCCGTAGCTCACTCATGCAGTCAGATTGACCAGTGAGCACCATGAACCCTCCTGTGTTTGCCTCTTCTTCGGCTCTGGGATTGCAGGCACACGCCACTTCGCCCATGTTTTATGTAGAGTCTAGGGGGTCCCAACTCAGGTTCTGAGAGGTGAGCAGCAATCACATCACCTATTAGTTCCCAGAACAGTTAATAGAATGATGTTTTCTCAATTATCATTTTTATGAACAGGTAATCCAAGGTCCCAATACCACGTGTTAAATAACTTCCTTCGCCACCTACCTTATAGTTGGTCAGGCTGACACATTTTGAACTCTTGTCTTGTTATTAATATTGACCTGATCTCATTCTGTACTTTAGTATCTGGTACAGGATTCACTTCATGTCTGTCCATACAATAAAGTTCTTGTCTAAAAACACTGACTCTTTAAACTAGAGCTAAAAGTACAATAGTACTTTTAGTGTACAAAATGACATATATCTTCATTTTGCTCTGTGGCCTTTCTATAAAGTTTGGGTCCAAGATGGGGATGTAGCTCAGTGGTACAGCACTGCTGTAGCACAGGCAAGGCTCAGGGTTTGATCTGAATCTTCATCATGTATGCGTGTGTCTGTGAGCATTTCGGGTCAGATTCTGCCTCAAATTTGCAGGTAGACATTTTGGTTTTGTTTTTGTTTTTTCGAGACAAGGTTTCTCTGTGTAGTCCTGGCTGTCCTGGAACTCACTCTGTAGACCAGGTTAGCCTCGAACTCAGAAATCCGCCTGTCTCTGCCTCCCAAGTGCTGGGATGCAGGTAAACATTTTAGATGTTTAAAAGATATCCATCAAAGTTTGCAGGGACATAAACTGCCACCGTTTATAGTGTCGATGTCCTAGGAAGTTCCCATGATTTGCCCCAAACCCATGGTCACCTTGAATTTCACACAGCAGCATAATAATCACCCCAGTAGCATGGTGATCGTGACAGTGGCATAGTGATTGCAGTAGCAACATTGTGATTGCGACAGCCACATCATGATCATGCCAGCAGCATGGCAACCACAATAGTGATCAATAATGACAGTGGTACGGTGGTCCTGATCACAACAGTGTCATGTGACAGCAGTGTTGGCATCATGACAATGGTGTCACAATTGTGATAGTTATTGGGATAGTAGCATCTTAATCAACACGGTGACATTAGTGAGGCTCCTGAAAGTGTGCAGTACCATAATAATGACAAGGCAGGTCATGTGTTCAGAGCCAAGCTTAGTTCAACCCTGCCTTGGGATAAAGAATAAGGAAAGGCTGGGCTGCAGCTCCAGCATGGCGTTCAGGAAGCCAGACTTCAATCCTCAGTACTGCAAAAAATAAGCAAAGTATTGTAGAAAACGGTTCAAAGATCGGCACTGGGCAGTTCTGAGACTCTGGGCCTGCACTTGAAAGAGCACCGAATTTTAGTGGAATTGATTTTTGTTTGTTTGATATTTGAAACTGCATCTTGCTCTGTAGTCCAGGCAGGCTTAGAACTTAGAATAATTCTTCCTTGGGGCCCCAAGTGCCAAGGCTACTGGCGCGTACCACCATGTCCAGCTTAAAATCGATTTTTGAAGCTGGAGTTTCTCTAAGGCTGAGCTCCATTAGCCAATATTCTGGTGCATCTCTAGCCCTGAGAGTCCTCTCCGTATGCATCCTATTGAGAGTGAGTTCACTGCGCTAATTAGCCAGTGGTATTTTCTCTTTGCTGCAGTGTGAATGAGCGGCTGCTGTAGTCACTCCTTGTCCCCAGAGGTATTTTCTCACTCACTGTTGTTTATGTGTAGAAAACCTTGATCTGTGCATACTCTCAGAACCAGAGGCCCAGTTGAACATTCTTACGAATTCCAATAGTTTCCTGTGAGGTTCTTTGAGTTTCCATGTAGACAGTCATTTGATGTGCAGCTGACAATGCCACTTCCTCTTATTGCCCTGTGTTTGTTGGTCCCCTTTGCCCATGGACTAAATGTCCTGATCCACTTTGAGGATGGGACTAAGCAGAGGTTGGAGCAACATCCTTGACAGTCTCCTGAGTTTGAGCAAGACTGCTGTTTGATGACTGTGTGGATGCTAGCTATTCTTTGTGACAGCTGTGGTTGTGTCCCAGAGGCATCCCCTGGGTCATTTGCTAAGAGAGTTTTGTCCTAGATCAGAAATGAGTAGTGAAGTTTGCTTAACACTTTATCTGCATTATGAAGAGCTGGTTGCAAACAGGTGGGCTTTACTTCCTTGGGTAGACCAGTAGACCAGACATACTTTAGAACCACCAATGTATAGGGTTGTGTATGTCTTGAAGATCAAGGGCATTCGTTCTCAACTATCTAGGAGCGGTGGGGGACACCCAAGATACCTACCTGAAGCTTTTTTTTTTTACCCTTATCTTCTCCAATTTGCCTCTAGTCTTCGAGAATCCAGCTTTCGTGTACTTAACATGGTCCTTGGCACCAGTGTCAGGGATGGTGAAGAAAAAAATCATGGTGGAAATTTGGAAGTAGAGTGACAGAGAAGCATCAGGTCCCACGTGCACTAGTTAGGAGGCCGGGAATGTGGGGAGGCGTTTCATCTCGTTTTCTAGATGAGGTTAGTAGCATGTTCACCTCAAGGAGGAACTGAATTACAACACCACAGACATTTCAATTGCGGGCCATAAAGAGCTTGTCAGGCGCTAATTGCAGCCTTGCAGAGCTGCACATTACAAACCTCGTGATTACGCCAGCTGCTGCCTGCCTGGCGGAGCCATGCGCTGTGCAGGAAAGGTGTGCCTGGATGGGGTGCACGGCTTCCATTTGTTTATTCGGGGATCAGACCTGGGCTCTAAGTAGGTGTGTGGAGTGGAAGGCAATGTGAGAGAGCTGTGGTTGGAGGTGCCCCTGGGAAGGTAGCAGGTGTTCTGGCTGGAAACAGGTTGTCTACGGCAGTTTAGTTGAAAGCAGCATGATCAAGGTAAGAATGAGATGCCAAGGGGCGAGCTGTCAAAGAATGACAACAAAAAGGAGTGGTCTCTATCAGTAGGTCCTCATGCACTGCTAATGTCACTGCACTGTTGATTTAAGAGATCTTCCCTGTCACCCCACTGTGTGCCAGCAACTGGTGTATGCAGAGGGGAGTCCAAGGTGAGCTCGTGAGAATAAGACAAAGAACGTTTTCATGGAAAGCATTCATGATGATCAAGAGACAGTCAATACACAAATTAACACCATCTTAACCTAGGTAGAGCTAGCCAAAAAAGTGCAGCACATTCCTTACCAGGACACTGGGCATCAGAAAGGGTTGGATTTCAGATTTTTCCTGGGTTTTACACTATTTACTTACATGTAATGGGATACCTTGTGGGGGACTCAGTCTAAATGTGAAATTCATATGTGCTTTCTATACCCCTGATACACAGATGCTAAAGATAGTTTTACACAATTTTTTAGGTAATTTTGTCCGTAGAAAACAAAGTTTTAAATAACAAACCGTCGGAAAACAAAGCTGCATCTGTCTCGGTCACTGTGGGGGCATCTATGGCTGCGTGGGCAAAATTCTCAAGTTTTGGAGCATTTGGGATTTGGGATGCTTGGATTAGGGGAGCTCAGACTACACCATCAGTAAAGGCGTGTCGGGAGTGTGTGGTCATGGTATGGGATGGGGTATTCGCTCCAGAAGGCTGCAGTGGCCTCTCAGATGGTTCTGGGGGGAGGCTGACTAGAGGAAATGAGAGCTTTGCTGGAGCCAAGGACAGAAGGAAGCCTGTGGGACTGAGGAGAGCAGGGCCAAGTCAGAGAGTGGGTCGGGTTCTCAGGACTGTGTGGCAGAGGGCATTGAAGGGTTTGGAGCAGAGAGATGATGTGAAGGACCTGTGTTGTAGGGCCACCTTCCAGTATGTTTTTAGAGATTTTGGGTTCATATATATGAAAATAAGATACCAAAAGAGATAGAGAGTATAGCCAACCGCCACTAGACAAAAACTACCAACCCAGAAAAAAATATGGAAACATTAGCAACCTGTTCAAGTCCCTGTAAGACCCAGGGAGCCAGTCTAAGGGGCCCTCGGGCTGTTAAAAGCACAAAGCCAATGAGCAAGATGATTTGTCTTCCACAGCTGTTGTCTGGGTCAAGTCTGCAGCTGCTGGGGCTGGCCAGCACACTCTTCTCTGGTCAAGAGCCTGGGTCTGGAAGCAGGCGTGAGGCCAGCTGATCTGCGGCTACCACAGATGGGGGACTTGAGTGACCTGCACACTGAGAATGCATAGCGCTCCAGTTCTCACGGCCACATGGGAAGAACATTCCCTTGGTGATGGATGGCTGCTGGCTTATAGGCTTACAAGGAAGGGTATGTCAGTACTGAGGACATATGCAGTGTGAATGGCTGTCTCTGAGACCACTCTGTCAATCTGGAATTCTTTCCCTATGTCAGAAGAGAAGGTGTTTTCCCAGAGGGCCCAGCCACCTCTGTACCCTGTATTCATCCTGTCAGAGTGTGAATGTTTGTGTCTGAACACAGCTGTCCAGATAAATTTGGCCTTGTGTCTCTGTGGTTGTGTGTATGTTTATATGTGTACATGTACATGCGTACACATGCATATGGAGGCCAGAGATCATTGTTCTGCATTGTCTTGCTTTGAGACATGGTCTCTTACTGAATCTGGAGATTACGGTTTTGGCTAGGTTGGTTGGTCATCAAGGCTCTTCCTGTCCCCTTACTCGGCAACAGGATCACAGATGCATAGCTTCAGGTTCAGCTGGAGACTAAAGTTAGGTCCTCATGGTTGTACAGTGAGCATATTATTGATTTAGAAATCTCCCCAACCCTTCTGTGGAACTTCTGTCAATAGTGTGTTTACACTACAGTTAAGCTGCCATGTCGGCTGCTATGACTGTGGCTGAGCTAAATGTATTAAAAATGTATTTCTTGGTGGAGACTGGTCGAGATCCCTGGGGTTCAGTGGACATCCAGTTGAGTCTGAGCAGCTAGCCCTAAGTCCCAGTGAGAGACCCTGTCTTGGAAAGGCAAAGGCAGAGGACTCCTGTGGAAAAACGCCTATGGTTGACCTCTGGCCTACAACTGTGAATGCACAAGTATGTAAACTTACATGACCCTCCCCCCCCCCCCCCCCCGCAAAGAACATACACCACAAATATATTTATCTCTTAGATAATGACCTAGCTGGTCCTGGCTAATCTCTCCTCCACAGAGTTTTTCAAGGATCCAAGTTCCTCAGCCCTGTGTCATACAGCTTGCCCTCATAGGCATGATTGCAATAGTGTCTTTGCCACATCTGTATTATTGTCAACCAGAAACAGAAGAGGGAAAAAATAAAGTGTAGAAGTTGAGAGCAAGCTGCTTGTATTAAAGCTGAAGCTGGCTCAGGAATCGCCATTCAGTTGCATTGCTAGAGACTAGTCACATAGCCATACGTAGCTGCAAGGGAGGCTGGTTAAAGTTGATCTCTTGATAGACGGTCGTGCCTTAAAATGAGTGGTATGCAATATTTATTTACTACTGCTGCTATAAAAAATAACCATGATCTTAGTGGCTTAAAGTCACACAAATGTACTATCTTACTTTCTAGAGGTCAGAAGTCCAAAACTGTCTAATTGCGCTCCACTCAATACGTCAAAGGTCTGGTTGCTTCTGGAGGCTCTGCAGGGAAATTCCTCAGCCTTTTAAACTTACACAGGTCACTTGTATTCATAGGTATACATCGCTCCCTTTCTCCTCATTTGAAGGCTTTGATCCCACACTTGCCTCCTCCTATGATTAAGTTTGACTCCTGGCTCCCTCCTATGAAGACCCTTGTGGTGACATTGGATATGACATTGGATCACCAGGATATCCTCCCCAATTGAGATTCAGAGCTAGTTAGTCTCTGAGATTCTTTCTCATGCAAGGCACCTATCTACAAGTTTCTGGGATTGGGCCAATAAGAGTGATTCTGCATAGGTAGGATGTTTCATTAGTGAAAAAAAAAAAAAAAAAAAAAAACCAACCAGATACCAATCAAGCCTCAGGGATCCTCTTGTCTTTGCTGCCTGAGGACTGAGATTATGGGTATGCATGTACCACCACAGCTAGCTTTTTACATGGGTTATAGGGATCTGAAATCGGGCCCTTATGCTTGCATACCAAGTACTCTATTGACAGAGGTGTTGCCTTACTCTCTCTTCTGATCTCATCTGCATAGGTGACGCTTCTTTTCTACTTGTCAACTGTTCTACTTGTCCAACATTTCTACCCATCCATTGGCTGGCCACACAGAGTGTTCCTCGGTCATTTGTTAGATTGGATATGGCTTCAGGCACTTCCTGTTAACCCACAACTGATCCTTTTCCATTTCTACCCATCCACCTACAAGGCACCAGCCCTCAGGGTCCCCCAACTAGGAGCTAGCACTAACAACAGGACAGAAATGAAAATGAACAAGGGGAAGGTCCCACATGTCCTTATGTGGTATACCTCATGGGAATGCTTGGCCACCTAGATCTTAAGGCCTAAGAAGAGTGGCTTCTGCTATGTGGCTAGGTTTAAGCAGTGTGTCACTGGAGACAACTTTTTAGGTGCAGGAGTGCAGATGACTTTCTATGCATTCACCAGCAGTATGCCCCCTTTGTGTTCCAAGCTCGTAAGTATCCTGAGACTTAAGGAATGAATTGCAAAGAGAAATTAACCAATTCCCCTTCTCCCTCCCTGGAGCATGACAAAGGACAAGTGACACAACAGCCAGAGTGGCTGCAAGGCTAGAGGAGCAAGTGGCTCCCTTGTTAAACAAAGTTTATAAACCTCTGTTTCCTCCCTGGAAGATTGATGTAGGCTACATAGATGGGATGTGCAGTGACTGATGGGCCCCAGCCAAGGCTCTATCCTTAAAAAGACCATTACCATTTATCTCATCCTCAACAGGGCTTCTTGTGACCTTCAGAGACAGCGCCCGCAGCATCAGCACCACAGACAGACAGGCTGGCTGACCAGCACTGTAGCAAAGTCAAAGCGGGGCTGGCGATTCCTTCAGGGTTTTCACCCTCACTTTGCCTTGCTTATCCCAGACTCTTCAGGGCAGGCCTCGTATTACAGCATGTAGTTTTGTAGAGCTAAGGTTCCTGCATGCCAATGCCAACAGTGTTCACTCTGAGAAGATTAGGCATTTTGTATTTGGTTATATAAGCTTTTCTTCTTGAGTTTTGTCTGTGTGGTTTTGGTTTTGTTTTTTTTTTTTTTTTTTTTTTTTTTTTTTGGTGGGTGTATGAGTGCATGGGCCTGTGTGTGCTCTTCTATGTGAAGGCCAGAGACAACCTCAGGTGACATTCCTCAGGCCCAGACACTTTCCCGACTCTCTCCCTCCCTCCCTCTTTCCCTCCCTCCCTCCCTCCTTCCCTGATTCCCTCCCTTCCCTCTTCCCTCCTTCATTCCCTCCCTCTCTCCCTCATTCTCTTTCTTTCTTCCTCCCTCCCTCTTTCTTTCTCCCTTCCTTTCTTCTTACTTTTCTCTCTCCTTCCCTCTTTCCCTCCTTTCCTCCCTCTCTCTCCCTTTCTCCTTCTATCCTTCCTTCCTTCCTTCCTTCCTTCCTTTCTTCCTTCCTTCCTTCCTTTCTTTTTTGAGTCAGGGTCTCTCACTGTCCTGAAATTTGCCAAGACTGGTTGGCCACAGAGCCTTAGAGACCTGCCTATCTCTGCCTCCCCAGTGGAGGGAGTGTAAGTATACACTACCACACCTGAAAGCAAATACTTTATCAACAGAGCTATCTCTCCAGCTGCATTTCTATCTTTTAACATGTAAAAATCTTTCCACATATGCATTCATTGTAGGGAAGATAAGCAGGAAAGTGCTTACAAAAAGTAAGAACTCTCGCCCTCTGTCTGCTATCTTGAGAAGTAGAAGAATTTCATCCTACCTTCTAAGATATGGGACTTTTAATTAATCACTCATTGATGCTTTGAATCGTCATCTCCATGCTGGGGACGGAAATGGCCCATTAGGAAACAAGGACACGAGTTCAGACCCCCAGCACTTACTAAAGCCAGCCTCCAAAAAAGCATGTGTCTGTAACTCTGGTGTTACCATGGAGACATCGGGCAAGGCGGTGGGGGGGGTGGGGGGTGCAGTCAGAGACATGAGAATGCCCTGCCACTCACACCTGTGTGAACACATGCCCATGTGTGCACGCACACACACACACACACACACATACACACACATGCATATACACACTCACAAAGAGAGAGGTGGGGGAGGGAGATGGAGAGGGAACAAACAATCTAAAAAAGCTCTTCGGCTCCAAGTTCATTAACTATCCTTTACAACCATGTGGGACTTTTGGCTTCTGCCCTGTGACCAGAGTATGCGACGTGCTCATGTGGCTGCCATCTCTTTAGCTTGGCTTCTTGATTGTCTTGGTGCCTGCTGGCACCTGCCCCGGCTGTGCATAAACACCCTTTGTCCTTGGCAGACAACTCGCCTTCCCTAGCCTAAGACACTGGTCCTCCCTTAACCTCTAAATACTTCAATACTTCTGAAACCAGGGTGCATCTTGCTAGAGGTTGAAGGAGAACTTTAGAGTGACGCTGGTCCTTTCTTTCGGATAGGTGGAGCTTTGTCTTTTGTCCACCCTGATTGCTGTGTGTCTTTATTTTATGGGAGATCTCACACTCACTTGAATTTTAACAAACACTCAGACACCTAAATTATTACTTATGATGTTCTGAAAGATTGCCCTGTAATGAAGTAATAAAATCATTGTGAGTGTTCGGGATTGCCTGTCATGAGCCTGGCAGGATGATTAAGCGTGATAGAAATTGCCAGATCGCTCGGACCATATCACAGAATTCTCAGAAGTAAGGGCAAGGCATATGACCAACTTTGGCGTGAAGGAATATCAAGCTTTATTAAAAGCCTCAGAGTGATTTTTAAGATAAACTGTTTAGTTTGGGACCATGCAAAATTCAGAAACAAATGAACCTGCACACAGTCAAATAGGAAATTCAAGTTCCAGTCCCTTTTCTCCCAGAACCATCTCCAGAGGGACATCAGAGTGGTGCAAAGCACACACTGGAATACGCACTTATCCCCACCATCCATTTCCAGAGCTTAGACACACCAAATAGTAACTCCACCCTAGCCCCTGAAAACACTGTGATCGTCTTTATGATTGTATAAAAAATAGGGAGCCGACATAAGTAGAATCCTACAGTTCTTGACTTTTGGAGACAAGGTTTGTTAACTCGAGCTGAATATCCTGAAGGTTTGCTCATGTTGGATCGAGGATTCGAGCCGCCATCACTTTCAAGGCTGAGTGGTGTTTCTTGTACGCGTGCACTGTGTTTGCTCTCTGTCTGTTGGTGGATGATATGTCGCTCCCACCCTCTAGCTGTTGTGAGTCACGCTCCTGAAGCATGGACGGGTGAGTACTTCTTGAGACTTTGCTTCCACTTCTTTAGGGGCTCATACACAGAGATGGAATCACCGGGCTAGATGGTAATTCCCTGCCTGTGTCTCTGCAGAGCCATAGCGCTGTTTTCTGTAGCAGCTCCTCTGTTCTTGTTCCCACCAGCAACACATGAAGCTCTGCTCTCTGCACATTCTCACCAGAGCCATCCTGACAGATGTCAGATGCTGTCTGGGTTGCCTTCAGAAGTGACCCTTTCTAAAACTGAACATGGTAACACTTACATAGACATGTGAAACCCTGAAGTGTGTGGTGAGCCTCTGATGGCTTCTACTGCTCTTAGTTGGCCCTGGAAGTTCGTCTGCTCACTCATTTCTACTGTGTTCATGCTTTGCTGGCTCTCTGCCTTTTCCTTGAATGCAGCCCCAAAACTGGGTCCCTTCCTGGATGGACCTTGTCCTCATGCTAGGGGGAGAGTCCATGACTGGTGCCTGGTGGCTTCAAGGGAAAGGAGGCCAGGTCCACTACATCAGGGACAGCCCTTAACAGCTCAGGGATCATCCTGGTACACAGCTGCACCAAGAGATGAAGCCACAGTGAGATCAGGGTTCAGATCTTCCCAGTCTTGTGTTGCCTCTTGTTCATGCACTAGCCTAGCCTCTCCCGTGAGCCCTGCATAGGTTCTCCTCATTGCCTCCTTCTTGGGTGCCAAGCTCAGCAAAATTATAGTTTTGATCTTCAGACAATTTCAAGCGTTATATTTCTGTATACCAATGCCAGCTTCTAAGCTGCTACCCTGAGGTATCATGATCAGAAGCCCCAATAGCATCCACAGGGCTATGTTACAGTCACTGCTGATGGCTTTACACAGGGCAACCTTTAACCTCAAAGTCACCCTGAAGTAAAATTATGAGCAGTGAGGTAGAAAACAAGCAAGTTAACTTCCCTTGTTTTATTTGTTTTTAGAGACAGGTCTCATTATGTAGGTCAGGCTGGCTTCAAACTCCGGATCCGCCTGCCTCTCTCTCCCAAGTGCTGGAATTACTGGGATGCTCTGCCATGCCCGGTTGTAAATTCCTTATTTTATAATAACAATGCATATGGTGTAAAGTGTTACCAGCTTAACAGCTCTGAGGACCCAGCATACAGTGGGGTTGAGCTCATTTGCACTGCCATGCAGTGCGACTCTGAGGTCAGGGGCTCTCCCCTGGCATGAGGAGATCCCTGAGCATGAAGACAGCTTCATCCAGGAAGGGTCCCAGCTGTGAGCCATTAGTGGCTGGATATCAGATGGAGCCCACAATATCCACCATAGCGGTAAACACAACCAGAACAAATTCATACACCATAAGTGTCTCAGGTTCCATTTCTTAGGAAATGGTCTAAGCAGACATGTGTGTGCAAGAGAGGACATGACAGCTCTCTCTCTCTCTCTCTCTCTGTCTCTCTGTCTCTCTGTCTCTCTCTCTCTCTCTCTGTCTCTCTCTCTCTCTTCTTTTTGGGTTTTCAAGACAGAGTTTCTCTGTGTAGTCCTGGCTGTCCTGGAACTCACTCTGTAGACCAGGCTGGCCTCGAACTCAGAAATCCGCCTGCCTCTGCCTCCCAAGTGCTGGGATCAAAGGCGTGCGCCACCACCACCTGGCTCTCTCCCTCTCTCAATGTATGCTTTCATTTATTCATAAGTATGTGTGCATGCAGGTGCTCACACGTGTGTGTGCGCACACCTGCGCGCACTTGAGCATACGTGTGTGTGTGTGTGTGTGTAGAGATGCAGGATGCCACAGTGCATATGTGGAGGTCAGAGGACAACTTTGGGGAGTTAGTTCTCTCCTTCCACGATGTTGATGTTGAGGCAGGCCTCCCTTGTTCTACCGCCCTGTGAACTCCTAGCTAGCTGGTCTGTGAGCTTCTGGGGAATTCTCTTATCTGTGCCTCCCATCTCACTATGGGAGTGCAGGAATTACAGATCTGAGTCCTGAGAATCAAACTCAGGTCATTAGGTTTGCAGAGCAAGTGTTTTTTTTTTTTTTTTTTTTTTTTTTTTATCAGCTGAGTCCTTCTGCTGGCCCAAGGGAGTGTTCTCTAGAACAACATCTGTTGAAGAGGGGATGAGGATGAGGAGGAAGAGGAAACGGAGGAGGAGGGGGGGAGGAAAAGTAGGGCAGGACACACAGTGTCATCAGAGGCCTCTGTAGATGCTATGGATGTGCTGCAACCAGGAGACTCCCCTCAGATATTGGGGGTGTGTCACTGTTCAAGGATTCCTCATTTAGGCTGTCCCTTTGGCTCACTGGTTTCTGTCCACCGAGCACGGGCTCCTTCCTAAGCTCATCTGTTCCTACAAAAGGCTGTCACAGGACCAGCAGGTCCCACTGGGCGTAGTCACTATTAGTTACATCTCTCCGGGTTGAGGTAACAGCACACAGGATTCCAAGCCAGTGGTCTAGCCTCCTATAAGGATGATGCTGGCAAAAGTCTTAGATCGACTTGAACCTACAATATGTTTCTTTTATGGTCAAGATGGGCCACTTGCCTTCTAAGATTGGGAGGTGGCCCATGGAATCAGCTCATTCCTGGGAGGCTTATTGGACTCCACAAGGCTCAATGCCATATGGGTCTGGGATGTGGCCTTTGCTGCTGGCAGGCTGGGTGCTCAGTGATGGGAGACAGTCACTGAGCCCCACTGAGTGGGAGGCTGCATGCCGTCTCCGCCAGGGCTCAGTAGCACATTAAGTGCTTCATTCGGATGGTGCTCCATTCCCTGCTGCAGATGGTGTGGCCTTGCTCCAGAACCCCGGGGTCTGTGTTGTGATTTTCCTAGCCTGGCTTGACACACACTCCATACGGAGTTTCTCCCCCTCCAGCTCCTGCTGACACTTGGGGATCTGCAGCATCTTATAGCTGGACCTTCTGCAGACCGTCCCTGCCCTGGGGGCCACCTGCAGCATCTTATCTGCCAGCAAGTGGGTCACAGAAGGACTCTCAAGTGTGGACCACAGTGTCTTGGGAACCAGAAGAGGTCTCTCAGTGTTGGGAATGAGTGGTGTGCACTGCAGGGACAATATTGCCCTGTCCCCCTTCCCCCACAACACTTGCATCTCTTTTGCAATTGTCTGGCCCTCTGAAGGACTAGTATCTTATTTACTGGGATGTACTTGCCCCTTCTTGCCTAACTAATCCTTGAGGTCAAAGACCATGGTGCCACCTGCTCCATCAGTTCTTGCAGCCTGTCACGGAGGAAGGAGCCATCTACACAGACCATAGATGTATATTTGCCGTGTTCCATTTGTGTGCCGACAGCCTCTGACCCCTCCCTTTTCCAGGATGAGTCACAAGTCCCTGAAGCTTTTAATGCACTGCTCTAGTATTAGGTACAGCAGCTGGCTGTCACTCATCAGGGTCTGGCTGGTTATTGATGAAGAAAGACTGGGAAGTGACGTGGGAGCATGCTGGAAGTCACTCACCCTTTATTCTTGGGGTCTTTCCACCGTTCTTTTCTTATCTCTCCTCAGGCCACCATATTGCTCTGTTTATTCTCTTGGTAAGCGTCCACATGGCTTTTTCCATGGTTGTGACCCTCACTCTCCAGACCAGGGAACCAATGTGGGGGTGGTTTGCTGGAGTTGTCAGTTCAAGGAATTCAAAGTTGGAGGTGGATGAGTGTCCTTAAGGTGTTTCCTTACAGCCTGATGCTAAGTGAAAGAGGGGCCCATAGAACCCAAGGTCAGCAGCATAGAAAGGAATCACAGGGGTCAAGGAGGGGTGCCCTGCAGGTAAAGAGGTGGGTGTGAGAGGGTGTGGGTGCAGGAGGGCCCTAGAAAGTAGTAAGTGTCGACTACCTATCTGGTTGGTAAAAATAAACAATGGTCTTCATCATTGGTGAGGGTTAAGAAGTATTTTCATCGTGCAGTGGGATGTTGGGTAAGTCTGTGCAACTAACTCTCTAAAGGGTGACCTGGGGATGTCACTGACTGACTTTGAGCTATGTATCTTCTGGTCTAGAAAATCCTTTTTTAGGTCTTTTCCTACAGTAATGATTGGAGTATTATTTATACGTTGCAAAATGGGGAATGCTCTAAACGTTGATGAAGAAAGGATCGGTGGGACTATGTAGTATTTATAAAATACTTTTGAGATTTATTTGTGTGTGTGCATGCAAGCAAGGTTTCTCCCAGAGGCCAGAAGAGGGTGTCACAACCTGGAACTAGAGTCACAGGCAGTTGTTAGCCTTCTAGCATCCCCTGGAAGAGAAGCAAGCTCTCCTGTCTCTATAAGGTTTTATGTATTCCATTTTGGCATAGTATGTTATTGGTAAATTATTAAATTTTAAAAATCCACAAAGCAGCTTGAATCTAGATTTTTATCCAAATTAAGCATATCAAATGTCTTGGAGAATATATTCCATAATTTTCATAGCAGTTATTTCTGGTAAGTCTCAGTTTAATGTAAGTTCACTCTTGATCACACAGCAGCAAGCGATAGCACCTGTTTTTTTTTTATTTTTATTTTTTATTTTAAGCCTGAAAGCTAAGAATGGTTTTTAAACAATTTTAAAAGGATGGTTAAAAAAAGAGAGAGACCATATGTTCTGCAGAGGATAAAATATTACTATCTGGGCCTTTGCAGAAAAAGTTTGCTGACCCAAAAAAATTTGTCAAATAAAACGATGTGTAAATGTGACATAAACAACTCAAATCTTATAAATATTTCCATAGTAAAATGCTTAAAATGAGTAGATCAGCCAGAGAAGTTTTAAGGTACTAAGAGGAGAGTCATGAGACGAAGAGACAAGTGAACTAGATACAGAGAAAAGTATGCAGAAGGATAGAATAATTGCTCAAAGGCAAATCAGAAACTTGACTCCGAGCATCCCAGTGGTTAAGGCAAGGATATGTCTCTATGGTTACCATACATTTCACAATCTTTAAAATTGAGAACACCCGAGTTCCTGGAGACCAGAGCAGTTTTTCTTAGCTGAGATGGTACCACTGCTGAGGTTGACCAAATGAATGTTCATGTAATCATGGAAGTATTTCACCAAAAGCTGATCTATGAACTGGCTTTGAGTGTGTAGGACAGTTGTCATGAGCAGGGACTTAGGAGCCACCTGCTGCCCAGAGTCCTGCGTTCTCTTTGCTTCTTTCTTTGTTTTGATTTGGTTTTCTGGGTCAGTGAGTTAGTTGGGTCCTAAGATTTGTAATCATGTGGCTTGTGATCAAAACAAATATCCACTGTTGTACCATATCCTTCATGAGGTTCTATGGCCCTCTTCCATCTTGGGGCCCACTTCTGTCCCCCTTCTCAACAACTAGAACATAGCTGTTGCCTGCCTTTTGAAGGATACTATGACTGGGCCCTTAGGAGAGCCATCTTTGAGAATACCATACTGAATAAGGACTGTTTTTTTTTCATATGGCAGATGATGGTTTAGCCTTTGGAGGGTTGCCCGAGTGAGGGGCTGGACAGATATTTGTCTGTGGGGGGCAGGTGCCTCTCCCTATGTGCTGTAAGCCTGCAATAACCCAGAAAACTTTGAAGCTTTTAAACAAAACAACCCAGAAATTTCAGGACTTATATTGTTGAGTCATCAGGAGGTATGGCCAGAAGTATGTCTCTAATTATCATATATATATATATATATATATATATATATATATATCTCCACATATATAGTATGTATGATATACATATTTCCACATAATATATTTATATATTATATATGTATATTATATATTTTTATGTATATTATAATATATATATATATATATATATATATATATATATATATATATATATGGCGGAAACCACCATGGGAGTGGCCTTGGAGTCTTTCCCTTCTGACCCCACCCCACTTTCTCTTGAGTGAATGACTGATTTCTGAGCCTCAGATCTCACACCTGTGAGCTGCCTTTGTGTAAAGCACTCGGCTTGCTACTTGGCCAAAGTCTGTGTGGTCAAGACTATTGGTGACTTTCACCATCAGAGCTATTAATGTTTCCAACAGGGAAATGTGGGCCTTTGTTGTGACCCCTAAACTGTTGAACCTGGGGCTGAGAACCCAGAGAACTTACACCTCCAGGGCCTCTGGAGAGGCAGGAGTAGGCAGGTCCTATGGACACATGCAGAGAG
Source organism: Arvicanthis niloticus (assembly GCF_011762505.2). NCBI lineage: Eukaryota > Metazoa > Chordata > Mammalia > Rodentia > Muridae > Arvicanthis > Arvicanthis niloticus. The sequence goes on from NC_047662.1 coordinate 97,379,948, forward strand.
CTGGCACAGACTTTATGTGGGATACCAGTTGAAGAAGGCTTTACTGCTGTATGGAATCTGCTCTTCCTGCTTCTCTTAGAAACACAGCTCTTGATTTAGGAGTTACCTTTCTGCTGTGTAGACGTGGGCCGAGGAAAACACCTTAAGGAAAACAAACTCATTAGTTGCACTGGCTCAGATTAGATGAAACGGAGCTGACAGAACTGTAAAGATAGAGACATATAGAGATGGGGGTGTCTTCCCACCTAAGTGGGCCATGGCTGCTCAGTTTAACCCAGGGAAAGGTGACCCACTTGACTAGAGCTACTGAAGCCAGGATTTTGTATGTTTTTAACATTGACTTGGTTGAAAAAAATTTTCTGTGTGGCTCAAATGAGATACACTGTAAGGTTGAATGTGCTAAGGACCAACAGTTGTGGCCTCTGGTTCTCGTTCGAGGACACACTCAGTTCTTGCCTGGCCTCTCACATACCTGCTTGCTCACAGACCTTGTGATGTCCATATTTTCTCGTCATCTGAACTGCTCCATCACAGGGACGTGTGACACTCCAACCTTGTCCCCTGTCCTGTTCCTCAACAGCTAGCAGGGTGGTCCTGCGCTGGGCCTAAAATTAGTGGGATGAGGGAAGCCTAACTGGTAACTGGCGCACTGCTTCCTGGCAATGAGAGAGGATTCTTTGCCAATAACTTCTCTCAACACTTTTTTTTCAGGCAAAGCAACATACGGGATAATTATTTTTAGATCAGAAATAATTCGGGTGTTATAATGTCAGTGTACATAAACCTGGTAAAAAATTATAGGGAGGTTTTAAAATGAGTTTTGAAACTACTGACATATAAATTAAATGTTGAAGCACTTGCCCACTTATTACTCAAAATATCAACTCAACTGCCCCCCTTTGTAAGAAGACAGCGCGCAGGGCTGGGCTTAGCCTCCGTGACACCTGTTGGGTGTGGGTGCCGCATCTTGAGCTCAGTTCCGGGGCCGCACTTGCTTTGGGACTCCTCGTCTCAGTCCGTATCTTTCGTCCATGTATTTTTGTAAGCCGGAACCCTAGAGGCCAGACTCCACTCCTATCTTTCCTCCTCCCTGCCATACCCCCACCCTGTACATCCTGAACCTAATCTTGCCTCCACCCCCAGCCTGGCTGGTCCACCGTCCTCCTAGCCAGCCAGCCTTCTGAAGCTGCCCCAATTTCCCAGCATCCCTCTGCACAGTCCCATTCCTCTGTGCACTCCTGGGCTGGAGAAGGGACTGATTCACGCTCTTCCTGCTGCTCAGGACCTAGTGCCTTCTCACTACCCTCAGAACACAGATTCAAGTGCTCCTGTAGCATTCCAGCATGCCTGGCTGCCACTGTTACCTCTTCCTGGTTCCCTGTTCTCCAGGTTCTTGCCTCTGTGTCTCCCTCTTTTAAAATTAATGTTCTTACAGCAGTTATACATTCACAGAAACACTAAGAGAAGGGCATGCTTCCTTACCTTTAACATCCAGGAACAGAAGGTATATTAGTAACAATGAGAGATCTCCATTGACACTTCCTGTACACCCAACACCCATGGTTAGTGATCTGGGTTACTCTTCTACTCTACGCTCCATGGGTTTGGACAAAAGCTTCAGGACATCTGTCACGGCATCACCAAGAAGTGTTTTTGTGCTCTCTCTGTCCCTTCAACTCTGCTGGCCTCTGGTCCTCCAGTGAGTCCAGAATTTGCCCTCTTCTAGAAAACAGCATGACTAGAATCCTGCATAGGCAGGTTTGGGCTGGCTTTTGTCACTTTGTAGGAGGCATGTGAAGTCCTGTGTTTTCCCGTGACCCCATGGTTTAATTGTCAATTTTTGTTTGTTTGTTTGTTTGTTTGTTTGTTTGTTTGTTTTTCGAGACAGGGTTTCTCTGTGGAGTCCTGGCTGTCCTGGAACTCACTCTGTAGACCAGGCTGGCCTTGAACTCAGAAATACGCCTGCCTCTGCCTCTGCCTCCCAAGTGCTAGGATTAAAGGCATGCACCACCACTGCCCAGCTAATTGTCAATATTTTTATTATTGCTGTTATTTGCAGCATTGGGGATTCAACCCAGGACTTCACACATTGGTAAATGCTTTACTACCAAGTTATCACTACATTGCCAGAACTTTAACATTTTGAGACAGGGTCCAGCTAAGTTGTCCAGGTTAGTGTTGTGCTTGCTCTGTCACCCAGGCAGTCCTTGAACTCATGATCTTCCTGCTTCAGCTTCCTGAGTAACTGACATTTCAGGACTGCATCACCACGCCTATCTTCTTTTTTAAAAAATTAACACATATCAGTTATGCAATCCAATGGGTCTCATGGTGACAACTGTCACACATGTGTCTTGATGCATGTCAGTCATAGTCTTCCTGCTACCCTCTGTCACCTTCCAACACCTTCGTGCTTCAGCTCCCCAAGTAACTGACATTACAGGGCTCCTCCCTCTTCTTCCCACACAGTCTCCTTTCATATCTTGCTTTTAAAAACATCTAGATTCCACAATGAGAGAAATTAGACGCTTGTTTTTCCTTGCTGTTGAGCCTGTACATTTTTCTGTTTTAAAAAGTTTATAGGTATATGTTATATGCATATCCCCTCCTGCCTCCTGCCTTCTGCCCTTGTCTGCCCTCTCACTCCCATGACCCCCTTTTGTTCCCTACAGCTTCACTTGGACTTTCACGTCATACATGACTTTACGTGACTGTACAAAATCTAGAGATCACAAACAAGAGAAGCATGCAATAGTTGTCTTCCTGAGACTGGCCGAATTCACTTAGTATGATTAACTTCAGTTACGTTCCCTTCCCCACAGATGACACACATCCGCCCTTATGGCTGAAGAAAAACCCCACACTGCACCTCCCTTCCCCGTGCCTCTGTTGATAGATGCCTAGGCTTGTCACATGACTTCAGTGCCGCACTCAACACTGACTCTCAAGTGTGTGATGCTGACTTGGAGCCTTTGGGTGAACACCCAGGAGTGGTGTATTTGGGCCACATGATAGATCTAGTCTAGTTTCTAGAGAAATGTCGTTATTGATTTCTGTAGAAGTTGGACTAATTCGCTTTCCCGCGGACAGAGTACCAGGTCTCTCTTTGTCCATATCCTTATCAGAACTCATTTTATTTTTTTTTCCCTAATGACTGTCATTCTCACTGAGAGGTAATAGAATCTCAAAGTAGTTTTAATTTGCATTTCTTGAATAACTAGTGAGGTCGAGCCTTTTTCGTTGATTGGTCATTATATTTCATCTTTCACTGCCTGTTTATTGCATTAACACTTCTGTTGATTGGATTGTTTCATTTTTGTTTGATTTTTTTAGGTTCTGCATATACTCTACACATTAGTTGCCTGTCTGATGTGCAGCTGGCAACGAGATTCTCTTATTTTGAAGGCTGTTTCTGCACTTTGTTAGGTGTCTTCTGTTCCTTGCTGTACAGACACTTTGTAATTTCACAAGGTTCCTTCCTGAGCTGCTGGAGCTCTGTCAGAAGGTCTCTGACCAAGCCACCAACCTGAAGTATTCCTGGCTTTTCCTCTAATAGTTTCAGAGTCCCAGGTCTTGTGTTGATGTCTTTAATACCCGTGGAATTGAGTTTTCTGCAGGATAGGTGATAAGGATATATCTTCTGTTTTCTGTGTGGATGCCCAGTGTTCCTGGCATCTTTTGTGGAAGAGGCTGTCCTTTCTGCATGTATTTTGGCATCTTTGTGAAAAGTCAGGTGTCTGGAGATGCATGGGTCTTCTGTTTGGTTCTGTTGATCTACATGTCAGTTGGTTCTAGCCATCTACAGGTTTGTTTGGTTCTGTTGTTCTGCACCAGTCTGTTGGTTCCATTGACCTACGTGTCTGTTTCTGTGCCAGGATCATTCTTTGTTTCCAGGCTCTGAACATAGCTTGAAATCAGTTACAGGGACACCCCTGGCATCACCACCACCATCACCACCCCTGGCACCACCACCACCACCATTACCAGGGATCACTTTGTCTATTATTCAAGGTCTTTTATGCTTCCATATGAATTTTAAGATTTTTTTTCATTTCTGTGAAAAAATGACCTAGACATTTTGATGGGAATTGCCTTGAATCTGTAGATTCCTTTTGGTAAGATAGTCAGTTTCACAACAGTAATCCTCCCATCCATAGGCACAGGAGGTCTTCCATCTTTTAATGCATTCCTCATTTTTCCCCCTTACTTTGTACTGTGTAGCCCTGCTGACTACATATAGTATATATATAGTATATGTAGTATAGTGTTCACTATATGTAGAAGGTTTGTCTCAAACAAACAGAGAGCCTTCAGCCTCCCAAGTGCTGGGATTAAAGATGTGTACCACCACGCCCAGCCTTTCTTAGATATTTTAAAGTTTTAATGGCTGAGGTATTTTACTTCTTTGGTTAGGTTTATTCCAAAGTATTCTATTTTATTATTATTTTTGAAGCAATTATGTCTAGGCTCATGTCTCTGATTCCTTTCTCAGTATGTTTGTCACTGTTGTTTCTGAAGGATTCTCTTTTGTATGTTAACTTCATTTTCTGTCACTTCACTGAAACTGCTCATTGCCAGTTTTCAGATTTTCCTGGTGGAGTCCTCAGGTCTCTTGTGCAGGTAAGGATGCTTTGACTCCACCCTTTTCTATCTGTATCCCTTTTATCTGCAGCTCTTGACTCAGTGCTTAGCTAGCACTTTCTGACAGCACTATAGAGTGCAGAGAGTGGACACCTGTGTCTTGTTCATGGATTTAATGGAAATGCGTTCAGTTTCCCCTCATGGACATAATGTTTGTTGTTGTTGTATATAGCTTTCTTTCGTCACACTGAGCTATGTTTCCTCTGTTCCAAGCTTTATCAGGGCCTTTATCACGAAAGATGTTGAACTTGCTGAAAGCCTTTTCTGTAACTATGGAGAATTCTGATCATGTGATTTCTGTTCTTGAGTTCATTTATGTGATGTATCACATTTATTGATTGGCATATGTTGAATGATTTCTGCATCTCTGGAACAAAGCCATTTGGATCCTTGTGAATGATCTTTAATGTAGTCTTGAATTCAGTTCATAAATTTGTTATTGAGAATGTCTGTGTCTGTTATCAGGGAGACTGGCCTATAACAGTGTTTGCTTGCGGTGTCCTTACCTGGGTGTGGCATCAGGCTGACTGTGGCCTTGGAAGAAGAGTTTGCTGCATCCTTTCCCGTTTACAGAACAGGGGGTGAAGTGTTGATGTGTTCACTATAGGGTCTGGCAGAATCCCACAGGGAATCCATGTGGACCTGGGCTTTTACGATTTTTTTTTTAGATCTTTCAATTTCATGGGATATACATTTTAATGAATATTCTAATAATTTTCTGAATTTCATTGGTTTCTTTTGCAATGGTCACTTTTCCATCTCTAATTTTATAATTTGAGTCCTCTCTGTCTCTGTCTTTCTCTTTCTGTCTCTGTCTGTCTCTCTGTCTCTTTCCGTGTCTCTCTGTTAGTTTGGCTAAGTGTTTGTCTATCGTACCTTTTAAAAGAACCACCGTTTGTTCTGTTGATTGTTTGTGATATTTTTAGTTTCCATTTTGTTAATATCTGCCCTGATCTTGATTATTTATTTTTCCCTGCTGATCTGATGTTTGGCTCTTTCTTCTTTTTTTCCTTTCTCCCTTCCCTCCCTCCCTCTCTCCTTCTTTCCTTGATATATAAATCAAGGTGTTATTCTCTGTTTAAAAGGAACAAACTAGGGACTGGAGAGACGGCTCAGTGGTTAAGAACACTGTCCAGAGGACTTGGGTAAAATTCCAACACCTACAAGGTGGATATATATATAAATTATATATATTATATACATATTATATGTGTGTATGTGTATATATGTAGTTTTATATATAATATATATATATATATATATATATATATATATATATATAATACATGTTTTAACCTTATTCATCTATTTGGGGACAATTAGGCTGATTTCATATCTTGGAGACTGTGGGTAATGTGCAGTTATCTATCTCTGTGGTATGCTGACTTAGATTCCTTCTGGTATATACTCAGGAGTGGTAAAGGTGGCACCATGGTACAGTAATTTTATGTACAACCTCCATACTGCTTTCTGTACAGTTCATTTCTATTATAATTTTTTTATTTTCATTTTACGTGTGTATGTTTTGCCTGCATGATATCCTGTGAAGCACATGTGTGCAGTGCCCATAAAGGCCAGAGGAGAGCACCAGATCCCCTAAAACTGGAGTTGCAGATGGTTGTTAGCCACTTTCTTGGTGTTGGAATTGAACCCAGGTCCTCTGGAAGTGCATCCAATGCTCTTAACCACTGAGCCATCTCTCCAGCCCCGAATTTACTCCTTTTTGAACAGGAAATAATATTCCATTGTCTGGATGTACCGTGGTTATTAACTCACTTACCTACAAAGGGCATCCTGAATATGATCTCACTCTCCTCCCAGCTGCACACGGGGATGGTCCTCTCTCAGGCCCGCAGGTTAGAAGAGCAGCCACTGTTTGACCTTTGCAAATATGGACAGGAGCTCTGGTCTAGGTTTACTTTGTGCTTCCGAGGATCAGAGTTTCCCAAGCCTAGGTTCCACCTGAAGCCACCAGGGCAAGGCCCAAACATGCTGACCAGGGTGGACAGGGGCAGCCCGCTCCATGGCCCGCTGCTGAATTCTCAGCTTACTTTGATGTTCACCTCTGATGTTCATCTCTGAGGACTGAAGCCTCAGAGATGCCAAACAGAGCTTCTCTTTTTAAAACATGGCCGAGAGCAATGAACACTGGCATCAATACAGCACAGCAATAGACCCCACAGCGCACACTGGTTGAAAAGATAAATTCAATAAAAGCAAGATATAAAGAAATGTAAGCTCTCAAGTTCCCAGACCAGACTGTCTACACAACAAGGTCCAGGCCAGCTAAGGCTACATTGTGAGACTCTGTCTTGAGGTGGGGGTAGCATGACACAGAAATAGAGAAGTCTCTAACTTCTTATTCAGAGCAGTTAACTTCCCTCTGTTCATATAGTTGAAACACAGCCTCTCCCAAAGAGACTCCCTAGCAACTTTCAGTACAGAGACAGATAGATAGACATGTTCACATGTGCACATGGGTGTAAGCACACACACATGTGGTTCAGGTCTTCATGTATCTTTTCAATGGCTTGGTGGAAGCCTTAAGACACGATCATCACCAGCATCATGAAAAGTTGATGCTATCTTTCTAGAAAAGGAAAAGAAGGGAATCAGAACCCACGCAGTCCTCAGTACGTGAGGAGACGGAGTCCTAGTACTGTAAGCACGTGGCATGCCAGACACGGTCTGCACAATTCCTGTGCTTCTTTCCCCATCCTCCAATGGGGTAGGTCTATAATTATGCCAACCTCGTCTGTACGTGATTTTCCATTCCTAGGGAGTAACTGGCTTGCTCGGGTCACAAAACACCCTGGGGGCTCATTGGGGATTGATATTCTGGTTTACAATATCCTTCTGTCTAACACTCACTTCTCTTGCACAGTCATATAGAATGGATGTGGATGGCTCTGAGTAATGTGTGTGTGTATGTGTGTGTGTGTGTGTGTGTGTGTGTGTGTGTGTGTGTGTGTGTGTTATTCATAAGCAACTGGTGCCTATTCTTACCAGGGACTGTGATGTAACCAGGCATCACTTAAACTGTCCTTGTCCTGGATCCCGTTGCACCTGGTGCATGCTTCTATCACATCCCGCCCCCCAGGTCTGCCTGGAGAGGAGGAAGAGGAGAAATCTTCACACAGGTCCATGGAGACATCCTTGGTCTATTGCTGTTGACTTCTATCACTGACCTCAGAGATGCGGGGCCTTCAATCGCATAACAGGTGATTCTGCTGAGACATTCTCTGCCAGGATGAGGTGGTTTGCTCCAATGCCTGAGCAATTGGATGCAAAAGTGCAGAGAGAAGTGAGAGGGAAGCCAGTGGCCTTGAGACAAGAAGGAAGGAGAATAGAGCAGACTAAACTGAGGAGTAGCCATCAGATCAGTGTTCCTCAGCATCTGTCCTGGGCCTCTGAGCACAGATATTACACATAGCCTTTAATAGCTTTTTCTGAAACGGTGATAACCTGGCTTTCTTTTGTTAGAGAAACCCACAAGCAATAGAATATTGGAAGGACCCTCCAGGTACCCATAAGCCAGTTGCAACGCCATCAATTCCTAGCTGATCTGTGTCACCTACTTCTACACACCCTTTTATTCTTTTATTCTGAAGTCAGTGTCACACTTGATATGATTTTGTCTGTGGAAATTTCCATTTGTATCCCCCAAAAGATAAGGTCTCTTAAAAACTGTTGTTAGACCTTGTAGAAAAGTCCACACCAATCTTCCCTATCTTAAGAAGGACAGTCTAGGTCTGAGTTTCCAGCCGGCTCAAACAGGTCATGCATTTTTTAAGTTTGCTTTTGGAATCAGATCCACACATTGTGCATTCATTGGTATATCTTTTAAGCATTGTTTTGAAAATTAGGATAAAAACAGGCAAACGTAAAACGTACCATTTGCATCACTTTAACGAGTTCCATCAATGGCTGTCATGAAGTCTGTTCTTGACATGCAGAGATCACAGACGTTCATCTCTCCAACTTCCATCATTTCAGTCTGAAACGGTCCTCCCTAAGAATAAACTCCCCGTTCTGCAGGCCTCCCACACAGTGCCAGGCAATCCAGCTTCTGCCTCCACGACCTTGACTACTCCCAGTACTTCCTACAGGCTTCCTTAACGTGGCCAGGTCGTCGGGTTTATCTGCGGTGTGATGTGTATTAGACCCTCCTCCCATTGAGCTAGGAAAATGGCTCTGTGGGTACAGCACCCACTACGTACATGTTGTGTTACCACATACAAAGGTGGCTATGGCGGCAGTATGTGCCACTAATTTCAGTGCTGGCAGGGTGGATGCCAGAGGCTTACTGGCCAGTCAGTCTAGCCCAAATTCAAGATTAAGGTTAAGGAAGAAACCCTGTGTACAAAAACCACAGTGAAGAGTAGTTGAGAAAGATCCTGGTCGTTGACCTCAGCTTCCCCACATGAGCAAACACTCGTGGGTGAACAGGCACTCAGCACACACAGCATGCACCATGCGCGCACACACATTTTTGTCTTGTAAACACTAGCCGTTGTTCTGTTGTGTTTCCATGTCACATCCTGCTCAGCCTCTCATCGGCTGACAAGCACTTGTGTTGTTTCTCCCTCCTGGCTTTTGTGAATAATGTCTCTGTGACTACAGAGCTCACGCTTCCTTTAAGCATCCTTTAGTGGAAAAGTTCCCTCTTCACCTCTCTCTCTTCCTTCTCTCTCTTTTTTCCCTCCTTGTAATTTATTTGTTGATGAAACTGGGTCATCTGTCCTGTAGTGTTCCTCGCTCTCTGGGACTTTGCTGGTGACCTCATTAACTTCCGAGCTAACAGTGAGTGGTATTTTAAAATTTATCACTTATACTGTGCTCATCTGGCACCAGGTACAATTCTAAGTTCTAATTAACCCTATGGGGTGAGGACTGTCCTTTGAGTCTCCACTTTAAAGATGAGGCAGGTTAACAGAAGAGAAACATGAAGTCTTAGTAACCTAGGCAAAGAATGGCAGAGCAGAACTCTCCCCACGCAGCCTGGGGCCATTGTCCTACATTGTCCCTCCAGCTGGGTGCTCTTCAGGAAAAAGCCCAGTGGTTGTGATTCACAGGGAGACAGAACTCGTGTGTGTGAAAAGTGAAAGTGAGCAAATAAGTCAGGGGTGGGGGAAGCCTGAAGCTGGAAGTCGCCTGGACCATCACTGGGTTTAGTGGTACATTTCTGCCATCCAGCTGTTTAGAAGGCTGAGGCAGGAGGATTGCAAGTTTGAGGCCTAAGAGCTTGTTTCAAAACAGAAAATTTGAAAAACAGCTAGGGATGGAACCCAGTGGTAGAACACTTTCCAGGCATTCATAAGGCCCCAGGTTCAATGCCCAGAACCAGAAAACAATGAGAAAGAACAAACTTTTACCAACAAGAGGTGGCTCTCTAGGCCACACCTGTGGAAGCGGTACCCCAAGAAGGCCAAGGTAACAGCAGGTGAGGGCCCCAGAATGCTGACTGAAGTCAGTAAAATTCCAGATGTGTGTGACTTCCTCTTGTTATACTTCTGTCAACACAGCCAAGATGCTCATTGCTGGAGAATGTCTAAAATGGATATTTAGCAGAAATAAAGCAAGGTGAGCACTGTGTCTGCCGTTTTGGTCAACTCTACCTGTCCTTTGCTGTCATACATTCTTTAGGGTGTAAGGTTCGTACATGCTTTTGAAACATCACAGTAGCTTTTAGTAAAGCAGAGCTGGAGGTCAGGAATCCAGACCCTCGGTGCTTGTGTGTGGCGCTCTCTGTTTCTTCTTCTGAGAGTCTTACGTCTAAGTAAAGGAGACCTCAGTCCCAGGCCAGGGACTCTGAGTCATCTGTCTCCTTCTTTCTTTGCTGTCAGTACCCCTCAGGTGGTCTTGGGTACTAGGACAATGAGGTGTTCTCCACAGTTCTTCAAGAGCTGTGAGATCCTGGGAAGAACTGGATGAGGCAGTTGGGTGGAGTAGAAAAGACCCTCTCAGGGACCAAGAGTAGGTCTCCCTTGCCTGCCAGCCTTCACAGGGTGACCTCAGAAGGTCACTTGCTGCCTCTGCAGGGCCTGATTGAGGAACATTAGATGGCCACTAAAGGCTTTTAGCTTTGAATCTTCAGGATGCTTGAATTCTAATAAAATCACCTTTTTCCCTTTCTTTAACAAAAAGGAAAGCTACATTTGACTCTGAGCTATAAAGGAGGCTTTAAGGTTATATTTCTGGAAAAAGAACACATCTTTTGTTGGAGAAAAATTGGCCAAATTGAGTCCTCCTGACTGATGAGTTAAATCAGTGAGATTTAAATCAAACCCTCCCAGCCCTGCCCTTTCCTCACTGGGAGATGAGTCGGGAGAAATCTGCCTTTGAAACTGACCTGGATTCTAAGATGTCCATCACATTTTCCTGGACCTTTGGAGGTAGAGGCAGACTTTATTTGCTCTCCCAACCTTTCTTCTGCTGATGTGTGTAAAAAGATAGCCATTGGGATCAAGTTTAAAAGACCCATGCTGAGGAAAACAGAACTGAGGTGCCCGGAGGCCGGAGAATGACGTACATGTCTGTGAACTGAGGTTCATCATCTAGAAGGCAGAATAGTGACTCTTGAAGAGGTTTAGAGCAGGTCTAGACTAGCTGATCTGTGTCTGGATATCAGATGAAGTCTGATGTAGATAGAACAGTTTTACTAAATTCAGAATTCAAGATTCTGATCCCAGTGGCACAATACTGTAGGTTAATGTCTTAGTTGGGGTTTCTATTACTGTGACAAAGCACCATGACCAAAGAGCAAGTTGGGAGGAAAGGGTTTATTTGGTTTACCCTTCTACAACATAGTCAGTCCATCATTGAAGGAAGTCAGGACAGGAACTCAAGCAGGGCAGGAGCCTGGAGGAAGGAGCTGATGCAGAGACCATGGAGGGGTGCAGCTTACTGGCTTACTCTACATGGTTTGCTCTAGCTTGCCTTCTTAAAGAACCTTCTCATAAGGACCATCACCTCAGGAGTGGACCACCCACAATGGTCTGGGCCTTCCCCCATCAACAACTAAGTAATAAAATGTACTACAGCTGGATCTTATGGAGGCATTTTCTGAATTGAGGTTCACTCTAGCTTGTGTCAAGTTGACATAAGACCAGCCAGCACAGTTGGGATGAAGCCCGGGAATCTGGGGATTGAAAAACACCCCATTGTTAACAATGCTGGCTAATCTAGGGTTAACTCCTGATGACCTCCATACCGCTTACAAAGGAGGTGACTGAGACCCTGATGAGGGCCAAAGTAGGGTCACCTGGTGGCATAACTGGGTGAGGAGAAGTCACCATCACCACCCCTCCTTGAGGGCAATGTGGACCAGCAGATGCATCTTTAAAATTCAGCTAAGTGCTGGGAGGTGTCCCGCATGACAGAAATGGGTCATCTTAGAGAGAAGAGTCTTGGATTTGGGTGCCCAACTGTTGAGATTGGTATTCACTGTTGCTATAAATTTGATTTGAGGGGGAAAAAAATCCCCAACCTTCAATAATGTAGATTCCCATTGATATGTAAATACGATTTTTATTCTTGCCTAAGAGAAGTGGTGCATAAGTAGCTGGGTCTTTTCAGTGACTAAGCACCATGCATTCAAGGTAAGGAGGTCAAATATCTTCTTGTCACTTGGTCAATAGCTTTTACACTTATTTAACTTGTGAACAAAAGATACGACCGGAGACCTTATTACCCTCTTGTATTTCTTCCCAGTGTAATTAACCTTGTTCTCCCTCCTGTTGGTGGAAAGTAGGTGGCCTATTCATAACTGGTACAGTCAGCCCTCAGCATCCAGGGTGTAGGGCACAAACTGCTGTGCCAGGCTGGGGACAGGTGCAGATTCAGGCTCTCTCTAGACCCCTGAAATTCACACATGGGGGAGCCAAGAAGAGTCTGGTGGCTCATAGACCTCACCAGAAACTCAGAATTAGTGTAGGGTAGAGCTGAGATCAAGCCTCAGGCCATCTGTTTCCAGAGCCCATTACATCCTTCTGGGATGTGATCTCTCTGGAGAATGATTGGGCAGAGAGGAAGTTTGGAGAAGGAATAGATCAGGCTGGAAAGGATGCTTGCCTGGCCTTGCCAGGTCCATGTCAGATGCTGAAAAGCAGGGATGCCCAGCAGGAAATTGCCTAGCTTGTATAAGCATCCCTAAGGATGGGCAGTTCAGTCCCTTAAGGTTCTTCCAGGTGTATGGAGCATAGATTGGGTATTGTATCTGATTCTTCTGATATGAAGAATATCTGATATAATTCTGATATTCTTCTCCTGTCACAGGAACGTTTTACTTCGCATAAGGAATTCCTGGAAGTAGTATCAAAAGGCCTAGACCAACCAACCTGAATCTCAGTTTCCCTATGAGAAAAATAGCATTGCTGGTCCTGCTGTAGAGAAGAGCTGCTTCTGATGCCTGCAACCAGAGGGTGGTGGAAGGGCCTCCTGAAGTGACTGGGTCTTCATCCCTGTCCCAGCCCAGTGCTAGGCAACTCAAGTACATTGTAGTACCAGAGAGGTAATTTTATATAACCTGTGGGTAAAGATCTGAGAAAAATGGTGCCTCAAGAGCAACTGGATCAGGTGGCACGTGCCTATAACCCCAGCTTTGGCTGGAGCTACAGAGTGAAACCAAGGCTTGCCACAGCAATTTAGTGAGCCCCTGCCTCAAAGTAAAGAGTGAAAAGAAGGCTGGATATATAGCCTGGTGGCACAGTGCTTGCCTAGGACACTGGAGGCCTAGTTTTGATTCCAAGCAAAACACACACAGAGAGAGAGAGAGAGAGAGAGAGAGAGAGAGAGAGAGAGAGAGAGAGAGAAACAGAGACACACAGAGAGACACACAGACACACATATACACACATATACACACAGACAGAGACACACAGACAGAGACACATAGACACACATATACACACAGACAGAGACACACAGAGAGACACACATATACACACAGAGACACAGAGAGAGACATACAGAGTCAGACAGATAGACAGAAACACACAGAGAGACACACACAGACACATATACATAGAAACACACACACAGAGACAGAGGCAGAGAGATAGAAAGAGACACACAGAGAGACACACACAGACACACATATACATACAGAGACACAGAGAGAGACACGCAGGCAGACAGACAGACACACACACACACAGAGAGGCACACAGACACATATATACAGACACAGACACACAGAGACAGAGGCAGAGAGATAGAAAGAGACACACAGAGAGACACAAAGACACACATACATACACAGAAAGAAACAGAGGCAGAGAGAAAGGGACAGACAGACACACATACACACACAGAGAGACAGAAAGAGACACAGAGAAAGACACACAGACACATACACAGACACACACACATACACAGAGACAGAGAGAACTAAAAAGCAAGACCAGCTGAACTGAGAACTGAGGCCCTCTAGGACACTTTCAGGTGCACTAGGATGTTTGGGGACGTGTCAGGGTCTCCGAGGCCATGTCCAGGCTTCTTATTCCTCCAAAGGGACTCATTGCTCAGCATGTGCCTGTGTTTACACCTGTAATGCACCACACCACAGGGAAGGATGCTGGGCCGTGGGAACAGGCTCATGGCAGAATCCAGAGGAGTCCAGGTGCAAGGCCTCTCCCAGAGGAGTCACACAGGCACATGCAGTTCCCCTAGCAACAAACTGTGACAGTACATGTCCGTGTCCTCCTGGGAAAGCTCATTAGAGGCCCGGTATCCTGGACTTCTGTTGGGGTTGCTCACCAAGGCACTCCCTGCTTAGCCTACTGGGAGATTCTACCTGGACAGAAGAAAGAGGGTACTTAGGTTAAGCCGAGTTGTCTGTCTTACAGGGATCAAATGGGAATTCTCCAATCCAGCTTCTGGTCTTCCAATCTCTCCCACAGGCCTTCCTGTGGATATAGACTCAGACTTGCTGGGTTAACCCTTTCCTGCCCAGGGGACCTATCACAGACATCAATGAGGACTTTCAGACCAGACTGAATCTATGCCCCAGCCTGTCATTTGAGGGGTAATAGTCGTTTTTGTTTTGTGACAGGCTTTCATGTATTTTAGGCTAACCTTGAGCTTGCTGAGTAGTCAAGGATAGTCTTTACCTCCTACTCTTACTGTCTCCACCTCCAAAATGTGAGGGTTGCAAGCAAGCACACTATACCCAGCTTGAGTTCTTGACTCTTGTGTCCTCCATTTCTTCATCTATAAATTGAGGGTGATAACGGTGCCCAAATCCCACGCCTAGTCTATGGAAGGCATGTGGCTTGTGTCTAGGACATAGGAAGCACTAGGCAGCATTTACTAGCCTATCCTCTGTTATTATTATTGCTGTTTATGTGATTTAAGGTTCCATGGTGCTAAAGATACATGCTTGGTTGCAGCCAAAAAATAGAAAGAAAGAAAAAAAGAAAGAAAGAAAGAAAGAAAGAAAGAAAGAAAGAAAGAAAGAAAGAAAGGAAGGAAGACAGACAAAAGAAAAGAAAAAAAGAAGAAAAAGAAAAAAATGCCCAAGAAACCTAAGCATCATGTTCACCCAGGCTTGGTCCAAGACAAGACAGCAGTATGCCTGGTATACTCAGGAGCACTGAGAACCTTTGGAACAGGTGAGGGTCTCTTGAGCACTAGGGAAGTCACAGTGGAGATACTAATTAGGATGGCTCAGGGAGGTAGACTTCCCCTGTTGTATCTGCGGTTATCACATTAAATAAATGTAAGACCACCTTCCCAGAGAGTCCCGTGTGTGCAAGGAGGGTGCAGGGAACCCTCTAACTGCAGCTGCCCCACCGTAGTGTGGTGAATGCAACCATTAACGTCATCTCTGCAGTGACATGATCCCAGGGCCAACTTCTAGAGCCAGCGGCACTGCCCGTGAGCTGAGAGAGGTCAGTCCTACCATTCCTCAAGGTTGGCAACGGTGTTCCCAGTCCCCGGCTAGAATGTTGCAGCTCTCTGTGTGTTTGTTGCCTTTCAGAACATGGCTTCTCCAGATGCACTTTTGCTACTCACCCCAGTTAAGTAAGAGGAGGCTCCCGTTATAAGAAGAGGGTTTGCTATTTACAGATTGAGTGGCAGGGATAATGGAAGTCTGGGGCTTAGCTGAGTTTCTTGAGCTTGGCAAAGGTGCCAGGTTGAATGTGTCCTCTGACTCTGAGCATGCTCTTCCTGCTCTGGAGCTGAGGGGATCCTAGTTCTCCTTGATGGAGCAATATAGTATGCTGGACTGCACTGGAGTTTTAGGTCTCAGAAACAGTGTGGCAGTTCTGACACCTCCTCCCCTCTCTGGATTCTGTGTTCTGGCACATTCTACAGTTTTTTTTCTTGAGAACAGTGATCAAGGAATAGGGGAGAACTGGGTCAGCCAAGGCCACCTGGAGAACCATCCTGCATGAGGGGCCTCTCTGGAGCTGAAACTGGGTTAATACACTGGCAGGTTCTGAGGTCTCCATGTTCAAACCTGGGGTTCCTTTTAGGCTGACCCAGACAACCCAGACCTGTTCTGGTTCTTGGCCTCCTTTCTCAGCCACAGTCTCTGTGCTCTCTGCCACCAAGCTGTGTGGGTGTGACTGTCTACTGTCTCTGTTTTTGGAGTCT
The DNA here is from genome assembly GCF_011762505.2 of Arvicanthis niloticus. Lineage (NCBI taxonomy): Eukaryota > Metazoa > Chordata > Mammalia > Rodentia > Muridae > Arvicanthis > Arvicanthis niloticus. Next base: position 97,396,190 of record NC_047662.1, read on the forward strand.
GGAGGTTCTAGTCAAGGTGGCATTCGTAACCCTGTGTGTCTATACCAACCAGAGGCCAGAACAGAAGTGTCCTGGGAAAAGTGTTGGGTGGAATTTCCACCACATCTCTAGGCCCCGTTTACCCTGCTGTGTCAGGCAACACAGACGGTTCACACACTCTGCCTCCATGGGTAGTGCAGAACGGGGTATTAACTACCAGAGGATTCTGGGGTATGAGCAACAGAAATATGGGTCAAGCTCACTTCAGAGAAACGGGAAAATGCCTGTCTCAGAACAAACTCTTTCTAGGGCTCGGAGAGAGCTGGCTAGGGGTTCAAGAAGTCTGCAGCATTACCAGGGCTCCATTCCCTCCTGACACCCTTCTGGGTTGGCTGTTTTCTAACATTTTCTTTTTCTCTTGGTGGCCAGCAGAGAGGCAGCAGCTCTCAGCAATGCCAGCAGGAAAACTGTTCAGGTTGAGTTCCAGGGGACCCACTTTGCTATAATCCTGGTCACAGGGACGATGCCAGCTCCTGTAGACAGAGGAAGGAAGAGCTGTTTCCCATGGGAAGTATGGAATCCATTTACAGGAAGAAGAAGATATGGCAAGTGAGCTGATTTGGTCTTTCCCTTGAGGAGTCCCCTGCCTGTTGGTGGAAGTGGATGTAGAAACAGATATAGAGACTTACGGAGAGGAATCCCGACTCAAGTCAGTGGATGACTGTTAATAAAGCAGAGTGGAGTCTGTGCTCTCAAAATCAGTGAACTTCAGGGATGAAGATGGAGAACAAGATGCTACCCAAAATTTTACTTTATGAAAATCCTGGTTTGTGTGTGTGTGTGTGTGTGTGTGTGTGTGTGTGTGTTCACCTATGTGTGTGTATCTGTGTATGCGCACTCGAAACAGAATTTGAAAGTGAAAATTTTCTAAATGTGCAACACTGCTGTTTCATTAAAAACTCCTGTTCTGATTGGTACAGTTATTTTATGTGCCTCCAACAGGGTGGGGAATCTGCAGTTTGGAAACCACTGGGCTAACAGGAAGAGCATAGGAAGAAGACTCTGGTGAGAGAAACAGGAGAGTGTGGGACTAGACCAGATCTCAGGGGAGCTTGACTGTGAGACTGCTGCATTGCACTTGACCCTGCAGCCCTGGGAGCCATTTCAGATCTAAGTAAGCTTATGGTATGTTCCTAATTCAGCTTCGGGGAAACTCTTAGATCCAAGCAGAAAAGGGGGAAGTGGGAGGCGGGAGTGGAGGAGGGGTGGAGACCCCTGAGGAATCTGTTGTCCTGGACTGGCTGAGAAGCTACAGGGTCTGTCTAGGTGCCAGAGCAGGGGCTGGAGCAGTGGAGCGGGGTGTGGAAGGTGGGGCGGGGGATGCTGGGTTTTGATGAATGATTGGAGGGAAAGAAGCAGGAAGCTTAGCGATCTGGGCTGGAGCTGGAAGAACTCGCGACTATCATCCTCTTGGTTCATGATGAACGACTTCTCCGGGCATGAAACTTTCATTAATATTATTCTGGTGTGAGAGTTGGGAAGACGCATAAAGGACTTGTTGAGTGGTCGAGCAGCTTGTACTTAACGCGCCCAGGAAGCTGAACAGTTCCCAGAGCTGCCATGAGGGCAAAGCAGCTATACTGAGGAGCCTTGCTTCTTGATGGATTTCATCCTTACGACTCCTCCAAGAGTGCTGGTCCTCCCCTGGGTGAGGCCGTTCTGGGTCCCCCCAGCCCATCGACCTACTTACTGCTGCGGTCTGGGCAGAGTATTCAGTGGCCCTGCCTTCTCATAGACAACTCCCTCAAGAGGCTCCAACTTAGAAGGCAAAACGCATTCTCGGAACTATCTGCGGCAGCTGTGGCAAGGCAAAGGTGCTCTAGCTTCTTTACACCCATTGAATAACAGTAACTGAAGCTGCCATTTCATTCACTGGTCCATAGGCTCCATCCCCTGCCCCCATCCTGCCCGCTATGATGAGCATGACCTCTGTGTGTGACCACGGAGTGATTGTGTTTATTAAGACAGTCTCCAGTCCTATCTTCAACTCAACTGGAGTGTTTATATGGGGAGGAGAAGAGGACGCTGGGATCTTTATTTCCTTAAGCTAAACTGTGAGGATCAGGAGGAGGCAGAGTTTACTGTTCCCATTTTGCAGATGAGCCAACTGAGGAAACTTAGGAGTACCACTAAGTCTGTTAAGTCTTTCTCCGAATTCAGCACACCAGACTTCCTGTTCTGCTACTGTTTCCCCGGACCCTGCTGATTTCCTCAGCATCCCTGAGATTCCCTTGTGCTCCTCCACCTTACTCAGTCAGACTGAGCCTCAGCCAGGCCTCTTTTGTGCTTATGCTCCCCCAGGCTCTTTTCCCCCTTAGCCCAGAACAACTCTTGTCTGTCTCTGGATGTTTTCTGATTCTCTCTGTGTAAGCCCAGTATCTGGCCTGTGCTGGGTCACTTGATATCACTCAAAGAGTGAGTGGCAGGTTCTGCTGGACATGAAGGGGACAGGAATTACTTCTCTCAGGATGGGGAGGAAGTGACGGTATATGCATACCTCTTTTTGTTTCCAGAAGCTCCCCCACCCCTGCATTCTCACTGTTTGGAGCCCAGTGTGCATAGCCAGGCAAGTCCATGGCACACATAGTGTGAGATGAAGTTCAACTCAGCAGAGGCAGTGGGCACAATGGTGGATATAGTCCTCCTTTAACAAGGTCACTTGTAGCTGTTTTGAGGAAATGAATTACTACCGGATTGCTTGACTCAGAGAGGGGGCGGAGTGAGACAGAAAGAGAGAGAGAGAGAGAGAGAGAGAGAGAGAGAGAGAGAGAGAGAGAGAGACAGAGAGAGACAGAGAGAGACAGAGAGAGACAGAGACAAAGAGAGAGAGGCAGAGAGAGGAAGAAGAACAAGAGGAGGAAGGGGTGGGAGGAGGGGGACCCTTTCAGAGGCTCCAACTTAAAATGGAAGTCATCTTTTCTTGGCACTGAGGACTGGACCCATGGCCTCGGTGATGCTAGACAAGTTGCTCACCACTCAGGCCCATTCCTAGCTGTTATCATTTTGCTTTTTATTCAGGTATGGTCTGGCTAAGATGCCTTAAACTTAATATCCTCCTGCCTTAGTCCCTCGAGTAGCTGAGATCACCCAGCTGACCACCAGGTCCAGCCTGATGGTCTTAAAGGTCTAAAGGAGTGGAATTTAGTCAAGGATCACCCTTAAATGCAAATAAGGATGATCACCAGGAAAGAAACAACCATTTCCAGGGATGGAGGTTACCTGGCCACCTGCCACCCTGGTGTCTCTTTCTGACCAGAAGAAAGTCTGTGGCAGGAACTCCTGTGTGTTCCTAGACTGAGCAGGGTAGAGCCTGCAGCCTCCAACACCAAGCTAGTTGGAAGGGACCACAAGGGCCCTGGGATCTGGCAGTGGTCCCACAAGGGATGTATCTCTAGGAAGACTGTAGGGGGAGGGGCAAGAATAAGGCCCTCCTCAAACTCAGTGTAGAGAGCCAGGCTTTTCCTTCCATTTCAAATAAACAGAATTTAGCATATTGTTTTTTATATTGTATTTATTTGTTTTAGGTGTGTGGGTTATTACTGGTGAGCTAGGTGCTCTCCTCCATTGGAGCGTAGATCACTGGGCTTAACATCACGTTCTTTTACCAGCTGAACTATCTTGCTACCCAGAAGCCAGGATTTCTTGATTCCTCCTATGAGGATCTCCTATGGGGATTTTTTTCTCTCTCTCTCTTCATATACATGTATGAAAACAATGATGGGATATGAGGCTGAAATTTATGCCAAGTTAATTAAGTTGTGTTTGTAGGAAAGTGTGTCACTGGAAGTGTGCCCCTCCCCCAGGGAAGGGTTTGGCTGGGTCCCTGAAGTCCACTTCCAGGGCAGAATCAACCTCCTAGAATTGTTAAGGCTTTTAGGGCCAGAGCCTTAGCCCTGGCAGCCCTAACAGACTAAGTGTGGCTGTCTGACCTCAATTAAAGAGACAGGTAATACAAAAAAATTAGAGAAAGGAGAAATTCACCGTGGCCACACTGGGAAGAGGGCCAGCTAACGGGGTCCAGAGAACACCCTTCAAGTCATCTTTCTAAATGGCACTGACATGAAGTTTAGGTTTAAATAGAAGACAGCAGGTGTGCAGAACTAGGAACTCTGGTCAGGATGTGGTCCTGCCTGTCATTGGCCCATCATTGCCTTGGCCCAAAGGAGCTGAAAAGTAGAAAAGCGTGTTTGAGATCTCCTTCCCCTGGATAGATTCCCCTTCTGGCTGGCACTGGTCATCAACCTCTTCCTTCTCCCAGCAGAAGATTCCTGAGGGAGTCCCAGAGCCTTGGGGCCCCGCTGTAAGGGGTGTCTTTCTTTAGATTATCTTTGCACTTGCCAGGATGTTCACACTTGTGGCAGCCTTTTCATGTGGCTTGCTTCTGTCCTGATCGTGGCATGGAGCAGGGTAGGAGTGACAGGCAGGGTAGGGAGACTCTGTTTTGAGATCTCCCGTGGTACAGGACTTCCAGCTCATTCTCACTGCCACTGACCAGGCTGAAGTAGTGACTCATACATCTTAGCAGCTCAGGAGTTACCATCAATTCTTCTGGAATAAGGACTCAGATACAGGAACCAGAGCCTGCCCTAGTGGGGGTGGGTACAGGGATAGCTGCATAGGAAGAGGAGCCTGCCTTAGTGATGGAGGAGATCCGGATGGCTGTAGAGAACAGGGGCCTGCCTTAGTGATGTGGGGATTGGAGAAAGGAATACTGAAATGACCTTGAACTCTTGAATGTTGGGGTTCCAGGTATGCACCAATGTGCCCAATTTATGCAGAGCTGGGAATCGAACCTAGGACTTCATACATGCTGGGACCAGAACTCTAGCAGCTCAGCAACAGCCCTAGTCCTAGAATCTTCTTGCCTTCTAAAATCCATGCTTGCTTCTCAGATACCCCTCTCAACCCTTGTAGCTCCTTCAAGAAGGAACGGCTGGCTGTAAGGGGAGGAATACATGTCTGGTAAAGCCTTGGGGCTGAAACCTGTGGAGGCCCTGAATCATCGAGGGCCCCTTTCTTTGTGAGGCATGGGCAGGCTCTGAGGGTCCATGAGAAGCCAGGCACTCCCCAAAGAAACTGCTCCACCTATGCAGGTAATTGCTGAGAAGTTCTCAGCCTTTCATTCTCACAGAGTAGGTTGATGGAGACTGGAAATTGGTTTCTTTCCCATGTGCGTCCTCCAGATGAACTTAAATTGCCAGTATTTCCGGCATAACCTAATGTGTGGTCGCGCCTCCCACACCATTCTCTATAATGGAGGAAGGGAAGTACATGGAATTGCTTCCAGGTGAAGTTCAGACCCCACCCCAGCCTCAAAACCATGGCTGCAGCAGAAACCCGGACTCCACTCATCAAGATACAAATCAGAATGGGGGAGAATGTGCTGGAGATCTGGGCCATGGGGCTCTGGGATGACAAGGCTGGGTACTGAATGCTGAGAAGATTCTAGGTCACTTCTTGTGCTCCACAGAAGCCTGGGAATCACTGTAACCACAGTTTAATAGGGTAAGCACTCTACAAAGAGAGGAGCCACCATCTTGCCTTTTCTGACAGGCACATGCCCCTTGTCCACAACCTTGTTCTCATGCCTGGCTTAACTGACAGTAACCTTCTCATAGCCCCTGAACCTCCTTCTGGAAGCCTGCCCAGATTGCTCAGCAGGAGGCTTTCTCTCTGCTTGTGTCTTTCTTTGTTTAAGCCACAGTGTGACAGTCTTAATTGAGTCATGCTGAGCCCTAGGTGACATTTCTGGCTCTAGCACTCTCACTGTTGATCTGGGAGTCCCTTGATGGCAATTACTGTCATCCTCTCTCTGGCTTGCTGCTTGACATCACCCCAGCCCACCTCCATCACCAGCTTGACTTCTTGAGTCTCGATGTCACTCCCTAGCCCTCTGTATGACAGAGAGACCACTGTTTCTGGGACGTGGGTCTTCCATGCCCGCACAGCCTTAGTGGCTGTCCCCAAATGCCCTATGGTTGCTAGAAGCTCTGGGTGTGCCAGTTTTGTGAATCCCAGATGAAAATAGAGCCAGAGCAGTATGCTAATCAGGGGAAGATTGTCTTTATGGAGTACAGCTGATAAGATGATTTGCATATTCCGTTTCATTGTTGGATTTCGAGTAAGTTACATTATCCCTTAAAGGAACTGGGGCCAAGTAGCTTGTGGGAAGATTTAGTAGAAGATGGTCTGTCAATGAGCAGGCCGGGACCCAGAAGGTAAAGCTGGAAGCTAGTATTTCAGGCGAGTACGGGAAGAACTTGGGCTTTCTCAGCTGCCTGGAGCAACCCCTGTTTCCCCCAGAGGTAGTAAGCTCCCCAGCAGCGGCGCCATGCAAGTAGAAACCGAATGAGCTCACAGCAAGCTCTCGTCTGTGTTGGAGGTGAAGTGGAGTCCCCTGGGGTCCCATTCCAAAGTCACCCTACTCTTGCTGACTAGGGTGGCGCCTTCCCCCTGCCAGCCTGGTCTACACTTGCAATGAGTATAGAATGATCTATCAGTTTCCATGAGCTTTCCATTAGCTTTCGTGACTGCTCCGACAAGCCGCCACCCTCTGGGCGGTCTGAAGTGATGAAATGTATTGACTCATGGTTTGTAAACCTGAAGTCTGCAGTGAAGGAACCAGCCTAGTTCTTCCTCCTCTGACACCAGCGAGGAGCCTTCCTGACTTTATTTTAGCTCCCAGTGGCTGCTGGTGTGCCTTGGCACACAGCTCCACCACTCTGGCCTCTGCCCCTGCCTTCACATGACCTGCATTTTACATCAGCGCATTAATCTATTCTTATAGGGACACAAGCCATAGCATTTAGGGCTCATCCAAGGATCTATAACTAATGCTGTCACTACTCTATTTACAAACAAGGTCATGTTCTGAGATTTTCATGGTTGTGCGTTCATTTCATCAAGGTAGTAGGTTCATAGTCTAACCCTGTGCCCGGGGAAGTTCTGGATTCATCTTGGTCACGGCTCCTCATATGCTGAGACTGCAGTATGCTGGATGATAGTCCACTCGGAGCCATCATGGAGGACACAGATGAGACATCTTGTCCGTTACTTTTCTCATTGCTATGACAAAATACCCAGATGAAGCAACTTGAGAGGGGAAAGGCTTATTTTTGCTCATGGTTTCAGCCTATCGCAGTGGAGAAAACACGGCAGAGTTCATGGTGGCAGGAGCTTGTAGCCTAGTTGTTAAGTGGGTGGCCAGACCAAGAAGCAGAGAACAAAACAAGAGACAGGACTGGGCTCTAAACCGTAAAGTTCATCCTCTAGTGGCCACACCCTGTAGGTATGCACCCTCTTCTAAAGACTTCATAAACCCTTCAAACAGAGCCACTGCTTAGGTACCAAGTGCTCAGAACATGAGTCTATGGGGACCACCTTGCACTGGAACCATAGCAGAGGAGAGCCAGTGTCTTCTGCTTCACTGCATAGGGTCTAGGTTTCTCTGGAGATTGGATGTAGCTTCTGCACTGCGGGGTCCCTGCTCAAGGGTCTTCTGCTAGGCCTCTGCCTCTAGGGAAGCCCTGTATGGTTTATGTGAGAGACCAGAGAAGTCTGTTACCACTGAGCTGAGCTTCCGGTGGACAGTTCCCATCTAGGACTGAGCAGAACTGGACACAGAGGCATGCCTGTTCCTGGGGGGTGGGGGGAGTGGGGGGAGGAGTCTTCTTAAGGAGGACTCTCACTTACCTGGCTGAGAGCTCTGGAGCAATACCACCTCTGCCCTCAAACCCCCCTCCCCATCTGACTGTAGCCACCCTCTCCACCCTGGTCTCCACCCACCCTCTCTCTCAGGCTCATGGCATCTTTTCTTCTAATCTCCTCCTTGCCTATCCGGACTAAGCTAAAGATAAACGCACCTCAGCCCGAGGTCCACTCTGAAGAGCATTCTAGGCTGCTCCTCTCTCTCCTACAGCAGTGAGCTGTTCCACCACCCACCTGTGCTCCCCTGCTGCCCTGGGGTCACCTCCATGCCCTCAAGCTTGCTCTGCTTAGAGGGGAACCCAAACAGACACAGCAGAGATCCTGTTCAGAGGGACCTTGGATACCCTCTTAAGCGACAAGACACTATTTATAATGTGAGTCATAAAAACACAGACCCGGACACAGGGCACAACCTCATGCTCCAGATGGGATGCCGGGCTCCGGGAAGACTCATGCTGTCTTCGAGGGGGAGGGGCTGTGTCACTTTAACTCTTCAGTCTTCTGCCCCATACAGTAGCTTGCCTACTTGTTTCTTCCACCCTTCACTGTGGGTTCCCCGTTCGCTCAGCCTACTCTCCTCCCTGTCTTAGTGTCAGCTATCCAAGCCTGGCTCCCATCTACCATCAAACCCAAGCCTGAGGCAAGCTATCTCCCTTCACTGCTTTCTTATTTGGGGTACTCTTGCACCTCCTCAGTCCAAGGCGATCTGGGATGGGCTTTACCTCCACCTGGTCATCAGCTCCTCCTGTCTCCATGTGCCTGTTCTCACTTGACACCGAAATCCAGGGTCAGTCGCTGGAGGCTATCGGCAGCTCTGGATCCTTGTTATGTCCAGGCTGTATTCATTGTCCCTTTGTTTCCAGAGATCATTGGGAGTTTGGGACTTAAATGGTCACCATTGCCTCCCCGCCCAGAGCTATTCATGGCACTTCTTAGCAAGTTTCTTACCTGGAATGTGGTTTTTCATCATGCTTTGAAGCCAGCTCATACTGGCTCCTGAGAGCCATGCTAAATTCTCAGGAGTGTTTCAAGCTAGTTTGCTTTGCATTGGGAGCTTGAAGCTGCCAGTGGCTAGGGTATTGATGGCCTGGATAGGAGAACCCAGCAAGCTGAGGCCTTCCTGAGCCCACAGACACACTGCTGCTTATAGCCACATGCTAGCATGGATATAATAAATAGGAAGGTACTCCCGAGGCTACCCTTGTACCCATTGCATTGATTTGCTCAAAGAAGGCCCAAGGAATGTAGAAGGGGGTGAATGCACCTGCTGAATGTTCCAGGTACTGACTGTCTGTAACAAGACACCCCAAACTTAATGACAGAAACCAACATTTTTGTTATACCTAGAGCTCCTTGGATTGGAATTCCAGGCATATCATAGGCAGGCTAGGCTGAGGGACACGAGACCAATGGACCTTACCATGGCCTCTCTTGTCAAGGAGAAAAGCCACAAAGGGTTTGTGTCACGTTTGAAAACCACCACACCAAGTATGCCAAGAAGCTACATATTTTGAGCACTTCCTGTGTACCAGACATTTGGCATACTTTAACTCAACTTCCCAGGTACTAAGGTTTGCTTTGCAGACAAGGAAACTGAGAAAGGCTAAGAAAGGTCCCTAAAGTCCCAAAGCGTCATTTATTGTGATTCTTCTCTGAGGGTTATACAGAGGGCACTGTGGCTTTTGTTGGACTGGGGGCAGAGAAATGGCTAAGGCAATGTGCTCGGCCAGGCTCACGTGTAGCCCTGGTGCACCCTGGTGATCGCCATCTGGGCTCAACTAGGAGCCTTCTCTTCTCTGTTCCTAAAAGTCAGTCAAGGCAGCCGGGGCTGCTCACGCTGAGTCACTGTTCTGGTCCAGGCTAATTCTGCTTCATAACCTCGTAACTGAAGCCAGTGGTGCAGAGGACTTTAAATTAGCGATACAATTTCAACCCAATTGCTAAACTGCCTAAATTATCAAGTTTGCTCATTGCAACTTGAATGCATGCATAATTAATTTTTCTAAAGTCTGGACTAAAAGCTGCTGAAATCAGATCTTTTTTTCTTGAATTAGATTCAAATGTCATAGGAAGTCTTTGGTGTGATGATGTAACCCTGCACTGCACAGCAGCTTCAAGAACTGTTACTGAGATGCTTCTTTGGAAGGGGGTTAGATGAGATAAGGAATGCAGCTATTTTTAAATTGAAATATGTTTTTGCTAACTGAAAGATGGCTGGACTCTTGATGGCAGCTATGAATTGTAGTGTTGTCCTGATTATGGGTAGTTTTACCAGTATTGATAGATTTGTTAGCTAACGTCTGTCAGAAGTTGAGTTTCCTAAAGACAGGGGTAGCTGTCTGTTCCCCCAATTGTTTGTATTTTCACTATGGGGACTAAATGACAGGCAGCACATAGTAGGTGCTCAGCCAGTGTTAGGTGAGTGTCTGCATTACAGAATGGGACCCTAAGAGCAACCCTACAGGTTAGCATGTTCAGCCTTATCTGGGAGATCAGGACAGTTAGACTGAGGATGCCACTGACCTTCCAAGGAGTCCACAATCAGGACCTGTGACAGTCAGGACCTGAACCCAGATTAACAACAATCATTATTTTTGAATCTTGGGTGTTGAGATTATTACATAAATCATCATGTAGTATGTGTATATGAGTGTGCCAGTCAATATGGATTCTGAACTCGGGTCTCCTGGAAGAGTACTAGTTGCTCTTAACAGTTAGTTATTGCTCTACAGTACAAATTTTGTACACACACACACACACATAAGTATATGTATATTATATATGTGTGCGTGACATATGTGTGTGCACACACATGCATGTGTACATGCATGCATGCATGCTTGTGTAAATGAGTGTAAGCACATGTGGAGTTAAGACTTCCTCAGGTGTTGGCTCTCGCCTTCCACCTTGCCTGAGACAGTCTCTTTGTTCTTTGCCAATGCATGTGCCCAGCTGACTGACCCTCATGCCTGCAGAGCTCCTCCTGCCTCAGCCCCCATGTCTCTGTAGGAGCACTGTGATTACATAAACAAGGTACTGTGTCTGGGCATTCAAACTCATGTTCTCATGTGAGGCCATCAAGCCATGTTCCCAGCCCAAATCCAGATTCCCAGCCCCTGCTCTGCCATTTTCCTTAGGTATCTTAAGAATCTCAACACTACAAAGAAAGAATATTAAAAGTGATGGGAGAGTGTTGTCTTCTGAGAGACTCTACACAGCAGCTGACTCATACAGATACAGACACCCACAGACAAACAGTGGATGGAACTTTGGGATTCTTCCTGAAGAACAGGAAGAAGGATTGTGGGTCCCAAAGGGGATAGAACTCCACAGGAAGACCAACAGAGCCAACTAATCTGGACCCTTGGGGCTCCCAGATACTTAGCCACCAACCAAAGAATATTCATGGACTGGTCCCTTACACATATGTAGCAGACGTGCAGCTTGGTCTTCATATGGGTCCTGAACAACTGGAGCGGAGGCTATCCCAAAAGATGTTACCTGTACGTGGGCTATGTTCTAGCTGGGCTGCCTTGTCTGGCCTCAGTGGGCGAGGAATCGCCTAGCCTCGAAGAGACTTTAAGTGCCAGAGAAGAGGGATACCCAGGGGGGGACCCAACCCACAAAAAGGAGAAGGGGAGGGGGGAGGAGAGAAAGATTGTGGGAGGGGTGACTGGGAGACAGGCAGTGAGCAGGGTATAAAGTGAATAAGTAAAAATATAAATAAATAAATAAATAAATAAATACCAGACACAAAAGCTCATTGGTGATGAGTTGAGAATCCACTCAGTCTGACCCGATGGTCATAGAGATAGTTTTTAGATTAAGATATCTAAATAAGATAAAGAAGTCTGGGTCTGCTTACTCTGCAGTAACCCTGTACAGTGGGACAGCCTGTGAGGATGAAACTATGTCTCACTACATGCTAATAAAGCATAGTTGTGTGTGGCTGATGCCGACTTGAGAAGGTCCTGGTGTAACCCAGAAAGGGAGTCTTTTTGATTAACAAAATTGAGCTTGTCTCAGTTTAAACAGCGGTCATGTATAGCTAGTAAACTCTTGCTGGGTATTGCAGTTCTGTGGCTTAAGGGGATTAAGCAAGACATTTAAAAATAATTTTATTCAGTCCTCCTTAAAGACAATTCTATTTCGTTTTACAAAGATTTCAGGCCCAAGAGGAAAAAACAAACAAACAACAAACAAACAAACAAACAAACAAACAAAACACTTCCCAGGGGCCAGAGTCCAGTCTTAGGCCTGGGCTAGGACCAGAGACCTGCTTCCCGGACTGCTTTTTTCTCGGTCTAGTCTTTACTGCCTTATTTTCCAGCTTCCAACAGCCTACATATTGATGCGCACGCACGCACGCACGCACGCACGCACGCATACAGGCACGCAAGCACGCACGTAGACACGCACCCACGCACACGCTTCTTTTCATTTTTGGCTGACTGTGTTTGCATCATTATTTGTACTTTGCTGATGAACCAATGAAAGAAAGCTCGAGAAGAAAGGAAGATTAAGTCTGTTCTGCCTAGGAGCCTGTGCGCCGCTGCCCCTGCGTCGGTGGCCTGTGCACCACTGCTTTACCTCACTTGGCTGCTGCTAGGGATCCACACCACACCTCCGTGTTGCCAAGAGGCGGAGTGGTTTGGGGAACAGACAGTAGGCACCTTTGGGTTCCCTCACTGCCAGGCACAGCTCGCATCAAGACATCCTGTCTGTGAAGTGATGTTATCCCCACTCAATTCAGACCCAGAAGGACCTGTATGGGGCAGGGATGAAAGCTAAAGTCTGGCTGAATGCAGGTTTGGGCTCATCATCTTGTGACGGCTGCTCCTGGGTGGCTACTGCTCAAGAGGAGACAGGAGGTCCTGCCTGCCAGGCACAGGAATGTCTCCCAGAGCAGCAGAAACCAGAAGATTAGTGGCGCATGATGACAAGTCCGGAGGAAAGATAGGACCCAGGTCAATGAGGGACTAACCTGTCCTTGTGTCACAAAATATGTTTTAATAGATTTTAAAGTAAGTAGAAAAGAGCATGTAGGCTCGTGTGTGTGTGTGTGTGTGTGTGTGTGTGTGTGTGTGTGTGTGTGTGTTCGCGCAGGACAGGTGAAGGATCCCAGGAAGGCAAAAATATCTAGACCCACTTGTCATAATGTGGCCCTCTTTAAATGGCTCAAATTGTGTAGTTCATTGGCCCAAATTTTCTTACTGGTGTTTAGGGAATTGTATATCTTCATTGGCTTATTTTTAAACCAATCACAGTGAGGGAAAATGGAATGACACATGATTGACTGGGATAATGCACCCGTCCCCCATGCAGCAGGGTTCCCATGCAGTGGGAGGGTGATCCCAGTCAAATTCAGAGTCTGTCTGAGATTTGGGAGAGGCGCTGGAAGGCCGTCTGTGGGGCTCTACCCAGCTAAAGCAGTGGCAGCAGAGATCACTGGAGCTGCTCGGTGTAAGCAGGAGACTCCTTTTGGGTCGGCTGTCTAAACTTGGATCTTGAGGGAAAGACAAGCGCTTGTAACACAAGCAGCAGAGTGCTCACTTAGGGTAAATGTTTGTCATCTACTTAGGGGTAAATAAGAATGAGAAGACAGCTTAAACCTCATCTGATCGCTTCTGGTCTTTTCTTGAAAATTATTATCATATTAAAAAAAATAGAACAAACCTGAATACCCTTTATTTATATACAAAACAAAAGGACAGGAATTTGAATCATCTTATAAAATGTGTACACATTAAATAGCAGTGAATTCTCTTCCTCATGAAGCCTGGACTCATTAGTCTTTGTTTAGATGAACCTTAGTGTTGATGGCTTTGTGGACCAGTTTAACCCTCCCTTTACCAGGCCTGTTGTCTTAACATCTGAGATCTTGAGCATTTTCCTCTTGTTGAGGTGGAGCACCGTCAGAGTAGAGCAGAGTGGTTCGGAGGCCTGCAGCAGCTTCCAAGGTATGCGTGCACAGATGTGCATGCATGCATGCAGATGTGTACTTCAAAGACATGCATGCATGCATCCTTTCCATTTGCACAGGAGGACTCTGGGCGGCCTGCAGGTTTGAGACACTGGCTGACAGGTGACCCTCACTGTTGTACAAGGCCCTTGCTCTTTGTCACAGGGAATGCTTCTTGGGGAGGTGGCTATGAAAGGTGATGGAGAGGAAATGTCAAGTTCCCTTCTCAGCCGTGGCTTGGGTCACTCACACAGCAGACAGCAAGGTGCAGTTACCCAGAGAAACGCCAAGTGCAGTGGTTTGGGGAACAGACATGCTTTGAAAAGGTGAACACTGTGCTTTTCTTATATAAAGGGGAAGACAGAAAGGTGCTCAAGCCACCTGTTTGGCTTGAAGCTGGTAAAGTCATATCAGTGCCCGAGAAGGCTCTAACCTCAGAAAGCAACATTTGGGACAGTTTGTCTCCAGTACATGGAGGATGAAACAACAAACAAACCACCACCAGCAACAACAACAACAAAAACCCCATAGTTTGGGGTAGCAGGTTTAGAGTCAGCCCAGCTGTTTGAAGTTTCTCTAGCATTTTCACTCTTTGTCTGTATAACAGGGTTAAACGGAAAACACTTTCTTGTTGGGTCTGTGGTGGGGGATTCTCCGGAGGCATGGGCTATTGGAGCGGTTACACCTTACGGCTTGCAGTTTGTCAAGAAAGTCTATCCTGGTTGCTACTTGTATTAGGTTTAAGGGAAAGCTACTGTCTTCTAAATGTGTAGCCCAGGCTGTCCTCAAACTGTGACCCTCCTACTTCTGCCTCCTTTAGCAAAGCCAGACAGCGTGTGCCACCACAGCAGCTACTGTCTTCTAAAATTTGGCTCACCGCCTACCTCTTTCTGATGAAAAGCCATTTACTTTGGGTCCTGGGGAGATGGCTCCCAGTGATAGATAGCCTGCTGTCCAAGTGTGGTGAGCTCAGGTTGGATTCTTAGCATCTAGGTAAACTTTGAGTTGATAGTGTGTCTATAATGTCCTGAATGCTGGAAGGCAGAGACAGGAGGACCTGTCTCAAGCTAGCTGAGTTGATTAGTGTTGGTTTTCATGAGAGACGCTGTCCCCCAAAAAATAAGGATGTGAGGGCTGGCGTGATGGCTCAGTGGGTAAAGGTGCTTGCTGCCAAGCCCAGTGACTTGAGTTCGACCCTCATATGGGAGAGAACCAACTCCACGACATTGTCCTCATAGCTCCTCATACGTGTCTCATCCACATAAGTCATGCACACTAATAATAAGGTATAATAAGGGGAGTGAGATAAAGATACCCAGGATTAAACTCCAGCCTACACAGGTGCGTGTACACACACACACACACACACACACACACACACACACACACACACAGAGAGAGAGAGAGAGAGAGAGAGAGAGAGAGAGAGAGAGAGAGAGAGAGAGAAATAAAGGGCATTTGGGGACTACACTTGGGAGCACAGAGTCCTGACACAGGATGATTTCAGCTGGAAGTCTGGCCGTCAGTGTCCGACTTCAGGCCCCATTGAACACAGCAACTGAAGGCTCCGGGCTCTTCCTTGAATAGATGTCTGACTTTGGGCAAGTGAACTTATCATCTGTGAAATCTATTTTTTCCTTGGTAAAAGAGGAAGCTGTGCTGGTTGGATTGATGGAGCCTTAGGTTAAGAGGACAAAAAAAAAAAAAAAAACAGGGGAAATGGCCACGGACTCCATAGATCGCCAGGCCATGTTAGAATCTCCACCGCACACCTTGACGGTATCTCCTGCACCTGCCCCGTGTGGATGCTTTTGAATGGTGGTGCAGAGGCCTCCTGCCTAGACAGCCTCTCCGTGCAGCCACTCATGAGTGGTCAGGAGTTTCTCTGAGTCTGGAGAGCCCCTGGGATGCTCTGCTTCACACCGGCTTCATTCCAGATGGTTCCTGACTAACTAGAAGAGTGAGTCAGAGGTCAGGGAATGGTGCTTGTCCTAACCCCTTCAACCTCATTTGTAGCTGCCAATCTCTGTGTCCGGTACACAGGACTGTTTTCCCAGCCTCTCACCTCTGAGCTTGGTGTGCAACCTCTGCTGAACTGGAGCACCCTCGTTGGGGTAGGAAAGGCAGGTCCCAGCCACTGCCCGGTCTCCATCTCCATAGCTTACTCAGAGAGGAAGCCCAGGAGTCAGGATGGGCTCAGAACAGCTTATGGGCATCTAGAATTAGACTCTCGTCTCCCAACCAACCCCGCAGTGGTAATGATTACGCTTTCAGAGCTGAGTTGCACATGCTTTCAGTCACGGTGCCTCGGCTGTTCAGTGACGAGATCATACAAGGATGTATGTTGAGAGGCCTGACATCCTAGGGGTCTACTCAGGAAAGGAGTCTTCACACTTGGGCATCTCCAGCTCTCTCAACACCCTTCTTGCTCCCAAGGCGAGTGGAATGGGGTCTTCGGATGCTCTTCCCGTGACCTCTCAGCTGGTTTGGCTCTCCAGAAAGCAGAGTGGGAAAGCCTGTTCTCCACAGGAAACGTTTAGGTCGCCATGAGGTGAGCTCTGGGTGTGGCTGCATCCAGGTGTCGGGGAGCTGGGGCTATCAGCCGCGCCGTTTTTTTCCTCCTCCCTCTGAAACAGCAGCGCTTATGAAGCTTGCAGTGAGGAAGCCTTTGAAGTACAGCCATGTGTATCATGTGACTCAAGCTAACTGTATAGATGGGTAAACTGAGGCACGGAGTTAGGTGACTTACTGCACAGATAGAAACAACTAGAAGATTTGAACCCAGGGTTTGAGCTACCGACACTTCATCCTTAGTGAACCTGGAAGTCAGATCTTTATTTTGTCATAATGTTCCTTTCAGTTAAATCTCTCCCCCACCTTCTGTTTTGGAGCAATGTCATACTGTGTAGCCCTGACTAGACTGGAACTTCCTATGGAGTTTAGGCTGACCTTAAACATTTAGTTATCCTCCTGCCTCTGGCTCCCAAGAGTTGGCATACGCCATCACACCCAGCATAATTCACCTGCTTCAAGAGTATATCCTAATGGACCTAATAATTCACAGATCAGTGTGACCGTGACCACCACCACCACCATCATCATCTGCTTACATTTCACCATCCTCAAACCCCACAGCCATTCACAGCCATTCTATACTCATCCAATCACCACAGGCCTTAACTGTCCCTCTGTGTTCCTCTGACCACCCTGTCCCTGGAATCTACCACCCTCCTTTCTGGGTTTGTCCATTCTTGATGATTCCTATAAACAGAGCAAGACAGTGCAGTCCTCCATGGCTGGCTTCTTTCCCCCATGTTTCCAAGGTTCACTGCTGATCCGTGCCCTCGCCCTTGGTGTGCATTGTCCCTTCGGCCGGGTCTGCAGTGAGCACCCCCTTGATCATTCTCCCGAAGACCCCAGCTTTGCTGTGTCAGGCATGTCCTCACTCAGGAGTTGGGATTCCTGGTGTAATCCAAGTCGTTACCTGTGCTATGTCCTTCAACGAGCCTTGCAGCTCCTCCGACCCTCGGCTTTTTATTCTGTGAAATGGGCCCACTCTGGCTTCCTCATGTGACTCAGAGGTCTAGAGGAAAGCACTGGAGAATGTCTCTCTAGTCTGTGACTGGACTGTGGCCCGAATTCTAAGTCACTGACTTCCAGAGGCCTTGTTGCTGCTCATATCAGACTGAAAGACTCAAGGGCTTCATTACACATACTAGAAAACCCTGAAGGACAGAAGTTGCACAGGGAACTGAGTTCCAGAGAGGGAGAAGC
Organism: Arvicanthis niloticus; assembly: GCF_011762505.2. Taxonomy (NCBI): domain Eukaryota; kingdom Metazoa; phylum Chordata; class Mammalia; order Rodentia; family Muridae; genus Arvicanthis; species Arvicanthis niloticus. The sequence goes on from NC_047662.1 coordinate 97,413,672, forward strand.
TTTACCCAATGGTTGGAGCTGCCTTCCCTGTCTTCGTAATGGCTTCTCTCCGGAACTGCGGTTTGTTCTCTGCCCAGCCTCCCCACCCTGTGGCTTCTGCCTTTCTCCCCTGCACTGCCTCCTCTTCCTCCCTGTTCCCAGCGGCTCTCTTCCTGCCTGCGGTGCCTCCCACCCCAGCTCTCTCTGTCTGCTTTACAACCACCCGCCCACCTCTTGTTTAACATCCCCATTCTTTCCTGCTAGAAGACAGTATTTGAACAATTAGGATAATTGCAGTTTTTTTTTTTTCTCTCCCACAATTCTGGCCAAAATATACCAACTTTTCCCGGAACTGGAGCAGAACACAGAACACCAGCATCACAGAAGAAGCCAAGATCTTAGATGGGTAACAGAGGCCTTGGGGGTCAGGTGTCTTTCCTCAGCTTACGTGACTCACAGGGATTGAGCCCTGCAGGGCTGAGCTGAGCCTGCTGCTGGCTGTTCTGTACACGCCGTTTGAATTTCCGAGGCAAGACCAGACCTCGGGATCTCAGTATCCTAGGACCAAGTCCGGCTCCTCCCACTGAGTCCCCCTTCTCCACCCCTCCCCATGTTCTTCAGCTGCACAGCAGATGGGGCAGCACATCTCCACTTCTCCTGTGTATCTCACTCTCAGGGTGAAGATGGACTTGGCCTCCAAGACACAAAGTATGTTTGGATCCTGGTCCTCCATTTCCCTATAGCATTTTGAAACTAGACTCCTCTGTGCCCCAGGTTTCCTATCTAAAACTGGAGAAGGGGACTGTGACAGACAGAATAATGGCCCCCAGAGAGGGCTCCATCCTGAATCCAGATCTGTGAATCTATTACACAATAAGAAAGGGCTATGCACACATAAGGACACAGGGACCTGGACCAGGAGCGTGCGCCTGACAGTCTGGGCGAGCTCCATGCAGCCCCAGGCTCCTGAGGAGATAGACAGGAGAGCTGAGTCCGGGAGGATGGTCGTAGCAGAAGGCTGGGCCAGTGCTAAGAAGACAGGGCTACTACAGTGTTCTGTGAAAGTGGATGAACGGGCTGCCTCCAAGGCAAGGCTCACCTTCGGCTTCTAGAAGCTGGGAAAGTCAGAAAACTGTTTTTTTTTCCAGAGCCAGCACTGCTAACACCTGTATCGTAGCCATTGAGACCAGTGTGGGACTTCGGACATCCAGAATTTTAAGACCATCGTAGGTTCTGTTTAGTCAAAGACTTTAGTCATGAAGGCTCAATTAGAGCAGCTTTGCTTCACAAGAGAATTGAGAAGAAGGATCGAAGGAGACACCCTCATCCCGCACCATCGGCATCGTCTTCCTCAGTGATGCGTTCATGACAAGCACTGATCCTATGTCCACACACTGTCCCTCCAAGACTGAATTTCCCATGAGGCTTCACTCTAGGCATTAGACATCCCATAGATTAGAACAAAAACATCCGGCATGGCCCAGCACACCAGTATCATTCAGGGTACCATGCAGCACACCAGTATCATGAAGGTTCTATGTGTATCACTTGCTCTGCTTTAGGTCACTGGGTTGAGATGGTTTATGGTAGAGCTACTATCAGGAAACGAATACAAGTCCCATATCCCAAGTGATTGCAAGGATTCAGGGAGTCACAACAGGTGCTTGAGGAGTGGCTGCTGTCTGTGTGCTCAGGAAATACCAGCAGTCATCATCACCATCAGCACCACCACCATCACCATCATCACCACCCTGTCTCCACCAACATCATCCCTCATTGCCATTATCCTCATCATCACCACCATCACTATCACCATCAGCACCACCATTAACAGCATATAGGATTTAGAGCCTCCCACCTGATTTGGAGGCTCTCACCCTCTCGAATCCCATCCTGGGGAACAACCTTACTCCGCCTGACACCGTCCTCCCTGCAGCCACCGACTCCTCCCTCCCCACACTCAGATGATTTTCCCAGAAGCCTTTGTGTGCCTGTATGTGTGCCTTTGTTTGTCCAGCTCCCACACTAGACCCTACATTCATCCCTCAAGAAGACCTTCAGTGTTCACAGAGTGTTTGAACTTGTTCTTAGCACAGGGGGTGAGGTTTATAAGACAGGCAAAAGTCTCTGAACTCGGGAAGAGTCCTTTCTGTTTCTATCGACAGAGACAGACAGGCAAATAGACAGATAAATTACAGCCAGTGGCAGAATACAACAAAAAAAGTGAGACGTGGGCTGTAGGCAGGGGGCATCCAGTGGGAAGCGTCAGTTGGGTGGAGGAGAATGGAGAATCCTCAATGAGATAATATCACGATGACCCAGAGGTGAGGAGGGAGTGAGCCGTTACAGACATCTACAGGAAGGACCTTAGAGGCAGAGGGAAAAGCACATGCAAAGGTCCTCAGGCTCCGTGTTTACTATAGATTGAGTGGTGGCCTCTAAACGTGATGCATGATGTCCTATGTGCCAGTATCCAAGTGTGAATGTGCACCCTTGTTTGAAACCATGTCCTCGGAGCCCTGCTCAGTTAAGGAGAATGGCATGGAGGTGTCCTTGCTCCTGTGTGGCTGCTGTTCCCCAGAAAGGGAGAGGAGGCACAGAGGCAGAGACCCACTGGGCACAGCACCTTAACCACAGGATCTAAGACTGAAGCCAAGGGATAGAGAACTGCCAGAAGTCACCAGAAGCCAAAGAAAGGTCTGACCACTCACTCCCAGAGGCTGTGTAGAGAAAGACTCTGCCAACATCTTGGTCTGGCATCCAGAACCATGAGAGAAGGCGTTTCCATCACTAAGCACCTCAGATGGGGTCACCTATAGGGCCAGGACTAATGGTGTGCTGAGGCCCGAGAGACTCAGAAAGACGGCAGACAATGCCTCCCTAGGGCAGGCACTATGGGGCCTTTATGAGCCATGCTATGGTCTGACAGTGGCCTGACTGGTATAGGGCTGATCGTGACCTTCCTGGTTTCCATGACAACTTGTCTAGATCATGGCCCACGGCTGGCCCAGAGCACATGCATCTTATCCCCCGCCCCCTCTTGTATCCTTGGACTGTATGTAGCTTGAAATACAAGAGCTCCAGGAAGGATGAAGAAAGAATGACTGCCCCAGAACACATAGCACTCCCAACAGTGACTACATCAACCAGTGCGTTAGGCTGGCAAGATGGCTTACTGGGTAAAGGTGCCACCAAGCCGGAAAACCTATGTTTGAGTTCTTGGAGCCACATGAGGGAAGGAGAGAACCAACTCCCACAGGTTGTCTTTTGATATCCTTCCACGTGCCGTGGTGAGCCCCCAACACTAAATAAATAAATTAAAAGGTACATTCTTGGGGGCTGGAGAGATAGCCCAATTGGCAAAGAGCCTGCTGTCCAAGCCTGAGGACCTGAGTTTGGATCCCTAGCACCCAGGTGAAGCCAGGTAAGGCAGTGCTGGCTTGTGACCTTGGAGCTGGGGTGGGGTCAGTCAGGGCGGGGTCAGAGGATCTCTGGAGCACACTGGCTGGCCAGCCTAGCCAAGTCAATGGCTCCAGGCTCAGTGAGAGAGTTTCTTTCAAAAGATAAGGTGGAAAAGGATTGAGGAAGACACCCGACCTCAGCCCTGGACCTCCATATACATATCCGTCCATAGGCTTACATAAACACATGCATACACAGAGAGAGAAGAAGGGGAGACAGAGAGAGGGGAGAGAGAGAAGAGATTATTTCCTTGGGATTTTTGCTTTGTGTTTGCGAGAAGATCCTTTATGCCTCAAAACTTGGTAGTCAGTTATTTTGTATTTTGACTTTAGCACGGTACATTTCCCTCCCAAGCCAAGGGGGGGACGACTTTCCTATTCTCAACATGGCTGGTGTAGCTTGTAGACCCTCTTCCCATCCCTCCTCCGTGAAGCCGGATGTCTGTGGGCACGTTATTACGGAGAAACATTGATTTTGCTGAGCGTCATATGTCTTCTGTTTGAGGAAATGAAAATCATGACAAATGGAAAACCATTTTTCACACTGACTTTGTATTTTGATTTTAAACGTGAGTCCTGGAAAACGGGACCCCAATTTTCAGTGAATCACTTGCCTCCCTGTGACAGAGCAGTTTATGCTGAAGGAGGCCTTAGGAGGCTCCCAGAGAGCAGGACGGCGATGGATGCTCGCAATTCTCGCGCGTTTTGCAGCATTTTGGCCCAGCAGCGGGAAGGCTCTGGTGTCATCGCAATGTGGGGACCAAGCAGCCTCTTTCGCACAATCATGCCGAAGGACACAGATTCAGCTAGACATCCAATGGACCGAGACAAACCAAGATGAGTGTCATTGAGGAGGGGACGGATGAAGAACCATGCCACATGATGCCATGGCAACAGAATCCGAGCTGGAAACTTCTCTCAGGCAGCTGGTAACCTCGGTCAACCTGTTCAGCCTTTCTGGGCCGTAGGGTCTTCTCTCTCAAGTGGGGATAATTGTCCCATGTGACCCACCTCCCTGGACTGCTGTGTCTTCCCCAGGAGATAATGGAGAAAGTACTTCATTGACTGTGAAGGGCTCTTCATACGCTCAGGATAATTGCTGTGCAGACGAGAGCTGTCATTGTGGAGTCTGTGATTTCTCAGAGTAACTAGAGCTTTTGCCAGTCACCCCTGTGTGCTTGCCACTGGGCCTCAGCTTCCCAAGGGTGTAATATTTATCTCTTATGGCAGCCCTAGAAAGCAGGCACTCATTCCACACACCCATTTTGCAGACTAGGAAACTGAGGCTTAAAACGCTAAGGTAGTTTGCTGAGGGTCAGATCCAGAGCAAGGTGATATTCAGCCTGAATGTCATGTGACTTAAGAAGTCTGAAGGTCTGATTCAGCTCCTTCTTTATTATGGGATCCAGGGGTTTCTTGTGCAAGCTTTCTGCTAAAGAGTGGAAACATCTTGTAGGAAGGTGAGGCCCAGAACCCAATCCCATGGCTCCTTTTCCTCTGAAGCTGCCAGCTTCTCATTTGCTTTCTCTGCCGCTTGCCCTGAGAGAATGTCCTCTCCCCAAATCATTCAACTAGGGTCACTTTGGTTGCCCAATAGAATGTGGGGTTTTGTTTTTAATCTGAGATTAAACAACAAGCATAAAATGTGTCAAAATTGGGAAAATTTAGATGTTGTTTTTATTTTAAATGTTGTTTTAATACTATAGCTGTTTTAAAGTATGTGAAGGAGGCATGTGTGCCGAGGAAGGTGGTGTTCTCTTCGGGGATGATGCTCAGAGCAGTAGAGGTAAAAGCAGACCATGTCGCTGCATTCAAATGTGGGGGTGGGAGAAGGCAAACGTGGGGAAATATTAATAATTGCTGAAAACATAGCAGGTATATGAGGGGTTTTAAATCATTTCTTTTAGTGTGTGTGTGTGTGTGTGTGTGTGTGTGTGTGTGTGTGTGCATGCGTCTGTATATGTGGACATTTGTCTTTGGGTGTGTGCCCATCCATATATGCACACAGAAGCCAGAGGAGAAAGTACATGGGGTCTCTACCATATTCACGTATTCACATAAGACAGAGTCTCTTGCAGACTCTGGAGATGGACTGGTGGCCAGCAAGTCCCAGTGATCTTCTGTCCCTGTCTGCACAGTGTGGGGGTTGCGGGTATTACAGACATGCTAGGCCAAGCCTAACTTTTACATGAGTCCTGGGGATTCAAACTCTGGTCTCCATGCTTGTACAGCAAGCATTCTTACCACTCACCTGTCACCACAGACCAGATGTAAGTTTTAGTTGTGTTATTCTTTCTACTTTTTGACTTCAAACCTTTTTTCAATAAAATGCAAGCGGCAAAGTAGCACTAAATCTGGTGTTTAGGGAAGATGGACACTGACAAACCATCACTTGTGAGACAGGTGCTAGACCAGGCTCACCTACTCTTACTTGTTCTCACAGGCTGCCTACAAGTAGACATTGCCCCTCTTTTACAAATGGGCACAAAAAAGCATGGAGAAACAAATGACTTGTAAAGGTCACACAGCAGGTGAGCCGTGAACTGAGGTTTCTGTGCCGATCTGTTCTGGCTTGGGAAATGTTCAGCTGCACCCCAGAGAATCCTCCTCCTTCACCAACGTGAAGGTGACCCTTCATTGTCTGAAGCTCTCATAAAGGGGGCGCATACAAAAATCCCTTTTTGTAAGCCAGGAAGAATCCTGAAGACCCATGTGAGCATTCACAATCGGGCCTCCAAACAGAAGCAAGCAAAACTTGGGAACTCCAGGACCCAAAGCCACACTGAAGGGTGGTCCAGAGACCTCACAGGAAGGAAAGTTCTGGAAAGATAAATGCTGACATTTGACACCACAGGAGCAACCGTTTGAAAAGACACTTCCAACCAAAATTGACTTCGCAAAAATCAATATTGAAAAATCAGACTTTCCAATGAAATATCAGTTTGATGTTTATTGACTTGGGCAAATGTTGGCATTTTCCAGCCCAGCATTCAAATACTACAATTTCTGAGCTAGCCTAGACCCCCAAGATTACCATGTTTCCTGCTGATGTCTCTGTTGGGCTCTGCTTTACTTGTAGCTTCTGCTATGTCCGGCAGGCCCTTCTTCCACAGTTCAGGTTTCTAAGTCTCTCGCACATCTTGCTTCTGTGGCACAAAGCCTAATTAAAATTTTCATTTAAAAATAACCAGACTCTTACTTTATTAAATAGGAAACAGATATACATAGAGGAGGGGCTTGCCTGGAGTCAGAGTCAGGGGCCCAGCTGGGTACTGCCCTTTTCTCTGCTCTCACCGGTCAAGTTCAAGATCCAACAAACACAGTGCCTCCAGAGAGCAATGGCTTGCCCATCCACCGGGTGGCGAGGCGGGGCTGTGTTCAGCAGACAGCAGGGCTGTGTGGGAGGTGGGCGTGGGGGCCCTTAGAAGGAAGTCTTTTGCCATGGTTTCAGGATGCCATGTTTTCCCAAAATGCGCTTTTGTCTGCTTAATTAAATACCGCACACAGCCCCCAATGGTTGTGATGTATCTCTCCCTAAGTCAAGGCTGCAGCAGAAAGGCTGGAAACCCAGTAATTACCCACAAGGAGCTCCTATTCTGAGGCCCCGGCTATTAAATTATTTGGAGGGATCCTGGGTAAAAAAGGTAGGGGCCCTTTGTAATGTCAGAGCCCAGAGCCTAGATCTGTAGTAATTATCCAGGGTGACTGCCTTGGGGACACAGGCCTCTGATAGACATAGGCAGAAGTCACTTGTTTTTTTTTTTAATGGCAAGGACATAAGTAGCAACTGTTCTTTTGAGCATTCCTTTATACTGGCCAGGCCACTCTTTTAGATGTATCTTTTTGCTTTAAGTCTAACGCACAGCCCAACTGAACAGATATTATTCAAGTTTTAGACAAGGAAACAGGGGGTCAAGCAGCTAAGGGATGACACTCAAGATCATTCAGCCTGGTTTCAAATCTGATGTACTTCTAACACTGTACCCAGACCCTGTCCCCATGCTTGCCAGCTTTGGTTCGACATCTGTGCCTGGTCCTTGACTCCCCCCCACCATCCCTGTGGAGGCTGGCTGTTAGTCAGAAGCTTCATTGACCCCTCATCCAGCAGCCCCATCCAGGTCTAGGCCAGATCCAGACTTCCAAGCAGCCCCGAGTCCTCTCTGTGAGCCTCTCTCTGGTCCACAGGGCCCCATCCTTACCCCTGTCATCAGCTCTCCTAAGCTGGATCGGGGCACCCTCCTCCCAAGGCCCTCGACCCCTTGTCCACTTTGCCTCTCTGAGCCGTGCTGCACCTTGCTCTTGAGACTCGGTCTCTCCTACCAGAACAGCAACTGTGCTTCCCTGGGTCTCTGTGGTCCCATATGCACATTGTCACCAATATGGTTTTGACTTGCAGCACAGTTTAAGCATTCAGACCCACGTGTCTAACAAACACTAGGGCATTTCTCTTTAAGGGGATCTGTGCAGGGAAACAGTTTAAAGTCTGCTTACACCATTTAGGTCAGTGGAGAAGTGAAGCTCCCAGTGGTTAGGTGGGACCTTAGGTGTAGGTTTAAGAGGAGACACACAGTCCAAGGGGTTGCTGATACCCAGCCCTGCATCCTACTGGTGAGAAGATTGAAAATGCCTACATTCTTAAGTAACACCAGTCACTGTGTTGGGATATAGAAAATGTGGCATGTCCACACTGTGACCCGTCACTTATCCAGCCCCCTTCCCTACCCAGAGCCTGCCCAGGAGAGTGCAGATCTCTGAACTGGAAAGGGTCACTGGTCTCCAGCTGTGGAACATAGTTCTGGCTAGTGTCCTCTCAGCACGCAGGTCCCGGATTAGAGTTATGAGTATCTGTTATGAACCAGCCCCATTATATCTGTTCCCCTTCTAGTTTGGGGGTCTGGATCTCACCTGGACCTCGATAGGGCTGCTGGCTGAAGGTCAGCCTTGGCAAGGATGAGAGGAGTTCAAGGACCAGGCATGGGTGTCAAACCAAAGCTGGCAGAGGTGGGGACAGAGTCTGGGTACATCTGCGGAGGGACATTGAAGAGCTGGACTTGAAGTTAGGCTGTGTGACCTTGAATGTCATCCCTCAGCAGTCTGAGCCTCTGTTTCCTTGTCTAAAGAATGAAACAATATCTGTTCAATTGTCATTAGACTAAAAGTAGCATAGGCCACTGAGAAGAAGCAACATGGCAGGAGAGGGAGAAGACATGGCGTAAAGGTCTAAAGACTTTTAAGGCAGAGTAGACCCAGACCCCATGCGTTTGTCATCCTTAGCTTCCTGTCACTGTGACAAATTCCTGAGGGCACCCAGTGAAGAGGAAGAAGGTCACCCTGGGGTGGTGACTCGGTCTGTGCATGCTCATCTTGCAGCATGGGGACCCGAGTCTGACTCCCCAGAATGTGTGTTTAAAAAATGGAGGTTCCCACACAGAGAGCTTGGTGGAGAAAGTGCTGGAAGCACAGGCATGAGGATTTGAGTTTGGATTAATAGAATCTATATTAGAGTTGGACACAGCAGCATGTGCCTGTAACATCGAGGCTGGGACAGAGACTGCTGGGTCCAGAAGGTTCGTTGCTCAGCCAGTCTAGCTGAAGCAGAAAGCTCCGGGTTCAGTGAGAGACCCCAATACAAAAAATAAGGATGAGAGGTGATCAAAAAAAAGACATCATGAGGTCAGTCTTCAGCCTCCATATGCACCTGCATGAGCAAGCACACACACACAGACATAGAGACACAGACACACACACACACACACACACACACATCTCCACATGCATCTCTACATACACACACATACACACACACAGGTTTCTGCATGCATGTGTACATACAGATATCTCCACATGTACACACACACACAAGGCCCTGAGCATGTGAAACATTCCAGATGTCCATAGCAGCCTCATAGGACCTTGTGAGTCCCTGAGGGGTGGAGAGGCAGGCAGTCTATAGCTTCGGTTTTATAAGTATCTATGAAGGTAACTTATCTCTTCAGAGCCACAGCTTCTGTGTGTGTTAAATAGACCCTGTAATGTCTTAGATTTCTGTGTGTCAGACACTGTGATGGTTAATCTTAGTTGTCAACTTTATGAGAACTACAATGACCTTGAAAATGGATCTCTGGGAATGCCCGTGAGGGATTATCCTGATTAGGTTAATCAAGATGGGAAGATATGCCCACTGTGGGTAGCATCATTCCCTGGGCTTAGATCTTAGACTGTATGAAAGGGAGAAAGCAAGTAGAGTTCTGCTTCCTGACTGTGGGCCTTTGGGCTCCTGCTTCCATGTCTTCCCTACCATAATGGGCTGGACCCTCAAACTGTGAGCCAAAATAAACCATTTGTCCCTTAAGTTGATTTTGTTAGGGTATTTTATCATAGCAACAGAAAAGTAACTAAGGCAGATAGGTGAATGGTGGCCAAAGAATGGGTCCAGTACATGAGGTGGTACCTAGCCTGGCCTGTGGGTCAGTTCTTTTCCAGATAAAAGTCTCACAGGGAAGTTGTTGGTTATCTCAAGAAATAGGCCACTCTGGGAGGGGTTGTCCAGGGTCAGAGAAGCTTCAAGGTGTCAGAGTGTCAGAGTAGATCCCTTTCTCCTTGTGCTGGCTTTCTATCCTATGTTAACTTGACACAAGCTAAAGTCCCTTTAGAAGAGGGAACCTCAGTTGAAGCAACGCAACCCAGACTGGTCTGTAGGCAAGCCTGTGGTGAATTTTGATCTATGATTGATGCTGGAGGACCCAGGTCACTGTGGACAGCGACATCCCTCAGGCAGATGGTCCTGAGTTGTGTAAGAAAACAGGCTGAGCAAGACATAGAGAGCAAGCAAGTAAACAGTGTTTGTCCATGGGCTCTGCTTCAGCTCCTGCCTCTAGGTTCCTGCCCTCCTTGAGCTCCTGCTATGAATTTACTCAACGATGGACTGTTACTTGGAAATGTAAACCCTTTCCTCCCCCAAAATCATGGTCTCTATTGCAAGAGACACCTTAAGAGTGCTTTTGTGCTTTATGGGTGTTTTCCATTTTTCCTTCCAACCTTAACACATGTGACAATCCATTTCAAACATACTGTCCCCCTCAAGACTCATTACAGATAGAATACTGCTTAAACCTGCAAGTCTGATTTGAAGAATGGGGATATTTCCCCTCCGGATCTTATTTTTCAAAGAAATAATTGTGCAGAAGGAAGAGCTGCCTTCCATCTTCTCTTTCTGCCCCGGTGGTCCGTTTCCTCTGCAGCCATGGCAGCTAGCTGCATGTCTATTTTTATATCTTACGACAGATGCCTGCCTGTACCTATAAACAATGTATCATATATTTTGAAGTAGTAAACACATGCCATACTATATCTGATTTTCTGCAGCCTGGCTCATTTTTCTCATGTAGTCTGCCTTTTCATAGGTTGCTTTAATTGGATTATATCTATTGTAGTTGCAGACATATTTCTATTTTTTTTTATTTTGAGCATTACTCCTGCCATTCCTCTCTTTTCTGCCTGTTGACATGGCTACATCCTTAAACTTTTAAAGAACATTCTAAATTATGGTTTTTTTCTATTAAGATCTTTATATATTTGGCATCTTTTTCTTCTACTGATGTGATGAACATTGTAACTACACCTAACGATGCCCAGTATTTGCTCTATATTTCTTTATATCCTAAAACTTGGGTTCTAAGTTCTAAACAAACTTTTTAGTTGTTATTGTTCTATTTTACTGTCAGTAGTTAATCCAAACTTTCAACCAAGTTTGCTAGTTATCTTTGCTCACCACCATTTTTGTATCCTACTCCTTTTTCAGGGTTCACCCTTCTTGCTGATTTCATTCTTAGGTTTTACTCTGTAGCTGTAGTAGGATTCAAGAATGGTTAGCTCTTTTTGTTGTCTTAAATTGTCTCTGGTTTCTTCTTTCCCTGAAGTGATAGTTTAGCAGGGTATAACATTCTATGCTCATGGTTGTTTTCCTTCTGACATCATTACTTGGACTGGTGATTGTTCATAAGAGTCTATAGTCTTCCTAGTTGTTGACATCTTATGAATCCTCCATGTTGTCTTAGAGTCTCCTAAGACCCTGACCTGGAATGTGTTTCTCTTCATCTCTCTCATATCTTTTTAGCTAGATCAAGTCAGCACTCAGCCCAGATTCAGGATGGTGGGAGAAGCTACAAAGTTGCATGACCAAGGCCATAGGTGTAGGAAGTGGGGCTAGGTCAGGACCACTTTGCATCCTCCTGTCATTGAGGCAGCACTTCCTTCTGGCTTCTGAGGTGGTACCCTACCTATTCTGCACCAGTAAGGTTGGTTCTGGTGTCATTTGCCATGGAATGTGGCTTTGCCTTTACTGGGGTACCAAGAGAATCTAGGCCCATGTTGAGCTCACAACCTCATTTCCATTTCTATTTCAGAGGTTTCTTCCTTTAAAATTGAATTCTATTTTTAAAATATTTTATTTCTACTGTTTTTACTTGTCTGTGTGCATGTGCATCTGTATGGGGGTATATGCATGTGAGTGCAGGTAGGTGTCATGGAGGCCAGAAACTTTGGATCCCCCAGGGTTGTAAGCCACGGAACATGGGTGAAGGGAACCAAACACGGGTCCTCTGCAAGAGTGGTACACACTTATACCCACTGAGCCATCTCTCAAGCTCCTTGACTCCAATTTTTGAATATTGATGTGTTTTTCATCTCCCTATTTGTGCAACTCTTCTTTCATTCTTGTTTGTTTGATGTGACAGGAAGGAAGGGGTTGAGGAATGTGACTTGAATTTGAGCCACACTCTGCCTGGGAATCTTTTGTTTATAACTAACAGTGCTTGCCACATTCTGCAGGAAATAGATGAGGTCATACAAGCATGTTGGGGTGTAGATCATTGTGATCCTGAGAACTAAAGTTTAGATTTACAGGGAGAGAGAGTCTTTCCGCACTATTCTCCCTCAGGAGCAGTCCCACAGGTAGATATCCATGTCCTGGACAGCTACTGTGAACACTTGTTCCTAGCTTGGCTTTCCTCATCCTGTCTTGCATTTCTCTGATGGAGAGGCGGTGGCTGGAGCCAAAGGGAGCATGGAACATGGTGGGCAGAGACGGTAGCAGTGTCAGAACATGCTGGCTTGAAAGACCATGGGAGGGGTTGATTTTTGATCCTAGACTCCATCCTGTCCGGGTTATGGGCAGGGTAAGAAAGGTCAGGGTACATTCCTGGGACAGCGGTGGCATGGAAGGAGCTAGCAGTGTTGTGATACTGGAGAGGGACAATGGGACTTGAGAGACCTCAGGAGAGGAGTGAAAAAAGAAGAGGGAGATGTGAAGAAGATCCTGTGTGCTACTACAACTCCCAAACTCGGATAGCTGCAAACAGCACCATGTCCTCTCCTCGTTCTGGAAGACAGAGGTCAAGGTGTGGCTGTCCCTGCTCTGCTTCCTCCAAAAGGTCTATAAAATCTATTCTTGCCTATTCCAGCTCTGGGACATTGGAACTTCCTTAGCTCATGCCTACATATCTACCTGTGGTCACACAGCACCACTGGCTACTGGATTGTTTGTCTGCTCTCTCCCAGCCCCCATAGTTCAGCAGGCTCCTCTCAAAACCTTTCTATGCTATTGACTTCTTACAAGGGATTATTAGCACCTGCATGTAACTTTTAGCACTGTGGCTGCTGAGTGGGAATCAGCCTTGAGCAGTTCTGATTGTGCACCAAACTCTGTGGTCCCTAACTCAGAACACCCTCAGAGCACCTTAGGAATAAGGAACTGGTGTGGCCCACTATTAACTCATGAGAAATCTGAAGCTTGGAGGGTCGCACCCACTGTCACAACGCCAGGGAGGTTACGGAGCTGAGTTTTCAACACAAATGATCTGGCTCCCAACTCATTCTCACTGCAAGTCTTCCCTAAAGCAAAGCGCCTGCCAGAGGCACTGGGGAGAAGAGGGAAGTTGGGTTCTGTGAGCTGCAGATGCTGTTTCCCACTACAAGGCCAAGGCAGCTGCACATCAGGGGTCTCCTGCATAGTCCATATCTCTGCCTTTTAGGTATAGAGAAAATCACTCTGTGGACCGGCATTGGACCATCAGTGCCTACAGACATCTGAGAGGCCAACACAGGGACTTTGAGAAAGTAAAGGTCTGTGGGAGGTACCCAGTGAGCCTGGAGCCCAGCAATACTGCAGGCCACATTTCTTCCTGACAAAAAAACAACCAGAAGTCCTGAGAACTCAGTTTCACGTTCCCTATATGTCTACTACTTACTGCCGGACACCCATCTGTAATCCCAGACTTGAACCCCAACCTACATCCTCCTGGCCAAGGACTTAGGACTTAGCTCACCTGGGTGGGTCACTCCTGGGAGAGATGAGGTGCCCTGTTATGTAGGAAAACTACCCCCACTGTATCTCAGAAAACTCATTCCTGCACCCCTTCCGTGGTCACCTGAGATGCAGTGAGCTTTAGGTTGTGTGGGCTGATGAGAGGGAGCATTTTGACAAGCAAGATGAAGACGAGTCCAGGGGTGGGAGAAGGGGCCTAAATGCTAAGGTAGGAATCGATGGAATACACCTGGTAAGTATCAGCCTCGACAGGGCTGGAAGGGGGTCGCTGAGTTGGGTAAAGGAGGGGCTGGAAGGAGAAAGGGAGCCGGTTCCCAGGTTGGGTGCAGCAAGTGCTGGTTTTCTGAGATGCTATTATCTTTTAGTTGCAGCATATCTCGGCCGATATAGATGTTTGCACCTTTATTTTTTTTTCAAAAAAAATAAAAAAGGAATGTGGTAATTAAAAAAAAAATAATGATAGTAGACACCCTAGTGTTTCATGATGTACCAGGCACGGGTCCAAGTTTATCCATATTTGCTCATTTCAGCTGATCCTCCCACTAACTCAGGGAGCAGGGCCCATTATTCCCTCTTGCGGGAGAAGAAAGGACGAGGCTTGGGGTTGGGCGATGGAGCCCACATCTCATAGCTAGTCTGTGAACATCACGTGACTTGAAGCTTACATTAAAGGAAGCTTGAAAGTGGCAGAGCACACAGAGGCCCTCCTTGCCGCAGCCTCAAATGGTACTAAGAGTTTGGGGCACAGAGAAGACTGTTAAAAATTAACGTAAGACTCACAGCAATAGCCGGCCCTGAGGCTGGACTTGCCAGCGGTGCCAGCATAGGATGCGAGCATCGCAACAGCTATGTGAGGTCTGGGAGAGAAGGTGGTATGGGGGTTCAGAATGGTACCCCAATGTGCAGTGCAACCCTAGGTGGTGGCAGTTCGTTCCACCCTTCTTGGAAATCCCATCTTTACCTTTCTCACTAAGAGCTGTGTTTCCCTGGCCTCTGGCACTTTTCGAGGAAGGTGAAGTAGGATACTCACTCTTCAGTGGCTCTCTGCTCTCTCTCAGTGTGTTGCAGATGCTTGCTCAGCCCTGGTGGCAGAAGAGGGGACATGGCTACCCAAGCTGTACCCCGTCGGCACATGTTGTCTTGCTCTGTTACTCTTTGCAGCTTTCCCACGTGCATGTCTCATCATCTGTTAACAGTGGCTACAGCTTTGTTTGGGACAATGATGCTGGGAGGGGCTGAGAGAGGTGGTGAGCACATCAGACTTTGCTCTTCCATCCCCAGCTCCGGGGTGATGACTGGTTATGTAGACGGTGCTTAAAGAATGGCTGAGGTCTTGGGAGTCGGGAGCTCTGGTCTGAAGTACCAAGCCTCCAGCTAGCCAACTGTATGTCCATAAAAAAGTCATTTAACCTCTCTAAGCCATTTTGCCCATTCCTAAAGTGGATGGAGTGGGGCTCATTCTGAGTTATAGATATAGGTGATAGCAAGGGTCCAAAGAAGAACGTGACATGTTTTTATAAGCTGAAAATCTGAACACACGCCGTTGTTATCATTCGCTTTACGATAACTACTGTTGTTAGTGCTGGCTGGAGGAATTTATAGCCTTTGGGGAATCTTACTTATCTCTCTAAAACAGGGCAGGCCTTGGCTCATGAAATGAGGTGCCTGCAGAAGACAGGGCCGAGTAAATTGGAAGTATATACTGACAGGCACTTCTGCATCCAGGTAGCGTTTGAGCTGTGCACACTTAAAGGATAATCTTCCAGTAGGTAGTTCCAGCTCATGAAGACCTGGCTCAACCTGCAGTATACAAGGGTTTCTCCACTGCACATGGTGAATGGAAGGGCAGAACATGAAACTCTGACCTCCTGGAGAAACAACAAGCCCAAATGGGGAGGGAAGCGGGGTGGCCAGTTGAGCTCGGTTAAGCAGGAAGCAAGAGTACAGACCAAGACCTTGAGGACTTAGAAGGGCTTTCCTCTGTGATGCCATGGAGTGCCCTGAATGAGCCAGTATGAGAGGTGGGGAGCAGATGGGGGAACCAAACTAGGCAAAGCTTCTTCACAATGAGCAGGAGTCTCTTGGCCATGGGGGTCATGCTTAGTTAGAGGAGCAGCCAGAGATACTTCAGTGTGGTAGGTCTGGAAGACAGCTTAAGAAGCCACATTTTAAAGGGGCATCTCTGATGGAGAGGTGCACACCTTTGAAAAGGGCCATCCTAGCTTCTAGAACTTAAGATCTATCCAATGCTCCTTTAAAAATGCCACACAGTATTCTCTCACTATTTGCCTATCCAGACACAATCTAAGAGGCTCTTATCTTTTAAAGGGGTGAATTGTATGTTATGAGAACCATATCTCAGTACAACTGTTTTTAAGACACACCCAGAACACAATGCTGATCTGAATTCTTGGTGCTATTTCCATGAAACGGGACCATTGAAGGAAGAAGGTTCTTGCAGCTTGTGAACTGGAGCCGAGGCTGTTGCTCCTCGATGTTCTAATTATGGCCCCCAAAGCTCTCAGTGGGAAGCAAAACCCAGAATATTCTTTCTGAGGATCTTGTGTGCTGCCCTGGAAGGTCTGTTTTGCAAAATTAATCAGCTTTGGGCTGGTTTCTCCTCCTGAACCGGCTGGGATTTCTGAGCTGTACTGGAGCCAGCATGCTTAGGGAAAATCATTTCTTCTTGTTGTTGCATTAGTTTGCAGCGCATGTGCTACAGTCAGCTGATGTGATGGTCCCAGGGTGGGCTGCAAACAGCAGAGATGCAATTCTTGTCCTGAGGGAGGGCCTCCATCCCTCAAAAAAGAAAAAGAAATAAAAATAGCCAACGTATATTTTCAATATTGAAGGAATGGCGATATTGCAAGGCCCAGTGAGGGTCTCCGGAGAATAACACAAACCAGGGAGAAACTGGATGAAAATCAATTGCAATTCTTTTTCCAAGAGCAATCTACTCCCTAAAAAGTAATTAGAAATATTAAATTCCTCCTCTCTCCAGCATCAAAGACTGCTGTCCATTGAGGAAACTAAGTGGAAAAATTCCAGACCAAATCCATCGCTCCAAAACAGTGCTCAGATCTTGGGTGCAGCAGACAGGGAGGAAGAATTGCTTCCAGCCTTTGGGATCCTGTTTATCTCTCTGAAACAGGGGGTGCTGTGGAAAGGGAAATGAGGCTCACTACAGGAGACTGGACCCAGAGACTGCAGTGTTTATCCGCTGTTTTCTCCCTTAACCCAAACTCACTGAACATCAACCTGCTGAGCAGCATGAGCGTCCTAGCTGAGGAGCATCCTAGCCTCCAGCATCCTAGCAGCAAGCATCCTGGCGGCATGGATGGCTAAGTCCTGAGTTCCTAGAGCCTGTGTCATTCTGTTCCCCATGTCCCTCCTCATATCCTTACAGACATTCAGAAAATGACCCAGTGCCCCTGCTACATGGAGACCCCGAGGCTCCCCCAGAAAGGCAGAGCAGCTTGTCCAACACCACCCAGCCGCCAGGCTGTGCCCGCCTCTGTCTGCTGAGTTCAGGACTCTGTTGGAGATCTGGCTCCCCACGTTGTGGAGGGTCATGGAGTCGTTCCCTGGTACATGTTTGCTTGATGATCATTTCTGGTATTTTTATCTAATGTGTTTCCTCAGCGATCCAAGTAGCTTTTTTCCAAAATACACTTGGCAGCTCAGCCCCGGCTTTCCTGGTGGCCGAGTGGTTTGTGTTGGACTTGACTTGACATCCCTTGCCCAGGCAAGTGGTCACCAGAAACCCAGAGCACCGTGAGTTGTGCACACATGTTCCAGATTGCTGACGCCACTCACGCTGGAGCATGCCCAGCTTTCTGCAAGACACTCATCAGCTAAGGGGACACTCACAATGACCAGCCCTCGGTCTACAGTGGCCTCAACCTAGTAAGGCAGCAGGAGATAAACATAGACTCCCAAGGAGCTGCCATGATTGTTTCAAAGGATCTTCACTTAGCAGTGATCTTCCTTCCTGTGCTCTTCCTTCTTATCCTGTCCTTTTCAAATTAAAGTGTGATAGACAATGCTGAGACTTCTCCATTTGTTTTTGAAAGTTGATACCAGTCTTTATTAAATTTAAAACTGTTCATTAAAAATACTGCCCCCAACAAACCCAAAAAACAAAAAAATGGAGTAGGTACAACACAGGATTCCAAACCATGAGATAAAACCAAAGACTTTCGTTCACTTAAATAATGGATAGGCACAGTTGGGTGGCTTGTGCCTTTAATCCCAGCACTTAGGAGGCAGAGTCAGGCATATCTCTGTGTGTTCAAGGCCAGCCTGGTCTATAGAGTGAGTCCTAGGGTTACATAGTGATACCATAGACTTGTGTGTGTGTGTGTGTGTGTGTGTGTGTGTGTGTGTATGTATGTATGTGAAAGGACTCATTGATTATATTGAAATAACTTTTATCAATAGATAAGAAAAATGCAAGTCCAGTTTTAAAGATTGCACAGATACTTTCATGTAAAAGTATGTTCCTCTTACATGCAATGAAGGGATGTCTGAGTGTCCAAACACAAATACCCAGAAATGCAAAGGACATGTTTCTTGCAGTTACCAATGCCCAGATACCAGAGTAGTTACCAACTGAGTGAGAGCTTCTGAGAATATGGTGCAGCCAGGATGCTGGGTTCTTAATGGCTTCACTTGGCAAAAAAAATAAAATAAAATAAAATAAACAACAAACAAACAAACAAAAAACCCCAACCATCCTGGTATCTTGATCCTTCTGCTGTTGAACATTTTCCAACAATCTGGAGTCAGGGCACAGCTCCGGTGCACTCTGGATGCGGGCAGGATGGAAGATGCCTGTTGTAATCAGGGAGGGTTTGGAGCAGAAAGCCCATCTGAGCTGCTGCGTGCAGGAAGGTGACGAGAAGGTACTCACTAGGGAAGAGGACAGATCAGCTTTTCATGCTCGGGAGACCACTCAGGACAGAAGCAGGACAGTAGAGGGGGGAGGCAACCCGGAAGCAGAGGCACATGCCTCAGCCCTGGGGAGAGATGATGAGAAGAGGCCCAGGAGGAGCCAGAAGGGCGAGGAAGTGGAGTGTTTCTCCAGAGAACCCATGGTCATCTTGGGCATGAGTTGTCATTCGAGGCCACCTCCCAAATTGCTAGCCTTGACTTGCAGAAAGGCTTGTTACTATTGATACTAATTCAAACAAGGAAGGATACAGCAATGTCCGATGAGGTTTCTGGACCCTTGCTGAGAGGCACCCCTGTGGGGAAGGCTTGGACAGAGGGCTGCTTCACGTTAGAGTCTAGAGCCCCTAGTCACATGGTGCCCTGGTGCCTTACCTTCCAAGACCTTGGCTAGGACTCAGAGGAGGCAATGATCCAGGTTCAGACAAGTGGTAATATGTGTCCTGGGGCTGTGAAGAGGGCAGCTGGGGTGGCTTCTGGAGATGCTGACCTGTGGGTGTGGCTGCTGTAGAGGGTGGAGTGGCCCAGAGACCATTGCCCGTGGAGACCAGTTTTGTCCAGCAGAGAAGTGGTAGCTGCCCTGCCTGGCAGAGCTATTAGAATCTGCCTGGCCCCTTCTTTTCCATGTATTCATTCTTGAATTTTTGTCTATGACCAAAAAAAAAAAAAAAAAAAAAAAAGTCAAATTTTTCCTCTTTTAATGCAGTAGAAGAGTGGGGTAGGCCGACTCCTGCCAGCCAGCCCCCTGCCAGCTTTGGCAAAGCACACCGTGCCTGCTCCTTTCTCAGTTGGCCACCATACATTAAGCCTCCTGTGTGTAGGCATGCTCTGTGCTAGAGACTGCTTCCCATGGACCCTCCCAGCTGCTCTGGCCCCATGGACTGGAGCATCTTTGACTCTTCCCCATCTCTTCTATTTGTGCCTCGGCTTCCCATCCTCAGCACCAACCTCTCCTTCACTTGGAAAATGCTCCTGGTGTGGCCCCTGGTCTAGTGTGTCCGCGATCTACACTAAGTCTCCAAGCAATACATCTGTTAGCACTGGTGCAGGGTGTGGGTTAGGGGTGGAGAGACTACTTTCCCTGTGGGACAAAGAGACCCCTCAGCTTGACAGTCAAAGCCATTTGTAATGCAACTTCAATTGGCTTAAGAGAAAACTCCAGGGCCAATGAAATGGCTCTGCAGGTAAAGGTATGTGTTGCCAAGTCTGACACGTTGAAGTAGCACCCTGAGACCCACTTGGTAGAAGAAGAGAGCTGACATGCAGGGACAAGTTATCCTCTGACCTCTACTCACTCAGGGAGAAACACACACACATACACACACACACACCCTCATGCACACAGTAAATAAAAAGAAGATGTGATGCATTTTTAAAAGAGATGACCTGACACTCGGAGGGTGTACTGGTTTGGGGGGAGGGGCTTTCTAGGGGAGAGCACATGTTTACCACTGTTGATTGACGGCCAGTTCTACACACTCTCCCGTGTGATAAAGCCTGCACTGCCCCAGAAGCATGTAGATACTGAGGACTCAAGTCCAAGTAGCAAAACACAGATACCACAGAGGACCATAGGAGGCTGCTCTTACCTTCAGGTACCCACCGTCCTCCTGGAGAATCCACCGCTCAGGTAGCATATTCGGGAAGTCTGTATTGTGTCCTTGTCTCACAGATGTGACACAAGTTCTTAAAGCAACTCAAGGAAGGAAGGGTTTGTTCAGCTCATAATTGACGGCACAGTCCATCACAGCAGGGAGCCCATGGCAGCAGGGGCTTGAGGCAGCTGCTCACCCGTCCATAATCAGGAAGGACAGAGTCCACAATCAGGAAGGACAGAGATGAATGCCGGTGCTCAACTCACCGTTTCTTTTAATTCAGCCTAGAATTCCAGCCAGCAGAGTGACGCCTCTGGTATTTTGGGGCATTTAGATCAGGTCTTCCAACTTTAGTTAATATGATCTGGATAATCTTTTATAGGCATGCCCAGAGGCTTCTGAGATCCTAGCTCCCATGATATTAACAATAACACTAACTCTCACAAAGTCTGTGCATAAAGTCAGCAGAAGGAACCTGTGTGGTTCGATGGCGATGGGGACCCAAAGTCCACCAAACACACTCTCACTCAGTCTGCATTCAGGGGGGGTCCCTGAAAAATCCTTAGGCTAGAATGATTGATTACAGTCTAGGCTACCAGGGACCCAGACTCTATCTCTTCCCACCAACACAGCAATGGGTGAGCATTTTCTTTGTGTCTTGTGTAGTTTTGAAAGATGGCACAGAGCCCAAGATCAGCATCAGGCCTAGGAGAGCTGGAGCCTCATGAGTCTCACCCCGAGGTGAGCTCACTCTGGGCAGGAAGGAATCCTGTGACATAAACAGACTTGGTAATGGAGTGCAGACTGCAACCCACACAGGGGGGCACTGTGTTTGTCCACGTGACTGATGGTGGGCTCAGGGCAGTGGAGGCTTGTGGTGCTGTCCCACAGGTGACTGTACTCCTGGTCTCTGAGTGGCCTTCTAGATACTCAGTTTGCCGGCCCTGCAGAAATACATCCAGGTACGGCTCTGCTGCCTCCAGTTGGGCCCGCCCGAACTCAGAGGTAGAAGTTCCAGCCCCCAACCCAGTTAGCTCCGTTACACACAAGCTGATCATGTGCAACTTTGAAGATTTTCCTCTCCTTTCCTATGCAAAGTTTCAGTTTTTCAGTAAACAGTAATTAAAACCAACATACACAGAGACAACAATGGCGCATTTAATTTATTTATTGCGGCTGACTGCATCGCCAGCCTCCTAGCGAAATTCCTTTGTTTTCTTGTATAACCCTCTGCATCAGTGATCTCGCTTACTGTGCGGCTTTGTGTTCCCTCTGCTTCTGGAGAAGGTGGGTGATGTTGTGTGGGTGTAGGGTCACAATCCTGTGCTGTACTTAATGCTTTGGCTCAGGACAATGGGGCGGTCCTGTTCCCTCTCCTGTTCAAAAATCCATCTCCTCTCCGTTCCCCTTCTTTCTCTTCTCCCTCTCCTTTTCTCCCCCTTCTCTTTCCTTCCCCTAGACCAAGAAGCCTCCCAGCCCTCCAGTCCTCCACAGGTGACCATTGTCATTGCCCAGCTCAGTGACATCCTCAAAGCCTCCAGGTTTCTAGCAGTGCATAATGGGTCCTGCCATCCCCTGCCACATACCCTTCCCTCCCCATATTGTGGTCCTTTCACCCCTGAGAGCATTTCTGGAACTTTCCTTGTCTGTGACATCAACAAGGTGGCTCTGGAGACTGCTGATGCCTGGGCTGCTTGTTGCTACTTCACTCTTGACACCTCTGTCCCCAGACTCCCAGGGACTCTGAGTGAACATGTGGCTACCCGCTCCAAGCCAGCTCTTCAGCTATCTTCATGATGATGAGCATGTGATATAAGCTCAAGACCTTGGATCTCTGAGCCTGTAGAGTGGGGACTCGGGAAGTGACATAATGTGGTGATGTGAGCAGGGTTGGGCACAGCACACAGCAAGCCTCGAACGGAGAGCTGTTATCATCCACAGATGGGTCATTGGCACTCTAGTGGACACCCAGTCCTTGTATGCTGTCCCCAGCACGACCTTTGTGACCACCACGTCCCTGATTTAAAGATTAGATTTGGAGTGCCATTAGTGTGTTCAGAGTCCAGCACCTCTGTGAACACATGTTTGATAGCATATGATGGTGCTGAGGTAGACTGTCCTGATTCCTGGGCACATAGGACTGTTGCGTGGGCTCAGACAAGCCAGAATCCTTGGGTTTGCTGGCAGAACATTGTGCCATTTGGTACAGTTGGCTCCATGAGCCCTTCTTGACTGAACTTTCCTTGGATGTGGCTCATAGGCGCACACTTGGGGGTGGCCCACACTGGTTGCACTTGGGAAGGCAAGTCAGCACCAGGCAACATGGAATGTCCCATGGAGGGCTTGCATATACCTCCTTTATAGGCTTTGAGGAGAAAGAGCTACAGGTGCCCACACACGTCTTGTGCAGGGTGTCTAGGTAGACATCCCTCCCAATGTCTCATAAGGGAAGCGGATCTCAGTAGAACACGAGAAAACAAACCGCCCACCACGGAGGCCAGTGGTGGGTGGAGACAACACCTAGCAATATGCACACAAGGATGGAGACTGCTGGTGGCAGGGTCAGCAAGCCTGGTTGTCATGCCAACAGAGTGTCCTAAAATTGCAAGCAATAGCAAGGGGTGGGGCCCATATGGTCCAGTCATGACCACTCTGCCCTTTCCTTCAGTGTTCCTTCTAAAACTGGCCCAGGCTTTTAGAGGAACGAAATGAGAGGTTAGGTTGAGGGTGGCCCTCTCATCTCCTGGATTGATTGGCACCGTACAGATATAAGGTGTAGGGGATGCAGTGAGCTCACACCCCACGGCCTAATAGTGATTCTTCCTCTCCCCCTTGGGGCCTGTGCAGCAGACACTTACTTAGCACCTACAAGTGCAAGAGGTCCTGGGGTTGTCTTTGTAAGACCCTACCATGTTCAAAAACTCCCAGGATATAGCTTGTCCTCATAAGTTGAATGAATAAACTTTTTTTAACCCTCACATTTGAGATAGACATTTATGGTCCTTGAGAGCCTGGCTCTGAAGCAGGGAGGCTCAAGGGTCTGACACAAGCTTGTCCATTTGGGGGATTGGCACTTGAGACTCGCTGCAGAGCTTGGTTCTTCGCCTTTATGTGTGAAGGAGACTGGATGAAGATAGGTGTGCTGTGTCCTTTCGACTCCCCACTTCAGGATTGTTCTGGGCCATCTCCGCCAGACACAGGAGGAAACCCCACTCAGAAAGGCTAGAGAAAGAGCAAATACAGACTCAACCAGCTGCCATGGCAGAAGTCACATGCTTTCGTAGGAGTTAGGGGACCTGGGGCTGAGTAAGGCAGGCTTGGGAGAGTCCACCCATGCCAGGCAACTGGAGTGTGCCGGCGGCCTGCTGTGTGGGCTCTGGGCAATGGCTTTCTTCTCAATGCCAGCTTCCCCATCAGCTTAGGTTCAAGTCTCCTTCTCAGGTTCAGGCCACAGAAAAGCAGTCCATTTTGCTTGCCCGTGTAAAGTGAGTTGGTTCTATCGTCATTTCTCTTTACTGTTGTGTCAATGTCTGGTTAGACCTGGAGGAGTAGAAGAGTTATGTCTGCACTTCATCCCCAGAGCACTGAGGAGGGATTGAACTCTCCCCATCCTTCAGATTGGGAAACAGGCCCCATTGCTTGTGTTTGATGAGCTGTGGTAAAACATACACTGAACTCACCAGTTTACCTTTTTTTAAGTGTAAATTCAGTGGCATTTCATCTCACCCTTGTGTCTCTATCATCGGCACCTTATTATCTCCCCACCCCGAAACTCCACTCTGGCAAGAGTCTCAATCAGTGGCCTGTGGGTACCACACAGCCAGAACAGCCTCAAACCTATCCCAACCCAAACCCACAAACTTATTTCAAACATTCCAAGTTTTGTGTGAGTGTATGTGTGTGTGGTTTGGGGGTCTTGTAACACAAGTGTGTGGCTCTCCAACATCGACTTTAACGATGATGGCTGTGTGTCTTAGCATTGGCAGGTTGCAGTCCTGCAAGAGAAGCTCCAGCTCAGGCCACTCCCATTTCCCTGCAGCCGCCAGGACTCTGATGGCTGGGTATAAGTGGACTCAGTCAGACACTCCCTTTTGTATCTGTCTTATTCCACTTCCTGTTCATCCTCCTCCCGTCCTTCTATTAAATTGCAAGAAATTCCGATTTTTCGAGGCTCAGGAGTAGATCCATTAAACCTAAGAAGAAAACAAAGCAACAGTTTCAGAGTGAAGTTGCTACTCAGGCCAAGAGAATCATTCTAAGCAAGAAAACGAGGAAATCCTGGAGTGCCTGCCTATCCCCTTGGAGAAAGGCCCAGGAGACTGTGGCAGGTGTTTATGGGGCAGTAAACGCTGAATCTCCTTGATCTTGAACTTTCCAGACTCATAACTGGAAAATAAGTGTCTGCTGTCCATATGCCACCCAGCCCATGGTTCTTTGTCCCAGTGCCTAAATGGACAAAGACAGTACATTATCCCGACTACTCCTTGGCTCTTCTTCTCCCCAGGCACTTGGGCTCTGACTTCTTCCCTCTGTTTGCCCAAAGCCTGGCAGAGCTTGGCTGGAAGGAGATGCTCTGTTGATGCCTAATTCATTAAACTGAGCAAACACAGAACTGGTGGCTGGTTGAGGCTGCCAGGCTAGCGGCACATGGCCCTCCGGTGGCTGGGCCTTCTGCACTTGTCAACGTCTCGTCACTGTAACAAAATGTTGGATGTGGGCTACTTATGAAGTAGAGAAGTGTTTCTAGATCGTAGCTCTTGAGACTCAAAGTCCAAGTTGATCCAAGAGTTGGGAACACTGGTGTGCCCTCTGATGAAAGCAGAAGATGGTAGCTCATTAATATGAAAGTGTTATTTAGGAACAAAGGGTCCGCTTCAGTCCTAAGCAGAGATGAGGTGGGCCCAAATTTGTTTTTGTTTTTTATGTTTTGTTTTGTGTTTTGTTTTTTACCAATTCTTGCATTAGTTCATTCCCTCACTGTTGTGATCAAATTTCTGTCAAAAGCAACTTAAAGAAGGACAGGCTTATTTTTGTTTGTGATTTGAGGGGATATCATCCATCATGGTTGGTGGAGTCAGTGGCAAAGATTTGAAGTGACTGGTCATGGAGCACCACAGTCAGTGTGCTGGTTTGATTTTGTCAAATCGACACAAATCTAGATACAGCTGGGGAAAGAGAATCTCAGTGGAGGAATTGTTTTCATTTTACATGATAATGATGCCTAAAGTGAAATGATTGATGTCCAGCCTACTGTGGGCCTTTGCTGGCCCTGGCAGATGATCTGGAGTTCTATAAGAAAGCATGCTGAGCAAGCCATGGAGAACAAGCCAGTAAGCAGCATTTCTCTATGGTCTCTGCTTCAGTTCCTGCCTCGATTGCCTGCCTTGGCTTCCCACCATGATGGACTGTTAGCTGTGAGCCAAATAAACCCTTTCCTTCCCAAGTTGCTTTTGGTCAGGGTTTTACCAGGCAACAGAGAAGCAGACTGGTATATTCAGGAAGCAGAATGCTGGTCCTCATCGGACTTTCTCCTTTTTATTTAGTTCAGGACCTCAGGCCTTGGAATGGTGCTGTGGGTCTTCCCATCTCAACTACCCAGTCTAGAAAAGCACTCACAAATGTGCTAGCAGGTTTGTTTCCCTGGTGACCCAACAATCAATATCAAGCACGATAATCTTCTTGTGAGCGGTACCAAGAAGCTCCCCCAAAAATGAGAAGAGCACACCCAGTTACTCAGGAACCTCTCATATGGCCCTACTTCCCAGAGGTTCCAGAGAACCTCTGAATTCCATCCCATTGATGAATGGGATGAATGACTAAGTCTTTCATTACCCTTTCGGAACACCTCCCCCACCTCCACTCAAACCATAGCACAGCCCAGCATTCCTTGCCCAGCTTCACAAATGGAAATCCAGCAATGTGCACCCTAGGCCGGGACTGAGAAGATCTGCCCAGAGCCTGCATCTCTCTTGCCTCTCTGAAGCTGCTACTGTTGAAGAATCATTGGTCACCTGTCAAAAGTCTGCTACAGGACCACCCAGAGTAGACTGTACTCTTAATCTCAAACCATCTAGAGTTCTCCCACCCCTCCCAGCAGAGTTGCTCCTGTCTGTTCACTGTCGGTATGGCTAGCTGGAAACTTCCCTGCCTTTATTCTTCCTCAGAAGGGTGGGGGGCTAAGTTAAGTGCCCAGCCTTCACAGGCAATGCTCTTGTGGGCTTCAGGACCCCTTAGTAGGACGGGGGTGGGAGATGGGCCAGAGTCCTGGCATCTAGATAGCAGAGGTGCCTTAGGACCTCAACCTTGGGGTGCTGGGGTCTGAAGGCAGGATACTGAGATCTGAGATCTTCTATGACCTCACTGGGCTGAGCATAGAACCTATGGAATCAGGAGCTGTGGCGTGGCATTGGGAAGCAGCTGGAAAGGTGGGGGCCAGGAACTCACTGCTTGGACAGGTCTCTGGAAGTAGCTATCTGTAGTAGCTCATACTGCAGAGAGGAGAAGGATCTATAACAGGCCCAGCAGAACCAGAAGTACCTTTGACTATAGTCTTCTGGTTACAGGGGGGGTATATCAGCCACCCAGCCCTGGCCCATGAAGCTGGGGAGAGGCTGCCTGTCCTGAGCTGAAAGATAAGTGAGGCACACAATAAACTCCATCTGGGATTCTGGGAGAGAGGGAGGAAGGAAGATAGTTCAAGGAATTAGCATGTATGCATATAAAAGTAGCAATCTATATCCCATAGCAACTACCCTTCATCTTCAAGTCGGTGCCTAGTGAATGGCTGAGCACAAATCTTGGGCTTTTGAATAAACCATGGAACAGCTCTCAACAAAATACCAGTGATGTTCTGGTTTGAAGAGGTAGCTTCCCCGGGGAGCTGGGCAGGGTATTGGCCAGCCTAACCTACCTGGCAGTCGAATGCTGAGCTTTGGCGGTATCCCATAACCCAAAATCCCCTCCTCCTCAATACCTAATGACCCAGACTCAGATCCTGTAGGAGGCTCTGGAATTTCTTGCTCCCTCGCTGCCTCTGCTCCTTGGCTGTCTGCTCACCTGCTTCTCCTCCATCATGTCCTTCACACATCTGCTTGGGTCCTTTTCTCTGCCACCGCCATCAACTCTGGTGATGTCATTGTCAGAGTAAAAGCCATTTAAGAACCTCCAGGGTTTAATAGGTAGAGAGAGCTTCTGTTTGAGATGATGGAAAGTTCTGGATATAGATAGTGGCGATGGTTACACAGTGTTGAGTGCATTTAAGGCCACAGGCCTGTCCACTTAGAATGATTAAAATGCTAAGGACAAGGCCTGGGGAAGAGGGGAGCCCCTCACTGGTGCTCTTAGCCTGCAGGGGTGGCCCAGAAGCTTAGCCTCTTTCTATTTATCCAATGGGTACCCCAACACAGGACCATAACACTGACCCCTAGACTTACCCCAGAGTCCCTGTCTCTGCCTTTCCTCACAGGATCTTAGGATTAGTCTTGCTGAAATACACTTGGACAGCATCTTCCCACAGGGCCCCCTTCATTCCCTCCCTGGACCCCACCCTAGGCAATTTTAAATAGCCACTTGTTCCTAAGCACATACCATTTAGAGTACAATATTCCAGTGTGAGTCCAGGCCTCAGGACTTGCCATCCTTGTGCCCTTGAGCTGGCCAGTTAAGCTCCCCAACTTCTGTTTCCTTCCCTGTTAAGTGAGGGCTAAAAGGGTCACTGCAAATATTGAACAAGATACATTATGAATAGCAAATGAGATGAAGTTTGCAAAGAATTCAGCATGGCGCCTGGCACGCAGGCCAGTGCCGAGTAAGAGCTGTGTGTGAAGTGAGTCAAAACTCAGCCTTGAACAGAATCCAGACTGGGAAGGCTGGGTGGGGCCTGAGGAATGAGCAGGACCTTCATCTGTGGGCTTCCTGACACCTGCCTCTCCTTTTCCTCTGACTGTGTTGTACACTGCTTTCTGTCCCTTGTACTTAGGTGTGACTTTGAGTTTCACTTCCCTGTCTGCTCAGAGGGTTCCATCCAAGTGCTTGCTGAGCCTCCCCTCGTCCTTCCTGCTCTCTTGACAACCAGCATGGCTCAAGATGGTGGTTGTTTACCAGCTGGACACAGAGTGTATGATGTGTCCTGCCTCTCTGATAAGAGGAAAACCAACTTCTCGAAGGTTACCCATTGAGGAATGTGTATGTATGTATGTGTGTGTGTGTGAATGGGTGTGTGCGAATGGGTGTGTTGTATGTGTGTTTGTGTGTATGTTGTGTGAGTGTGAATGTGTGTATAAGTGTGTGTATGAGTGAGTGTATATGTGTGAATGTGTGTGAGTGTATGATTGAATGTGTGAGTGTGCATAAGTGTGTGTGTGTGTGTGTGAGTATATGAATGTATATGAGTGTGAGTGAGTGTGAGTCCATGGGTGAATGTGTAAGTGTGAGTGTGTGTCAGTGTGTGTGTGTGTGGACCAGAAGGAGGTTGTTGCCACAGCATAGTCGAGCTGAGGCAGGTCACAGAGAGAAGCAGGGCAGGCCTGGACCCCTCTGCCTGAGACAGCACTGCTCACTCTTCTTGTCCTCTCTCATCTTTTCTCTTCCCAGCCCTGGGCTACTGTGTGTTTGAATGTGTCTCCTGGATGCCATGAGCCACTCTGCCCATAGACTCTGCTATTGTCTGGGCTCCCTCTTGACACATGTCTCTTCCAGGTGCTGGGTCAGATTTTCACCATACCATCCTCCAGCACCTAGACTATGTTCCCTGACGACCTCTTTCTTCCCTGGTTGTTATATCACTCTGTGCCAGCAGCCATTTTGCTTCCTGTGAGGGAATCATGGCTCCTGGCAGCCACCTCCACCTTTTCACCATCCTGGGTTCTGGCCCAAGCCCACCCCATCCCAGCTACCCTACTTCTTGCCACACCCCTGCCCCTCAAATGTTCCTGCAGGCTGGGCCCTCCCCACTGCCAAGCCTTCGATCTTGTGGGTAACCTGGCCAGGTGTTCCTTCCTTTGCCTGTCTTCAAGCCTCAGCTCCCATGCCACCTCCACCAAGAAATCCCAGCAGAATATCTGAGCAGGTTTTGAATGCACCTTGCATCTCTGCCATCCTTCCTACTCAAGCCTGTTCTATATGCAGGCTTTAGTTTGAATCTGGCCCCTAGTGCTGGACAGAGCTATAAATAATGTAGTCTGCATCCCTGAAACCTGGTTTAGTCTGTCCCTTCATCATCCACTGGTCAGTGAAGGAACAAATGTAAGAATGTTCTAGAACTTTGTATTGAAATCTCCATGATACCACTTAACACGTTGTCCTGAAATATGTCTATATCTTTTGTTCCTATAGATTATCAGTACCCTGATGGCAGGGCCGTGTCCTTCTTAGCCCCTCCTCCAGTACTCAGCTCAGGTCAATGATGAACAGGTGTGCTCCTCAGCTGTGGACTGGAGATGGCTCAGTGGCACACAGCAGGAGTTTGGTCCCTCTGTTGCAGGTGACCTGAGCCCCCATCTCCAGGGAAAGAGCTGAAAATGCCTGATATTTGCACAGACCTGCGGGAAAGAACACCCCCTTGCTGACAGGCAGCCCAGGCAAGCTCTGCGCCTGTGACCCTGACTTTTAAAAATGTCACACCTGCATATGCAGTGAGATTTATCGACAGCTAATTAGGAAACGCAGTTTGTATCTACCCAGCTCTGAAAAACATTTTGTAAACCAGGTAATTGGCTCTCTCGGTGCAGAGGAGAGCTGGGTGGTGCGGGTTCCATCATTCTCACGTAACTTCATCTGCAGCTGGCCAAGAATTCAGAGTGACAGCTTCAGGGAGAATACAGAAACGCTAGTGGTTCAGTCCTCCAGGTGGACAGCTGGTCAGTGGGCTTTGTCCAAGGGCTGTGTGAGCATTTTCTGCTCTTCCTTGGCAACCAGTGGCATCCAAGATGGTGGTCACTCCATCTTGACTCAGAAGCAGATGGCCCATCCATCACCCTAAGGAGGGGGTGTGAAAAACTGAAGCTGGCTGCAGTTGATTTAAGCAGACAGAACTAAAAGACAATTGCTTTTATTTCAGGGCGTACACACCAACGGGGATGGAATCTGTTTTACAGCCGCGACTCTGTCCCACTGTCATGTATGAGATACCCATGTAGAACCAGGGCCTTCCTAGGAGGAGGGAGAATGAGATGGTCCACCCCAGCACACAGTAGACTCCTCTGATCATGTCCCTCAACCTCCGTGTTGACGTCAGCATCTCGAACAATAGCGGATGTTTGCTTTTCAGGTGCAAAGCATACTTTCTTACCGCCTGCCATTTCCCCAGATCCTCTTTTGTCTACCTGTAATGTCCTTTATCGGATGTGTTGAATGTTTTTCAAAGTTATACAGTAGGCCTTTAAGAAAGCTTATCAGTCCACGTGATCTGACTGACCAACCACACCCTATGCTCCTGTGTAACTGTAGATTTTAAAGTCATTTCCTGTTCATGCCATATCCATATGCAGGGAAATAAAAGAGTGAAAGGTAGACTCTTCTGAGGGGATGCACAGCCTGAGTTAGGGGGTTCTGCATGGGTGCCTGTGGGGAAGAAGCAGACGAAGAGAGTGGGAGATGGGCCAGACCTTCAGAGCATGAAATCCTGAAGAGAGAGACCAGAAAGAGAAACTTGGATTGCAGTACTGTCCAGTGAAAGTCTCACGCAGATCAACGAGGCTCAAACACTGTCCACAGGAGACCCCTGTGCCAGTCAGACCTGTGGGGTCCTTGTTCTGTTACACTGCTTACTCCACAGTGGGGACTCCCAGGAAGAGAGCAGTCTCATACACAAAGTTAAGGAGGATTCTAAAGCCACCATGCTTGGCGGTTGTCAGTGTGTGAGGCTGCATGCCCTCCCATCCACTGGTCTTTCTATGACCCCATCCCAGGAGATTGGGGGCACCTTCTTCTTTTAAGTTCTTGGATTCTTCCTCATCCACACCTTGGCTAACCCTAGCATGGTAACATCATGCCTTTGCTCACACTTCATGACCCAAACTCACCCTCGATGTGCCAGGGAGGTATGCCTGGAGACTGTGGTCTCCCTAACACAGACACCATGAAGCATGGGTTCAGGAATGCCACCCCTTGCTTCCTGCCACCCCTTAAATAGATGACTGACTTCTCTGACCCTCAGTTTCTTCATCTATAAGAATGATTCTACTAATTGTCTTAGTCAGGCTTTGTATTCCTGCACAATACATCATAATCAAGAAGCAAGTTGGGGAGGAAAGGGTTTATTCAGCTTATACTTCCATATTTCTATTCATCACCAAAGGAAGTCAGGGCAGGAACTCACACAGGTTAAGAACCTGGAGGCAGGAGCTGAGGCAGAGACCATGGAGGGATACTGCTTACTGGTTTGCTTCCCCTGGCTTGCTCAGCTTGCTTTCTTATAGAACCCAGGACCACCAGCCCAAAGATGGTACCACCCACAATGGGCTGGGCCCTCCCTCCTTGATCACTAACTGAGAAAGTGCCTTACAGCTGGATCTCATGGAGGCATTTCCTCAAGGGAGGCTCCTTTCTTTGTGATAACTCCAGCTTGTGTCAAGTTGACACACAAAACCAGCCAGTACATTAATAGGATGTGATCTGTTGGCTGGATATGAGGTTTAAGTGAGACCATATATAAAGCATTTAGGTTAGCCTGCCACAAATAATGCTATGTAAAGGCTACCCAATGATATGATTTATTATTGTTCTTTACTTCAAATGCAACACATAGGTAACCCTTTACTGAGAGTCTGTTCCACTCAAGGATGTGTGAGCTCACTCTTTCCTAGACAACTGGTCTTTAGTGGATGACCAGAGAGTGTATGAATGAATTAGTTGAAATGGCAAGTCAATACAGTGTGTGCTTTGCTCAGCTGCCCAGAGTGCTGGTCTAACTTCACTTAGCAATGATAGGGGTGAGATCCTGCTCTTGGGCTCAGAATGTCCTGAGAAAGCCAGGAAGGAGACAGAAGTGGCTGAGAAAGTACCCGGCTACAGGAAGCTTCCCAGTCAGTCTAAGATGCCTTTCTTGGGGCTGGGGACTTAACTCAGTTCATCGAGTGCTTGCCTAGCATGCATAGGGGCTTGGGTTAGATCTCCAGAAAGACAAACCAGGCATGGTGCCGCGTGCTTGTAATTCTAGTACTGAGGAGGCAGAGGTAGAAGGGTCAGAAGTGCAGAGTTATCCTTAGCTATACAGTTCAAAGCCAACCCCATGGATTAAGTAAGACCCGATCTCAAAGGTGGCCAAAAATACTTTCAGTCTGTATAAAAGTAATATGTGCTTTAAAAAGTAATGCAAGCAAAACAAAACAAACAAAATACCAAGAAGAAAGTTGAGAAAAAGTCACCCCAGACCTTGCTATATTTAGCATCACATGACTGACTGCTGTTCTTGACATCGCTCTATGCATGTAATGTAAGTAGAGAGAAGGACATAAAGAATTTGCAGCATGGGGCTGCTGCTTCTCCATTTGCATGTCAAAGAAGAAGGGTGTGAAGTAGAAGGAATTGTGTAGCATTAAGCGATTTTGCCTACACAGCTGAGAATGTTTCCGCCTTTGCTCTTGGAGAGGCACAGAAGATTCTGGAAAGCAGTGAGGTTAGACTCCTGGTTTTCCATCTCCAGTTTTCAGTTTTTGAAGGAATCGATTAAAGGCCTCCTATGGCAGGCAGAAGAAGAAATTAACCAGTTTCCAGTTCCGTTCCTGTGTCTGCCTTCTCAAGTCCGAGTTCCCATAGTGTCTTCCCTTCTGGTAAGTGGGCCCAGCTCTTAGCTCTCACCATCGCTGCCTTTCCCAGCCTCTATCCCTCAGAGTTACATTTTCACTTATCTTTTGATTGGCTGGACTTTGTCAAGTAGTTTCTCTCTCCCCTGCCACCAAGAAAGGTGCAGTCTTTACTGACTTCGAGTCCAGTGTGACTCAGGGCCCTGCTGCAGCCCTGAGGAGAAGTCAGATGCAGGATGGGTGATGTTTCATTCGGTTTGGCAACGTGGCTGGGAGGGCTCTGAGCAAAATCAATAGAAGAAAGACAAACAACCCAATAAAAATCCAGGCAAAGTTACCAGCGTGAAAGAGGAAGCCCAGACAGCCCATAAACACACAAAAGGATGGCTTAACTTCTCTAGTAATCTGGACCACATGAATCGAAACAAAACGGCGGTGGATACCCACAAGACTGGAAGATGGCGTGGGTGTAGCTGTGAGGTGCCTCAGCTGCTGCGGGGAGCATCGGTGCCTCACTGAGAGAGTGGGGCATGCCCTATGAGTCAACAGCTTCATTTCCAGGTTTGTGCCATGGAGAACTCTGCCTGTTTGCCAGGAGCGGTGTGTGGAAAGTCGAGCTATCTTGCCTGGAACAACAGCCAAAGCACTCGGAACAACCCGAGTGCCGTAGTTAGCGTCAGCTGTGAACTTCACACAACCCGGAGTCACCTGGGGAGAGGCGACCTCAACCGAGGAATCGTCTAAATCAGATGGCCCGGAGCCAAGTCCAATGAGGTTTCTCTTAATTGCTACTTAATGGAAGGACGCCAAGCCCTCCGTGGGTGGCACTTTCCCTAGGCAGGTTGTATGAGCAACCCAGTAAGCGATATTCTCCGTGGCCTTTACTGCAAGCTTCTTGAAGTCTTGGCTTCTCGGGATACTGGTTGTAACCTATTAACCTGTTAGCTAAAATAAATCCTTTCCTCCCCAGATTGCATTTGGTCAGTTTTTCATCACCGCAACAGAGAGGCAAACTAGAACACCAAGTATCTATTGACAGAGGAGTTAGCAGAGAGGGTGGTGTATCCATTCAGAAGACCTTGGCCTGCCATACTGCTACAAAACAAAAAAGACCCCAACTGTGTTCAGATAATACAAAACATAATGTCGACCCAGAAGAGCCTGCTTCTGGAATGCACAGAATGATCCCACATACACAGCGAAACCAAATGATGCAGAATTGAGGAAAGGTGTGTACACACAACTATAAAACAGGGATTGGTACATGGGGGAGTCAGTTCTGTCCTGGGTGTGTTCCAGGGTTTGAACTCAGGATGTCAGGTTTTGTGCACCAAGCTCCTTCACCTGCTCAGCCATATTGCTGGCCTAGGAATTTTTATTGAAAGTGAGAGTATCCTGAAATCACATTGCCTAGGACTGGATTCTTGTCATTTCTGTGACCTGGAGTAAATTATTTAACCTTTGTGGGCCTCAGCTTCCCTATATGTAAAATAGAAATAAAAACTGAGCTTACATTAGTAATACTGTAAGGCGGCACTTACAGTTCTCAGTGCTGAGCCTAACACACAGTGAAGGTGATGGCAGCTGGTGTTCTTTCACTGTTTGCTTTAGCTTTGGTTCGGAGTATTAGGTAGGCCCTGGTTCTATAGCTCAAATATGGAGTGTTGCAATAGCAGGCATGAGCCGTGACACTGCAGCTACTATTGTTTTCTGTCAGGCAGAGGGGGGTATTTGGGAGACCACTGTAGGCTCCATGACTCCCGAACACTTGTGCTCAGAAGCCTGCCCAGGGACTAACCACAGACAGAAGCATCCGTATAGGGTGATTAGAAGAGCCAAGGGTGGTTTAGCTTGAAGGCATCTCCGAGTAACACAGGCTGAGTTGAGGTATCTGGGGGGCTCTCCTGAGGTGGAGGACTATGCTTGCTCAATGAGGCTACAGAGCTGGGTGAACAAAATGTGGCCCCTGGGCCATATCCAGCTGTTGCAGCTTTTAAAAATAAAGTTTTATTGGCTTGCAGCCCCCGCTCCTTCATGTATTATCTGTGGCTGTTCATACTGCAGTGGTTGAGACGAATCGCTGCTCAGCCCATTGAAGACTAAGATGCTCACCATCTGGTCCTTTATGGGACTTTGGGACCGTCGATGCAAAAGAAGCGGTGGTTTCAGGCCAACTTAAGAACTTTGTCAGAAGCAGAGCTGAGACCCTGGCCCTGGAGGGACATTAGCAGATACCACACCGGCTGCTCGTGGTGGGGGAGATGAAGAGGACTCTGAAACCTGAGAGCAAGTTGGACCCATTTGCTTTTAATGTCTCCTTCCAGTCCAGTATTCTGTGGGAAATAATTCCCAGTTTTCAATGGGTCGTTATTAACTCTGACATTTTCTTGGCATTTTTATTTTAAAAAACATTTTTCACTCTCAGCGTCGTTTTCTTTGAAAGTCTCAAGTCAAAGAAGTACTTTAATTCTTTAAAAGTGAGATTTAAATGAAAATGGAACTCATTCCAGAGTCTAACTTTTTTCATTTAAAAAGAAAAAAAAAAAAGGATTTTCATGGCCTTTGGATCTATTCCCATTTATAAGTGCTGGATTTTAAGAGCCTGTGTGTGCGCCAGTGATTTCTCTGTGACAGGTTCTCACGAGGAAGAAGAAGCTGTTGGCAACAAAACAGTGTGTTGGAATGTGCAGGTGGTGACCACTGGCGGGACTGTGGCCGGGCTTCTAGCTGTGCATGGCAGTGTGAGTTAGGAGTAGGTAGAGAGATTACTTCCTGTATGCCGGGCGGGTGGTCACCATGCCAACACTCAGCATGTCCTCTTGAGGTAAACAGAGGACAGCCTAGTGGAGGACTTGCAAGGAGAGCTCCCTTCTAGGGCTCTGACGGCAACTTATCAAAAGTCAAATGGCTAAAAAGACACTTTGCCATATAACTTCTCAGAATGACGGTTTGGTCCAGTGAACTGCTCACTGACAGCTGTCAGAAAGATGCCATAAGTAGGATATCAAAAAGCTTCCAGCATCTTCCTGTCTTCTGCAGGGGCAGCCCCTGTGAGGGACTGATAATCGAGCGCTTCGGGAACCATCTTCAAGGGTAGCCTTTAGGAAGGCGGGGGAATGAGAAATGCATTCGTGAAATTTACTTCTGCCTGAGCTGGAAGGACAAATCTGTGACGTGTGTCTGGGGAAGTGGCCACAAGCCCTCCCTGAGGAATCACTTGGAAAAAGTCTCCCAGGTGTCAGTGAACTGGCCATCAAGCAAACTGATTCTCAGCAGGTGAGCTGCTCTGGTATGCACTTGTCCAAGATACAGTCCTGAGGCCACTTGGGAAAGCTACACTCTGTAAAGGACCTCTGGGATCCTCTTTCCTAGGCTTTCAGTGCATGACTTTGTGGAGGCTCGGGACATGGGTAGCACAGGCTCAGATGCTGGCTCAGGGTACAGAGGGAGTTCAGAGCTTATTCCACTCCAGGACAGCCCTGTGGGATGTGGAACAAATGTGGAGAGATGCTGGCCCCAGGGAAAGGAGGGAGTCCATTGCTGCTTTCGGATCGGACCAGCTCTGCTGGGCCCAGGCCCCTGTTGGGGTGAGTTTGAAGCTCCAAGATGGTTCAGCTGTGGTCAGCTGAAAAGTCCACCCTCTTGGGATAACAAATGTCAGGTAAGAAGATTCAGATTCAGAGAAATTAAGATTAAGGGAGAATGTTTAAGTAGGACAGACGAATAGCCAAGGTTGGTGATGCAAGCCTGTAAGTCCAACACATGGGAGACTCTAAGTTGATGCCAGCCTGGGATGCAAATGGAATTTCATGCCTGACTATGCTATCTAGTGAGACTCTTACTCAGAAAACAAGAAAGAGGGCTAACAAGATGGTTCAGTGGGTAAAGGTACTTGCCACCAAGCCTAAAGAGCTTAGTTCAATTTCCAGAACCCACATAAATATAGAATAGAACTGACTCTACAAGCTGTCCTCTGACCTCTATGTATGTGTCATGGCATGCTATATCCATCCACCTCAATACTAATAAAAAAAAAATCAAAGAGAAAAAAAAAAAAAAACGAGGGCTGGGAGGTTGCTCAGTCAGAAAAGCACCTGTTGTGCAAGCCATAGGACCTGAGTTCAGATTCCCTACAGCCACTCATAAAAGCTTGGTATGGTGGCCTGTGTCTGGAATGATTGTGCTGGGAAGGAGGGCTGGCAGAGACAGGTGGATCTCTGGAGCCCACTGGGCTGCCTGTCTACATAACTAATGATCTCCAGGCTTAGTAAGAGGCTCTATCAAAAAAAAAAAAAAATAGAGTACATCTTAATCACTTTCCTAGTTCTGATAAACATCATGATCCAGAACAACTTGGGGAGGAAGGGATTAATCTGGTTTACCGATTACAGTCCATCATCCACAGAAGCCAAGGAGCAACTCAAGGCAAGAAGCTGGAGGCAGAACTGAAGCAGCCCTGGAGGAATGGTGCTCACCGACTTGCTCCCAGGCTTACAGTCATCCACCTTCTTCACACAACCCAGGACCACCGAACCCCCATCAATTAACAGTCTGAAAAATGCCCCTGCAGACGTGCCGATGGGCAATTCTTCATCTGAGTATCGCTCTTCCCTGATGTCTCTAGCTTGTATGAACTTGACAGGAACAAACCAGCACAGAGAGAAATAGAACAGACAGATAACACACACACACACACACACACACACACACACACACATGCATGCATGTTTACAAATTATGCTACACCACACACAGAGGGACAGGTGGGAGGGAAGAACAGATTCCTTTGGGTGTGGTTTAGCAGTCTCATTAGCGGAGCAAGAGGTCTTAGACCCCGTAGGTGAGTTCTTCTGCCTTAGGCCAAGAGCTGGCACACTTGGAGGGCCTGGCTGACAGCACTGTTTGAGGGAAATGGTCTTTCCAGAACACTTAGCTTTAACTTTCAGTTGCCAAGTTCACTAATTATAAGAAATCTCTAAACTGGGAATCCAAAACTCCACCCTAATCCTGGCAAGTAGCAATCCTCCCTTCCGGTCCTTCCGGTCCTTCCGGACCCTCCGGTCCCAATGGGGGGATGGGACATAGATTACATCACCACTGCCTGTACCTGGATTCACAGAGGAGGAAGTGGACCAGGGGACAGAAGAATAAGTAGGGCACGGGAACTTTCATTTTGTCACATCAGCACATTAGAAACAAAATCTTCCCGCTACCCATCATTTTATAGGAGAAAACTGCTCGGCACCGTGTAGACCAAAAAGGACGCAGATGTATATTTGAGACTGGTTCTTTCGGTGGAGGAAATGTACTATGGCATTCTAGCTTTTCTCATTCTACCCGAAGGCATTAACTTCTTGATTTTGCTGCAACAGATCAGCAGGAATGTGGTGGCTTAAACCACGCTCACTGGCTTCCTCACAGAGCTGTGACAGAGCTGCAGGCACAGCATAGCTTTGTGCAGCCTGTGCTCTGGGCTTTCTATGACATCACAAGGCTTGTTTTTATAAACTTACTCATTTCGGTTGTAGCAGGGGTTGACCTCGGGGTCTTGCTTATGCTAGGAAAGTGCTCTATGGCTCTGCTGGGTCCTCAGAACTATAATTTTTTTTTTGTTTGGCTAGTTTGAGGCAGGCTACGTTGCCCAAACAGGCTATAAATTGTGGCCTTGCTGCCTCTGCTTCCATAGTGGCTGTGACTCCAGGCTGGTGCCTAACCCAGGGCTGTTTCCCTGTCTGAAGGCCTGCCTGGAGAAGGACTGCTTCTAAGCTAATTTGGATTTCTGGAAGAATTCAGATTCTTTAAAAAAGATTATAAAATGTTTTTTTTTGTGTGTGTGTATATATATATATGTGTGTGTGTGTGTATGTATATACATATACATGTGTGTATATATATACATAATGTATATATGAGTTTATGTGTGTATGTATGTATGTATGTATGTATGTATACTGTGTGCATGCTTTGTATCCATGGAACAAGGCGTTGTGAGCCACCCAGTGTGGTGCTGGGAACTGAACCCGGGTCTTTGGGTGTTCTGCATGAGCAGCAAACACTCTAACTGCTGAGCCATCTCTCCAGCCCCAGAACTGAGGCTCTTGCCATTGCAAGGCTGAGATCTCCTCTTGGTGACACACTGCCTTCTTCATCTTTAAGCCAACAAGGCCCTGTCACTCTTTCCATCTCTAATTTCCCTACTGATCCCAGCAAAAGGTCTCTGCTGTTAAGGGCTTGTGGGACTCCGGTGAGCCCACACAGATCTTAATTTAAGGTCAGCTAATTAGCACCTCAATTACATGGGCAAAATCCCTTTTGCCAGGAAACGGCATTCCTGGGAGCAGCACGCTGGAGTGAAGGTCTTTGGAGCCAAAACTCTTCCTGCCATTCCTAGTCTGGTAAAAACTGACTCAGGCAAACATTTGGTAGCCTTGGGAGATTCTTCCAGCCCCAACAAGGAGTTGTCAGACATGTGAGATTTGTAAGTTGACCCAGCCCGGAGTCGTGTGTGTCGGAGCAAGCAGCTCCGTTGCTAACACAGCATCTTGGGCAGATGGGTAATGTTGCTAAGCAAACAAGTATGAAAAGCTCATTGTTCTCAGTATCGATTCCAGCAAGCTCTGATGATAGAGCTTGTGGCTCTGTGTTACTGATTGTCACTAGACGGGAAAACAAAGAACCTCCTCTTGATATGTATTCAAACTAGAAATGGCTCGGGAAATGAGGGCAGAAGAACCCCGAGCTGCTATATCTATACATTGCTTCCCTGAAGAGAGTGAGGCACCCTCAGCTGCCTAGTGGGGTAGTTAGCTCAGGACCCCGAGAAACACACAGTGGGGAACTTTCTTCTCCAGCATTACCTAACTTCTTTTCTTTATCTTTCTCCCTTCTTTTTTTCTTGACTGCCCCCAAAATTAATGCAATACTATCTATCTATCTATCTATCTATCTATCTATCTATCTATCTATCTATCTATCATATATCTATCATCTATCTATCTATCATCTATCTATCATCTATCTATCATCTATCTATCTATCATCTATCTATCTATCTATCTATCATCTATCTATCTATCATCTATCTATCTATCCATCAG
This sequence comes from Arvicanthis niloticus, assembly GCF_011762505.2. Classification (NCBI taxonomy): domain Eukaryota; kingdom Metazoa; phylum Chordata; class Mammalia; order Rodentia; family Muridae; genus Arvicanthis; species Arvicanthis niloticus. The sequence continues at coordinate 97,453,821 of NC_047662.1, forward strand.
TTTTTCATGAACCTCAGACTAGCCTTAACTCATGATGTAGTAAGTCCCCAGCCAAGTTCTGGATTACAGAGTATCACCACACCCAGTCAATACAGTATTGGGACTTCAACCCAAGGCCTCTTGCATGTCAGGATTTTGCCAAATGACTTATATCTCCAGCTCCTAAGTCAAGTTAAAATGTGAATGCTAAATTCGCTCAGTTATCTACAGGTTACAATCTAAACTCCCCAACAAGACACTGAGGGTTCCACCTTCTCCTTCCCCCAGCCTCGAGTCCTCTTTAGTCAGCTAGGGCAAGGGATGCAGGTGGAAAAAAGGACTGGCTTATTTCTCTCTCTTTCCTGATTCCTGACCTGAATTTGTTCTGATCCGAACCATCCACTGTCTTCATTGGCTCTCACTGATCCTGTGGGTTGATCGGGCCCTAAGTGCTATCTCCTATACAGGTTATCTCATGGTGCCCTAACTCATGGCCTGTGAGGTCTGAGGCCAGAGTTTCTGTATGAGGCAGTCCATGGCAGATGCAAACACCTGCTCTGTCCCTATAATGACTACTTACAGGGATGATGTGGAGAAGTGGAAAAGAAAGGTGATGCAGGACAATGTACAAACTGAGGGAGACAGACTGGGTGGGACGGTACTGCTCCATCGTCCCGGCTCCTCTTCTCAGGAGGCTGAAGCTGGAGGACTGTTTCAAGGCCAGCCCAGGTAACTTAGGGAGACTCTGGCACAAAGCAAAGCCTAAAAGAGGGCACCAGTGGTGTAGCTCAGTGGTATGGCACTTACCTAGCATGTACAAACCTCAAATACTGCAAAAGAAAAAAAAAGAGAAAGATGTGCAGACACTGCAGGGAGTCACAGGCTCCCCAGCACCTACCCTGTCCTCATGGAATCCAGACAGGAGCCATGAGCAGACCACAGTGAAGCGAAAGGCAAGTCCGTGCCCTCCGATCAGTATACAGACAAACAAAAAAATAAGATGATGAATTTGATGGAGACCAACACGATGTCATCTAAAAGTTCACACTAGAGAACCTTCCCTCCGCAATCACAAAGTGATCTTATAATGCTTTAAGTAAGCCTATGATTTGATGTTAGGCTTCATTCATAGCTATCAAGAACCGCCTGGGGCCTCAGAATCACCAGAGGACATACCTGTTTAGACAGTGAGTGGGACTGGGTACCACTGGTGTGACCCCTGATTGTCAGATGAGTTGGAAACCTGTTTCCAGCAAAGGATGCAGCAAGTGCGTTAACCCAGAGGCAGGAAGGTGTTGCTTTTTATTTTAGTGATTTAAAGGAGACTGGGGAGGCATGATTTGAGCAGCAAGAGGAGAAAACTCAGGCATCCTGAAAAGTGGGTCTCTCACCGTGAAGAGCGGCAAGAACATGATCCCAACCTTGTGAATAGCATACAGAAGTGGTTTCTGCCACAGAAACCAGAGTGTTTTCTAACTACCCTGCTGGAGGGTCATCCATTTGACTGGAGGGATAGATGCTCTACAGTCACCTGGGGCCCAGAGTTTTTCAGGTCTTGACAACTGGTACCCCACACTTGTTTTCAATGATTTTCTTGTCTATAAACATTCTAGCTTTTAAAAAAAAATTATAAAATTATTTTATGTGTATGTATATATTTTATGTATATTATTTTACATGCAAAAAATTATTCATGTACCATGTGCATGCTGGTGCCTGTGGAGGCCAGAGGACAGTGTTGGATCCCCTAAAACTGGAGTTACAGACAGCTGTGAGCTGCTTTGTGACTGCTAGGAATTGAACCCAGGTCCTCTGAAAGAACAACCAGTGATCTTAAGCCATGTGCCATGATAGTGATCCACTGTCATGAGAAGTGGTTTTTGATTTTTTTTTCTCCTTTTGGGGTTTTCACTCTGATAGGCCTCTCCCCTTTCAGAGCAGGCCTGCAGAGGGAGGAGGAGAAGAGATTACTGGTTTTCAGGGGACACTGAGGCAGCTGTAGTGGTGGATTTGCTGAGCTCCAGGCTGGGGAGCCAGGTCCTCTCTTCAGGGGAGCTGACCATTGGCTGGGAGGCAAAGGGAGAAGGGAAGAGTGAGGCAGGAGGATTCCTGCCACTCAGGCACATTTTTCTTTTTTCCTCATCCTCACTGGGGTGCCTGGTATGTTTCCTTGATCAGGGTTTCATTCTAGTCCTGGACAGATCTGTGCCCTCAGGACCAGCTCTGGGCTGAGTGTCAAGTGTGAAGCATTTTCCATTGACTTCTTTTGAGATCTTTGGCATCCTTTCTTTTCCTCCACCCCACCCCCACTACTGTGACAAATGTACATCACATTCAGTTACCACCTTGAACATCCTTCTAACGTCTTGTGACATTCACATTCACACTGTTATAACATCCTTCCCTCAGTTTCCAGACCTTTGCCATAATCCCACATCAAAGCCCTCACTCTCCTGAACAGCGATCCACACTTCCCTCTCACTACGTCCCTCACAACCACAATCACCATTCCTGCCTCTGTGAATTTGTCCTCTCAGGGTGCTTCACATGAGTGGAATCATACAGTAACAGGCCTGTCGGAAATGAAGATATTTTAAAGAGACACGTTTATCCCTCAATCTGACTATTAGACTATTGAAACAATGGACCCCAAAGTAATTTGACATCCCACGTTCTTTCTAGGAATCTCCTGCTGGGAGCGGGAAAAAGACTGAGCTTGGTCATAGCTATGGGAGAAGCTTGTCTCCATAAAAGAGATTTCACAGTTCTAGCAACTTGTTAGACCACCTTCCAAAGTGAAACAGAAGCTTGGACAAGGATGGGTCAATGGTGGGTAGGACCAGAACTTGACCAGACTGCTCAGATGTGCAAAGTCCCAGTCCCCTATTAAACCTTTGATCTCACTTCAGGACTCGGACCATGAACTAGAGGTGGTCACTAATCCTTTTGTCCTCTCTCAGTGTGGACATACCATTTGGCTCTATCATGCATCAGAATTTCTTCCCTCTTTAAGGCTGCATACTATTCCAGTGCGTGTACATCCAACCGTTTGCTTGTCCCTTCATTTGCTGGCAGACTTCTGGATGCTTCTACCTTTGTGCTGTTGTGACTGGTACTGCTCTGGACATGGAGTACAGATATCTCTGAGTCCGTGCTCGCCTTTCTTCAGGGTTTCCATTTAGACATAGAGTTCTTGTACCACATGGTAATTCTTCGCTGACTTTTTAGGGCAGACATACTGTTCTCTTCAATGTAATTGTCTTGTATCACCACCGAGAGTGTACAAGGCTTGCAGTCTCTTTACACCCTGCCAACGCTTGTCCTTGTCTGTTTTCACAACAGCCAGAATGTGGCCTCATTTTTTAAAATGTAAATAACTGTAGACCTGAGGCTTGGGGACAGATGTGGCTCTCCTTTGTGTGTGCTGCAGAGATGGCTGAGGGCCTGCATTTGGGGGGGCACTTAGGGTCTGGGATATAAGACCAAAAACTTCCCTAAGCTTAGGGCCTGGGCTTGGGGCTGTGTGCAAAGGCCCCAGCCAGGGCAAACTGAAGTTTATCTAGGGGTCTTCCACGATGGCAAGTTGATCGTATGATCCTGCTCTTGTCCCAGGATAACCCATGTCTAATTTAGGCATTGCTCTCTTTCTGTGTTCTCTCCCCAGTGTGACAATGCAAAGGGACTGAAAGCCTTCTATGATGCAATAAAGTATGGGCCGAACCATTTGATGGTGTTTGGAGGCGTCTGTCCGTCTGTCACATCTATCATCGCAGAGTCCCTCCAAGGCTGGAATCTGGTGCAGGTAAGGGTGGAGTCCCTACCCTAACATGGAATTGTCTTTGTGGGCTGCAAGCACTTAGCAGGAATGTGGCGCCTAAGCTGCACTACCACCACTGTCCTCTCTGCTGACCTGACCCCGGGCCTGTTCTTCTAGTGAATGTACTAAGAGTTCTTAAACTGTACATGCTGTCTCCTGTTGAAGCCTTGGTGCTCACTGCTGACTCCATAGCCAGGTCTTGAATCCCATAAAGTCCTATCAACTGTCCGGATGATCCTCTGCTCCTCTGTTCTCATCACCGACCCACAGCATGGCCCCCAGAGAGCAGCACCCTCAGATAGCACAGCCCCCACTGCCTTTAGGTAGTACCACCATCCCCCAGACAGCAACAGCCCCTCAGGAACCCAGGGCTGCCTCAGAGCCTGCCCACTGCACTCACTGTGTGTCAGGTACTCCAATCCTTTCCTTTCCAGATCTTCTTTCCCACTGAAGGTCTCCTTTGACCAAGGCTGTCCTTTCCCTCATTAAGCCCATCCTAGGCTCCTGGCCAGGTATTGGCTTTTGACCACAGCTGACTTTTACACGATCAGATGCTTCAGTGGGTGTATATTTGGTTATAGATGAGGCTCAACGGTAAGAGCTGCTGCTTGAATTGGGAAAGAAAAGTATATAAACATATGACCACAAGGACGAGTGGTAGTAACCCATGTACATTCTGTCATCCATCCATCTGTCCGTCCATCTGTCCGTCGGTCCATCCATCCATCCATCCATCCATCCATCATCTATTTACCCCTCCATTCATCATTATTTACCATTCTATCCAGCGTCTATCCACCCATCATCCATCCAGCTACCCATCTATCCGTCTGTCCATTCATCTACCACCCATCTACCCCTTCACCTATTATTGTCTGTCTTCCTTTCTTCTAATCAACCAAAAAAAAAAAAAAATTTGGGACAACTTCCTTACTGCCTGGAACTCTGGTAAACACTGGGGATGTAGAACTGAAGGGCAGAAATGGTCCCCATCATGTCAGAGCTTGCATACTGGAAAGAGGCCAGGCAGTAAACAAGGAAGTAGCAGTAATCCTCAGGATGGTCCCTGAAGCCTGCCAGGCACCAGGCACTGTCGTAAACCCTAATGTGCATTAACTCAGTCTTTGTTACTGGTCTGTTATCATCCCCATTTTATATATAAGGAAGCTGGGGTGCACACGGGCTATGAAGCTTGCCTAAGGATTCACAACTAATAAGCAGTAAGGCCAGATTTAGATTCAACTAGCCCTGGCAATGAGGTTTTTGTAAGAAGACAGGGCTGTGTTCAAAATAATCAGGGGTGTGGGATTAAAGGCTATGCGGTCACTCAGCAAAGGCCTCTGGGAGATGGGAACACTCCATCTGAGATCTGAAGGGCGGGAAAGGGCTGCTGGGTGAAGTGCAGCCCTGTGAGTGGACAGAATGACCAATTTAGATGGGCAGCTGGTAATGAGGAAGGAAGAGTCTACATGTCTGGTGGCAGAATTCAGGGCTATGGGACTGTGGACTGGGGCTGAGAAGTCAGGACAGTGATAGAGCACCAACAGGGACCTTCCCTGAGTCCAGGTCATGGCAGAGGTGTGGTACAGGACCAGTAGCCCACTGAGCCTGGCCTACATGAGCTCTCCTGGCATGGGGCACAGAGTTACTGTTGAGGCAAGAGAGGGGCCGGGCAGATGGGAAGCAGAGGGTAGCAGTGTGAGAAGAATGCAGTGTTCGGAGATGGAGATATGGGTGGGCTTGGGCAGCAGGGATCCTTCAGGCAGCTGAGGCAGGTTACAATGAGTCTGAGTCTGTTCAACAGAAGGGGCTTGAGAGCCGCGAACCTCACTGCCGCCAGGGAGCTGACACAGGGCAAAGTGTGTGTGAACCTGGCTTTAAGCACTCAAAGTGTCCCTAGCTGTTGCAAGACCTTGGCCCAGTCCCTTGCCTTCTCTGGATTTGAGTTCCTTCTTGATAATGAGAGGCTCCATAAACACGGAGCCAAGGGCAGATAGGCTGAAGAGCACACCATGGTCAGTGTGGCCTTGGCTGTAGGGCTGAGTAAGGTCTGCAAACCACTTCTGTGTCTCCCTCCTTCGGCAGATTTGCTGTGTCTATGACCAGCATCTTGGGTACCACTCAAGGCCAGCCCACTACTTCCATGTTTGTGTTTCCTTCCAGATCCCAGGGCCAGATCAAGGGCTCCAGCGAGATGTGAATGTGAAGGGTCCCAGAGACCTGGAAAGTGGGCAGTGCTAGATGGATCTGAGTGATCTGATGATTTGGGAGGCAACGTGGTAGACAAAGCCCAAGGGAGCCGTTCTCCTCTAGCCTTGCAGAGTCTGAAATGTGGGAAGAAAGAGAGATCTGGATCCTAGTGGGAGGGGCCTGCCCGCCTGGAAACCTGCCCCCCCCCTCCTTTGCTTACAGGAACTGTACATCCATTTGTTATGATCTATGGTTCTCCCAAGCTGCTTCTTCCCCTATCTGGAGGCTGAGCTCACCCACAGAGGGTGGGTGAGTCTGCAGCTGCTGAAGGGTTTGAATGCCTTGACTTCTTTCAGAAATGGGTTCTAGAATGTGGGCTGCATAAGGAGCCCTGACTGTCCCATGAAGGTGTGGGGACCTTTGCTGGACAGAGACCCACTCGGAATGCTGGAATGAGAATGGGCTGTTTCTGTTTCCTGGGCCACAAAAATAGGGATTCGCCTGCCGCCGGGTGAAAACGCACGCTGCTGCTGAAACAGGTTAATTTTAACATTTGCCTTTTGCTGTGTTTCTTGAATCAGGCCCGCTGCGAGGGAGGCTCACACTGTGTTTGTCCTGATCTGAGTCATTCAGCCACTGGGAGCCTAGATTCCCATAGCTCAGTGTGAGGACCAGGGAAGGGTCACTTTATTCCTATCCCATCCCAGGGAGATCCTGGGCAGGATACAGGATACAGGATCTGAGAATTTCTTGATGATCTGTGATACAAGTGTTGAGAGGCGGGAGGCATGGTGGAAGTTAGAGGGTATAAGTATTCAGCTCCTGCAGGCAATCTGTGACTGTGAAATCGTAGAGCTTGCTAAAGTTCCTTCTCTGGGAGTGATGTGAACAGCTACCTCCTCCTAAAGACCTGATGACAAACGAAAGTGCGATGCCACCGCAGCCCACCCCAGGGAACCAATGAGTTTATTGGACTTGTGTGAGAGAGGCTACCTCTCACACAGCCTCATTCTAAGTTCTTCACTCAGCATGGATGGCAGCTTCATTGTAGCCTCATAGATGGAGCCTCCTTTCCCTCATCTTCCCCAGCTCATATATGATAGCGCCATCCCTAGACCATGAGGATAGTGCAGTACCACGCCCTAGTTGACCAAGGAGCCCTGAGCATTGCGATGTCAGCTAGGGTCTGCTCTAGGGAGACTGACCATGGATCAGACTGATGGCTTGCAGCCCCTGTGTGGGGTGGGGTGGGGACATGCTTATTTTAAGGGAGCAAACTCTGGGGCTTCAGGAAGTGCAAGACCAGGTTAGAGGATTCATGAACTCTCTCAGTGACCCACTTTTCACCCTGGGCCAGTCCGGTGGCAGCAGCTCAGGTGACTGCTCTGCACTCGATCCTGCAGACTCAGTGGCCAGGTGCTCATTAGGATCACTCATTTCCTGGGACCCTTAGTGAATGCTGCCACTGTGTGGGGAGGAGGACTCAAGGGCATTGTAAGAGACAGCTGCTGGGCACATTGACCTGTGTCACCAAGGCAAAGCCCCACCGAATGGTGTGACAAGGTCATTTCTCCAGTCTACCTTCTGGCCTCAGAGCATGCTGTTCCCTCAGCCTCCAGAGTCCCTTTGCTCATCCTTAATTGGGCACAACTTAGAGGCTTCTTCTGTTGAGAAGCTGTGCCCCTACCCGACATGTTCTCTTCCTTGTGGCTCCCTTCCTAGGCATTTACTGCTCTTTGTCCCCGCTGCTCTGTATCTTACAGAGGTCAGAGCCTTTCTCTCCTGAACTGCAGACCCCCGGCACAGCCTGACACTCATCCCCCCATCTCACCAGCCCTCAGATGACTCAAGCATCTTCAACCGTAGCCCTTGCCGACCAGATGCAAAGGACACCTGAGGTGGGCTCTGGCTCTGCCACAGCCATCTCCATCCCCCAACCTGCTGAGTTGTAAGCACCTGGTTCCCCTGAGCGGACCTTCAGAGGTCATCCTCAGAATCCCACCTCCCACTCTCCTGACAAAGATCTACCCTTCCCGAACACACACACACACACACACACACACACACACACACACACAAGCATACAAACACACCAGCCTTGTCTGTCCTTCTGAAGCTTGTGCTGAGGAGAAGAAGGAGAATGGGAAGCGGGGTGGGGAAGATGAAGATTGCATAGCTTGACTAAAGTATGGAGGCAGAGCCAGGCAGAGGTGGTCTCAGAGCAGGACAGACCTCCCGAGCCTTGGGAGCAGGATCAGGCTGCTTCAGCTTGCAAGTTGCTGTTGCCACAGATGTGATTGCAAGCTGCTATAGTGAAGAGGATGAAAATAAGGTCAGATTCCTGTCAGGCTAAAGGGCGGCTCATGAGAACAGCAAACACCAGCGCCCTAAGACCTGCATCCCACAGAGCTTGTCCTTTAAAAGGCTCTGCGGTAAATCATTAACTCTCAGATGCCTTTTTCCAGGCACCCCTAAGGTATCCCCACAGCCCACTCTGCCTCCTGGCCAGCCTTGGCACGCCCCTGAGGAGCTCCTTGGCCAACAAAGATCTCACTGCCATCGGGGCTGTCTCCAATTGGATAAGCTCCTATGAGGTTGGATTTGGTAGAGGCACTGGGGCCATTCCAATGGAGAAAGTAGATTTTGCAAACCCGTTATCAGTGAAGATCCAGTACATTCAGGTCTCTATTTCCTCAAAACTGGAAATCTTGCTTGGTTTTGACATTAAAGGACCATCCTTGGGCTCACTGAGGTTTGCTAGGTAACTTTGTCTTATTTTCTCAGACTGTTCTGTAAAACGGGTGTTGCAAGTCTGACTTTTGTTTCTTGCAGATGTAGTAAGAGTGAATGAATGAGGGCCCCTCTCCCTTTTGCCAAGTGAAAGCATTTTTTTTTTTAATGAATGATGAAAGAGGTGTTGCTGTTCTGATGGCCCTGGCTCCTCTAGTGGGAGCAGACTTCTAGTGGTGTCTGATGAGAAATTTGAAATCACTCTCTGCTCTGCATGGGCTGCAAGGGCTGTTAGCCTTGGCCCCTCTGACCTCTGGAGCACAAGGGTGGAGGGTGGTCGGGGACTCTGCAACTAGACACTCAAAGTTCAAACTTCTGCCTCTCCACACCCAGGAGTCAAAACCTACCAGGCCAACACCCTGCCACAGCCCAAGTCATACGGCGGCCATGCCCTTGCTACAGAGGGCGCAGTGGACCAGAAAGCATTGAAGGCGGCAGTATGATTAGGCACTGAAGCGTTGCACCTGCTGAGGCTGCTGCTGTCTAAGAAATAGAACAGAGGCCAATGAGCCAGAGCAGTTGGAGCCTTTCTTGGCACTGGTCTCCAGAGGGACCATTTAGAACATTAATAATCTATGAGACGCTTCTGCTTTCTGGAGTCATTAAAAACAAAGGAGGGGAGGGGAAGAACGAGCGATATTAATATTAGAGGCAGGCTCTGTGGACCCAGCAAAGGGAAGGCATGGGAGAGACCCCATATTAATATTAGAGGCAGGCTCTGTGGGCCAAGCAGAGGAAAGGTTGGGAGAGACTCCAGGAATGTGAAGACTTTAGAAAGTCCTCACTGGTCACGTCATAGCATGCCAGGTACAATAAAGATCAGCTGTCTGAGTCAACTGGGCAGGATACCACGCACAGGGTGAGGAAAAGGCCAGCATCTTTGGCTGGGATGCTCTTGGCAGGAGAGAGGAGTCATCAGATGGTTTTCTTGGTCAAGAAATAGGGAGTGGTCTCCAGACAGGACCAGTGCCAGTGGTTGTGGTAGCAGAGGGGTTGCTGCGGACACAAGGCTGAAGAACTTAGGGAGCGAGATGAAGGGTATGGTAGGGAGAGCTCAGGGTAAAGAAAGATGGGGCCTGCCCCTGCTACTCATTTGGCCATTGTGAAGAGGGTCATGACAGTCCCCAATTCTTCATCCCCCATCATACTGTGGCACCCCACAGACATGGCTAAGACTTGTAGATCTCTTCTTGCCTAGAACTCCTTCTCTGCCATGGCCTGAAGCTAGACAGAGTCCTAGCCGGTCATGTGTGTGAGGTTAGAACAGAGAGTTCATACTACAGCTTCACATGGGCGGGCCTTGGGATTCACTGCCTTTAGGATCCAAACTGTCATGCATTTGGTGGAAGGAGTGAAGAGCTGGAGGGAACCCTCTTCTCACCAATTCATTCATTCATTCATTCATTCATTCATTCATTCACCCACTGGCTTGTGCTGACTCTTTTGTGTGTTCCCATCACTCACTAGATACAGTACCTGCAGTATGCCCTTCTAGGCTCTCCCATACCAGCTCAGCACATGAAACCTGTCACCGAAAGAAAGGGAAACATGGCAGCTTGGTGCAGTCGACTGAAAACAGAGGACCGAGATTGAAAAGCTTGAGATAACTGTGCCTCTGGCTACTCTCTTAGCAGGGTAGCAAATTAGAGTCCTCCAGAGCCTCTCCATGTAATGGAGCAAAAACACTGACCCTTCCTTGGTGGCACAGAGAAGTACTTGAGGACAGGGAAAGCATGATACGCAGACACCCCCTACAGAATGTGAACCTCCACAATGTCCTATGGATGCACCAGTGATCTGAAATGCCAGCCAGGCCCTGGCTGGGAAAATTCTTGAGGATTTGTAAGTCTCCGGACTCAAAGTTGCATGCAGAAAATGAACTATCAGAAACCATGAAGGTGACTCAGAACAATACAGTCAGCAGAGAACCTGCCAGGAAGGCGGGGCAAGCCCGCAGGCTGTTAGAGGGCACACGTTCTCTTTCTGGTTTTCTCCAGCAGCAGAAGCTGGCTAAGGAAGTAAGAGGAAGCTTTTGAGTGCATAGCTCTTCCCAATCTCTTCCTGCCACAGATTCAGCCCGTATCTTCCCTGTCAATCTGATTGAAGATTCAATTCAAGGTTCTGACCCCTATTTTTAATTCAAGACCACAGCATCGAACGTAACAGCAGCTCTCGGTGTGTAACTCCGGTGGCCTCTTTGCTGATGTGTCTTTCCCTACCAGCCACCTCGACTGCTTTCTGGAAGTCTAAAGGGTGTAAATAATTCATTTTAAATAAATAAATCACTCAAACTACTTACGGTAGAGGCATGGCAGCTTGTGGTTGGTGCAACTGTGGTACATGTTAAACAGGAAAGGAAGAGGAGACCCCCCTCCCCCCATAACGTACAGGCAGGTGGGACCTGAGAATATCAGGTGCAGTGCTTCCTGGGGCAGATGAATGAGGTGTAGAGCCAGATGCTGGTGACTGTTATGGTGACCCGGGCAGGTTGCTTTGCCTGTCCCAGCCTAGGTGGCTTGTCACAAAATCCAGACACTTCAATCATCATGGCCTTTGCCCAAGCTTGGCTTCTAACACTGTGTGAGCTCTCTCCTCTTCCTTCTCATGTGCCAGACCTATGAAGTACACACTGTCACTCCTCTCACCTCACAGATGAGGAAACTGAGGCACACAGAAACAGGGTGGTTTCCCAAAGGAGTTCTACACAGCTCCAGAACCACTGCTGACAGCCGCTGGGCTGCTGCCTGTTCCACAGTCTCATTTAACACTCACACATGCACTGAGAGGTGGGGCAGGAGGTGACGCTGGTCCTGGTTAGACTGTTTCCAGATGATAAAAACAGGCTGCAAAGAGGCCATAGTCTTGCCTTGCTGTCACTGACTACTGACCGTGCTCCCAGAGGCCGTGAACACTCTGGACCGTTTCTTTACAGCATGCATGGGTCCATAGAGGGCCTGGGCTAGCTTAGGACTCTTTATATGGAAAAGGTTCTAATTGGATGTCATTCATGATCCATGTCTACAGATATACACACACGGGGGGGGGGGGTGGAGCACACACACAGATTTGTTTTGGTGGTGAGGATCCTATTGTTATGTAAGAGAGTACAACCATTCTTGGGGAATTCCTGATACTGCATTGGTGTAGTGGGGTGAAACATTACAAGAGACACACATACAGAGACACATAGGCAAACACATACATATACACATATACAGGGGCACATGCAGGCAGAAGGTACATACCCACAGGGATATACACATAGGGATGCACAAGCACACACACAAAGGGACACATATGTAAAGAAGCACATAGGTACATACAAACATATACACAAGGGCACACACACATATACACTGGTACACAAACACAAAGGCACATGCACATACACACACGGGTACACACACAGATGTACATACACAGGGACACACAAGTACACAGGCATACACATATGCATGCATACACACAGAGACACATACAAATATACACACAGGTGCACATGCACGCACACAAAGGCAAACACGCACACAGGTACACATCCCTCTTAAACTTGTTTCACACTAAGTTGTTTTGTATAAATAGATGATCCTTTCGGATTCCACGGCTAGATAAACTAGCTGTTGGGGAGTCGACGCCTGCCAAGCCTTTCAAGCATACACTCAGCTCCACCCCGGAGGTCTTATAATAAATGAACTGGTTGTTTTAGTAGCACATAGCTTGCATTACTTGTGAATTATACAGAATGCTTTTGCTTTGAATCAGTTTACAAAGAATCTTAAATTATTTAGCATTTCCACGATGAGTGGCTGAGCCTCAAGCAGCAGAAAGGGCTCTACTTGAGAAAAACAACCCTAGGTTAGATACTTAGAAATCATGTCAAAACGGGAATGTAAACACAATTTCTCCACTTCCCCCAAGTTCTCAGGATGGGAATGTAAACACAATTTCTCCACTTCCCCCAAGTTCTCGGGCAGGGCGTTCCATCGAGTGGTCTTGGACTATGGAATGTTGGCTTGACATGTATTGAGGAGGGGCACCCTGTCTGTCTTCAGTCTCTTCTAAGCCACCCAGCTGTCCCTGCAGTAGTGTGTGGGAAGGACATTAGCCCAACAAAATGGCCCAATCCTTCATTCAGGGTACAGAAAAAGATACGCCTCCACTTCCAGATTAAGCACCACTTCCCTGGGAGGACTTTCCACAGCTTCTAACAAAACACATCTATACCCCACCCCACCCACCTCTGCCACCCCGGCAGTCATTCTAGTTCAAGCCACCACCTCAGTGTTCATCCTGCTTGGTGACATCAGCTCCCTCTGCAAAGCTGGGAGGCCAGGGTCTGGCTGTCATCCAAGAGGCCCCCCCAGGAGCCACTGCACTTCTTTTAGGATGTTTTGGTAGCTCCCCCCCCTTTCTTGTGTTAGTAGCATTAGGAATTGTGGCTCTTTAACAGTGCGGTGATTGTGTGCACGTCGTCTGTGGCAGCCATCTTTGCGGTGGATGATGGATGCTGCATTATTGACATTTCCCCCAAATTCTTTCCCCCAAAAGTACAATGAATATCAAGTGCCCTTTACCCTACTCCGAAAGCTGTTTGTACTTGTCAATCTTGTTCCACCTTTCCCCTTTCACCTGTGTCACGTGTGCACCACACACACATGCACACTCCACACCCCCTCTCATACTCATCCATATGTAGCCACTTATGTTTTTGAGAATGTACTGGACAGCAGTGTGAAGACATAATGTTCCATTCCAATACAGTAGCAGGGATCCCCTAAGAATGGTTGTATTCTCTTACATAATAATAATAGGCTCATCACAACTGAAACAATTCAGTGCCACAGTCACATTACATAACAGATGGTCTATATTCTCATTTCCCTCTTGTCCCCAAAACGTCTGCATTGCCATTTATTTATAGGTGAAGAGGGGAATCAAGGATCTAATAGCCAGAGTCTTGTTTTGACACTCCAGGCTTCTTTAATCTGCAACAGCGCTCCTCACCCTTTTCCTTTCTCTCTCTCTCTCTCTCTCTCTCTCTCTCTCTCTCTCTCTCTCTCTCTCTCTCTCTCTGTGTGTGTGTGTGTGTGTGTGTGTGTGTGTGTGAGAGAGAGAGAGAGAGAGAGACAGAGAGACAGAGACAGACAGAGACAGACAGAGACAGACAGAGACAGAGTAAGACAGAGAGACAGAGACAGGCACAGAGAGAAGCAGAGAGACACACAGAGACAGAGGGACAGAGAGAAAGAGAAAAAACACTCAGGGCCTTGCTAACCAGGCACTCTTGCCACACTCCCCAATAGATGCCTTGTAGTTCTGTAATTTAAATAAATAAATAAGTGCTACTTCATTTCTTTAAGCAGCCCTGATTCTTCTTCCTAGTGGGAGATATTTTGAAGCCAATTCCTGAGGCCTGAGCGTGCTCACCCTCGCTACTAGGGTTCACTACTCCTGAGGGTTTTCCCAGTGAGCTGAGCTTGAAGACAGAACTTTACAGTGTAATAAAAGCGTCTAAGCTGAGCATGAGACATTCTACAACTCGCGCAGCCTGTGTTCATCAGAGCAATCGATGTTATGGAGAACAACAGCATCCAGGAAAAGACAGGAGAATGTTCTAGACAGAAAAAGGCTAAAAATAAGCGTGCAAAATACCAGTGAGCAGTTTGAGTGTGGCTCTGACTCTGGATTTGAAAAACAAGAAGGGAATTTTGTGGGAATCCCAGAATTGATATGTGAATCACATGTTAAATGATAACAAATTTCACAGTCCTTTTCACACGCATAGTAATGACACTGCCGTGCACTCTGTCCTCTAGGAGTGAGCTGTCCTGATGTCTGTAAGCTAATTTCAAAGTACTCGAGAACCAGAAATGGCATGTGCACATGTGAGCACATGTGTGTGGGGGTATGTGAGACTGTGGAGACACATGCATAGTCCAACAGACAGACTCTCTGGTTCTGTAAACATTCATCTACTCCCAGGCTGCTCTGTTGTGTTTCCAGACTACAGGGATTAATCAACCCCTTCTAGCTGAACAATTTCACCTTCTCAAATATAGACAACTTTTGTCTGGTTCTAGAGTCAAAATCCCACAGAACCAACGGCACAGGGGAGAGCTCCTGGCTCTTATGCAGGTTCCGCCATGCTGTCTGTGTCATTCTTATAGCTGACCTTTTCTAAGAAAGGTTAATATTTATTTTTCCACTTTCCTGCTGATGTGTTTGTCTCTTCCTCTTCTTTCTTCCATGAAAGGGCACACTACACTCCCTGCACAGCGTGCTGCCCCCACTGGTGTTCCTCTCTCGCCAAGCTCTCCTGAGCTCACAGTTTCGTCACTGCAGAGTGGCATTCCTCGCTCTTCCCACAGATGCATAGACATTCGGTGCGGCTGCACCAGAGTCCACACAGCCCTGATGACGAACGCCTGGACGGGCTCCAGGCTTCTGGACTAACACTGGCCATGTGTACATACGCCAATGTACTTCCTAAATGTGGGGTTTCTCGGTCAAAGGAAAACACATCTATACTTCCTCGAAACTATAAAGCTTCGCTGAGTGGATGAGAAAACTAATGAATGCACTTGATTAAAAAGAGCAGAAAGTAAAAGGCTAATATCTAAATGGGGATATAAAACAATTAGGGTAAACACACGTCTCTATGATCGAGCTGGTGCAAGGCCCTTCTGGGGCCGCATCTCTTCTCCAGCCATTTTCATTTTCTCGCCTAAAGAAAGGCTTTCTCTTTGCTTTGTAAATTAAACACAGAGTTAATTATAAAATCACGAAGTCTTGGATCTGAGATTAAAACTACCCCGCGCAGGCTCCTCATTTGAACAATAAGGAAACGGGGACACAGAATGAGGGAGGAAGAAACGGAAAGATTAAGAAAACAATCACATTCAGTTCAGTTGTGTTTGTTTGAATGAACTCTGAGTGAAATGCTTGCTTTGTGACATGGCGTGGTTCTTGTTTTTTCATTCCCATCAATAGCCAAGAGCCCCTAGCCACAATGCCTCCGGTCTCAGAGTGTGACCATCATAGTGACATCTACACACTTACTGCAAGTGGGTTTTGTTTCCAGCCCTGGCATTCCAGGACATTCACGTGCAGTCACTGTGATGAATTGGATCGGGTGGTGCTCAGCTTGGCTGTGTGTGCTCTGGCTGATACTGTGGGTAGTCATGCTGAACAAGGATTTTCTGAAATAACATAATCATGGCATGGGTGACATTCTGCTTAGGTTTTCTGCAGGCCACATAGAGAAGAATTATAGATTTTATCCAACCCAGGCATGAAGTTGAGCCTGGGCAAGTTCTTTCTGGTCCTAAAAATATAATATGAAGAGTAGGAGGAGCCCAAGATGTCACATAAATGAATGGAGCCTGTGATATTGTTTCCTCTTTCTGTGCCAATGCAGACATAACTAGCCGATTACAGCACACTCACTCTTTACTCCTTTAATCTCTGTGCCTCAGCATACAAGCAGCCCACTGTTCAAGTCTATTTACTATACTTAGAGTGAGGAGTTATTTACGGTTAGCATAGAGAATAGAGGACTTCCAGTTAGATTTGAGTTGAGGTAAGGGATTTACTTAACGTGAGAATGTCCACATATTGCTGAAACTTGCAGCCCCATTTGTTAGGTTGCTTCAGTTATTTTTCTCTGCCGCTGCCTTTCCCTAGATAGACCCACTCTCTCTCCTAGGTTCTTCTATAGTGCGCATCTTTGGTGCATAGGTAAAAGTCAGGTTCATTCTATAATTGTTTAGTTTCACATTAAGACTTGGTGGGTAGAAGGTTTTTTTTCTTTACTTTGTTTTTTGAGGTCCCTGGATTCTGGTCACACTCCTCCATGAGACTCAAACTCTGGGCTTCCCAGGCTTCGTCACAAGTCACTTTCTCAATTTTGCCAAAATATCCCACTTACATTATGAGCTTGTGTGTTATTTTCAGTTAAGCAAACTCACTGTTTTATGTCAATGGATTGAATGAAGGAAACACATCATTTACCCACGTGAGAATGTAAAAGCAGTCAAAGGGGAAACACTCATAGGTATGTAAAGCTGACTCTGACCCCAGAGTTCACCTGGATTTGTGGGGTACCCGGTCACCTGTACACTAACAGTACAACTGACTGATTCTATTCTCCTGTGGATTTGGGGAATCTCTCTCCCACCCTGAAAGATGATCCCTGGTCATCTTCTTGATGACCTCCCACGACAAGGAACTCAATACTTTGTGAGATTTTGATTCCTTCTTGAATCCTTTATTGTTGAAAGTTACTTTTTCACATTGATCTGAACAAGTTCCTTTGAAAAGCTTTTATTGATTCTACCTTCAGCTCTGGGACACACACACACACATGCACATGCACCCACACACAAAGAGACATGCACACAAACATACACTCACACATATAGAGATCACACAAACACACATAGAAACACACATAAATACACACAGAGAGACACATACACACAAACATACACACTCTCACATATACAGACTCACACACAAACACACACAAAGAGACACATAAACATATATATATATACACACACATACATACACACACTCACACACACATAATACACATTCACACACATTCACACACACATAAATACATGCATACTCACACATACACTCAAACACACACAGAGACACACACTCACATTAGACACACATATACACGCTGACACAGACACATTTCACATGCAGAGACACAGACAAAAACAAACACCCACAGACACATTTGCTCCCTGTGAATTCACTTTGACAATATGTGTTTGAGGATTACTTGTTGTTGGAAAACAACATTCTTGGTGTGGTACAAAGAAGCACACAAGCAGAGGGAACATAACCCAGCAAGGCACTTCCTTTCTGCAAAAAGACTGTGCCAGGACCCAAGCCAGGCTAGCGAGGCGAGGCACTGAGTTGGGAGGTTTGCTTAGATTTAATTTTAACCCAGGTAGTGACTGTGTCTCCCCATCCTGTTGTTGGGAGCTCTTCTTCATAATCTAATGCAGTTGGCTAATTCATAGTCTGCACAGAGAACAAGGAAGTTATATAGAGTCAAGTCTCAGGATTGTCCAGGGGTTGGGCAAACAGTCATGCACGCAGGAGTTTCCCAAGATGAGCTAGCTACCTTTGATAGGGAAAAGTCTGTCACCTCACTATTGGTGTGCTTGTCTCCTGTGGCCTTTTGAGGTAGACAGGATGTACTGCCCTGCACTGTCATGTGGTAAAGCCACCTGGCAGGCTGGGGTTGAAGGCGCTCTTGGGCTGGCCTAGAAGTTTGGGAGGACCACTGGAAGTGTCTTCATAGGGGCTGAGCGCCTCATCATCTGCTTTGGGGAGTAGATGTGAGTGATAGAGCGAGAAAGGAGGCCTAGCAGGGTAGACAAGATGGCATCAGACGGACAGGGGCTTATAGCCCTGTGGAACTCAAAGCCCTCACTTTCTTCTGAGCACAAAGGGTTTTTCTCTGTAAAACACCTGCCCACCCAACGTACCCCTTGATCTCAGCCCTGCAGAGTTAGGGTAGGACCTGTCCTCTGACTTCATCCTATGGAGGCTGAGGCCTGGTAAGTGTCAGTGGGCTGGAGGCTGAGAGCCCACACCAGGGCTCAGTAACTCTTGAAGCCCCGCCCCCACCCAGGGATCCAGTCCCAGTCCCACAAAATGACCTCTCCATTCATAGAGAGTGTTTGAGTCTCTTCTTTTGATTCAACCACTGTCTCTGGGAAGTGACAAGAAGCAGGCCTTTGCAGCCTAGAGTTTTTCCGTAGAGATGCCATCTCTTGCCTGTGGG
The DNA here is from genome assembly GCF_011762505.2 of Arvicanthis niloticus. Classification (NCBI taxonomy): domain Eukaryota; kingdom Metazoa; phylum Chordata; class Mammalia; order Rodentia; family Muridae; genus Arvicanthis; species Arvicanthis niloticus. The sequence goes on from NC_047662.1 coordinate 97,472,408, forward strand.
AGGTGCTGGGCTCACAGGGCTAAATTAGACCTTTAGATGGCACTTTCTTTGGGAGCTTAGGTGTTGCTGGGACCTGGACTGTGAAGGGCCCAATGACCCCTGACCTGTAGTCCTTCTGGGGGCTCTGGAGTAGTGTGTCTCATCCTCCTCAGAACTATTCCTCCATAAGAATGTGGAGCTTCGAGCCAGTCTGAAAGATCTAGGCCCAGCCCCCTCTTCCTCAAAGGAATAGCTTTTCTTACCTCTGTGGCTATATTCTGTGTGAGTTTCTGTCCAGTGGAAAGTACAGAAGTATTTTTTCTCTCCAACACGAGGATCCCTCAGGGATCCCATAGGACATGGAAAATGTTGGCCTGACTCTACCCACCACTGTTCAGTGCCCCCACTGAGTAAGGACAGGAGCAGCACCAGGAAAGCAGGAGAACTCCCTGGAGGAGGTGTCTATGAGTGGACCTCGTCAGACGTATAGGAGCTTGTCTAAAGAGCTGGAAGGACAGGGTACATTTGTGGAGACTGGCGGCTGCGTCCTTTCTTACTGCAAGAATCAAGTTGCCCACCCCCAACACTTCTTGTCCCATGGCTGTGATTTCAACCTATTGACTAATTAGAGGTGCCGAAGTGACAGGAGGAGGTACGATTTCTGCAGCGTGGTAATTAAAAGGTATTGGCTTCCCGGCTGTGATCACACAAGAATTCGGTTACCCCTAAAGACATCGGCTAGTAGCAGAGTGTGGGGAGTCCAGGGAGCTGAGAGGCCTCCGATGCAATTTGTTAATTTCCTGAGTTTGTCACCTGCACAGCTGTGAGGGAGATGAAACACTTTACCGGGAGTTTCGGAGAGAATTAAAGACATACATTCTAATTGTGCACAATTAGAAGAGTCATATAATCATTATTATTTTTGTAATTAAGCCACCTTTTATCCATCACGAGGCTAGGATCTAGAAAGACTGATTAAGAGCTGTGTCTGCCTGGTGGGGAGAGCGGGGAGGTCAGTGGCCTCACACACAGGTAGGAGGCAGTGCCTAACTTGCTGAGCTTGGCTCTCGGACTGTCCTGTCTACAAGCCAGGATTTGCTGAGGTCATCTGCAGCTGAAGCTGCTGCTGTCGTGACTCTTGTCATGTTCCTGAAACAGGACTGTGCTCCCCCTGCCTCCAGAGGCCCCTACAGGGAGGTCATTTGCACTGGGCCCAGCCTGCCTGCACTGAAACCCGGAGCTCCACCCTCCGGCCACACTAGCAGACTCGGCTTCCTCTGTTCTTCCCCATGGCCTCAAATTTCCTTTTTATTAAAACAAACTTAAAAGAGTTGGCAAAAGTTCTGTTTGTTTTGTGATATTCTTTATATAAAACAAAGGTGAAATGTTGGAGAAAGTGAGGGAAATTTTAAGAATCTCAGAATGTCACATAACAGGACAGTTCTTACAGAATAAGAAGTAAATCACTTTGCTATTCACTGTCTATAAATAAATTAAAGCTATTTCTTAAAGCAGGTGACAGGCAATTGGTCTTATTATACATTAAAATATTGTGCACTCTGGAATATAGTTTCGGTTTGACTATAAAGTGTGAGTGTGTGTGTGAGTGTGTGTGTGTGAGAGTGTGAGTGCGAGTGTGTGTGTGAGTGTGTATGAGTGTGTGTGAGTGTGTGTGAGTGTGTATGAGTGTGTGTGAGAGAGTGTGTGTGTGTGTGAGTGTGGGTGAGTGTGTATGTGTGTGAGTGTGTGTGTGTGAGTGTGTATGTGCATGTGAGTATGTGTATGAGTGTGTATGTGTATGAGTGTGTGTGTGTATGAGTGTGTGTGAGTGTGTATGTGCATGTGTGTATGTGTGTGAGTGTGTATGTGTGTGAGTGTATGTGAGTGTGTGTGCGTGTGAGTGTGGGTGAGTGTGTATGTGTATGTGTGTGAGTGTGTGTGAGAGTGTGTATATGTGTGAGTATGGGTGAGTGTGTATGTGTGTGAGTGTATGTGAATGTGTATGAGTGTGTGTGTGTGTGCATGTGCGTATGTGTGTGAGTGTGTATGTGTGTGAGTGTGTGTGAGTGTGTATGAGTGTGTGTGAGTGTGTGTACGTGTGAGTGTGGGTGAGTGTGTATGTGTGTGTGTGTGTGTGTGAGACTGTCTGGCAGTTAGCTCCAGGGACCCTCTAGTCTCTACCCACCCAGCGTCCTGGTTGCTGCTTCTGTGTTACATCCTTTCTGAGGACCTGAACCTAGGTCCTCACATGGCAGGCATTTTACTCACTGGAATATCTCCTCAGTCCAACTGGAAAGGTTTTTTTAAGTACTTAAAATGTTTGGGAATAGTGCCAGATGCCTTTAATTCCAGTACTCAGGAGGCATTTGGATCTCTGTGAGCTAGAGGCCAGCCTGGTCTACAAAGTAGAGTCCCTGTCTCAAAAAAAAAAAAAATATATATATATATATATATATATATATATATATATATATATATATATGTGTGTGTGTGTGTGTGTGTGTGTGTGTACTTATAAAGTACAATATACTCTGATTACAATTTCTCTACCCTCAACTCCTTTCCAATTCCCTTCCACACCTTTCTCTCTTTCTCTCAGTTGAATACAAACACATACACACACACATATATATACTATATTAATATATAATATATATTAATAAGGTCAAATAAAATCAATTGGGAATAGAATGAAACAAACTAAGAAAAGAAAACCCCTGTAAGGTAAAAATAAATTAAATAAATAAATAAATATGCCCAGACAAAGCATTCTGAGACAATGACATCACAAAAAGATGTCATTGAGTTCATTTTGTGTTTGCTATCTACTGCTGGGTATGGCATCTGTCTGTAATTCTAGTCTATATTCCTAGTGAGACTCCATTTGAGAAAACTTTTTCCTTTGTGAGCAGTTATCAATTGGAGACAGCTCTTAGATTAGGGATGGGGGCTTATGTCCAATTCCCCCCTTAACACTGGGATCCCATCGGGCCTAGACCTGTGAAGGCCATGTGCATGCCGCCTCCGTGTCTGTGAGTTCAACTGTGTCTTGGTCTTACTGTTTTTGGAAGGCCTTGTTTCTTTGGGTCTTCCATCTCCTCTGGCTCTACAGTACTTCTCCCTCCTCTTCCACAGGGTCCCTGAGCCCTTCGGGGAGAGACTTGATGGGGACATCCCCTTCAGAACTGAGTACTCCAAGGTCTCTCACTCTTGCTGTGCTGTACGGCCTCGGGTATCACCTAGTAATGAGGATGTGTCTCTAACGGCTGAGTAAGACATTGATCTAGGAGTCTGATAGGACAGAATGTTGTTAGAAATCATTTTATTGCTGCATTCCTTTAACAGAACAGTGATATTTAGATTTCCCTAAGGATCCTTGCCTATTTAGTCTCAGGTTCTTGGCCACCCAATATCAAGAACGAGTTTCATCTCGTGGGGTGGGCCTTAAATCCAGTCAGTTGCTGGTTGGTTACTCCTACAAGCTTTGTGCCATCACTGCACTGGTGCTCGTGCAGGTCACCACTGTAGACCCAAGGGTTAATGGCTGGGTTAATGTTTACCTTGCTCCTCTGTAGACTGCAGAGTCCCTTCCAGTATCATGGACACCAGTCAGTAGGGGAAAGGCTTAGGTTTTATAGGTGCTGTCTTCAGTAATAAGGCCTTACCCTCAGTTTGTAGAGAGGAAACAGTAACCTTGGCAATCACCTGGGTGCTTTGGAGCCTGGGGCCCTTTAATAATCTTCTCTTTAAAAAACCAACGGAGAGCTAGGCAGATAACTCAGTGGTTGAATAGGTGTGTAACATGTATGAGGCCCAGGGTTCAGTTCCTGAAAAAAATACATATATAATTTTTGTTTCCTACCATTGAATTGAAACATGCACAAAGCATTGGTACTGTGCCCTATTTTCTAAGGAAATCCCATTCTCTTCTTTAAACTGCCCAGTGAGTCCTCATTCCCCATGCAGAGGCCTCTCAGCAAAGCATCCTGGTACACAAGAGGAAGAACCATATTCTAAGAACAAAACTACAGAGCCCTGGCCCAGCCCCTGGTGACATGTGATGTTGTCCAAGTCAAGTTAACTCTCTGAGCTTCTCTTTTGCCATCTATAAAACCAGAGGATCTGAGTCAATTCCACCTAGACTGTGAAATTTGTGAAGATCTAAATTAGACTAAAGAGAGTGTGGGGAGATCGTCCAGTCAGTTAAGAGCTTGACATACATGGAATGAGGATCTGAATTCAATCCCATGTGCCTACACAAAAGCCACGCCAAGCCCATGCCTATAACCCAAGTGAGTCGGGGGTGGAGGGAGACAGCTGGACCCTTAGGGCTTGCTGCCCAGTCATCCCCGCAGTCAGTCGCTCCAGGTTCAGTGAGAAACCTTGTCTCATACAATGAGAAAACTAATCGGGAAAGTCGCTTGACATTAGCCTCTGGTCTCGGCACGACCAGGTACACATGCTCACATGCCCATGCATGTGTGCGTACACACATGAACACACAACAATTATGAAGAGGCAAATGTATTTGAGAAAGTTTTAGATCATGGGAAGTAGCATGGCAGACTGTGAGGTAGGACTGTTCTCTCTCTCTCTCTCTCTCTCTCTCTCTCTCTCTCTCTCTCTCTCTCTGCTCTGTTTGTGACCACATGCAAGTGGCATAACTTCTGTGAACTCAGTCTCCATATCCAAAGACTTCAGTGTCCACTCGCAGCTGCCTCCCCGGGTTGTTCTGCACTTTCAGTGAGAATGCATACCCAGTCCTTCCGACACGCATTCTCCTTCCTCGTATAACTCCAAGGAATCAAAGCATCTACATGCAATGCCCAACCTTACTACCACTCTCTCAGATCTCAGACAGTTCGCTACCCACGCGAGTTTCTCCAAGAGAAAACAAAGACTACAGTGCTTCTTCTGCCTCCCTTTCTAATTGTTCTGAGTTCCCACAGGGTGGGGGTGGGGCATGGGGAGAAACGGCTATAAAGGTAAAAGGCACATGTTGAAGGGTTGGGTGTTTCTTATTGATGAAAACACAACCCCATTAGCAGGCAGGAGGAATGTGGCTCCCCAGGTGGCTCTAGCCAGGACTGTTTCCGACTCGGATTTAATATATGTGCATGGTACCCCAAAGGCCTCTGTGGGAACCTGGCCTCGAGTAGAATGCACCAGCATGCCAGACATTCATTCTCCCTCATTAACTCGGGGACACTTTGCAGCCACTCTGTACCACATGAATCTCACGACATTGAAATTGAAGCACTTAGTTTCCAAACAGCCTTGGCCCTGGGCTTGAGGGCAGCCGCAGCCTGGCACAGCCCCTAAGTGGCCCTGAGCTCCCAGTGCACATGCCCGGTGTCTTTGTATGTGTCCTGGCACCAACCACAAACACTGTTTTGTCAGAAGCTTCCTGAGAAAGTTGTGTTGCATTCAGTTTGGCTGAAAGGGACCCACAATGACAAATACCTCCCTCATTTAGTTACAGGCACAGTCAGCAAACCCACTGCAAAAGATTAAACCCAGCAGAGAAAAGAGCAAGCCTCCATCATGCCTCCCCTCCCACCTGGCACAAGTTGCATCCCAAGCTCTTAGCAACCATGGCCACCCCTGCTGACCCCAACCCCTAGGGATGGTTTACGTCTGCAGAAGAGCTCACTCAGTACAGGTGCCCCAAACCAGGTAAAAAAGGAATTGCATTCAGACAAGAATTCGTCAGTGGCTTGGAATCTAATAAAGATAGTGAGGTTGGAAGATGTTATTTATCCACAGAGGAGTGAGGTGCAAGGCAATTGTCTAACTAAATCAGATTTTAAAAGAAACCACCCTCCCCCTCCAAACCACAAGCTCCTTCATCATTTTCTTTGGCTGCCAGGCACCTTTGAAATCTCTGGTCCAGTCCATCATTTCAGAGATGAGAAAGGCAGCATCTTTTCAAGTCTGACGATTCGCCCTTCTGGCCCCTGGGGTGAGGAGCTCCAGTCTTCTGGTTTTTTAAGTGTCCTTGAGGTTTCTTCACTCTCCACTTCTGCCTCCATTTGGGACCTCAATGCTGAAGCAGTGACCAGCTCTATGTGCAGACCCTAAACTTTCGAGAGGCACTCTACTGCCAGGCAGCTCCCACTGGAGAGAACGCTCCCAGCCTCTTTCCCATGCCACTCCAATAGTTAGGCGTATATGCCCCAGAATTTACCAGAATGATCCACACCCTCTGTGGAAATTTCTGTAGCTGAAAGACAAACTCCCATAGAAGTAACCCTAGAACATGTTATCTCTGCCAAGCTCTGTCACATCTCCAGGAAGACACAAGCCCTAGATGGTCGCCTACCTCTGCTCAAGGCTCAGGGCTCTATACTGGGATGCAGGAAAAGAACCAAAAATAACATCAGACCAGCTCCATATCTTGCTTCCTGACCTTGTGCGGTTTATGTCACATGGGCACAGCATCCCCATTTGGAAAATACCTGCTACTTATAAAGCAGGGCCATGCTTTCCAGATTCGACTCATTAGGAGAGACAGCACACAAGGGCCCTGGCAATGTATTTGATATCTATTTACATTTTACCTGGGAATATTTCTTAGAAACCTGAAGGGCCAGGATCAGAGAAGCTTTTGGTGCCTAACTGATGCTCACCTTGTGCTGATCTACAGTAGTAAAGTGACATCACTGTCCACACTCTGCATCTAATTTTCTATTACTCTGGATCAACATAGGATGTTAAGTTCCCATTATGCACTGCTGCAAGGATTGGTTTTTTTTTTCCAGACTATTAAAAAAATCCTACTTCCCAGAATGCAGTACTATCTCTCTGTCACTTTTCTAGGTATTTATTATCTGTTTGAATTCAGAAGTCCCATGACAATGAAGGGCAAAAGCCATTTAGTTACCAATGTTGGGCTGCTTGAGGTAGAGAAACCATGTTTCCTGACCATGTAACTGAGGAGATCTCTAACTCAGATTATGGGGAAGAGAGGAAATATTTGCTGATCTTCAAGGCAACTGTTACTTTATGAGGCAAGTTTAGAATCTTCTTAACCCAGATCCAACTATTTTGTAGTTAGTAATACTTTCTAATGGACCTGAAGCCCCCAACTCTAGTGTTTCTCTCTCTCTCCCTCTCTCTCTCTCTCTCTCTCTCTCTCTCTCTCTCTCTCTCTCTCTCTCCCTCTGAGTATGTGTGTGCATGTGTGTGTTACTGTATGCACTTGTGTATGTATATGCATTTATGCCTCTATGTGTGGGTGTGATGGTATATTTGTGTATGTATATATGTGTTTGTATGTACTTTTGTATGTGTCTGTATGTATGCATTTGTGTATGTATATGTCTCTCTGTGTGTGTGTGTGTGTGTGTGTGTGTGTGTGTGTGTGTGTTCTCTACCATATCTTGATAGTTCTAAATGAAAGCTGGGAAGTGTTCTGCTGGGATCTGTTTGCCAAATACAGTCTCCCATCCCTTGCACCTCTTCCTAGCTCAATATCTAAGTGTCTACCTGGCTGGAGCAATGGTAGATCCTCTTAGAATCCCAGCATCAAGACTTCAGTTTGCACAGTTGTGTGCCACAGAGTAGCCAGAGCAAAGGCAAGGCTTCAGACTGCACGGCCATGCTGTTCCTATCCAGATACTACAGTACACTGCAAGTGTGTACACTACAGTGTCCCCGGCTGTCCGTGCCAAGTGATCCCAGTTGATTGCCCGAGGATCCCCAGGACGGCTGTCCAAGGTGGGCATTAGTATTACTCTCTATGCTCGTCAGTTGGGAAATGGAGAGTTAGAGGCTCAGACTCTACCAGGAAACAGGTCAGTAGTCACCAGAGGCTGAGGCAAGGATGATACAGCCATATTGCCTGAAAATAGTAAAAGTGAATACACACAGATCCTGTAATAAGACTCTAGGTTAAGTCAGTTAGCACACGGGAGGCTGGTGCGAGAGGATCAGGAGTTCAAGGCCAGTGTTATCCTGTATCACAAACAAACAAAATACAAATAGAATAAAGTGAGAAGCTCTTCCACCACGCAGAGGACAAGGACCAAGAACTGAAACCACAAGAGAAAATAGAACCAATAAGGATTAGAGAATAAAAAGATGGTTCCGATGTCTAGGTGTCCCAGAGGAAAGGCAGGGATGTAGATGGATATCATATAAGAGGCAGCCATGACATATATGCTATATACATATATACATGCTATATAACACACATAATATATAATAGAAAATGGTGCACAAAACTGTATACAATATAAAATATTTAGCATATTTATTTTATATTTGTATGTTTTGAAGACTTCAGTGTTATCAACTGAAGAATTTCTTATATCTCACACCAAACTGAGAATGCCACACCCAGATCTTTGCTGGCAAAGTGTTTAAATCCCAAGAACAAAGAAAAACAATCTTTCAGACCCACAGGCAAAGAAAGCCAGGCATCCACAAGTGAAGAGTGATCAGGTTTGCCCCAGTTTTCTCCTCTGCCTCATTCTGCACTTTCAAAGAGAAGTTGTTCGCCAAGAATTTTCTACCCGGCTGGTTAGCCTTGTGTCAAGGAAGCAGAGGGTTAAGCCAGGTCAGCAAGGTTATAAACTCTTCCTTTCTTCAGGATATCAGAGGTGCTCCTTCAGGCTGATATCTGGAGCAAGGTAAATTCATACAACCAGAAAAGCAATGAAAACAGAGCTGCTCTCTAAATGGAACCCCAGAAAATGAACTGGAACATAAAAATGGGCAATGAGACAAGAAATGCATGATCAAGTGCTTATTACAGTAATACAAGTATATGTTTATACATCTAGCCACGTGGTGCTTCCTGAAAGCATCCGTCTGCCTATCTGTCTGTCTGCCCATCTGCCTGTCTATCTGTCTATGTGATATACATAGATAGATATGGTAATCTTGGTAGAGTATAAATAAAAGTAGCTCAAAGCTATGATGGCCAAACACAAGCCATAAGTTAATAGGGGCGATGCTATTACTATCAAGCAAGATACAGCACGAGAAGCAGTAAATGACAAAGGTTTATTTTGCCTTCATAAATATTTCAGTTCTCGGTGCCGTCCGTGAATATCTATTAAGTACCTGCTGTTCACACTAGGGAAAGATACGCATGGCTGAAAAATAAAGACGCAATTGTGATGAACGCTTATGCTCAAAACAACATAAATTCAAAACCAACAGAGCCAAACCTGCTGAAACGCACGAACTGCTCAGAGACAAAGGAGAAAAGTGTACCAGCCTCTCGGCCTCTGATAGCTGAAGTAAACAAAGGCACGAAGCACACAATAGTAATGTAATTAGACGGGTGTATCTATTATGCATTGATAAGCTCATAAAGAATTCTGAAGCTTACATCTAGAGATTGAATCATTTTCCTTGCCTCTGTGGAACTTTTACAAAAGTTGATTCTATAAAAGGCCACCAAACCAGATTTCCACACGCTCCCAAAGCAGGTACTGTACGGGCCAAATTCTCAAAACAGTTGCAGCAAAACTAGATGTAACAAAATCTATAAATTAAAATTTAAAATCCTCTCTTCAATAAGTCTGTGGTTTGGGATTAGTTGGAAGCTTCCATCACAGACTGTTCAGAAACTAATTTGGTTGTGTGAAATAAGGCAGGGGACCCAGAAGTGTAGGCCTTCAAGTCAGAGTGTTAATACCAGAAACCCCAGTATTGTCAGATGCTGGGGAAGGCCTGGAGATCCCCCAGGAGCAGATGAGCAGCATCAAGCCAAGAATGAGCACTGGTATTGAAAGTCCTTTGGACCTGAGTTCAAGTTTTGCTTTCCTTGGCTTTGATGGATGTCTCAGGATTGTACCATTTCTGGCAAACCATCTGCTTATTCATGACCATGGTATGGGGCCTGCAGGGTTCTCAGCCCTCTCTGAGCATCCTCTTTCTAGTTTTTTAAGGCTTGTTTATTTATTTATTTATTTATTTATTTATTTATTTATTTTTAAATTTTATATATACACGGGTGTTTTGTCAGCATGAATGTATGTGTACCACATGTGTGCAGTACCTGTGGAGGTCAGAAGAGGGCATCAGAACTCTGGAACTGGTGTTACAGATAGGCGTGAGCCCGCTGTGTGGTTGCTGGGAATCGAATCCCTCTGCAAAAGCAACAACCACTGAGCCATCTCTACAGCAGCCCAAAACCAGCCAGGTTTTAAATACAACTACTGCTAAGCCTCTGCCCAGAAAGTCCAATTTAGTTGGTTTGGACCAAGTTGCTCTGGGTACAGCCAGGATGAAGAACCGCAAAGGTGATTTCTCAGACTTGCTCAGTTCTGAAATTCTGCGGAACTATGAGACACCTACAGCCGTCTCATGGAAGAAAGTTTTAGGAGACTGAAGTCTAAGAAACAGTAAAGCAATCTAATCAAAGTATGTATTATCTCAAATGGTGCAGAAAATGTCATCGCCAGTTAATATTTTGCACCCAACATGATTTAGACCTGGGGCACATATTGTACTCCGAGCCCATTGTAAACACAATGGGCCGTTTATGCACTGAACAGTAACCACTGTAATTACCTACAGGGCAAACATAGGAAGTTGTTCGAGCAACAATTTATTGTGGACCTGGAACTAATGGGAGACTAACAGGAAAGCATCAGCGAGAGCACAGATCAGAGATCACGTCAGAAACCTGGTATTTCCCAAAGTTTAGTAGACAAGCGTCTGGGGGATTCGGTGGGCATACGTAATGCCCCAGGTCTGAGACAGCCACTCCCAGACTTTTCTAATAGCTTCTTAGCTGGTGAGAGGAGGAGGCTTACCATGTCATTCTAATCTTAAGAGAAAAGTTCTGAGTACTGCGTTGGACAGGACTGGACACAGCTGCTGTTTCTTGTGGTCCTTGTGGGACTCACATGTCCATGTGCCACTGGCAAGCAAGTGTACAGATCTTGTCTGGATTGTAGAGCACTCTTCATCAATCTGATAAAACCATGGACTCTTGTTTTGTTTTGTTTTTAGAAAAAATATGTGTATCTGTGTGTACTGAAATGCCCATGCAAATCTTTCCTGCAGTGTTCAGAAGGGTCGGTGGACAGCGGGTCCCCTCAGTCCTCACTGCTTAGCCCAGCCTCTGTGTGTATCTCTCCCAATACAGAGTCTCACTGCTTCTGATGTCAGGCTTTCAGTGTCAGCCCAGAGAATGAGGATGCTTCCATGGGTCTAGCTGGAATTCCACTCCATGTAGAGTCTTCCCTCTGCTTCTGAGCATCTCTATAATTTCTAAAATAGTCATATCCTTCATCCTTATCAATCTAGGAACATCTTTGGGACTGACATAGTTAGGGTTTCTATTGCTGTGAAGAGACGCTATGACCACGACGACTTTTATTCATTTCATTGGAGTGCCTTACAATTTGGAGGTTTAGTTCATTGTCATCCTGGTGGGTAACATGACAGCATTCAGGCAGACATAGTGCTGGAGAGGTAGCTGAGAATTCTACATCTGGATCAACAAGCAGCAGGGAGAGAGAGAGAGAGAGAGAGAGAGAGAGAGAGAGAGAGAGAGAGAGAGAGAGACTGACTGGGTCTGGCTTGAGCTCCTGAAACCTCAAAGCCCACCCCAGTGATGCACTTCCTTCAACACAGACAAACCTACTCCAACAAGGCCATGTCTCCTAATAGTGCCTCTCCCTGGTGACCAAGCATTCAATTCTATGAGCCTATTGTGACCATTCCTATTTAAACCACCAGAGACCTTAGAAGTTGGTTTCTCTAGGGGCTGTCTCCACATAGAGACCATTGGGTTATTGTGTAATCACCTCCAATGGATAGGGTCTATGGATGCTGCAGAGTCAATGTAAGACATCCAGGGGCCTTAGGGAGTAGTTGTGTGCTCTCTGATCCAGACCATCAGAAGGACAGATCTCCACCACCTTCCCTGAAACCCTATAGAGAGTTGGTAAAGGCAGCAGTAAAGACTTTATATCATAGCTCAGGGGTCCTGGCTGCTGTCCCTTGAGGTGCTGGGCTGGGCTCACATAGGTCAGAGTTCGTGCTACCGCTGCAGCACATGAAAGCACAGAGGAAGGTATCAGTGGCAAGCAAGCTGGCTTCAGCCTTCCTTCCCTCTCTGTATCAGTGAATAAATAGAACTAAAAGAGGAAGGAAGGAAGGAAGGAAGGAAGGAAGGAAGGAAGGAAGGAAGGAAGGAAGGAAGGGAGAGAGGGAGAGAGGGAGAGAGGGAGAGAGGGAGAGAGGGAGAAAGGAAAGAATGAAGGGAGGAAGGGAGGGAAGAAGGAAGGAAGAGAGGGGAGAAGGGAGGAAGATCCATACAGAAATTCTCTGAGTAGAAGAGTCCTTTCTAAATAGCACACGAAATCTAAAAAAGTAAATGAAAAAAAATATGAATTTCAACTATGGCTCAAAATTTTTTTCTTTAAAAAACGTTTAGTACATTTGTGTATGCATGCACATGTGTTTGCGTGCACACATGTGCTTTGAGTGTTTGAGTGTGTGCATGTTGCATGTGTGTATGTGTATAGGTATGTGCATATGCATGTGTGCGTGTGCGTGTGCGTGTGTGTGTGTGTGTGTGTGTGTGTGTGTGTAGTTCTCTTCCTCTAGCATGTGGGTCCTAGGGATGAAGCTTTATTCACTTCTACTCACTGAACCATCTCACTGCCCCAAACCTGTTTCTATGTGGTAAAAGACTGCGTGACACCAAAAGACAAAGCACGAACTATTACTAAATGGAAAATTAGGGGCCTCAATCAGTTCCTCCATATAGAAGATCACTTCTTTTACAGACAAAGAAGGTTAAGACTCAGAGTAGGAAAGGGACAAAGGATAATGGCTCTCTCCATCCAGAGAGGAACTACGGATTGCTCTCAGACCTTGGAGGAGGCACAGCCTCTGGCCCCTGGAGATAAATGCAAATGAGAAGTGCAGCCAGATGCTGCTTTCCCACCATCTCCCTGCAAGGATCAAAAAGGTTGCTGCTTCCTTCTGTGGATGAGGCTGAGGGGAGGAGAGCAGAGATCAGAGAGAGCTTTAGGAAGCGGTGACATTTAAGCTGGACAGATAATTAAAATCCAATTTAACAACTTACTGGCACTTAAAAGAAAACAAAGAAATAATACAGGGAAAGATGGACAGATTGACTGCCGGGTGTAAATTAAAATACCACGTGTAAGGACAAACAACATGAGGCTTGTGGTAGCCATGCTAGCCCGAGTGTGAAGGCTATACATTTTAAATGCCTCCTTTAAAATTGATTTTAAAGGACCAGCATCTTACTCATAGATGAAGGCATAAAAAAGCACTTTCTAAAATAGGACCCACTCCTTAGGAACCACCCATGGAAAAAAGCTGAACAATATATGTAACCATGAATGTAACAGATCCTGTTTCTGTGATAGCTCATTATAAAATTACATAGAAAATTGGTGCATATTCCCTGCTGACAAGATTGTGGTGAGACTGGACCTTTAATTATCTCTGATTAGCATATATGCAAAGTGGATAGAATCTTTTTAAATTATTTAAATATGAAGATGTTAAAGGTTTGCAGATTTTATTTTATTTTATTTTATTTTTGAGACAGAATCTCAGGTAGCCCAGGCTGGTCTCAGAGTCATTATGTAGCTGAGGGTAACCTTGAACTTCAGATCCTCCACCTCCTGAGTCTAAGTATGACAGGTATGCTGCCATTTATGCATTGCTGGGGATGCAAGCCACAGCTTCACGATGCCAGGCAGGCAAGCATTCTACCCACATGCCACGAGTCCAGGTCATTACCGGAAAACATTTACACCACAGACTGTCTGTGGAAATATTCTCAAATATAGAAGGGAAATACTATGCACCAAAATGCCCATGTGACAATGACAACTAATGCAGCAAACAACATGGCAAGTTAAACAATTGTAATGTCCCCCAAAAAGCTGGTGTGTTCATATGCTAGACGACCATGCTAATAATATAATACGACAACGAATTTCAGACTGGAAGGTTCCTTGTTTACATGGGAAACCGTTCATTTGTGTATAGAGAACAATATGATAAAAACGCTGATCACAGAGAAAGTTCTGGAATGAAACAGATCACACTATTAATGGTTCCATTCCTTTGGGGTGGTGTTGCTCACTGCCTATACAACCCCTTCTCCTAATCTTACATTCTTTCCAAGTTCTCTTTAAGACTGCCCTTGCAGAGGACCAGAGATGGTTCCCAGCTCACAACTGCCTGAAACTCCAGCTCCAGAGCCTCCGATGCCCTCTTCTGCCCTCCTCAGGCACCTGCACCCATATGCCCACCTACGCAAAGACACACACAATTCACACGATTAGAAACGAAACGACTTGTCCCAAGAGAGAAATGCCTGCCTGTAAAGACTGGATGCATGGCTCCAATAAAAGTGTTCTCTCTCGTTTTCTCAGCTTTCCTTCGCCGCCACCACGCCTGTTCTTGCGGATAAGAAGAAGTACCCATATTTCTTCCGGACGGTGCCCTCAGACAATGCGGTGAACCCGGCCATTCTGAAGCTTCTGAAGCACTTCCGCTGGCGGCGCGTGGGCACACTCACGCAGGACGTGCAGCGCTTCTCCGAGGTACTCGAAGTCCACGTTTTAAGTGGGATTGTTCACTATGACATTTACATACATGTGTCGTTGTATCTAGCTCCAATAACCTCCTGCCCCTCCTTCCCTCACCATCTTCCTCTCCCGAACTGTCCCCTTAATCTGTCTCACCCCGTTCATCTTCTCTTGTTCTCTCTTCCTCCTTTATACCCATCCTCTACTCCCTTTACTCCTAACCCCCCATTCCGACTTTCAGTCCCCCAGTGGTGTTTAGCTTAGCATTCATCCATCTAGAACACTTCTCAACAGATTCATTTAAACCCCAGTGACTTCATACCATATATGAAATGAATAGTTTTGCTTTGCATTTGCTCTGCAATAGGTCCCAGAGACCTTGATTGGACCCCTGGTTAATAGGGTTGTGCGCGTGCGCACATGGGTGCGTTGTAGCACACGGAACTAGACCACTGGGTGTGGGGTGTTCACAGCTTTGTGCCTCACAGCCTCCACTCGGGCCTAGGTGTGCGTGTTGCCAATATCTTTCTAAAAGTGAAGTTACAGGCTATTAAAAATGAAAGGAACTAACTTTGAAAACGGCTGGTTCACTTTCAAGGTGCTAGAAGGTTCCCATCTGGGCACCTCCTCACCAGCGGCGGCTGGTGGCGCTCGGCATAGCGCGGTGGTCTGCCATTTTTTTTCCTAACATCTCCTCCACCTCCTTTTCTCTTCCCACGTGGATCAAATCACAGGGAGGCTTAGAAACATCCTGTGGGCCATGGGTCAGGGAGGGTTACACCCGAGAGTCGGGTGAGCAGCCAAGCCTCAAGAGGAGCTGTGTCCTGGACTCTAGCAGGGTTTGAAAGGGATGGGGCTGGGCGTCACCGGCTTGGCTTCCGCTGCTGGTTCCACAGATCTCTTTCTCTACCCAGCAGTCACTCACTGGCTGCCTGTGAGAACCTAGAAAGGCCCCTTCGCTGCTCTGAGCTGCGGTTCCAATTCCCGGAAGTAAAATAAGGACAACAACCCCCCCACCCCCACCAATACCTCCCTGTGTGTGTGTGAACTGGCACTGTGAACGCTAAAGCCCTGCACAGAAAGGAGCTGGAAGTGTTTGGAGGTGATCCGAGCCAGGCGTGCGTTCCCAGGCAAGGCCCTCAGTGAGGACCAAAGGGACCTTGACCTCCAGTGGGAACCACTCTCTGCCAAGCTCTGAACAGGCTCTTGCTGGCAGACTTCTTTATAGAGCCATGAGAGGGCTCCCAGTGAGTGAGAAACCCTGCAGTGATTCAGGGGGTGCCTGCTCAAATAGCATCTTTGGCAGTAGGAACCTAAAAAGTCCTTAGAGATACCGCTCCTAATCTCTTTATTGTGTAGAAGGGGAAACTGAGGCCCATTGCCTGGAAGGGGCAATGTTCCAGGTTTCAAGGCATCTCCAAGGTGACAAAACATGGTTCAGACCAAAAGATGGAGTGTGGGTATGGCTCAGTGAACAGTGCTTGCCTGGCATGCACGAAGCCCTGGATTCCACCACAGAATCACATAAACCAGGTGATACACACTCGGGATCCCTGCACCAGGAAGTTGGAGCCAAGGCCGCCAGAAGGGTAAAGCCACCCTCTGCTACACAGCAAGATCAAAGCTTGCCTGAGATACATGAGACCCTGCTTTAAAAAAAAATAAAAAGAAGAAAGAAATTTAAATTAAAGAGGGGAAAAGGACTGAATTACAAAGTCCTAAGCGCTGGTTCAGACATCATTCTTTTTGCAGGCATAACTTCCTAGAGTCACGTGGGTACTGCTGGCAGAGCCTCCGATATCTGAAACTCATGGAGCTTGGCCTACAGCAGTGGTTCTGAACTTTCCTACAGCTGGGACCCTTCAACACAGTTCCTCCTGTTGTGGCGACCCCCACCATAAAATTATTTTCATTGCTACTTTATAACTATAATTTTGCTACTGTTATGAATCATAATGTAAAATATCTGTATTTTCCTGATGATCTTAGGTGACCCCTGTGAAAGGGTCATTTGATTCCCCAATGGGTCAAGAGCCACAAGTTGAGAACCACTGGTCTAAAGAGTGCAGCCTGGCTGTCCCCTCAAGTGCTTTGAAGATCTCTGAGCTCTCTCCCCCTCAAGCTGCCTTCCTCGGCCCTCACTGTATCCACTGTATCCTCACTGTATCCACCATCCCTCTCTCCCTCTCGCTGCTAAGGATCCTGCCCTATAGGGCAGGGTGATGACTCCCATATGGCAGATGAGGAAACTTAGACTGGCAGAGGGCAGATGGCTGGCTGTGCCTGGTGCTCCAGCTGCTGGTCTGTGACACGGTCCTCCCTAGTCACACTGTCCTCCCTGTAATCCGGTGCTGGCAGTTTGGTGCCATATCATATGTCTCCACACAGGACTGTCTGCCACGGGTCTCTGCATCTCAGTGGGAAGTCTCCAGAACACAGGATGTAGCTCAGTGGCATTGTTGTCAAGGACCCTCCTTGATTAAAGCACTCGCCCAGATGGCTCCTCTCTGCCTGAGAACTTTGACATCCTCGACAGGTGTCTGGACTGTACCACTGGAGTGCAGCCGCTGGACCCTAGCCAGGGGCTAACAGCTTCTCAGGAGTGCAGAGAAAACTGGGTTCCTTCTAGGGAACCAGTTGGTTGGCAGTGTTGAGTACTTCTGTTCTGGATAGGCGTACTGGGAAGGACCTAAAGGGAAAGCCAGCCTGAGATTGGAGGGAGGGGTAAAATCCCAGAGTTCATCACTGTGGCCCTGATGCTATGGACCAGGCAGAGGCTGGAGGCCATTTCAGCCATGGCACCAACTGTTCCTGCAAGCCTATAGTTCCTACTGTGTGGCAGCTATACACCTGGGCGATCTGAACCAACTTACCCCAGATAGGAAACCCATGATGGACTAAGGATACCATTAACACCCAACTGGTGATCCAATGGGTGTCCTCAGTTACTTATAAGGTTATAGGTGAGGGAGCAGAAATACTCAAAGGCAGCTGCAATCACCACAGCCCAACACAGCAAGGGTGACAGCTCAGAAAGGCTGGAAACCTGGAGCACACTGCGTAGCCTTCAGGCAGCTTAAGAGGTCAGGACATTTTCCAGGTAGCTCACTTGAGCCTCTTCTAGACAGGTGTGCTGGTCATTCATTGCTCAGCAGTCCTCATTCTTATATAAGCCTGGGTAGAGAGGGGCCCAGCGAGTCTGTTCAGTTTTAGGGACTTCCTGAAGCATTTATGATGTTTGCTTTCTGATCTTAAAGAGTCTCTGCTCAGGATGAAGCGTTCCACCTCCCTATAGAATACCCTGTATCTTAAGAAGATTTCCTCTAGGATGAAATGTTTAATCTTAGAGGAAATAGCTACACAACAGTCCCCATGAGTCAAAGCTGATACCCAATGGCCCCCAGGCAGCTCTGGATCCAGCTCAGACAGACGAAGGATTTGTGGCTAGAAAGACCAAGTGTGCTGCAGCCATTCCCTCTCTAGATTAGAGACTGTAAAACTGGAAAAGGAATGACTCAATACCAGGCAGACTCATCCACAAGCCTGGCTTTTCAAGCAATGCTACAACTCCACATGCTTGCTTCAATTTACAGCGGCAGGTTTCCCCTGTGTAAGAGCAGATGTCGCTCTGGGAGACGGGTATTGACAGCAAAGATGAAATTAAAAGACCCCCCCCCATATAGGTGGTGCTCATTCAGTGGTCACTCACTACCTGAGGAATTCAGGAGGCAAGCTCTGGGAACATATATCTGTCCACACAAAGAATGACAATGTGGCCACACTGTGTGCAGACCTAGTGCTCATGGACATGGTCCTGAGGTTAGCACCTATCAGGCTTCCTACACTGCTTCTTACTTCTTGCCGCCCATTGCAATTATCAGGGGTATTCTACCTCCCACTCCTGTGTGTGTGTGTGTGTGTGTGTGTGTGTGTGTGTGTGTGTGTGTGTACACGTGCGTGAGTGTGTGTTCCTGTATATGTGTGTGCACATGTATGCCTATGGAAGCCAGAAGTCAGTGTCAGCTCTCTCCCTCATTCTTCATTCACTCTCCACCTTGGTTTTTTTGTTGTTTTTGTTTGTTTGTTTGTTTGTTTGTTTTTTGTTTTTTTTGTTTTTTTTTTTATTTTTTTTTTTTTATTTTTTGAGACAGGGTCTCTCACCGAAGCCAGAGCTTACAGATTCAGCTGGTTGGCTAGCAGCAAGCCCAGGGGTACGTTTGTTTCTGTCTCCCTTCAGAGGGACATTCTACATGGGTGCTGGGAACCTGAGCTCAGGTCCTCAAGCTTACACAGAAAGTTCATTACTGAAGGACATCTCGGTTGCTTCCAAGTTTGGTCAGTTAGGAGCAATTCAGTCATAAACACCCATACGTAGATTTTTGTGTGAACATATTTTCAACGCCATTGAGTAAAGGCCAAAGAGTTGGTTACCAGATCACAAGGTAGGATTGTGTTGAGTTTTATGGGAAACTGCCTTCCAGTTCCCTACAGTACATCCCACCAGTGACAAGGAACATTGCCCTGACTCCACATCATTGCTGGCATTTGGTGGTGCCAGTGCTGACTTGGTCATCGTCATTCTGAGAGATGCACAATGGCCTCTCACCATCAAGGATGACCTTTCCACACCAAAGATCTTCTTCAAGTGGCAGGACTCATCGTGGGCCTTGATCTGCCAGTGACAAGAATGCAGCCATCTGTGCGGTTTCCTCTTCAAAGACCCTGCCCTTTTGCGCCCTCCTGAGCCTTTTGGAACCTTTCCTAGGACCAAGCGGCCATCTGCTCCACCACAGGGGTGGCGAGCCCCTCTGAAGTGCGGCTTGCTCTTCTGGAGCGCATCCTGGAACAAAGCCTGCAGCAGAAAACAGAAGGACCCACCCCATGCTCCGAAGCCACAGGCCACCTTTGAGAGAATTGAAATCCTTCCCTTCCCTTTTAGCAGTCCCTGGACCCACGGGCATGGGTAACATAGCTCAAAGGATCCTCAAAGGGTCTTTAGAAACCCCCTGCCCTGGCAGAAGCACCCTCCCCACCTGTCCACACTCTCTTTCCTGTAGGATCTGTATGCTCAGGCCTCTGAGATCACCTTTCCCTGCATGAGCTCTTAACATGATGCAGAATAAGAGTAAGAGGGTACCTGCTCACCTCATTGCCCCCTCACCAGTAGCCACTCTATCTCGTGGTCCATTTCTGTGTGTGTTCCCTAGTTTGTGTAGGCTCAATGGGGGCTCCTCTCAAGGCTTTATTCTCAGTAAGTGAGACCTGGAGTGGCTTGCACTTCCTTCTTCTAATGGCTGGGGTGAGAGGAGGTTGGGAGATAGACAGGAATGCGAGCATCACCCTCCATTTGTGTACCAACCCTGCCTCCTCCCCAAGCTACTGGAGCCATTGAGAAGATGGAAGGAGACAGTAGCTCAGATTCCCACAGAACTCAACCAAGGTGTGCTGTCATTTGTTGATGGCTTTTGGGAATATGACATTGTTTGCTGATGGGAACTATCTCAGTGATGGGGACATCTCAGTAAAAATTCTGAGCCAGTCGTTGGAACCAGCAGTGACTAGGAGTTTACCATGCGGTGCTTCTGGTTGACATCAGTATTGAGCATTGAGGAAGTACGAAGTCAACATCTGAGTGATTGACACTGAATCCTCCACCTTCAGGGTGGGGCAGCCCTATGCCCTACTGCAGGGATTCCCCAAGCGTGGTACCAGGATCAGAAGCATCAGTAGCATCACTGGGCTTCACACAAGAAGTCAGACATAGGGCCCAGTGACAATCTAAGTTAGGACTTGAGCAAAGCTATACTGGAGAAGCTGGCAATCTTTATGTGACAGTGAGCATCAAATAGCCCAGCAGCACTGAGGACCTCTGATCTCTGCCCCTCACCCCCACCCCTTACTGACATGCCAGGACATCAGCAGTTCTTGCCAGTACATTGGAAGACAGGAGGAGACATTGAGCGAGTTAGATTCTAGTCCTAATGACCTAGTGCCCTGCCCCATACCCTAACTCTCAGCTGAAGAACTGAGACTTCTGGCTGACGAGGCTGCAGCCCAGACATGCATCTACCCTATACCCCCCAGCTCTGGCTCTCGGGGAGCCTGCCAGGGTCGACTCTATGGCCTGCCCACTCCAGAATGGCTGTTTGCCACAGCCTCTTTGGCATGCTGGAGGACAGAGGCCCGTTGTTCTCCAGAGTGTGGTCTGAATGGAAGCTGTGACATTTGAAACCCAACAGTGCTATACTCAGATCGCATATACTAGAAAACATGAGATTTCTGCCAGCTCATGGACTGCACTCCTGGGTGTGGCTAAGGTGGATCCTTTATGAAGAAGTGAGGCAGGTGGAGGGTGGAAGAGAATACGGCTGGGGGCAGGCACACCTGGTGAAATGCTGATGGAAGTTTGGGACGGGGGTCTGTCAATGGCTTTTCCTCGGAGCCTAATTTAGAGGACAAAGTGTCCGGTGGGAGGGACCTCTGGCCTTTAGACTCTGCTATGACCCTGCTGGGGCGGACGCAGGACTTCATGTGGAATTAGTTTCTTATTCATGTATTCCATGGATGTGACCCACTAGTGGGTTCTTTGTGGTACCCTTCCCCTCACAGTGTGAGTCCACACCCGGAAAGAGTGGTTGCCCCTCTGAATGACCAGCGCTCAGTGCCTGTCACTTTGGTGGCAGTGTACAACCCTGGAACTTCTGGAGAGGAGTCAGAGCTCTGTGCTGGATGCCTTGGTTTACCTTAGAGTACCTGCCCAGGCACAGATGGTGCGTGGCTGTCCTCCCTCCACTCCAGGACTGGGAGGATGTGGCAGACAACCATGGTGAGGAAAGGCCCTGGGTCTGGCAGGTGGTCCTCCCTAACACTCCTCCAGGACCTCAGGACCCTCTGCTCCAAACTGGAAAGAAAGAGCTAACTAATCTCTGCTCATAAAGGTGGGGTAGCTATGTGAGGGTCACTTAGCAAAGGGCCACAAGGATTCCAGAAAATAGGTGAGAAAGGGAGTGTGCCGTCTGTGAGACAGCCTCTGGGCCATCCTTACGGCCCCCTCCAAGCTTTCTCAGAGACTTCTGTGCCTCCTGCATCCCAGCCTGAGTTCCCAAGATGCCACTCTGGCCCTGGGAAGCAGCATCAGCCCTGTGGAGGAGAAAGACGCACTGTCTTGTCACCTGTGGTCACTTTCTGAGTACCTACTGTGTGCAAGTGATTCCATTCTATCACCTAGAATGATGACATGTTTTCTAAAGGACTTACCAAGAAAAGGATGAGTGTCCTTGCCAGGGTGTGACTTACCAGGTATTTATGGGATCTTCAGGCGCTGTCTGCACCTTTGCAGAGAAGACGGGCCTTTGGCAAGCATCCTTGATGCCCACTTCACCCCAGAAGCAAGTGGGTAGCTGTGTGTGCTGAGCAGCCCATCTCTTGGGACTTCCTTACAGACCCCCCAGGGACTCTTGACATGCTGTTCAGCCTGCCATTTTATAATCCCACAGTTCCCAGATCTTTGAGACCAGCACTCCCCACCACACCTGCTCACACCCTGCTCCCAGCATGCTTTATTTCAGACAGGCCTCTGGGCTGACAGGCAGCATGTGTGTAGGTTCTCCACAGCTATTCTGGTACACTCTGGCTGCGAGTTCTCCCCCAAGGCCCATCTGCCAGGCTTCAGGAGCCCCAGGGCCTGTGGGAACAGAATGAAGTGGGGATGTTGGATAGAACCTTCAGGAAATAGTGAATGTTTGGTCGGGAGAACTGGCTGTGAGGAAGCCAAGCTTCCTGTCAGCTATAGGAAGCCATAGGAGGTGTTTTAGAAGAGAGTAGGGTGGTCACAGTCCTAAGGGCCAGAAAACCCTGCATTCATGAAGAAGAGAAATTATAAGGCTACATGTATTTCTTTTTAAATGTTATTTATTAATTATTATTTTCTAGGTGCCACATTGATAAGGTTCTTGATACAGAACATTGACAAAATAGCAAAGGAAAAAAAGAAAGGAAAATTAACAATCAACCATAACCCAATACGTTAGGCCATTTTCCTATTGCTATTGTAAAACACCAGTGGCCAATTGTATTATAAAGAAAAAATGTTTACCCAGCTCATCATTCTGGAGGGGCAGTGGCATGGAACCAGCATCAGCTGAAGTCTACTGAGAGCTTCACTGCAGACTTGAGGGTGTGAGAAGGCAGAATGTCATGTCTAGTCACCCCTCTCTTGAGGACTGAATCTCTTTCTTCTGAAGGGAACACCTTCCGAGATTAATTACTTCCCACCAGGTCTCACGTCTCAAGGTCTGATCACCTCCCACCACAGCCACACAGAGGGCCAAGTCCCCTCCCTACATACGGACCTTGGGAGGGCAAAGCATCAAACTCAGGTCAGGATGGTTTTCCTACAAGTGTGATGAGTTCTGTGGACAGGAGCATTGTCTTCTTCCTGTGTATTCAGCCTGGAGGGAGCATCCTCTCAGGTCAGCAAGTGTCCCCACTGCATTCTGGTGACCCATAGCTGTCTGTCCCCTGGGGCATGTTTCAGGTTTATTTTCCCGGTCTTATCCACTCGACCACTTGTCCCTTCCTTCCTGTATTCTGCAACTATCCTGCCTGATGATGTACTCCCAGAGCTGTTATCACTTTATTTTTCTTCAGAACTTTTATTTGTCACTTCAAGATATGTTGGAACAAGGCAGATCTGGATTTCCTGACAACGGCCTTCATCCGGTCCCTGTACAAAAGCCCCTGCCGCTCGCTGGGCGTGCTATCACTTACTCAAGCGAGGCGAGGCCCGATGCAGAACACGGAGGTAACTGCCAGTTTTGGGGCTGATTATACACAGAGATACAATGGACTCATATTGGAACTTCTGTCTGCGAGTCTCTGATTATCTTCCAGGGATGGTTCCTAGAAATAGCACTCGTGCATTTTGAACCTTTTGTGTGTATTGCCAAATTGTCCTCTGAGAAGATCACACCAGTGAGTTCCAGCGCTTCCATGCGCATTCTCTCACCCTTGGCAATGGCTGTCTTCATTTGCATTTCTTTGATTACTATTGAGATTGAATCTCTTTCCTTAGGCTCCTCTTGTTTCTAATTTTCCTTTTGTGAGTTTGGCAGCTCATGTGATTGGCATTTTTCCTGGCTGGACTGTCCTTCCCTCCCAGGTTGGTGAGCCTGTGTCCTGGCCCTTCTCACGCTTGTGGGAGGTATTCGCTCGTGTTTCATGTGTCCTTGAACTTTGGCTTTGTGACTTGACGTGTAGGAATTTGATATTTTATGTGGCTAAATTTATCGGAGCCATGGTCCCCACCGCTAATGCAGTGCTCAAAATCCCCTCATCACAGGGATTCTTATAACTATGTTTGTTTTCTTCTATTGCGTCCACTGTTGCGTTCTGCCTTATCTTAAATTTCAGCTTAAATAAATAAATAAATAAATAAATAAATAAATAAATAAATAATAAGTGTCTGAAGCATCAAATCCTTTTTCTCCTGCTCCCAGACACTCAATTATTCTTTCCATATTTAATGACTATATCTTTTCCAGATTCATTCAAAATACCTACGCTAAAGTTGACCTTTAGAAAATAACATACATTTCTATATGCTTTTGACCAGTTTCACAGGATATAAATGTAGCACACGACACAGATGTGATTTTAAACTTTCTTATGGCTACATTTTAAAATGTTAGAAAATAAATAGGCAGTATCAACTTTAACAATGCATTTCCTTTGCTGCAATATGTCCTAAATATTGTCATTTCAGCACATGTCACTAACTAACCTCCATGAGTTCTAGGGACCCAGTGGTGCCAAGTAGGGCTGCACCAGTTTGATCTATTCCTACATTTAAGCTTGTCCTGTTGCTCAACCAATGTGGACCTGACACCCTGTGTTTGAAGGGGTTCTCACTTATAGCATGGCTAATTCACAGTCTGCCCTTCTTCGCTCACAAACTTTATTTTCACCAAGTTGATTGTGGTGAGGCTCCCAGAATTCTCTTGGCACCCTTGCCTGAATCCTGGCCACTCTTCGATTGCTCTGCTGCAGACATGACATCTCTGTGGCCCGTGGTGCACATTCATGAACATGGAGCTCTTGGCTCAGTTGGTTGCTGGTAAAGTAGCCTCGTTTTCTTTATGTAGGTCCTTTCCCTTGGCTGTTAGGGTTACTTCTGTGTGTCCTACATTGAGGATTGCCTTGGGAGATTGGATCTACTTTCTAGGGTATTTTTAAAGTAGTTATCACTGGCTTATAGGAAAGCTATTGATCTCCGTGCATGCATCTCTTAGGACTGGCTGTATTGAATGTATTGCTTCTGGAAGTTTCTCGTCTCTTAATTCCTTTGAGTCTTCTGGGCAGTCATCAGCAACATTGACATCAAGAATGAGCCTGCTTTTGGTTCCCTGGACCACATCATCTTTTGGTTCCCTGGGCCACATCATCTTTTGGTTCCCTGGACCACATCATCTTTTGGTTCCCTGGGCCACATCATCTTTTGGTTCTCCGGGCCACATCATCTTTTGGTTCCCTGGGCCACATCATCGCTTGGTTCCCTGGGCCACATCATCGTTTGGTTCCCTGGGCCACATCATCTTTTGGTTCCCTGGGCCACATCATCTTTTGGTTCCCTGGGCCACATCATCGCTTGGTTCCCTGGACCACATCATCTTTTGGTTCCCTGGACCACATCATCTTTTGGTTCCCTGGGCCACATCATCTTTTGGTTCCCTGGACCACATCATCTTTACCTTCTTAGTTTCTCCTTGTGATGTCCTGCACAGTTGTTCAGACCAGAGTGACAGGCTTCTAACTGGTTTCAAACAGGTTTCTAACTCTAGCTGAGCTCCCTAGGGACTGGGTGACTTTATGCATGTCATTTAATTTCCCATGTCTCTGAAAGCGGGGGCATGTTCAGATTACCTCGGGGGTAGGGAGTATTAAAATAGCTAATATGCATAAGTACTCAAGGCTTAGAACAGCAGTGCCCAGGGGCCACATGCTGTCACTCGCCCTTTCTGATCATCTTGACATAGTCACTACACATTAGAGTGACATTTTGAAATAACGATAACGCTGAGTACTTCCTTCTTGTGCTCACCTTCAGTGGGAACGTGGTTGGCGAGGTGTGATGCCTGTCAAGTACTCCTCACCATGTCGAGCCGTGTTCTGCTCATGTTTACTCCACATAGGCAGGTAGATCTTCATTCAACCCAGGAAACAGTGGCTGCTCAGACTCTGGATTTGTAGCCACATTTTCCTTTCTTGGATGTACAAGTTGGGAAATGGCAGCCACCAGTCTTCCTGAATTAGTCTTAGAATGCACTCATGCAGCACGTCTTTATGAAGTGTGTCCAGTTCCAGTCATGTGAACACAACGAACTGGCCCCTACCCACGGGGAGTCTGAATCCTTATGGAGGAAAACAGACAAGAAAGGAAACAGGCTAGTGGCTCTTACGTGACATGATCGGAAGTGCCACGGAGATTAGTCAGGTAGTTCCTATGGTTAGACCTTTGGTTACAGCCTTCGTTGAAATGACTCCAGGGTCTGACCCTACACAAAGCTGGAAAAGCCCACCTTCTGCCGCCCTTGCTTCCTGCTGCCGCTTGGTGGCGCAAGTAGCACTGGTTTGCCTGGTTACAGCCCTGACCCAGGGTCTCTGGGCACACTTCAGCACATCTCAGCTCCAAGAAAGATCTAAAATCTTTCTTGCCCTCTTTCTCCCTCCCGTTCCCACTCACAAACTTTCCCCTCTCCTTCCCCTCCCCTTCTGCTTTTCCCTCCCTTTCTCCACACCTTAATCTGTGGCTCCTTAAGAACCACAAAGCTATCTTAGAAAGACTCCTTCCATTTTCCCACCCCAGACTCTGCATCTGCTTTATAAAACAGCCATCCTGATTGGTGGAAGGAAAGCGTGGGTGGGGGGGAAAGGAGCAAAAGTTAAATTTTCGGCGAAGCAATATCTTGTCTTGTAAAGAGAATAACAAATCCCAGGCCCTTACTGGGTCTTGTCTCTGTTCTGCCCCAGCTCTGGGTTATTTTTGTCTGCTTTTCTCTTTAGTGATGTTTTCTCTCTGGGCCATTCTTTTTCTACTTGGGTTTGCACACTTGGTCTTTGCTCTTATCTTGGTTCCTATGAAATGCATTCACAGAGATGCGTTTGTATTTGATCGTGGTTTTAGCCCTCTGTACTGTCAGATAAATGCTGTTTCCTTGCCACTATAATGAAGCGTTCTGCAGTCTTTTTTAAATTTAAAATACTCGGCTTCTGCTTGTCTAATTTCCAATATAGAAATATAGGACCGTCGAAAGCAAGCTCTGGATGTTATGACACCGTTGACCCCTGTTCTCATAACCTCTGATTTGGGGGGTTTATTCAGTTTTACTTTTTATGTTGTAGATATTCCTTGTCATCTGTTATCTGATGTATTGATTTTCACTGTAAAAGTACACAGCAGTGACCACGATTTATGATTCAAATCCTCACTTAACCAGCTAGCGTCCACTGCCGTATCTTTGAATGGTTGTCTCTCTAGCACACGTGTGTATTTTATTAGAATTTTAAATATAATATTTATTGTTTTCTGAGAGTTTCATACATGCATGCAGTGTATTCTGATCAAACCCAGCTTTCAGTCTTCCCCCAACTCCTCCCAGATCCACCCTAACCCTCTCAGCTTCATCTTCTCTTTTTGTTGGTGGTTTTCAAAACAACCCACTGAGTCCTATTTGCACTGCCATATGATCATAGGTACGGGCCATCCACTGGAGAAAAAGCATACACGTACCAGACAGGCAGCCAAGAAGACAAACCAGAAAGCAGTGAAAGAAAGGCAGACCCAACAGCCCAAGAGTTCCTACCAGAGGCCACACCCTGAAAACTGATTCTCCCTGGTCCAGAAGTCATTAACTGCCAATATTCCTCAGTTAGGGGTTGGGGGGCCCTGAACCCTCCTCCTCCCCATGCTGGGATGTTGACTGTCTCATCTAATGTGAGTCTCATGCAAGCAGCTGTGAGCCGCTGGGTGCAGTGGGCCCATCAGGCGGCCCACAGACACTGTTTTGGTCTGGTCCCCCTGGACCCCTGGCTCTTACAATCTGCCTGCCACTCTCTTTCTCAATGGTCCCCAAGCCTTGGGAGCAGGGAGTGTGACATAGATGTCTCATTCGTGTCTCAGTGTACATGAGCTCATCTCTAAGTCATGGGTGTCAGGATGGTCATGTGACTTTTCTGTCTATTGTGTCCTTACATAAGTCATAGCTTCCCTCTGTTGTCTCCTTCAAATGCAAATTATTCGCCCATCTTCTTCAAAGCTCTCCTGACATTGTATCAAGGTTTAATGACGATGGTTTGGTTGTTTGCTTGGTAACAGCCCTCTCCTGTGTTAGCTACTCACAGAATTTTTCATCTTTAAAGCAAAGAAAGAAAAGACCACATATCTGATACTTGAGTGCTTACTCTAAAACATGACTACTGCTTTTGTTTGAAGAATTTAATCTTTAAAAACTTATTAAAGCTCTCTTATAAAGTACTTGCAAAAAAAAAAAAAAAAAAAAACACAGTGAAATTAACCAGATCCAAGGGCTGCCATCTCAGTGGACTCCTGGCCAGTTAGAGCAGGTCTGGACCTGTGGGTTCATACTGGATCTTACAATTCCAACACACACACACGCACACACACATGAGTGTACACACATGCATGCACGCATGAACACGAACATGTGCACATGCACACTCGAGCACACTCGTACACACACACACACACACACACACACACACACTCCGGGACAAAGATCAAACCACAGAGGCAGACTTTCTATCCTTTCCTGCATTCATTACCTGCACAAGTTCTTCCCCGTCACCCAAATCCCTCCCCCGCTCCCCATTCTCACGTCTTACTGTGCTCACATGTACATTCATTTCCCACATAGAAGGGAGGCCATGTGTTTTTGCCTCTCTGAGTGTGTGACCTTGCTTGATATACATTCTAAGCTTTTCCTGAAAGTTCTGTGATTCCATTTTTTAGGGTTGGATAGTATTCCATTGTATACTTTCACTCTCCACTTATGTATTTGCTCATATATATTATTTATTATCTGCATGTTGTTTATTAACCGTATGTTTCATTATCTATCAGATTTTCGTTATCTGTTGATGGACAGCTAAGCTGATTCTATTCTCTTTGTAGAGTGAATACAGCAACAATGAACATGACTGATAAACTTGCCTGATATTCATATGCTTTTCCTAAAACGTGATTGCAGCTTTTTTTTTTAAGACTTTGGTCTTCCGATTGTGAAAGTTTTTCTCCCATTAGAGCTTTCATTGTTTCTCTTTTGCTCTGAGACCTTGCAAGTGTTCATCTTCAATGTCAACTTGGGCAGATTTAGAGTCACCTAAGACACATGCTTCTGGGCATCCTGAGAGGTCTAACTGAGGAGGGTAGACCCAGGGAAACATGGCTGGGTCCAATCTATAGGCTGTGCCCCTGAACTGAATAAAAAGGTGGAAGCCAGCTGAGCACCAGACTGTCAGCACTGGTCACTGCTTCCTGACTGCAGATGAGGGTGACCAGCTGCATTTCCCTGCCACATGAACTGAATTCTGTATTCCTTAAACTATGAACCAAAATAATCCCTGTCCTTAAGTAGATAAGAGAGAAAGAAGGACAGAAGAGAGAAAGAGAGAGAGGAATCACTACTTTCCTTCTTCTTGTTTCTTCTTTGAGCACGACTAACAAATCACAACCAACACCCCTGAATGACCAACAACCACCCACACCACCTAGGAGGCTCTAGCATTTATAAACCCTCTGAAAAGTTCCCAGAATTCCAAATGTCACACAGCCACAGAAACTATCTGAAGCTGGCAAAACCACAATTCTGCCAGAGCACGAGGCAAATCACAGTCGGCTGCTGAGGACAGTCTGAAGCAGCCCCATATCCCCACACCTGAGGTTAAGAATGAAACCACATTCTTACATATGTCAGTGTTTTTAAGAAACCAAAATTCCAGGATTCTCACTCACCCCCCTTTTGGAAACCCCTAATTCCAGAGTGAGTCTCTGTAGTGCCTCTCTGCTGCCCTTTTCTCTGTGGCATCCCTACCTCCACCCTCGCTGACCACGTCCAGGAGACATTACCTCCCATCGATCTCAGGTTATCCTGTACACAGCTCAGTGTTCTGTAACTAAGTTTTGCTTCTGGCTGCCTCTAATGTGTCTTAACTCTCAGATTCGGTAATCTAATTCATCTCTTGCCATCATTTTCTCAGCTCTGCTGGGGTCCTTTGAATTCCGGTTTCTTTTACTGTATCGTTTCCAGCATTTCAGAGTTCTGGTTTGCTTTCATCTCTGAAGCACAAAACTGATGCAACAGTTTCCTTTTACTTCCGGTAGCAAATCTGTTCGTTGATGAAGTCCTTCCTCTGCTCCTGTTCACTTTTTTTCACCGCTCAGTCTCTGCATCCTCCCTGACCTGGGACGACCTGCCATCCATGAACTCTCCCTGGGTCTCCATTGTTTTAGCTGCTTCTGCTAACTTTCGCTTGAGTCTAAGACAAAACTTTATGGCCAGGGACAGTCAGCTGATGGCCAAGGAGTCACATGGTGCTGAACTGTCTCAGCTAATCATGGTTTCTCCTTGTAGGTGGGGAACAGCTGCTCCAGATGTTCAGAGTTGCTCTTGGCCTCTCCCCTTGATCTCTTGCACCATGGGGAAACTAGATTTGGACAGCTCTGCTTGCTTGTTATTGGACAGCATAGCCAAGCCATTCCTGAAGGCAGGTGGGCTGCATGATGAGAAGGGAACTCCCCTAAGTGGATCTGCACCCCCTGCCATAGCCCGGCATATCCTCGAGGGCAGCATCCCCGCTGTGGCCCAGCCTATCCTCCAGTGCCCAGCCACCCATCGATCGATAGGCTATGTGGTCAGTCTTCACACCCCAGCACACTCTCCCTCCCCACAGCACAGTGCCCCCTGCTCAGGAAACCGGGCTGTGAGTCAGCCTTCAATCTGGTTTCCTTGGCATCGAACCTCGCTGAAATTCCTCAAAATTGCTGGCATGTTGATGCTTCTCGCTCCTCTTTTTCCAACACTGAAGCAGATTCTCCTATTTTTGTACTACCTTGCAGGGTCCTTTCTGTCACTTGCAGAAGGGGGTAGCTTAGGTGGGAGGTGGACATCTGTGCTCAGCTTTCCTGTCTTCCATAGTTAAAATGGCCTCTCCCTTTGCACGGTGTTGTTCAGACGGATGAGAGGTCTTGGGAGATTCCTGTTCCTTGGCCCTCTTTTGATTTCTTGCTCTATGCTGGCCCTCAGCACATCATCTGGCTTTTTTTTTGTTTTGTTTTTGTTTTGTTTTTGTTTTTGTTTTTGTTTTCCTGGACATGTTCCCTCTCCCTCTCAAATTCCAAGTTAGCATCCCCTCTGATGAGTGATTCTTCCACCAAACATGGCTGCCAGGCTCTGGCAACCTGATCCATATCCCAGCCTACAGCAATATTGATGGAGCGTCCCACATCCTCCCTGCCCTGCCAAGGTCACGACCTTCAAGTGGAAACAGCAGAAGCTGCTCCCTGCCTCCTGGTCCCCATGTGTCCCTTTCAGAAGCTGTGTGTGTCACTAGAGAGCCATTTCGGATCCTTCTGGCATATCCCTGCCTTGCTTGTGAGTCAGCGGGCGGTGGAGGGGTGGGGTGCAGAGGCGCCCCAGGTTGGCTTGGCAGCCTGCCCCAGAACCCAGTGCATCACACAATTTGCTGTACCCAGCCTGGGAACAGCTGCCTCTGGCCCTCTGTGGGGAGTCACCAAGCTGCCACAGCTGCTCCTCCTGGGGAGTAGTGAAAAGATCTCTTCCACCAGAGGCTTCTGTGCATCCCTTTGGGGTTTCATGGGATGCAGGCTAGCTTGTTCCTGCAGAGAGACCATACCTCTTGGGTTTAGTTTACTGGCATTACTGATGCTTGCCTGCAGTAACTGAACCTGAAGCATGCTATCTTATCCTCTCTTTGATCGTATCCCTGATAGCGACCACTGCCCCTCACACCCAACCTCCCTGGGGTAAGCCGTGGAGGTACCCTTTTTTTCAAAAAGAGTTCTCTTGTTCACCCAGAGCCGCCAGGACAGAGAGAGAGAGCTACAACAAGCAGAGCCATGGGTGTCCAGGTCTGTGTGGTTTCCTCTCCCATAGCCTGCAGTGAGCACAGAACCATGGGCTCTAGGGCAGGTTCAGCCAGCCATGGCCCGTGTTTGCAAGTGTAGCTCCTGGTCTAGTAAAGGTTATTAGAACACAGTCCCTCTTGCAGCTTCACATGTTGCCTACGGCTTCTTTTA
Organism: Arvicanthis niloticus; assembly: GCF_011762505.2. Classification (NCBI taxonomy): domain Eukaryota; kingdom Metazoa; phylum Chordata; class Mammalia; order Rodentia; family Muridae; genus Arvicanthis; species Arvicanthis niloticus. Next base: position 97,504,265 of record NC_047662.1, read on the forward strand.
CAATACAACAGCAGAACTTAGTTGGGACACAGCCCAGAAGGCCAGCAAAGCCTAAAATATTTACACTCTGGCCCCTTGCAGTGAAACATTTTCCCTTGCTAGGTGTGGGCCATAGAAAGAAATCAGACTAAAGTTAAGTCCTGGGTTCAGTGCGTTCTAGCTGTGTGACCTGGGGCAGCTGCCTTGACCTCTTTGTGTCTTATTATACTTACACACTCACTGCGCATAACTATGTCTTTTAGGTCTACGCCAATGGCCAAAAGTGACGTCCTGACATGAGTGAGGGGCTAGGGGTGGAGGCACTAAAGGCACTGGGGGGACAGGAACCCCACCGTCATTTCCTCTTCTCCCATCCACCCTTGATGTACTGCCTTCTCCACCCTCTCTTCCACCTCCCTCGGGAGTGCTCTGGCATTTCTACTTAAGTCCTTCCCTAATCACCTGGGAGGGATGGATGAAGGTGACATAGACTCTTCCCTAGCCTCCCCTTTGGGCACCAAGCACGCGTCACAAGTGGCAGCAGGTGTCCTCATTCAACCACAAGGATGGCTCACTGGTGCGGGCCATAGTTCTGAGACCTTCCAGGGAGGCACATAGCCTAAGGCAGGTGGGTGGGTGAATAAGCCACAATATACTGTCCTGCTTTTCAGATTTGCATCCCAGTTGGAAAATTCCACTTGGGCCTTGCAGAGTAGATACTGTTCCCAATTTCTAGTGAAGTTGTACTGTCTAAACTGCTGAGCTCAGCAAGCTCCGGGCCCTGCAGCCTGCTCAGCACTGGGGCGGTGGTCACCCAAGACGCACACTCAGCACCTGCACGGGATGAGGCTGGCTCCAGGCTCCGCCAGGGGATAGACAGGTTGTCATTCCTAACCTTGAGGGAGCTGAGACAGCTCAGCTTCTCTGTCCAGGAGCAGTGGGAAGTCTGTGTATGAAGGGACTTCCTGGTCACAGGACAAAGTAAGGGAGGCTGGAGGTAGGGTAGCAGCAGGGAGGGGCATCAGAGCTGAGCCTGGAACCCCCAGAGGACTTCATGGGAAGGAGCTGTTTACATGTGGCTGCAAGAGTGACCAGAGGCCAGGAACTCAGGTGGCTCACACCAGTGTGATGTAAAAGAACTGTATGGTTTATGACAAGGTGCGAGCCCAGGCATCAGGCTATTCTTCGGAGATCTGCACCTGCAAAAGGCGAGTTCTACAGTTCAGGGCCCTGCAGGAAACATGGCGTGTTGGGAGGAGTCAGAAAAAAAAGCAAACTTCAGGGAGCCAATTGGTCTAACGAGACCCCAAAGATCGGCAATGGTGGGAGTCAGGGCCACCACCAGGTGCCCTTGAGGGCAACAGGGGGAACCAAGCTGGATAGGTTTGGAATCCAGACAAGGAAAGAGAAGCCAAGCAGAAAGACCTTAACTTTTTAACTCTTTCTCTTCCTTGCTCTCCGACTCCTGCTCTTGGGCCTTCTAGTGCCTGCTGGGCCCCATTGCCCTCCAACACCTGCTGAGACCTCTCATTAGCCCTCCGTGCCTGCTGAGACCTGCCATTGGCCTTTTCACATCTGCTGATATCCTGGCCCTCTTGGTCCTTTTGGCCCTCTGCTTCCTGCTGGGCTCCCATTGGCTTTCTGAATCCTGCCGGCCTCCTATTGGTCCTTAGACCCCTGCTGGCTCCCATTGGCTCTTTGACTCCTGCTGGGCCACCCATTAGCCCTTACTCTCCGGGATTCCATTGTTTTTCTGATGCCATGGGAGACCCCCCCCCCCAGTGACCTAACCTAACTGGGAGTCTCAGAACAAGTCAGATCAAGAAGTGCCACTCATTAAAGTCAAATGCCAGAGAGAGCAGGGCAGGACAAGCTGGAGGGTGTGAGTGGGGACAGGGACTACAGTCTCGTTAGTGTCCTGGGCTTCTGTGTTCTTCTCAGCAAGTCAAGCTGCAGGCTAGACCAGTCACTGGGTGTGCTACCCTGGAGAAGGGACATGATATCATATGAGGCTGATCATTTTAGTCTCAGGTGAATCGTAGCAGAGAGGGGAATGAGAGCTTTCCCATAGAAGGTTCTAGACATGATGTCCACGATAGTGTCTAGGAAAGGTGGAGTTTAAACTGGAACGACTGGGGGACCCTAAAAGGGTGTCAGTCGCTTTGTAAGAAGGGGAGGAGGGCACTCAGACTTAAGGGCCTATCTTAGAGCAAAGAGGACAAGGCCTTAACACAAAGTTCAAAGGGGGAGAGGAAGCTGCCACTGGAGGAACTGGGACATCAAACAGAGGGGTAGATGCCACAGGTGGAGCTGAGGATCTCCCCAGGAAGTCACCTCACTGCTCCCACGTCGACACTGACCCCACGGAGTTCTCCCTCTCAGCCTTCAGTCCCCAGCAACCAAGTATGAGTGCGTTCGATGCTCTCTGAGTGACCCTCCCATAATTTAATCACTCCTCATAGACTTCTGTGGGCCTCAACACACAGGATGTGTTTCTGTGCAGGATCTGAGGGCCCCTGTAGAAAGGAACGTGGACCACCCACCCCTGCCAGGGTCAGCTGTGTGCAAGCCAGCTCCAAGTCCAAGTAGCCCACTCCCCAGCTCCCACCAAGGAGCCCTAGAGTCCGATCGGTTTTCTCCCACTCTCTTGTCTAAGTTCTTCTTGTCCGTAATAGAGAACAGACAGACAGCGACAGACAAACCTGGGACAGACAGGGGTGTCATGATGGAGAGAAGCAAGTTCCTTTGAGGCAGCCCAGATTGGGGTGTGAGTGGTGCTAGACCCAGCTGCGTCTGCTCTCCCACAAGGCTGCACACAGAGGATCTAACGAACATCTACGTGGAGTGCCGGCCTCTGCTTATCACATGACCAGTGTCCTCTTGAACTCTCAGCACATGTGATTAACCACATGACACCTGCACGAAAGTAGGCCCATCCCTGTCTCACTGTGTGGGAGGTGGGGGGGGGGAGGGTAGGTAACGCATGAGGTCCCATCCTGCCCATGAAGCGCATAAGTGGTCAGTGATGGTTAGACTGAGGTGTTTCCTTCAGAGGCGCTTGTGTGCTGTTCAGGTTCCAGTAGACTCTGATTAAAAGACATCGTGGGGCTGGGGAGATGGCTTAGTGGGTAAAATGCTTGACACACTCCCAGAGTCCCAGCACTGGGGAGTGGAGACAGGAGGATCTCAGGCCAGCCAGTCTAGTCAGTCGGTGCACCCTAGTTCGATGAAAGACTCAGAAAACAAGGTGAAGAGTGACCGAGGAAGGTGTCTGATGTCACATAAATGCACACAAAGACATACATCAACGCACACACACTCATGCACACACGCAAGCACACAATGCATATGCACACCCGCTCGCATGCGTGTGCACGTACACACACACACGCACGCGCACACACACACACACAAACTCTAAATAAATGAACAGGATTCTTGGCCCATTGGGATCAATTCTAGTGGGACTGTTTCTTTGGTCTTTGTTGCTGTCCTCTCTGGGGTGAGCAACATTTGTTCATTATCCAGAAAATGTTCACACTGTGTATTAGGGCTCTATAGAAGAACAGACCCAATAGAATGAGTTTATATTACACAGGGGTTATTAAATTGTTCTATACAGTGCATGCTGGGTAGTTGACCAATGCTTGTCTGCATGCTGGAGAGGCTGAGAACTTGTTAGATGCTCAGTTCACAGTCTGGATGCCTCATCAATCACAATACAGGCCTGGAGGGTCACTGCAGAGCTGCTCTCTTCAGTTCACATAGGAAGGCCGAAGAAGCTGAGTCCGGATGTCTTTGAAGGATGGCGGCAGCAGCAGCAGCAGCAGCAGTAGAGCAGATGCACAGGTCAGCAAGGAGCAAAGGCATACAGGCTAAGCAGCACTGCTTTTCCTCCAGCCCTCTTTATACCTGGGCCCCTGTGAGAAAAGCTCTTCCTACCTCAGAGAGGGTCTTCCCAACTCAATGACTCCTCCAAGGAGACACACAAACCCACACAGAACCAATCAAGTTCACAGGCAAGGTGAACCACCATGTACTGCATCTTCACTTATACTTGTCCTTAAGTTTTTTCATGCAGGTTCGACTCCAGCCACACAGTATAAAGCACTAACTTATCTGGAAATATGTTGGTCTGTGTTCCCACAGGAACACCTTTCTACCACAGGAAGTACTTCTACATGAATTTAAGTGTATGTGTCAAGTCTTAAGTGGGGGTGGGAAGGTGGGAGGAGGGGAGTGTCGGGAGACAAGCAAAAAAACGACCCACACGGTTACCCAGAATTGCTTCAGCAACTTTAACATTCAAAAAGAACAGTGAGTGGGGTAAGCATAGTGTGGGAAAACCATAGATGTTGGTAAGGAAAAAGAAGCCTCACGTTTAGTGTCCAACTCCTGCTTACATACCCAAGGTGATGGGGAGCTCACTACCACCTTCATTGTCACTAGAAAGTTTTCTTCTTTGTCATCTTCATCTTCTATGTCATTATCCTCATCTCCTGTCCCTGCTTCTTCCTCCTTCTGGCTTTGGGCCAGAATCTGCTTTCCTGGCCCTTCTAACTGTTGGCTCACTAGCTGCCACATGGTGTCCAGACCAGGCATCCCGTCTTTCCTGTGACAGCTCTTCTATTTTGAAGCCATCCATCTCTTCCTGCCTTGATCTTCTCTGTGCTAATTTTCTAATTAGTTTAAATTAATGGTAGTTCCTGGGGAGCTGAAGCCCCACTAACAAGTGACCTGAATTATTCAAACATTGGGACGTTTCAAAACCTATCTGGCCTAATTAGCATCTTAACTCTGTCGGCGCCCTCAGCGTTGAAGGAGCCATATTTGAACATGCTCCGTGTGTTAATGGATTTTTCTTGAATGAGCTGTTTAATCAAGTGAAGACACATTTCATGAATGAATAGAAGTAAATCTATAATTATACGTTTTAGTCAGGTAAGTGGAGTGACATTTCAGCACAATCCATCGCTATATATAGTGGCACATTTGAATGACAAAGTAGGTTACCTCGGCTTCCGTAGGAGAGCTGGGGACTCGCTTGGCTCTAAGTTCATTTCTAACCTAATTAGAATGTTCAGGCTCATGAGTGCAGGTGGGTCTGTTGCCATCTTCGCCTGGAATGCTGTCTTTCTGGATGGTTCCTCAGCTAGGACAGTGGCCTCCTTGGCAATGATGTCCTGGAAATGGCTGGCCATCAAAGCTAAGTGTCTTGGGGTCTTGGACACTCCCACAGCCTCCTGTCCTTGGCTGTCAACTTCACTAGCTCTAAACCTGCCCTGCTTGAGACCCGTGTTTCAAGACAAGACATAGCTATGAGATGGAGAGCGCAGGGGAGGGCGGGAGAGGAGCCCCAGGACCCTGGATTTGAAGAGGGTGGAGCCTCTGCCTTGGTCTTCAGCTGAGAACTTTATCTCCTAAACTCAGAGCACAGCGACTTGAGCAGCTCTCTGGACTCAGCTGGAAAACCTCATCCCTGAGACTTGGCAGTATTTCTAGTGATAGACCAGTGCAATCTTGTATGCACCCTTATAGGAGGGCATGGGCCAGGGCTGCCATTCAGCTATGCCTTGGTTCTCCATCTCTGGGAATGAGGGAGATGATATGTGCTTACTGTTTGAAGCTTCTGGGATAATGCTTTGCATAGCAATGGAAGAGACATACTTACTATGAATTACCCTCAATGTCGCCGTAACTTGTGGCTTCTGGCAGCCCCCCATTCTCCCCTGGTCCTTGCTTTGGAATCCCTCACCTGGATAATAGTATCGTGAGTGCTCATGCACGAGCATGCATGCACACACACACACACACACACACACACACACACTCACTCACTCACCTAAGTATTCATGTGAACAGAGCTCCACCCAGGCCAACTCCTCTCTTGACTCCTCATCTTGGCTTTCCATAGCACTTAGATCACAACATCTTTAATATAAGTTGTTAAAGCCCACATGCTCCAGCCCCACCCACTTCTCCTTTCTTGAGTCATTCCAACTCGGATGCCCATCCTTTCTTTTAAGCTCCACTTTAATTCCAATTTCAATAGTCTTCTAGTTTCTGTACCATCTTCCTCTACCACAGGACCTTTGCACATGCTATCGCTGTAGTTGGATACTTTCTGCTCCTCTTCTTGGCCTGGGTCTGACTCTGTTTCACTAAACTCAACAGCCTCAGCAAGCATTCCCCAGGGAAGTCAGCTGAGGAATACCTCCCACACCCACTGGGCAGAGAGACCCAGGGTGGCGAGGAGTTCAGCTCCATGGTAGAAGCCATCACCAAGCCCATCACCAGCTTCCCCAGCACCTGAGCAGGAGGGATGCCAATGTCAGACATGTGTGAGCATGAAACAAATCCATGAGGTGGGAGGAGCACACAGATTTCATCCCTGAAAATCCAGAGCCCATGGGAGCTGTTCAAGAAGGCGTGAAGCCCCAAAGCCAGTTAGTGGTTGGACAGGAGGTGAGATTTCAGCCCCTGGCTGAGGGGCTGCAAATGTCCCTCCCCGGCTGCCTGTGCTTCATCTTGGGGCTTCTGAACTTGAACTCGATATTGCCTTGATAAAGGTCAGGCATCCGCGGCTGCTGTGGCAGATCGGTGGGAACAGAAGGGACCTCACTGGCTTTACACGTGGGCAACAGAACATGGTGGGAACAGGAGCCTAGCAGGACAAACTTTCACAGGATCTAAAAGCAGTGTAGTGGAATTACTGCGAGATTTCAGCATTGGTCCAGATGGCCTACCACAAGGTTGTAAGCTTGCTTAAAACATGATGAGTTTCTTGGGGGTGAGTCTCGTGACTGGATTGCATGGCTCTCCTGAGTGTACTTCCTCAATGCACTGCCCTGTCAGAGCACGCCTGGTAGGAGTTTTCAACCTTACCATGATTTCCATTCTGTAGAAACAGACTGGGGTTTGTTTATGTTGTGTTGTTTTGTTCGTATCGTTTCGTTAATCTCTTCTGGTGATATTTGGTAGAATATCTCACTGTGCAGGGAGCAGCAACCACATGACCCCAGGGACAGCCGAGCCTCCAGTGTCCTTGGCCTTTGAAGCGTATGCTCCTTTCTTTCATGGTTTTCCACTTTCTGGGTTTTGAACTCACCCACCCCATCATACATCAATCGGCATCTTCGTTTCATCTTCGTGAGAGTGAAGGGCTCTTCCTTCCCCAGAAGAACATGTTCTTGCTTTTATTAAATAGAAGCGAAAAGGATCATAGATCCCGAGACTCCCAGTCTAGAGCAAACAGCTCAGACTCTGGCCCGTTAGCCAGGAGAACCTGCAAGTTCAGGGCAAACCTGGGTGCCCGGGAGACTAAGATTGGTCTTCCTGTCCCCTCGTGAGTGGCAGGGGGATGGTTCCTTACATCACTTTTCCTGTACTTTGAAAATGCCCTTTACTGTTGCTTCTCTTCCCTTGCAATCCCTAAAAGTCTGTCAGAATAAATACCTAAGCTGAATGCAAGGACCTGGGAGGTGAGGCAATGGGGGCCAACGGCTGGCAGTGCACTTGGGCCTGTTCTGAGGCACCAAGCTGGAGTGTGGGAAGATCACTGGACTGGGCATCTCCCCTTGCTTGCTCATAGCTGAAATGGGTGGGGGTGGGGCAAGATGAGACCACCTTTAGGGTGGATTTGTTTGTTTGACAAACAAAACATAATACAAGTTTTCACGCCTTCCCTGACACCTCACAGATGTCCCAACCATTGGATTTTTTCTCACTTTCAAGCAAGGCCCAAAATTCCATAGCATACAAAGGCGTTCCACAGCCCCATGCTGAGCCTGGAACCCAGTCTGTGAGTGACACGCTCACCACCTCTGTTTTCAGGTGAGAAGAAAGAGATTCAAGGGAAGCAGGGTCACCTCTCCAATTGTGGGCAACACACAGAGCTGGGCCTTGACTGTGCCCTCCCCTTGGTGAGCACACTGATTTGCATTGCCAGCCAGCCAGCGGTGTCCCCATACAGGCACCACTGAGATGGGACCTGTGGCTGGAAGCCTTGAGGACTCAGAACTGAGCCATAATAGCAGAGGCAGCATTTGCAAGTACTGTAGCAGGGGCTGGAATGGAGCTTGGTGGTGGAGCATCTGCCTAGCATGCACCAGGCTTGCTATGCCCATCACTTTCTACTGTGTGACACAGCACCACCACCAGAAGCCATTAAGGAAGAGTTGTTTGGGCTGATGGCTGCAGAGGCATCACAGGAAGCAGAGAGAAAGAACTGGACATGGCAGAGGCTTTAACTTCTCAAAGTAAGGCTCCATGTTCTAAAAGGTGCCATAACCTTCTCCAAACAGCACCACCCACTGGAGGCCACATGTTCAAAGGACTGAGCCTGTAGGAGACATTTCTCATGCAAACCACACACCTGGGTTCATGTCTGTAGAGTACCTCCATCAAAACAAGATGCAAACAGTAACACTGGACAGTGGGATGCTTCTTCCTGTTACAAAACATCTCTCATAAAGCATCTCAAACATCCAGAAAACTATAGAACAAAATAAACACCAGGACTATCAGGCAGAGTTCATAACTGTCTGCATCTCTCCCCCAAGGGACTAACGTTCAGTGGTGGTTCACACTGGCCCTTTGCCTCCCTTCCTTGGTGGTGGCTTCCTGACCAGTGACATGCAAAGCCAGACTGTTCAAAAACCATGTTGATGATATATGCTTCAGATGGATCCTCTGACTGTTGACATAAGAAAGTTTACTTTTATTGAGCTAACACATACAGAACATCACATCTTCCCACCTTGGCCATTTGTAAGTACACAGCATCAACAAAAGCCCTCATGACTTACATAGCTGCACTGTTATATGTCTCCTGAACCTTTGCACCACCCTAAACTGAGGTTCTGAGCCCGTTAAGCACCAAATCCTATTCTATGTGCCTGCCCCATCCCCCCCATGATGGACCACCATGCCCCACACACCTCCCATGAACATCCCATCAGTCTACTTGCCTATTCCAGGTCTCGTGTGTAATTGTGGTTCTGTGTCCACCTTTCTTCAGATTAACCCATATTGTAACATATGCAGAATCCCAATCGTTTTGTATGCTACTCTGGGTGTGCACACCATGTCTTTATGTATCCTTCCTGCAGCAGGCCTGTGGGTTGCTTCCACCTTTTGCTGTCACTTGTAGGGTGGTAGTTCCTGCTGTCTCTCAGAGTAGTGTTCTCTTCTGTCTCTCAGTGGTGAAGAGAAAATGGCTTCCCAACTCAGCCAGTGCTGAGGAATTAGTCCTTTCGGGCAACAGCCCACCCAAGTTCTTTGTCTTTGTCTACAGGTGAGGAATGACCTTACTGGGGTTCTATATGGGGAAGACATCGAGATCTCAGACACGGAGAGCTTCTCCAATGATCCCTGCACCAGCGTCAAAAAGCTCAAGGTAGGTGCAGCCTGTCACTAAGCTCTCTCTTACTAAGGGCTGGGAGCCAGGAGCTATCTGCCCCATAAAAAAAAAAAAAAAAAAAAAAAATTAGGGTTAAAAGCTCATCTCCTAATCCACCCAGCACCAGTCACTCTAAGGACAGAGGAAGACAACTTGAGGTTCCCCTGTTGTAAATACATCTTCCGTTCACTGTCTACTAGAAACCCCTGACCCCTCTCTTGGCTCCTAGAGAGCCAGGAAGAAGGTCCACTCGCAAGGGAAGCAAGGGATTTAGGGCAAAAGGAGGGAGAAGTGACTCATGGCATGGGGGGGTGGGGGGGCGGGTGTTGAGGGGAAGGGTCAGACCTGACTCTAAGGAAGACAGCACTGGACAGAGGCCAAGCAGGATTCCAGGCTGCAGGGAGGGAGGGCTGCAGATCCACGGGTGGCAGGCATGCTCTGCTGTGGGAGCATCAGGGTTCCACAGAGCATGTGGCCCTGGAGGAAGGAGTACTGGAAACAGAGTTCTGGGCCAGTTCCCAACAGCCAAGCACTCGGCTAAGCAGCTCCCTCTTCTCCCAAGGATGGAAGGAAGCAGCTGGCACCTAGAGCTGCAGACTCCTTCTTTCCCTTCCATTCCCTCAGAGCCACAGATGAAGTTGTTGGTATGGCAATCCCACATGCCAACTGTCGGTGTCTTTTCTGACTCAAGTAGGTTCAAGTTTCCCCTTGACACAGCAGGTGGCAGTTATGAACCATCCGTTATATTTCCATTTGCTGATGGAGATCTGGAGGCCCCAGAGAGTCAGGGAGCAAGAGGAACCAGAATATTCACACATGTCCTGGTCTCCTCCAAAGCAGACAGAGCCTGTGGGTGACACTTTTGCCCTAGGAGTCCGTTCGGATAAGGAATAGCACCTAGGGACAACCCAGTGGTCACAGTCGGAGCTTTCCCTCCATGTTATCAAGGTCTGTGCTGTTGCGGGGTCTAGATGGGCCCTATGGAGCCTGGAGGACTCAGGCTCGTGGGAAAAGAAGCCGTCGCTGAGCCAATCTTGCCCAGCCACATGCAGAGTGTCTCCCCAGAGCAGACGCTTGAAATAGCTTCTGGCCTCTAAGGCCCAGCCGAGTTCTGAGGGCCCTGGAGTTGAAAGGCAGTGTGTGTGGAGCTGAGGTATGGAGATCAGGGATGGAACAGAACGTTCTGCTCATCAACCAAGTTGATTGAGAAAGTGTGGAGAACAGCAGCCAAAATACCCAGGCTTTTCAGCCTCCGGCTCCTAGCCGGTCACCAAAACAGGGCTGGCCACTGACCATCATTTTCCCATTCGAACTTCCCAAAGTCCTCAGGCAAGGAGGTTTTTTTAAATCTATTTCACCGATGGGGACTGATGGTAAACGTAACTGGGTAACCCCTCAAAACCTTCATGGGAAGTACAGGACAGGAATTTCACCTAGGGACTGAAGGTCCCTCTACCCAGCTGCCCCCAGCTCCCTGTGCTGCCAACCAAGGTTTGGGGAAACTATCCTAGCACTGCATAGCTAGAGGGTAGGGCAGGGGCAGGAGGCAATGCCCTTCCGCCTGACCAGCTTCATCTCATGGATCCACGTCTGTTTGTTTCCTGGGGCTGTTTTCACTGTGCTACAGCAAGGTGTGGCTTAGCAGCAGGAGTGTGTGCTCCCTGGCCTGGTTCTAGATGTTGGGGTGCAGGCAGAGGTTGGGGTGTGGGCAGAGGTTGGGGTACAGGCAGAAGTTGGGGTGCAGGTGGCACCATGCATTCCCTGAGCTTGCATTTCTCTCAGACTCTAGCATCCACGGTCTCAGGAGCTCATGGCCTGTGGCTGTGAAGTTCTATCTAACCTCATCTCTGGTGGCACCCCTCCCTTCACCACATCATCCCCTCATCAGGACACTCCTGATGCTAAGTTGGGTGAACCCCTTCCACTGTAGCCCAATCCTCTGCCACTGATTTCACATGGGGTACCATTCCAGAATGGTGAGGTTAGGCTTTCAACACATCCTTTGGAGGGACACAACCTGCCACCTTAGACAGACCGACTATCCATCTCCTTATTCAAGTGCCCGCCTCCTATTAAAATGCAAGCTTCCAGAAGCTTCTCATTACCTAGAACCGAACTCAACTGTTGAATAGGCTGCATATGAGTGTCTAGATGGCAAAGACAAAGGAGGAAACACGGAAAAATTAGTCAGAAGGAAGGACAGACAGGAAGTTCTGAAGGGGCTGGAAGAAGGGCCAGCCTCTGCTTTAGTGTGGGCTAAGGGAAGCCATGGTGCAGAGGACAAGGAAGAAGCTGAGTATCCGATAACAAGACAGGCATCTGCAGCAGAGGGCAGAGCCAGGGCCAAGAAGAAAATAATCAATAGTGTGGAGGATGCACCTGAGACGCTCTCCCAGAATTTGGAGGAAATGGCCAGCACGATCAATCCTGTGAGAGAGAAGATGACGACGGTGTGAGACTGGAGAAGAGGGATAAGAGGACGCCAGGACACTCGAGGGTGAACCAAAATAGATGCCCCAAGAGCAACGGCTCACAGAGCAGCCAGAATCTGGCTCTAGAACATTCTGCACTAAGAGAACAGGGACAACTGAGGAATGGGGACATGGGAAGGTGACTTGGTTGGTAAAACATAAGCACAAGGACCAGAGTTCCATCCCCAGAAACCCACACAAAGAGCCAGGCATGGTGGTGGCAGAGAATCTGGAATCCCAGTGCTGGGGAGGGAAAGACTGGTAGATCTCTGGGGCTCAGTGACCTAATGGTCTAACTCTAGGTTCTGTGTGAATTCTTAGAAGAATGGACCCCTGACACATGTGTACACTCATGTAAATACTCACCCATATACAAGCATGCACACATCCAAACACACACCTTAGGAAACAAACCTGGATCACATAAAGTTGCCAACATTTGACTGTTGAACTATCAAATGCAGTTAGCACGAAAATGTGAAGCTGTGTGCACTGGCTAGCTAGCTGGGCTCCGTGTCCTAGCCACTTTGGTATAGGAAAGGACACCTAGACACATGTTAGCAGTTGTTTTAATGTACAAACTTGAAGGATAAATCTCACAATATCTAGACAGAACTATGGAAGTTGTGGCAGGGGCAGGAAGTCAAACTTCCCCCAAGGTTCTCAAACCCAGGCTGCCCCCCAGCCTCTTGGTACCATGAAACCCCAGGGTTATTGGAGCAACTAGGACATACATGTTACTGTGTGAGGCTCGTGTGGTGTACCAGCAGGGAACCCTTCTGGAAGATGATCCTGAGAGCCAGCTGAGAACAATGGTGCACTTTATAGCTGAGGTCAGGAGAGAAACAGGCAAGTGGGGACCACAGAATCAGAAGAGGGAGAAGTCTAAACAATTGCTGAAAATGGGAAAGAGCACATGACTTCCCACAGAGTGCAGAAATGGGTACCGCAACAGTAACGGAGACGTGAAGTCCAGAGTGCACCCTCGGAGCCTGAGAAATGGGGAACTTAAAAAACAGACACCAAATTCTTGGTCTCCATAAGAGAAGAGACCCAAAAGAGGCATGTTCATAGTCAAGCTTAACAGTGAAGGAGGCTCAGGTGAACTGAGAGTCGAGAGCCTGCTGCTGTGAGACCCAGGAACCCCTCTCTACCGCCACCTAGAATCTAAAATTGTAGAGAAACCTGGACCGAAGGAACAACATGGTGGTATACAGAACCCGAAGCTCCCAGAACATGAAAGACAGCAGCAAGGAAAAATATCTGATCCATGTGTCCAAACAGAAAACAAGCTTTAAAACGAATACTCCCGATAGGCCATGGTAGACACAACAGTAATTCTGACCAGAAATCCAAACGGGGTCGACTTCAACATGAAATGCCAGGTTGTAGTTTTTGTATTTGTTTCTGTTGTTGTGTGAATGGTTTTTTGTTTATTTAGTTGTTTGCTTGTGCACGTGTGTGTGTGTGTGTGTGTGTGTGTGTGTGTGTGTGTGTGTGTGTGTAGTTTTTTGGTTGGTTGGTTTGTTTTGTTTGAGATAGAAGCTGTATGGCCCATCCTGCCTCAGCCTCTTGAGTTCTGAACTATGGAACAACCACAGCATCTTGATGCAGGCATTAAGTGCTAAAGGCTGGGCAGAGGTCTTCCACAGTGCAGCTAGAATCCTGCCAAAGGGGATCAAGAAGCAGGCACTGGGCAGGCCTGCTATGGATGAGGGGGACAGTGCCGTGAGATAGCCAAGCACATGGACCGTCCCTGTTCCAGTTGACATCTTGGTAAACTACAGAGCTGGCCCTCAAAACTCCAAGGGGAACAGGTAGAAACACAGAGCAGGAAGCTCCTGTTAGCTCTCCTTTTTCAGTTACAGACATAACTGGCATTTGCATTCTAATGCTTGTAAGCACACTCTCCTCTCTGCGTAGCCTTCCCATGGTGCACTTCTCTTCATCACAAGCAGAAGCTCAGTACAGGCTTTGATTCAAGGCTTTGATTCAGGCCTGTACGTCCTTCCTTCTGCTCCCTGCCTCAGCTATCTTCAGCCACCAAATAAGCTCTCATGATGGTCCTCACGAGCAGAACACTCCCAAGATTGAAGAACTAGTGGCTGATGTCATCTTAGAAACCCAAGAAAATGATGAGAAACAAGATATGAATCCATACTATGTCCCACCCTAAAATAATCAAGTTTCTGTAAAAGCCATGAAGAGCCAAGAGACTGTGAGATCCATGTGGTCCCTAGGCCCACAGAGGAACCACTATGCAGTCATCAGTGGAGGAGGCAGCTTTGTGTCTGTACCACTGCTGGGAAAGAAGGGCTAACTGAGAGCTGGTTTTCTGCCTCTGATCTCATCACAGCCTGGCCTCTGGCCTCAGCCCATACTTCTGCTTCAACACCCCAGACAGAACTGTCCAGTACTTGATTTGTGCTTAGATTTATTCATTCTTTCAATCTTCCCAGTTATTATACAGTAGCAGCCAGCAAATAATGGCCAGTGGGCCAAATCTGGCCCTCCATTCTGTTTTATAAATAAAGTTTTATTGTAACACATTCACACTGCTTTGGGCTGCTTTTGTGCTCCAGCGGCTGAACAGAGTAATTGCCACAGAGAATAATTGCCCATAAAACCAAGACTATTTACTACCCAACCCTCTATAGGCAGTGTTATTATCCTCAGTTTACAAGTTGAGAAAATGGAACTTAGCACATGTTGGAGGCCATGCCACAGCCTGATGGTTGTCACAGCATGGGGGTGGGGCTGCAGGAGGGCATGTGGCCACACAGCCTGGTCCTGGCTTCATGCTCGTCTGCCCCTCGGTATCTAGGGGATTCTTTCATAGCCTTCAAACATTCTGGATAATGCCCATATACAAAGAGTAGAGGCAGCCTTCCTCTTGTGAGCCTTCACATCAATAAGTCAGGAAGGAGATGGCTCTGTGGCCTACACCCATGGAGGAGGCAGAAGAGGGGGAACGTGGGAGTCGGCAAGGCCTGAGCTTGGCAGAAATCCCCCGTACCCACCTTTAAATACCTAGGAAAGGCTGGGCTCCAGCAAGGCGTCATGGGGAACCTGCATCCCACAGGCCACATGCAACCCAAGAATGGGGTCCGACCCAAAGCTGTAAACTTTTTAGAACATTTTGAGGTGTCTCTGCAATATCTACTCGTAACTAGGTTGTGCAGTTCTTAAGTATAAACATTGTAAGGTGACATCATCGCAAGTCTTGCTGTCAAAAGACTTGGTACACCTGCGGGAACCAGGTCTCTGACTCTAAAAAGAGTAACCTATTTTTTTTGAATGAGTCATAAAAATAGCCCAGTACTGGTAAGCATTCCTGTGGCTGAGAGAGCACAGAGGGGAACCAGCATTGGACCCACCAAAGGGAGAGGACAGGAGAGCCCATCTCAGGTAGGGGCTCACAGGTCTGAGAGAGGCACATTCGTTTCCTATGGCTGATGAGACACAGCTATGTGCATGTAAATCACACAGATGTGTCTTTTTGGCCTCGAGGCCAGAAGCCAAGCACATGTTTTGGCAACTGAAGATGACGGCGTCAGGGCTGATTCCTCCTGGAGCTTAGAGGAGAGGGCATTGTCTCTGTGCCCCAACTAGTGGCCTCCACCTCTGACTTCAGAACCACCTGTCACTCAGCCTACCACTCTGCTTGTAAGCCCCACCCAGATCATCCAGTGTCAGATGGGCTGCCTTAGCCATTCCCGAAGCTTGAGCCTCATTCCATGGGGCATCACATCCCCATAGACTCTGGGACTGGAATGTGGGTGTCTGTGGGAGACTCTACTCTACAAAAGACCGCCTGAAGATGCACCCTCCAAGCCTTTGCTCCACGGGAGAGCAAATTGGTTTCTCCTTTCCCTAACTGGCCAGGAAGGTCTTGGTAGAGACTGTCCTCCTTTTCCTGAATCAACTGCCCCCACATCTGTTCAGGCAGGAAGCCCAGGCCAACCTCTGGAAATAGCTTTGCCCGGGCCCTGAGGGTGCACAACCAAAGAGAAACCATGGTACGTTGGCCCTGAGGCCAGTTTTGCTCAGAGACATGGAAAAGAAAGAGCAATATTTTTACGTGAAGCCAGATATATTATTGGAAAGCTAAATATACATGAATTAAAGAAATGTCACACGTTGCCGACAGGCTGCTGTGGGCTGTCCCGTTTCCATGCTCTCCCTGGAATGTGAGGACATGTTTCCTGCTTCTGTGCCTTTAGGGGTATGTCTGGTGGGAGGAAGAAGAAAGGTCTAAGGCAGATTTTGGGTAAGTAAGAGAGTATTCATTCTGGAGCCTGTCTTAGCCAGGACTTTATAGACAGTCTCTGCTGGCCCTTCCAGCCCATGCCAGGCCAGTCTCTCATAGCTTTGTCACTCATGTCTCTTCAGCACCTCATAGAGTGGTATGTGAAACTGAGTTTTGGTAGCCCCATGGTGAAGTGAGGGGGCCTACAGGAGTCTCTAAAAGACCTACAGGTCAGCGTCAGGTCTCCTTGGTTTTCCTTACAGAACCCCACACTCCAGTGGTAAGAAGGGTGCCAAGCTGTGCTGGGACCTCAGGGCACTCATGTCCAGCCTCTGTCTCTTTCATGACTCAGGATGGTGTATGCCACTCATGTCCTTGCATGTCACCTGCCTAGCTTCTCCCTGAGTGGCTCTACAGACTTAATGCTGAGCTCTGCAGCCCAGGCCAATTGGCAGCAGCGCACATGGAGGGGGGTGGGTTGTTTTACTCAGCCTGAGAGAGTTCTAGGCAGGATGTGTGGCTGGCCCTGATGTTCTGGGGCCACACTTAGATGGCATCTAGGCATCTGCCACCACTTCACATCAGTGTGCTTTGGAATCCAGAGTTGAAGTCCTTGTAGCTGGGGATAGTATGAACATGGCTGACAGAGAGAATAGACTCAGGAGAAGGCTAGAAGCAGGATGAGGCAGTAAGAGGGCTAGCCCAGAATGCCCACAGATACCCCACAGATCTGGGATGTGTACAGGGTCATGTTCCCTGCCCATGTCTGTCGCAGCTGCTGTCTGCTGGTGTGTACAGTGTGGTCCTCCCCCTTCAGCTGTAGGCACTGTCTAGAGAAGGCCATGCTCGTTGCCACTTGGGGCCCAGGGTGACCCCATCATCCATTGCTGAATCCTTTGAGCTTCGATTGCTCAAGGTGGCCATGACAAAGGTGTCTCTCTCAGGAAAGGGCTGAGCTGGCATTTGCCAGCCAGATGGAGCCTGAGGGTTCTTCCTGTGTTAGGACCCACACAAAAACTCATGTGATGGATTGGCTGCTCGTTCATAAGTGTGTGATTTTAGGTCCCTAGAGGATCCTGGAGACACAGGAGTTCTGAACAAAAGATAAAAGAGGACCAAAAAAAGGAGAAAGAACATCTACCCAGGGCTAGGGCATACCCTCTATGTTTATGGGGGTTCTAGAAGTAAGGAGTCTGAGACAGGGTTCTGGGTGTGAGGGTCTGTGTGGGACTGGGCAGCCCTGTCACTTCCACTCCACCCCCATGACTGCCTCATTCAGAATGCCCTTCCTGGGGCAATGGCCTCATAGGGTGTGAATGCAGGGCCCTATACTGGGCTATCATGGAAATTGTCACCTGTTCTGACTCATTCACCTTCACTCTGGGAGGCCCCAGAAGAGTCAAGCCATGAAAGGTTGGGATTGTCCAGGATACCCTCAGCTATGGTCTTCTTCCCCAGAGATCACAGCTTTGTTCTGTCATTGTCATCTGCAAGGACACACCTGGATCTTCCTCCACTGCCTTGCATGTTCTTATTTAATCTTCAGCGCAGAGGTTTGAACCTAGGGCCTCAAGCATGCTAGGCAAGCTTCGTCCAGCTGAGCTGCAGGCTCTCCACACAGCCCGGGCTGACTTTGCATGTGTGACCCCCTGCTTTAGCTGAGACTCCAAGCCTATTTCATGGAGCCTGATTCTCAGTACTTCTTAAACTGCCCCCAGGCCCTAAGATCAGGAAGGTGAGCTCCAGCCTGGCAGGGTGAGGAGTTGGCCAGAGTAAAATCATTGGCTACCTGGATTTTATCTTTCACCCTCTGGACTTCCAGGAAGATGTTCATCTTCTGGACAATGACAAATGTGGTTCCAGACTGTGTGTGTGTGTGTGTGTGTGTGTGTGTGTGTGTGTGTGTGTGTGTGTGTGTCTGTGCCCACGCATGTGAATGCATTTGTGTCTCACAAACAAATGCCCCTCCAGGGTGAGGGAACACAACCCCCACACACACACACCCTCAGCCCTCAGTTGCTGGCTTACCCCCCAGATGCATGTTTCCCATTTGACCCAACACTTCACCTGTTCTCAAGGCAACAACTGCCTTGGCCCTCTGTCCCTCCTGGCTAGGAACAGGCCTCTCTGTTCTCCAGAACACAGTAGACAGGAATAGCTTTCTACCTCAGGGGCTTCCTAGCTCCCAACAGTGTCTTTCTTCAGGGCCCTCTGAGGGTACTGAACACCAGAGGGAAAGTCCAGCTCTGGGTGCTTCACAGCTGGAGGAAGCCACTGGCCTCTTTAGGAAGGGGAGTTCCTGAATCCATGATTCCTCAGGCCCATCAAAACCTGACATCTTGAGAGCTCATAGCCAAGTGGTCCTTGCAGTGTAGTTGTCATAGCAACAGAGACACTAACTGGACTAAATGAAGTGGCAGAGCTGGTTGTTTATCTGTCAGCAGGTGGTGAGTTGGTCACCATAAAGATGTGGGTCTTTTGGTCCATTTGAGAAACAAACATGTGAACCCAGACAGTACCAGGCCCCAGAACTAGCAGGGTGTGCAGTGTGTGTGTGTGTGTGTGTGTGTGTGTGTGTGTGTATACACAGTGTACAGTGACAATCATGCTTGTCAGCTGCTGAGTGGCCAAGGGCCCACCATGAGGCTCCAGGACTGTGTCAGCATCCTCTCCTAGCATCAGGCCTCAGGTATGCTTATCACTATATCCAGCATGCCCTGTGCTGGCCCAGAGGCCAGAGGGGAGTCATGCTGCCCTTGAGTCAGGGGAAGACAAAATTAAAGTGGATTTGGGCCATGGTGAAGGCAATTGTAGGTGCTCTCAGCCTAGTGGGAATGGCCACTGGGCTTGATGAATCAATGACATGGCAAGTAAGGTAGCCAGAGCTAAAACGAGGGGTGAGCAACAGGGTTTTAGAAGAGGAAAGAAAGAAAGAAGGACCTTCAGGATGTAAGCTTGTACAAAAGAGGAGGGGTCAGTGTGAGAGAGGAAACATGGGTAGACAGATGGATGGGTCGACAGATGGATGGATAGATGGATAGATGGATGGAGGGATTGGTGGATGTGTAAATGGATGAGCAGATAGATGGATAGATAGACAGATGGATGGATGGATGGATGAGTTGATGGGTGGATGAATGGATGAATAGCTTGGTAGACAAGTGGATTGATCGATAGGTGGATGGTAGGTGGGTGGGTGGGTGAATGAATGGCAAACAGATGTATCTTCAGAACTGCAGGTAGTTCTTTCTTACTCCAAAGAAAAGTAGTGAAAATGGAGATGGCAGATGAAGAACCTCAAGATCCTAAGAGTGTTTGGTCTAGCGTGGGAGCCATCTCAGATTTCTTCAGTCAGATCTGGAGTTTGCTATTGTTCTCCCTCCTCTGTAGAGGCCACTGGCCATGAAAGGATGAAGGCAGGGGTCTAGCTACTCTCTAAGGGAAGAGGAGTATTGACCATGCCCAGAGCATAGGGCTGCAGGGACAGGCTGGCTCCGGAGCTGGTGAACAGGTGGAACCAGCAAGCTGAGGCTCGGAGTGGGAGGGAGGGAGATCGGTGAGTGGAAAAAGACTCCAGTCTCCAGCTCAGTGAGTGGGAGGCTGTGGTGCCACTCCCAGTTCCCAGAGACACCAACAGGAGGAGGAAGGGGCTTGTAGGGAAAGATGAGAGTTCAGCTTGGGACATGTTGAGCTACAGGATCCAAGAGATGCCAATAGGTGTGTTCTGTGAAAAGCAGGGGCTAGGTTCAGGGGGTGACACAGGCTGGATGCAGTATGGAGCTGAACGCAGAATAGGGTACCAGAGGGTGAATCTGAGGAGGGCTGACAGGAGGGATTAGGGGTGGCAGAGAGCCACAGGGAGCACCCTGAAGACCAGAAGGCAGGCTGTGTGGTAATGAGCCCTGGCCACCCGCATCACAAGGCAGAGCAAGGAGAACAGGGCAGACAGTGCCTGTTTCAGATGTGACAAGATGCAGGCTTAGGAGACTATGGCTCAGGCATGGAGCTAGATTCGGAACCCAGTTTCTCTGGCTCTGAAACCCAACTGGCTGTTTTGCTGTACCATATTTAGCAAGTGGGGTTAGCAATCCAGATGCACAATAAACCTGGAAGATGGACAAATAAATAATGCTTGGATGGACAGACAAATAGACAAACAGATGGACAGACAAACATTGTTAGCAGCGAGTGATATAAAAAGATTGCAGCCAATGATGAGAAGACTGGCATGTTCCTGGGAGCCCATCCACAGAACGGAAGCAGCCTGAAACTTTTTATAGCACTGCAGACTGTGGAGACAAAGGCTCGCCTTCCTCCAGTGCCTGCTAACGACCCTTTAAAGTCCTTTTCTGAGCAAGTGTGGGGTTTTTCCCCCTCTTCTTCCCATTCTTACTTGCAAGCAAAGGCTAGTTTTAGCACAGGGCTTTATTTTGCTAACACACATGATGAGTAAGATGGCCTCCTAGTCAGCACTTTCTAATTTTAAAAGCGGCTAAAAACTGATCTTTAAAGCCATGCTTCCTGCCCCCCACCATCAGAGGGCCTGGGGTGCCTAGAGAGGACAAAGGCCAACAGGTGCCTCCTACAAAGCTAGGTCAGGAAGCCACAGGGCAGGGTCAAGCATCAGCCAGCACCCAGCTGGCCTCCTGATGGCAGGGCCCAGGCTGGGTCTCAGTGATTGAGAGCTTCAGGCAGGTGCTTGGTAAATGTTTGGTGAGTGAATGCATGAGTCTCGTGGGCTTTTCTCAGCAATACTCATCTGTTAGCCACCCTGCGGTGATCTAAATGCAGCAACGTAGAGTTTGCAGGCAGAAATGAAGATGGGCTGAGGAAGTTACAGACACATGGCTAGCTTGTATTCACGGGCACACAGCACACAGGCATCTCCTGAAGGGTGCTTCTCCCAGAACCCATTACAAGGGAGGAGCCACCACTGTCCCCATCTTTCAGAGGAGCAAAAAAAGCTGAGATGAGACAGAAAGACACCTGAAGCCGCTCACAGCTTGTTGGTGGCACTTAAGTTTTAATATGACTCCAAGGTACCCTAAAAGCTATGACCTGGGGAGCCCTGTAAGCTCAAAAAACATCTCAGGAGACTATCAATAGAATAGAAAAGACCGAGACATGTGGACAATATGGCTGGCTTGGGATCCTGGCTCTGTCACCCTCCTGTGGCCTCAGTTTCCCTGTAGACAAAATGAGAAAGAAGATTCAAGATAGCCCAGTGTCCTTGGCGGAGGATTAGGGAGACTCTGTGGCGTGCTGTCTTGCCCCAGAGCAGCATAACTAATCTCTGGGGTGCACAACACAGGGGGCTTCACCTTCCTCCCTGTTGGCAGAGCTCTTGGCTGTGAATCTGGGCATGGAATGGTCCCTTGGTCCTGGCACTGAGAATATCCTCATTTACCTCCATACCCTCTTCTGCCTACAGGGGAACGACGTTCGGATCATCCTTGGCCAGTTTGACCAGAATATGGCAGCGAAAGTCTTCTGTTGTGTAAGTGAGGCTTCATCTGGGCTTACAGAGTCCTGGGTTCACTGGGCATCCCAAGCCTAGAGTCATGCTTCCTAGATCAAAATGTGTCACAGGGAGAACTGGGGGTACTGTAGCAACCCTAGGGCGCTTCTGAGTCTCTGTGGGACACTTCAGACACCCCAGAGGAACTAAGACTCCTTCCTGCCCTACAGGAAGGGCTCAGAGCTGGCATCCGGGGACACACTGCCTACTCTGAGGCAGATTATATAAAGCAGGTGACCAAGTACTTGTATACTTTATCCAACTTACACTGTTCTGCAGCCATGAGAGAGGGAGGTAACAGGGCTTCTCCAAATGTCCACAGCCACCTCATGAGCAGAGCCCTGACTCCTAGTGCAATCTACTATGTGTGTGTGTGTGTGTGTGTGTGTGTGTGTGTGTGTATGTGTGTATGTATATACATATATATACACATATATATGTATATATGTATATATATACACATATACATGCACACACATATACATATATACATACACACACATATACATATACACATACATATACATATGCATCCCACGGAGGAACATGTCTGCTTCCATTGCTGTGTTTGGCTCCCCTCTTCCCCTCAGGTCAGGAGGGAAGGCCACCAAATGAGAGTCGAGTTACATGTGTCAGCATCTACCTCTGTCCTTTCTAAAGTTATTCTTGGAGTGCTCTGCAGCAGAGGGGCCACAGCTCTGTATTCTCTTGCCCGTTTAGTCCATAACTTGGCTGGAGTATGAATGGGAAACATGCAGGGACTATAGATCCATCCCGACAGAGGCAAGGTGGGGAGACGAAGGAGACTGAGGACGAATCTAGAAGGTGACGCTGAATGAAGACACGCAGGCACCCAGCAGGCCCAGGAGTGACGGCAGACAGTGGCTAGAACCCAAGGACACACAGGTCACCCTAGCCTGCCAGCTCAGGAGCAAAGCAAGAAAGTTGAAGCATCCCCAGAGGAAGCTGCCAGGCCTTGGAGAGGTGACGCCCAAGTCAGCTGGCCACCTGTGGCCCCGTGGCTGTTACATTGGCATTATTGAGCCCCTACAGCCTCAGAGAACACCTCTGAAAACGTGAGAATGGTTACTCCACCTCACTGGCTCACAGGGGGACATTGAGTGAGACAACGCTCTCTTATGAAGCCTAAGCCCCGGCCCTCATGATTCCCTGTTCCTCGTCTATAGATGGGCATGATGAAAGGTAACCGCGGGAGAGGGGTCCACAGGGAGCTGGTTGACCCACTCGCTCACCCATCTCCCTAGACTTTTGAAAGCCTTAGTGTCCAACAAGAAAGAAACCAAAGGGCTCTGGGAGAAAGTGATGAACAAGAGAGCATTGCCCCCCAAAAAGGCTGATTCCCTTGAGCTGTGAACACCCTCAGAAGCCTCGTGTACTGGCTCCAACCTAAAACCTTGTATGGCTGAGACCTGTCTTTGTCCTGTGCCAGAAAGAAGTGGTTGTAGGAGCCCTGGCATTTGCATTGAGCCATCCAGCTTAGCCTCAGGCCACAGGTCCAGACTGGGCTCCATCTCGCCTCCTCTCCCACCTCCCCTCCTGCCTGCGCTCTGGAAAAATCTCCATGATGACTGGGAGGGTTTTCTGCCTTGTCTGGTTGCTCACCCATGGAGGAGGCTCTTAGAGTGTTGGGTTGGACCCTGGGATGGGGTCTGCCCACGAGGACATACATGGTCTGTGTCATAGGAGAGAATGTCTGTCAGTTGCAATGGCTCTAGAGAGAGCCCACCAATGTCCACACTCTGGATAGAAATTCTGGGTGATAGAGAAAGTGCAACCTCAGAGCAGAGACCTCCAGACCCTCCTAATCCTTGAGTTGGGGTATAGCTGGACAAGTGGGGAAGGCCCTCCAGCACAATTTTGGAAGCCTACAGGGCAGACCATGACAAGGATAAGCAGCATTCTGTTGTGCTCCTGAGCTGGGAGCCAGCCACTGCAGAGTCTATATACAACCCTGAGCAATGCTGGCGTTAGCTGGTGCATTGATTCGGAACCTTTGGTTCCCCTCTGCCAGATGTGTGTTCTTAGGAAAGTCACTGAACATCTCTGGTTTCAGCTGTCTCTCTTGTCTAAAATGCAAGCAACAGTCTCAGCCATGCCTGCTTGATCCAGGGGGGGTGGTTTTGAGGGAGGGCATTGCCCCAGATACTCGTGCTCAGCTGACAGGAAAGCTTATCACTACTGTGGCTGGGGAACTTGCGGAAAAGGGAGCTGTCCCTCTTGCATATGGAGGGGGAGGCAAGGGGAGGCAAAGGAAGACCTAATAAAAAGTGAAAAACGGATTTTGTTAAAGAAATGTGTGTTGTGGTTCCCTAACTACTGTCAATAAGAACCATGGCTGGAGGGACTAGCAGACCTGAGCCTGGGCTAGCCCATCAGGCAGAGAGTCCTGAGACTCCCTGCCCCTACCCACCACCAATAGAAAACCTGGCGCCAGAGTGGTGGCAGAAGCAGAGAAACCTTGTGTTCAGGCAGTACTGCACAGCCTCTGTTGGGCACTGGTCATCTTCAGGATAGGAACTCAAGTGGGACCGAAACCTGCAGGCAGGAGCTGATGCAGAGGCCATGAAGGGGTGCTGCTTACTGGCTTGCTCGTCATAGTTTGCTCAGCTTGCTTTCTTATAGAACCCAGGGCCACCAGCCCAGGGATAGCACCGTTAATTAAGAACCGTTAATTAAGAACAATGCTGTACGGGCTTGCCTAAAGCTGGGTCTATCTTACAGAGGCATTTCCTCAATTGGTGTTTCCCTCCTCTCAGATGACTCCTGTCTGTGTCAAGTTGACATAAGACTATCCAGCACAGGTACCATCTGTAAAATGTCCCTGGCTTAGCCCTGGAAGTCCCAGGGAAACAGACACAAACCCACCCTCTGTCTGGCAAAGGACACAGACAAGCATCCCAGCCCCACTCAGTGCTCGATATCTCACAGTGTGGCTCATCACACAGGGACCAGCAAAGAAACTGGACACATGGCTGCTCCCCCCTGACTCAGTGGGTGGTGTGACTGAGCCTGTCTGTAGGTGCCTGCTTCTGCCTGTGGTTCCACTCTGCACACATGCCTTGTGGGCTTCCACGTGGAAAAATCAAGGATCTTGGGGACAAGGAATAAGGAGCTGAAATGAGCAGGACTTTTGTAGAATAATAAACATCAAGGACCTCATGACCCCTGGCTGCCCTGAGGAGGGAGGATGGCAGAGAGGAAGGCAGGACACCATGATAGAAAAGGCTTCAGAGCATGAACACCTGCTTCTGTCTTTGGAAAGTTCCTCAAGGAGCAGGCTGGATGGACCATGAGGGAGTGAGGGCTGCACACAGTGCCCTGACCCTGCTGCCTCCTGTACACTGTGTAGCCCACTGTCCTGATGAATGGTAACAGCAGTTAGGGTCAGAGCCAGGCTTTGGGCTGTCCTCTTGTTACCTGTGCCTCCTAAGCAACATGCCTCCCCTGTAAACAGTGGCCTTTAAGACCCCGGAAGCTTCCAGAAAGAGGCTTTATTTTGTAAAAATAAAAATAAAAAAAGAGGGGGGACTTTAAAATGACTCTAGAGTCTTGCACCTTTTCCTCAGCAGCTGTATTTAGGGAAATCCCTCCCTTCAAGCTGGACAGTCTCATATGGACAGGGGAGCCGACAGCAGACTCCCCATACACTAGCGTGAGAATCCAGGTGCACATACAGCCAGGCCCTGGTTAGACAGTGCATATGGGGCTCCCCCACGGGTGGCTGGGGTCACACAGGATCTGCCACAAATGGAATGACCAGAGCTTTGGAAACTTCTGTTCAGAAGTCTAGTCCCTCCCAGAATGATGGTACCACCTGTCATCCCCACACAAGTTCAAGACCAGCCTGGGCTATGCAGAGTCTCTGTTTCAAAACCAAAACAACACACCCAAGTCTTGTTCTCGGTCAGGACCTGGCATTATCTTCTTGTAAACAATGTTTCTGAGACTGAACCCTGTCCAGAGGGCTCCCAGCTGCTGCCTGCTTTTGTCCAGCTGTGAATTTGTTATGCACATGAAAGATGAGTGTTCTCCATGCCAACCGCCAAAACTCTGATGCGGCACAATGAGAATTTAGTCGCTCGGAAAATGAGCTGAGGTTTTATCTGTAGAAATGCAGTGTCCAGAATGGGGGAGCTGGGAGCTCGGTGATGTCAGAAGCAGCAGAGGTAGTAGAAGATGTCTTTAGTTAGTACCAGCTACTCTCCCAACCTTCACTGAACCAACAGGTAAAGGCCTCAGATGTGGGATGTGGGATTGCATGGAGGAGCCCTCCAACCCACACCCACGCTATGGGCTTCTGCTCACTGTGGGATAGGGCTTTCCCTGGAGGTTAGAGCATCACCTCCCAATGTGATGAGTACAACTCATCTTAGTTCCAGGGCAGTCTCCATCCCCACACAAGCAGATACCTCTCTCTTGGGCATCTGGTCACTAATGGGAATATGACTGTCACCTGGAGATGCTACCCTGAGCTTAGTGTGACAGACCAAGACAGTACTGAGGAGTTGACTGTGTCTAAGCCACGGAAAGCATGTTCTTCCTGATATGAAGTAACTATGGTAAGAACAATGGAAAATAAAAATACACTGGAACATTCTGGAGGCCTCTTGGATTTGATGAGCAGAAAGCTTTGTAGCCTCATTGTCAGCAGGACAAGCCTGACTTTCTTCCCTGGCTATATGGCCTTAGAGAAGTCACTTTCCCTCTCTGGTTTTCAGTTTCTCCATCTCTAGAATGAGGATAACAAGCCTTGTTCTGACCACCTCCTGGGGGAAGATGAATATCAATCCAGAAGATGCAGGTTGCTGTGTGCAGCCAGAGGCGCTGCCTTGCTGTTGGGCAAGGGTTCACAGAGGCTGCCTGCCAGTGGCACCTTCTGTAAGCACCAGATTGTCTGCTGGGCCACACTCAACAGCTTAGAGAACTCAGTTGTAGAGGGGATGTTGGTACTGCCCATTGCTCTGATGGCATCCTTGGTGCAGGGCATCTTTTAGGGCTGAAGACCAGAAACGCTATGCTTCTTCCTCATGAGCGATGAGAGCTTTGTGAACAACCTGTTGCCCTTTCCTCTTAGGCCACCAGGGAGTTCATGGTGAAACACACATCTCTTGGGTGTAATACCAGAACCTTCCATCGGCTTTTCTATGAGCAAACAGAGTCCTCAGTTTTCTCCAGGACTTAGACCTCCCTGTTTTATCCTAATGTGCACATGCTATCTGAGGTCCTCAGAGGAATAGAGAGGAGGTGGCTCGCAGAAGTCTGCACACCTTTTGGGGGGAGGAAGCGTGGCTCTTGCACCCTCTCCTGGCACCCCAAGCCCCACTGATCCTGGGTCTCTACCCACCTCCTGCAGGCCTTCGAGGAGAGCATGTTTGGCAGCAAGTACCAGTGGATCATCCCGGGCTGGTACGAGCCTGCGTGGTGGGAGCAGGTGCATGTGGAGGCCAACTCCTCACGCTGCCTGCGCAGGAGCCTCCTGGCTGCCATGGAAGGCTACATCGGAGTGGACTTCGAGCCCCTGAGCTCCAAACAAATCAAGACCATCTCAGGGAAGGTCAGTATTGGGGTCCCTCCCTCCCGGCCAGCCTGGCTCATTGAGTTACAGACATTAACAATGTGCTCCTAGCAGATCAATTGACTTCTCTGAGCAACAACACTTGGAAATGAGGGTAGGTGGCTGCCTGTCTGTCCAGAAAGCACGAGGATCCAATGAGGTGAATGTTCTGGGGGGTGGGGGGTGCATGAGACAGGATACAAAACACAGGTACTTACACCTAAGAAGTGGAGCCACAACTTGTGAGATACCAACCACAGCCAAAGTCTCTTCCTGAGCTCCTCCAGCTTGGAACAACCTAGAAAGTCTCTCTCTCCTGATAGTCAACTCAGTAATGTTTCTGTAGATTAGGTGGTGCAAACGCAATTGGGGTAACATTTTGCAGGCCAGCCAGCTAGGACTAGGCCTGGCCACCCTTCGCCACTGGGCAAGCCTCTGCCTCCTTGGGCTTGCAGGGTTGGTGGTGAGCAGCACGTTCTGGTGCTTGAAGCAAGACCTTGCTTAAGAGACCCAAGTCCTTGGAACCTCCCTCGACCAATGGCCATTAGGGCCATGCCCCTGCCTCGATGCCTCATAGGGATGGCAGTGTGCAAATTCCCACTGTGTCTGTCTGAATGATAGGGAAGACCATAGCATCTGTGATCCAAGCATTCAGGAGTGCCAGGCCAACCTTAGCTACACAGGAATTTCAGGCCAGCCTAAGCTACATAATAAGACCCTGTCTAAAAAATGAATTATGAAAAGCAAGAGGCCACAGCCCAGGTGACTGAAATCCACCATTCCTCCTCTGACAAGCCACTAAACCCCATGCAGTGTAGAATGTGCCTCTCCTACCTTTCTATCCCCAGAACCTGTGTATGTGTGTGCATGCACGTGTGTGCATGCCTGTGTGTGTGTTTCACTGTGTATACCTAGGTAGCCTGGAATTCATCATGTAGATCAGGCTGGCCCTTCAACTCATAGAGAACCACCTGCCTCTGTTCCCTAGTCCTGGTATTAAAGGCCTGGGCCACCGTGGTCACTGTGTGCCAAGAGTTTATACCTTCAAACACAGGCTCTTACAGACATAGTCCATTTCCTGGGGAAGCTTTATAACCAAGTGTAGATAAATGTTTTTATTCATTATTTAATCCCAGTCAGAACCACCTTTCTACCAGTGATTTATTGGTTTGTCAAAAATCTAGCAAATCATTAGGACGGGTTTTGTAAACAGCTCCTTAGATCATGTTGGCACCTGGCTAGAAAATGCTGGAAGAAATATTTTCCTATCAAAATCGATGTGTGCAGAGGAAAAAAAAACTAAGTGAGACACTGAGGAATGAGCAGAAATAACTCTCATTTGGGTAAATGTTATTTTTATGGGTGTCAAAGTTTGCAAGTTATTAAGAGCCTCGGATCCAGAGTATACTATATTTTAATTTAAAAATAGCGAAGCTTGAGAAAAACGCAAAAACTAAGGGAAAAAAATCCCCAGAGGCAGACAGGATATTAACCAAACCAAGCCTCAGGCAACAAAAGCCATAATGGTCCACAGGATCCCTGTGAAGCTAAGTGGCATGGTTGGTGATACCTCAGAGGAGTCTTGATGTCCATCTGAAAGCATGACATCACCCAGGGCAGGAGCCCAGAGGCAGGACTGAAGCAGAAGCATAGGGGTGCTGCTGACTGGCTTGCTTCCCTGGCTTCCTCAGCCTGCTTTCTTATACAACCCAGGACCACCTGCCCAGGGGTGGCACCACCCAGAGTAGACTGCCCCCATACCCCCATCAACCAAGAAAATTCACCACAGACTCGCCTACAGGCTAATCTGAGGCATTTTCTCAACTGAAGTTCCCTCTTTCCAGATAGCCTGAGCTAGTTATCAACTAACACACCTAGAAGGGGCTCCTGTGCCCAGTAGGATTGAGAGACGCTGCAAGTTCTCAGCCATTGGCTGGGGCCCTTGAATCCTGACACTTCCCATGGACACAGTGATGGGAAATGTGCCCTGAAATGGAGGCAGGGAAGGGCATGGAGAGGCAGGAGAATGCAGGGTCCAGCCTCACGGTGCTAATGCCCCACCCCCTACAGTCTCTGTATGGCTACTTCCCTGGGAGACAGTGCAGGGTGGAGGAACCAGCTCAGAAGGAGGTTGGTGGCTTATGGGGACACACTGGCTAGATCTGAATCCTCACTGGGCAGGTGCCTGTGTCTATAGCAACATTCTTGTCTCCCCTTCGCCTGGTCCCCAGTAACAGGATTCTGACTTTAAACAGGTAGGTGTCCACTCTTTGAAAAATGGACAGTCCCTAGCTTCCCAAGCCAGCTGTGGCCAGGGTTCTATCATAGCCCATGAGGTATATGAGTGTTCCGCAGACTTCCAGAAAACCCGCCAAGGAGGGAATTCATCTTCTGTGTTGGTTGGAATTAGAATGAGCTCCTTGGCACTCTGGCAGCCGCCTTGATGTGTAGCCTTAAAAAGGAAACTCCATTCTAGACATTGAGATTCAGAGACAGGATCCAGGTCTCTGACCCCTTAGTGAGGCTGGCCTGGACGCCCATGGGTGACATTTGCTGGAAACGTAGGGGGAGCAGTCTCGTAGAAGTCACAGATAACTTGTTGGCTGTTGCACAGTGAGCCTGTGATTGACAGAGGGAAAGTCATTTAACTTCCACCTCTTTCTTACCTGGGGTACTGGTGACGATGTCTCTTCCACAGCTTAGTGAGGACACATGACGTGGCACAGTGGGAATTTCTTAGTCTACACCCAAAGTGCTCCTTAGCTGAGCACCAGGGCAGGAGGTTCATGGGACAGAGCTCCCAGCCAGACAGTGGGATAAGAGGAGTGAGTCTGCACAAAGTTATCTGAATGTTCTTCCCAGCCAACAGCACCAGCAGCCGCCGCCGCCGCCACTCTGACTCCTTTGTCCTACAGTCAGCTGTTCTAGACTTGGAATGTGTGAAGTCTTGTGGGCCTTTCCTCTTTCTTGAAACACATATGACAGCTAAAATGTTTCATGTTCAGTGTTGCATAGTATTCCATGGTGTTACCCTACAAATCCCCCCCGCCCTGTCCTACCTTGAGCAGACCTCTGTGTGGCTTGGGATGGAAGGTCAGTACGCATCTCCGGGTGGATGCATGGCTTTGATGTCCCTCACCTGCAGCAAGCGCTGCTAAAATTTCCACGTGCTTGATCACATCAACTGTTTGCACACCCTGCATGCAGACCTACTCTGGTAGTTGTAAAGGCTGGACTGACTGTATGTCAAAGTTTAGGAATCGGGTACGATAGTCACGTTACTCAGTTCAGGCTGGGAATCCTGTGATTTTGCTTTTTTTTTTTTTTTTTTTTTTTTTTTCCTCTCGTTTCTGAAAACTGCTTTGTGTTCTCTGGGTGGCGCTTCATTGTGCATTTTTTTTTTCTGATTTGCTCCTATCTGCCGTGTTGGGATGGATGCTTGCATGCCCCGCGCTTGGGTGCGGAGTCTGGTGGAACGTCTGAGTCACAGAATGGGCATCTGTAGGCTCTCACAGACACCGCCAAGAAGCTTTCTAAAGTGATTCTACTGACTTCCACACCCACCAGCAGTGAGGGGGACTTCCACCCTGTACACAGGCTTGTCAGCACTTGGTGTTGTCAGCTTTTTAATTTTAGCCAAGCTTGTGGGTGGGATGTGGCATCCCACTTGAGTTTTACTTTGCACGTCCCTGGCTGCTAACGGAATTGGACATTTTCTCATCCTTTTTATACGTGTGTGCACCCATGTGCACAGGAGTGTGCGTGTAGAGGCAGGGGGACAACTTCGGGTGTTGTTCCTCAGGAAAGTCATCCACCTCCTTTGAGGCAGGGTCTCCTGGTGGCCCAGGGTTCACTGAATAGGATAGACTAGCTGGCCAGTGGGACTGTCTGTCTCTGCCTCCCTGGTGCTGGGATTATAGGTAGATGTTACCACACCTGGATTTTTATGTAGGTCCTGGGAAGAACCTGGGTCCTTGTGCTTGTACAGCAAGCAGTCTTACCAGGGTAGCACCACCCAGTCTCTCTTATCTTTTTGGGATTGTTTTTCAACCTCTTTTGTAATTGCCGTTTGGGTCTTTCACCCACTTTTTCTACTAGAGTCCTGAATGGTTGTCGTTGAGTTCCCGCTCAGGTGTTCAGTGTTGTGTCCTGGTGAGCACTGTGCCCTTCCTCGCCAGTTAGATAGACAGTTACGCCTTCTGCTTTGTCCTTTACTTTTGCTCCGTGCCATCACGTTTACGTATAAGGTGTGCACGCCAGTGATTATATGCATGTCTAAAACAAAATCAATGTTTGTTTCGTTTTCCATGTGACCCGTGACTTATCAGGACCATTTATTGAAAGCACCATTTCTGTCCTCCTAGTCCAGGCTGCCTGACCTCAGCCATGAACGGATCAGCTGCACGGTGTGGCCTATGGACTGTCCACTGTCCTCTAGGGTCTCTTTGTTTTATGCCACTGTCACACCGTCTTGATGTCTAAAGCTGTAAGATGGAGCCCAGTGCCTATTGACGAAGTCCGAGATCTTCTAAGCTGTTCTTGGCCAGATGCTGGATTTCACTTGTGTGTGCTCCCTACATACATGTCCCATGTATCTTTCTGGTTCCTTCCTCAGCTAACCTCTACCGCACTCATCCTCCCCACTCCTAGCTGTGTGAAGTGTTCTTTATCTCACCTTTACTTCTGAGTGCTTTCTTAGCAAGGGGTAGCCTCTAGCTCATCTGCCATTTCCTTCCAGCTTTATGATGTCACCATCTCCTGGCTTTTGTTATTTCTGTTAAGCCCGCTGTCACACAGTGGTCCTTTACCGTTGATGTGTTTCTTCTCTCTAGCTACTGTTAAGACATTGTTTTGACTTTCATCTTCACTTGACTTTTTTTTTTTTTTTGTATTTTGATCAGGTTGATGTATGTGTACATGTGTGTGCATGTGTGTGCATGAGTGTGCATGTGTGTGCATGAGTGTGCATGTGTGCATGTATGAGTGTGTCGGTGCATGTGTGGTACATGTATGTGCATGTCCTTGTGTGTTTGTGTGTGTGTGTGTACATCTGTATGGGTGTTCATGTGTGTGCACGTGTGTGTGCATGTGTTTGCATGTGTGCTTGTGTGTGAGAGTGTATTATTTGTGTTTGTGTGTGTGTATGTGTGTGTGTGTGTGTGTGTGTGTATGCTAAAGCATAAAAGAAGGTGTGTCCTTGTCCCTCTCCCTTCTGTCCACAAGGCTAGATTCTCCCAGGAAGCAAGACCCATCATTAAAAAATGTATGACAAAAGTAACTCAAGAAATGATGAAAGAAAGGAAAAAGAAGCGTTCTTTGGCTCACAGTTTGGGGTTTAGTCCATCGGAGCAAGGATGTCATGGTAACAAGAGTTTAAGGCAGCTGTTCACACTGCATCTACAGCCAGGCAGCAGAGAGAGATGAAGCTGGTGCACGGCACACTCCCTCCTGTCTCTTCAGTCCAGGCCCCAGCCCGTGCCATGGTGCTGCCCACTTCTCGCTTCAGTTAACCCAATTTTAGAAACCCCTTATAAACATGGGTGAGCCTACATCCTGTCAAGCAGATGATCCATGCGAACCATGCCAGCATGGCTCTGCTGGAATCACAAACTCATAGCATTGGGCCACCTGTTAGCTTTGCAAGGCCTTGCAGGCTAGCCTGAGAGATTAGCCACTCTTTATAACACATTTTCAGAGGGAAAGTATGTTCCAAGCCCTAAAAACTGCCTCTCAAGCTACACTGAAATCTAGCCTGGGAGTAAGGGAAGCCATCCATATAAAGTTCTTTCTCAGAAACTTCTAGTCCCTGTGATAAATATAACGTCTGGAAGAACAATGCCATGACTTCTTGTCGGCTTGCCAGTGGAGGCCTGGTCTCTGGTACTCATAAGAACTTGCCCTGTGATGGCCCTGGCATCCCTAGGGAGCAGTGGTAAATGGATGTGACCCAGTAGGAAAGGCAATGAGACCTACCCCCAGTCCTATCCCGAGCTTCTGCTCATAGCTCAAAGAAACACGGTGGACAGCCAGGCCCTTCATCTCCATGGCTCCGATCTTGCTCCTCATCTCTCAGGACAACAACAAAAACAGAAAAGTAAGGTAGGAAACTAATAGAGATTTGTAAGTGACTCACATAAGAAGTAGACATAGGGCCTGTGTTGGTCCCAAGGCCAAATCAAATAGGCTGTATGATCTTAATCCTTTTATGGTACAGATGTACACACACACACATACACACACACACACACAGTACATCAAGAAAGTTAAAATATGCAGGCAATAACCTGCTATTGAGGCTGTCCTGGGCTCCATCCCACCCTGCGGTCGTTACTGTCTCATTGCTGGGAACAAATCCCAGAGTTAAGGAAAGGGATATCTATTTGTCTGATGGTTTGAGGAGATACAATTGACCATAGTGAGGAAGGCTTTGCAGCTGGACAGGGACACCTGTCCCACAGCTTACGGCTGTGGTGTTGGGGGCCCATGGTACCGCTTGCTCACATCTTGGCTGCCAACCAGGAAACATAAAGAGACTTGGGTTGGAAGTGGGCGAAGCTCTAAGCCACAAAGCCCACCTCCTAACCATCCAGTTCCTCCAGAAAGGCCCCACCTCCCACTGTTCCCACAGTCTTCCTGAACAGAAACCAACTGGGGACCAAGTATTAAAGCATGTGAGAAATGGGGGACATTTTTTAATCCAAACTGTGACAGCCCCTCACTTTTAGAGGATTCCAGAAGGCTTGAAATATGCCCTAGGGCATGACCAGAAATATCACCTGACTGGACCATGAGGCTGAATCAATGAAATTCTAGACGCATGCTGCCGTGGCCTAGACACCTGTCCCCAAAGGCCATGAGTTAAGGGTTTGCTCCCCAGGAGGGCACTGTTGGGAAGTCATAGAACTTTTGGGACTTGGAACCTAGTGAGACATCATTGTCACTGGAGAAGGAATGTCCTGGGAGGGAATTGTGGGACATGGGTTTCATCCTCTTTCTCCTCCCCTGGATCATGCAGTTAGTGATTTTGTTGACCACACACCCCCTACCCGTGACCCGCCTCACCCCAGGACAAAATAATGAGGCCTGCCAATCACCAACTGAAACTTTGTTCTCTTAAGGTTTTTCTTAAGCTCATATATTATGTTATAGTTGCAGAAAGCTGACCAACACAGGCAGCCCGCCCTCCAATGCCTTTGTGCGCATCCAAGAGTAGATATAGGGAAGGAAATCTAAGAAGACAGAGGTCAACGGGTCTCATTCCTCTCATGCTTGCAATTTCCAGGACAGTCAGGGCTACCCAGAGAAACTCTGCCTCAAAGAAGCCAAGGTGAGGGGAAAGCAATTAATACAGAGATACACATCTAGATAGCTTTTACATGCTTTAAAAATATCCAAGAGCTAAATTAACCATCAGAAATAGACAGTCTTAGTCCCTCTTCCAGTTACTGTGACAAAATATCCTGACAAAAGCAGCTCGGAGGAGAAAGTTTATTTTGGCTCAGTTCCAGGTCTCAGTCATCATGGTCGAGAGTCACAGTAGCAGAAGCTCACCAGGTGCCACATCACCACTGCAGACAGAAGAGAGCAATGCGTGTGTGTTCAGTGTGACAGCCTCTTTTTACACTGTGACCCTCGGCCTCTCAGGCTGTACAGAGGGGGCATGTGACCCGCTCTAAGGGCCCTTCTGAGTGTAAACTGACAGGGATCCAGTGGAAAACCCTCAGAGGGTTTTCCCAGGGGGCTGTGGTAATATTTCCCACTGAAGAGTTCAGAAGGAGTTGGGAACGGTTCATGGAGAGGAGGCTGAGGCCATGGGTTCCCCAGGTGGCATCACATGGAAGAACAATCTCAGGCACCAGAGTCAAAAAGCGATTTCAGGAAACTGTGGCCAATCAGGACGTTAATAGTGGATTCTTTCATAAAATTCAACAAGGCGTAGGGGGCAATCTGTGGTTCAGTGTCAAGCGGTTCACAGTCCCTGCTGTAGCTTTGAGGGGGTGAGTAGAAGGTACAGATTGTCTTCGCTTAGATCTGCCTCAGGGTCTGTGTTCCAAGATGGCCTTACAGGGTCCATCAGGACTCAGAATCCACAGGGCTATGAGTACAGAACTAGAACCTTCTAGAATCTCAATCCGGCAAATCCAACATGCATGTAGCCAAGGATAGCTATGAATACAGCCCAGCACAGGATCAGTCAGAAGCTTAAAACATTGACGGGGTTTGCAATGCTTGATCGCATGGCTCTGGGCCGTGAACGTGGTGAATGACTGCATCATATCAGAAGGTAAAATGTGGGACTTACCCTCTAGCCCATATTCTGAGTTCCCTGCCCAAGTCCTAAGGCCATTTCCACAACCTGGGACCTGTGTCTTTCCTTGGCTCCAGTTCTTAAAGGTGACCATCTCTGAGATGGTCCAGAGGTCCCTGAGGGTGAGGCCAAACGACAGAGAGAGCCCATGAGCAGCTGGCTGACAGCAGTGGGAAGGAAAGGGACTACTGCCCAGCAAGGTTGGCTTTTCCCAAGCAGTGTTGGACCAGAAGCTTTGAGTAGCCCTGAGTGCTGAATTCAAACCCAGCTCTTCAAATCATTTGGAATGTATAATTATTCTGGCGGGAAATTGAAAATTATTCATTGACTATTTTGTCAGCTTGTATGCAGCTTCAATTTCTAGGCTTGGTAAGTGGGCCTTTAATTCTCCAGAACCAGACCCTTCAAACATCATGACAAGATATGATTAGTGTATATTACACTCTCTGCTTAGTCTTCCAGGCAGGCAGGGCTAGATCAGTCCTGTCACTTACTGACTCTGGGACCTAAGCAAGTCAGTGTCCACATCTGTAAAATGGGGGCAGTAATGGCTGCCACCTTAGGAAATCATTGCAGAATGAAGTATTGCCCAGCATTGTAATGGGCACACAACAGACTCTGAAGAGTATCCGTGTGCCTTGTGTGCCTGCTGTAACTCCATGTCCCCCACCCCATTGCATTTCCAGACTCCACAGCAATACGAAAGAGAATACAACAGCAAGCGTTCTGGTGTGGGACCCAGCAAGTTCCATGGGTATGCCTATGATGGCATCTGGGTCATCGCCAAGACCCTGCAGAGGGCTATGGAGACACTGCATGCCAGTAGCAGGCACCAGCGGATCCAGGACTTCAACTACACAGACCACACGCTGGGCAGAATCATCCTCAACGCCATGAATGAAACCAACTTCTTCGGGGTCACGGTCAGTCCCCAGCTTCTTTGGCTGTTTTCGGTGCCCTCGGGGGGGGGGTGTCATACAAGGTCACAAGAGGGACCATTAGGCACTGCTGATGTGTGATTTCTTCTCTCAGGATATCCTGTGAGCCACAGGATTGTGGGAGGATTGGAAAGAGCTCTGGGGTGGGGCTGGCTCTTTCCCTGGGGAAACATCTCCATGACTCACCTGTAAGAAACGTTAAATGCCTGCAAGGGTGAGTGCAGTCCACCACCCTGTGGGTGGGGCAGGCCAAATTCAGGTTCAAATTCTGCATCTTCACTTATGAGTGATCTTCTTTGAACTGCACACTCTCCAGCCACAAAATGGGAACGATGCTTTTGTTTGCAAAGTAGTTGCAAAGATTAGTCATGGTGTTGGGCCTGAAGATGCAGGCCTGTAATCCCAGCCATTTGGGGGACTAGGGCTGGAAGGTCTGAAGTTCAAAAGGTACCTGTCCTACAGAGTAAATTCAAGGCCAGTGTGATCAACTCAGTGTGACTGTCTCAAAATTGAAAGCAAAAAGAGGGCTGGGGACATGGCTCTGGGTTCGAATGTTTGCCCAACATTCCAATTTCTAGTACAAGGCAATAAAAGGTTTCCGTGTGGCACCTGCTAGTAATACTAATTGGTGGGATTCCCTGGTCTGAGCTTCAAGTTTCTTGCTTGGGAAATGCAGATAGTAATACATGCCTTACATGGACATTGGAAACTTAGCACTGATCATACTCAATAGACCCTCAACATTCACGGAGGCCTCGACCCTGCACATAGATGCTACCCAGTTGTGTATATCTAGGGCTGGAACCCAGGAAATGCCAGCTCTTGATACTTTTCCTAATGGTCCTGTTGCATCTTTATGCCCCATGAGGGGAACGGTTGCTGTTTCTGTACCTGTAAAAGATGAGCAGCCTAGAACTCGAGCTTTGAAGTAGACAGCCAACCCAAGGAAGAGCTGGGACTTGAATGTGGGTCTTGGTCATCATGGTTGCATAACACTGCCTTCTGGACATGAATGTGGGGCATCTTGTGGTACTCTGTCTGCCTCTGGTCTTCTTAGCAAACACAGCTTTGGCTGAAACAGGGATAGGTGAACGTGTTACATTTGTTCTGTCTAACTCAGAATCAATTAGAGATCAGTCCACAATGAGA
Organism: Arvicanthis niloticus; assembly: GCF_011762505.2. Taxonomy (NCBI): domain Eukaryota; kingdom Metazoa; phylum Chordata; class Mammalia; order Rodentia; family Muridae; genus Arvicanthis; species Arvicanthis niloticus. Next base: position 97,541,852 of record NC_047662.1, read on the forward strand.
TAGCACGAGAGGGGAGGATTGGTGTGTTTCTTACATGCTGAGTTTGGAAGACATTTCCAGGTGCTGGTGGTGTGGCCAGCAGGTCTTGCAGGAACTGCAGGTGTGTGCCGTGGTGTAGATCTAGGAGTGAGACCTGAGCAGAGATGACATAAAAGGGTTAAAAGCATTTGGCCTTGGAGAGAACTCCACCAGCTCACAAGGATGTCCTTGACCTCTGTGGAGAATTCAGGGAAGGCTTCTCAGAAGAGGCAGCACTTGAGCCTGGCCTTGAGTAGTGTGCAAGCACTAGGCCTTCAAGGATGACTGACTGGGTGGAAGTTGAGTAAGAGGAGAGATGGGATTGGTTAGGGAGGATACCATCATCTGAGACAGAACACTGAGGAGGCGGACGGCAGGACTAGAGAGGTAAGTTGGGACTCAAGTCTAGAGTTGACAAGGACTCTCGTGGGGCAGCCATTCATAGAGTGTGGTGAGCATCACCCACGAGCTTGCTAAACATACTGAATGGGGCTCTAAACTCTGGGTCCTTAACAAGCCTCCAGGTGATTTTAATTCAGGCTATAACTCAGCAGCCCCCTCCCCTGAGGTGGGGTGGCTCTCAGTTTGCAGAAGGGAAGTTGGGTTCAAGGGATCTAAACAGGGACATCCTCTCCCAATTTCAGACATGAAGGCTCTGTTCTAGCCAAGTACATTGTTACTGAATCTACCCTCAAACTCTGGCTTTAAAAATGTTCAGAACCTCTTATGAAATCATACTCAACGCCCACAATATAAAACTTACTAAAACCCAGGTATAGTGGCACATGTCCATAATCCCAGCATTTTGGAGGTGGTTGGTGGTAGGAAGATTGTGAACCTGAGGCCAGCCTGAGCTACACAGAGCCTTAAATGCATTGAAAGAAAGAGGCTCCTCAGACTAGGGGCATGGCCCTGTTGGTACAGTGCTGACCTGGTGGCAGCAAATTCCTCAGTTTCATCCTCAGTGTCACAAATACCACACTTGGCGGTACAGGCACTCAGGAGTCAGAGGCAGAAGGACAAGGAGTTCAAGGTCACTTGTGGCTTGCTTGTGGTCACATTGCAAGTTCAGGGCTAGCCTGGGGTATGAGCTTCTGGGTTAGCAGAGGAACCTCTCCCCACAGCCTCTCCTCCCAGTTACAACATCCTGCCTGGTCCCCTCCTCCCACCCCACCCACATGCACATTCTCTGCTCACCTGCAGAGGAAGGGTGTGCAGGACTACTTTCCCTGTCCTTCACTTTGTCTCTTGTTGGTAGAATGAGTTCATGACACCCAACACAGCCTGGCTCATGGATCACTGCGGAAGCCCAGAAGCCTTTTGCTGCACCTCTAAGCCCAGAGGCAGCCCTTTGCCTGGCGCCTGGCGCCTGGCACGGCTTTGCTGGAGCTCATTTATAACCCCTGTGAAGCGCACCCTGTCATCTAAGCCAAATAATCACTACTTGATGAGCAATTAGCTAAGACGGGCTAAAACGCTTTCCAGGGCTTGAAGATGAATTTCTTACTAATGGGAAATTCCTTGACACCTGCACCAGTCTGAGTCATAATTCAGCCAATAGCGACCTGCACACACTCTTAAAACTGCTCAGAACCAACACCCTAATGTTACCAGTGACACTGATCTGGAAGGGGGTATGGCTCCCTCGTGGCCCCCAGCACCAAGACTTGGCAGAGCCCCAATGGCAGGCAGACCCACCATGCCTCCTCCGACCCCACCCCCTGTCCCTGCTGCCCTCTCGAGTCCCTGTCAGTCAAGAAAGGCTGCAGTGTGAATCCATCTGGCTCTCCGTTCTCTCTTCCGCTAACCCCCTTTGTTGGGCATTACGATGCATCTGGCTCTGGTCTCATTTAATGCAGACAGGTCTCGTTAAAATTATCTTTGGGTTGCTGAAAATACAATATCCTTTGACACAGTACAAAGTGCCTTCGTGGCCCAGGGAGGTTGAGGAAGGCCAAGTTCAGCAGTCAGTGAGGGGTTAGGAAGACAGAAACAACCGGGAAGAGCTTGAAGCGCTTTGCATTTGCTGAAGCGGCTTCATCGTCGCTCTTACGGTCTCCACTCCATTTCTCGGTCAGACTCGGTATTCTGGGTAACCCTCATTCAGCATGTTTACTATACAGAAAATCATTTAAATGCATTAAATTAATTATATCGGTGACTCAATTCCAATTGATTTAGTGTGTGCATTCGGCTGGGATCTGGGCCTGGGTGCCTAGCTGGCATATTGGTGAAGAAATGTCTTCTCTGAAGCTCAGAGTGAAGATCCAGCTGAGCCTGGGGCCCAGTTCCATTTCATCTGTTTGCAGACTGGAGTCCACAGAAATGAAAATCTATAGCTCTGTTGTATGCCAGTGACCCAGGCATGCGGTATATCTCTGGCATCTGGGGACACAGTGTGACTGATGTTCCAGCCTGTAAGAGCCCCACATTCTGAAATCCCAGGACTCTTCCTCACCTAGTACCTTCCTCTGCCAAGCACATATGGAGAGTGAACTCCAGGCTGGAGTCACTTGCTCAGGTCTTAGATGCTCAAACACTGCTACACAATCATTTTTCTGAAAGTAGGAGGATCTTGGAGCACGGTTTCTGCTCAAACTTGTGGATCTTCCAGGAACTACATTAAAATTCATGATCTGAGCAAGGACAACACCAGTAAACATGCTACTGGAGATGGGGAAGGGTGAGTCAAGAGGCTCCAACCCCACAGAAAGAGCTACAGGCAACTAGGGAATGCTGGGAGTGGAAGAAATAGATTTCCCCAGGGAAGAACACACCAATTGGTTAATGAGGCAGGCTCACAGATTTGAATGCTTCATCTCCAGTTAGTGGAACTGTTTGGGAAGGATTAGAAGGTGTGGCCTTGTTGGAGGAGGTGTGTCACTGGGGTAGGATTTGAGGTTTAAAAAGTCCAGGAAACTTCTCAGCTCATTCTCTCTCTCTCTCTCTCTCTCTCTCTCTCTCTCTCTCTCTCTCTCTCTCTCTCTCTCTCTCTCTCGTGCTTATGGATCAGATGTAAGCTCTTAGTTACCACTCCAGTTCCATGCCTGCCTTTCTGCCTGCTGCCATGTTCCCACCATGATGGCCATGGACTTAAACTCTCAGGAAATATGACCTCCAAATTAAATGCTTTCTTTTATAAGTTTCCTTGGTCATGATGTTTTGTCATGGCAATAGAAAAATAACTAAGACAGTCACCCAATACCAAATGGATATAGCCTGGGAGGGACCTGTGGGTCCTGGGAGGGCAGGAGCCCTGTAGAGCATAGAGGTTGGTTGTTGTGCAAGCAAGAGTTACCAGACTAGGTCAGGGTGCTAGATGTGAAACCCAGGCTAGATCTGGAGTGGTGGGATTGGGAGGGTGCATGGAAGGGAGGATTAGGCCGACCGGCAGGCTAGATCCTGAAGAAGGATGTGCTCCTGCCGACCAGATCCTTCTGGGTGGTAGACAGATTGTACGTGGTATGAGAGGTGGGGGGAGGCCAGCACAGCCCTGAATATATATAGCGGGTTATATATAACCCGATAAGTCTGTATAATGTATATATATGTATGTATATCACACCAATTAAAGAAAAAAAAAGACCATGAAAAAATTTCAAGTGCCAAGCAATGCTATGCCCAAAAGATCTCCTTCACTGGTCTCTCAGTAAGGGCCCATGTCTTAGTCACTGTTCTATTTCTGTGAAGAGACACCATGACCATGGCAACAATTATAAAAGAAAGCATTTAATTGAGGGCTTGGTTATAGTTTCAGAGAGTTAGCCATTATCATCATAGTGGGGAGCATGGTGGCATGCAGGCAGACATGTCTCCAGAGCTGAGAGCTTCATATCTTCATCTACAGGCAGAGAGAAATAAAGAGACTGGGCCTGGTGTAGGCTTTTGAAACCTTAAAGACCATCCTCAGGGACACACTTTCTCCAACAAGGCCACACCTCCTAATCCTTTCAAACAGTTTCACTCCCTGGTGACTAAACATTCAAATACATAAGTCTGGGGGCGGGGGGGGGGGGTCACTCTTATTCAACCACCACATTTCTCCCATAGGCCTTGTCTTAGTTAGGGTTACTACCACTATGATGAAAAGGATCCTTCAGATTAGTCTTTCTGTGGGTGTTGGTGGAAGTACATGTTTGTATAAATGCCTGTATGTGAGTATGCACAAATGTGTGTGGAGACCAGAAGTGATGACACCTTCTGAGGTGTCATTACTTAGGATCTTTCTACCTTGTTTTTTGAGATAGGGCCTCTCATTGGCCTGAAAATCCCCAATCAGGCTAGACTGGCTGTCCAGTGAGCCTCACGGTTCCACCTGTCCTTAGATCCCTGTCCAAGGATCTCCAGTGCTGGCATTATAAGTGTGTGCCACCATACACAACTTTTACATGCGTGCTGGTAATTGAATTTAGCTCCTATGTTTACATGGCAAAGGCCTTACCAATTGAGCTTTCTCCCTGTCCTCTTTCCTGATCATTCTTTAAAATTCATCTTATTTAATATGTGGACCTATGTCATGCTGGATTGACAGATCCATGCTTTACTTCCTATGGCAATGTGATACCTATAAAGTCTCCCTGTCATCTCAGCCTGTGGAGACTGAGTCTGGGTGGGGCAATGTGGCATACAAGAGCATCTGGTTTTAGGGGTCCTCACCCCTGTGAGGACCTTGAAAAGAGAGCATGGTTCCTGATAAGCTGTTTCCTGTGATTGACACTCTCCATGGGTGGACTCCATGCAGAAGCCATCACAGCCAGGAAGGTGGCCCATCTCTCTGAATGCAGTGTTCCGTGCCTGTAATGGGATGTAGCCCATTAACAGAGCTACATCCCCAGCCTCTAGGACATATGTTTTAATAGTGGAAAATATGAGGCTGAAGAAATGTCTCAGCAGCTAAGAGCATCTAATGCTTTACCAGAGAATCTGAGTTTGGTTCCTAGCAACCATGTTGGCTAGTTCACAACTACCTGTAACTCCAGCTCCTAAGGATCTGACGCCCTCTGCTGGCCACCATGAGTATACACAACACCCCCCCCACCCCCCATCCCTCACCAGCTTCTCTCTCCCAGTAAGGGCTGGGCATCATCAGTGCAGCGGCTGTCCAAGAGGCCCCATCCTAGGCTGAGACCTTTCTCTTGATGGCTACTCTCTTCAGGCTTGCCTCACAGAGAGGGAAAGGACTCTACAGGAGCTGACATAGAGCTCATGACCTGGTTGCTTTTGTTTCTGGTCAGGAGAAACCACTGGCAAGCAGATCCATTAAAGCTTTAGAGTTAGGGTTTTGTAAAAAAAAAAAAAAAAAAAAAAAAAAAAAAAAAAAAAAAAAAAAAAAAAAAATTGTTAAGACTTGAATACAAGTCACTGTTCCCCACCCACTCCCAACAACATTTTACTAAAAAAGAAAAGTTCATAAAGCAAATTGGGTTGGAATCCCAAGTGGCCCGAGTAAAGTAGGCAGCCTGGGAAAAACAACAAGGTGCCCCTGGGGAAAGAGAGTGCAGAGTGGCTCGAACTGCCTGCTCGAGCCAACGCAGCTGCCATCCTGAAGGTGGGGATTTTACTTTCTATCCAGAAAAACTTCATACACATACATGCACACACACACACACACACACACACTCAATGTACACGTGTTCAGACATGTACACAAGTCCACACTAACACACCCATCTATGTGCATGTACACAGGTACACATGCATAGACGTATGCACACACGTACAGATGTGCTCGTGCATGCAGAACTGAACACCATCTCTGAGAGCCAGCCCATCTCTCCTACCTGTGTGATTTAGTGGGTGGCTGGTTTCATCTTCCTACACAGATCCTACATTTTTGTTATGGATGCTGCGTTCTGAGGGGGCTTGAGTCGGTATCGAGTCACGGTGTGCCGATGAGGGGCCATGCACTTCACACACATACCGCATTGCCATCTATTAACCCTTGTTAAAGGTGTGGTGGTCAGAGCCTAGTAAAGTCTACCTGTGGGCAAATGTGATTTGGGGCTTTCTGCTGTTCACTCACTCACAGGATCTGAGTCTCTGAGGGGGAAGGCGTTTGTTACCAACCTGCGTCCTATCTGGCTCTGGGCACGCCAGCTCCTGCTGCCCTTAGAATCATCACTTAGCATTAAGCACAAGACTAGTGCACAGGTGCTATTGGCATCCCACCCAGGTCTCCGGGGATCCCTTTGAAGGGTGTGGCTGGGTTAGCCCATCCCCCAGATGCCACAGGTGTCTGGCTAATGGCTCCCAACTGGGAGCCTCAAGGCTCTGTGCCTGGAGATGCAAGGAATGACTTGGTCCAGGATTGGGCTACCCTCACACCACTTCTGATCTGGCAGCAGGATGATTCCAGCCACACAGCCCACTGGACTGCATACCTAGGGTGAGCTTGGCCATAAGCGCTCCCTCTGATCACCTCTAATTGAGAAACCAACAGCACTTCCCATCCCATGCCTTCCAGGCCTCTGTGCATAAAAAGCCATTTTCAACCCAGGCGCTAATAAGGACTGACAGGAGAGATGTCATCAGGCTTTGGAGTTGACTGCCATTCACAGATCCATCAAGAGTCATTCCCAAATTCTCACTGTGATAGGGCATCAGGAATTTACCCAAGTCCTGAGGCCACAATCTTCCTCAGCCTCTCATGGCTCCCACGGGTGTCTTTCTGGGGCTCAGATGCCAGGCCTGATCTGGAGGGGGTGTGGTCCTGTGGCCTTGCAAATTCATACCATCAAGATCATTTCTCAGGCAGTAACTGCTCGCAATAAACAACTGTACTAAAAATTGAGCTTTCTGAGCTGCCTCCCCTCCTTTAAAGCAGCCACACGCTCAGGCTAAGCAACTGTCCAATAACCACTGAGCATGGCAGCACCTGATCCTGAGAGCCCAGGGTCAGGCCCAGCATGAGATGAGCTCATCCCAGGAGCCTGGCACACCATGCTGCTGGCTACCTTGCCTCTCTTTTATGTCCTGTGCCCCACCCTGCTGTCACCTTCCTAGCCAAGACTTTCCCATGCCTTATATGGAGTTGCTGTCCCTGCCCCATCCACTCACTGTCCCTCCCCATCTCCTCACTCTCCCTCCCCATCTACTCACTGTCCCTCCCCATCCACTCACTGTCCCTCCCCATCTCCTCACTGTCCCTCCCCATCTCCTCACTCTCCCTTCCCATCCACTCACTGTCCCTCCCCATCTACTCACTCTCCCTCCCCATCTCCTCACTGTCCCTCCCCATCTCCTCACTGTCCCTCCCCATCTACTCACTGTCCCTCCCCATCTCCTCACTGTCCCTGTCCATCTCCTCACTGTTCCTCCCCATCTACTCACTGTCCCTCCCCATCTCCTCACTGTCCCTGTCCATCTCCTCACTGTCCCTCCCCATCTACTCACTGTCCCTCCCCATCTCCTCACTGTCCCTCCCCATCTACTCACTCTCTCTCCCCATCTACTCACTGTCCCTCCCCATCTACTCACTCTCTCTCCCCATCTACTCACTCTCCCTCCCCATCTACTCACTGTCCCTCCCCATCTCCTCACTGTCCCTCTCCATCTCCTCACTCTCCTTCCCCATCTACTCACTGTCCCCTCCCCATCTACTCACTGTCCCCTCTCCATCTACTCACTGTCCCCTCTCCATCTACTCACTGTCCCCTCCCCTGTTGGGAGCCCACTTTAGTAGAAAGCAGCTAGATCAACTTTGCAGCCATCTGGAACCATATACCCTGATGAAAGACTTGGTTTTCAAAAGCCTATAACAGCTGAAGCACACTCTGATAAATATATTGTTTATCCCACATAGCTTGTTTTGCTGTTTAGTGACTTCAGCTGTATGGTGCACATGGTAAAGTGTTTTCACCTGTGTTTTCCTGCTTGTGTTTATAAATACCCCAGATTTCCTTTCAATAAAGAGAGACGGGAAGAGAGACCGGGATGAGAATTAAGACCTGACCACACACCCTGTCTTGTCTCCATTCTTTGAGTCGCTTGTCCCTCCAGCCCCACTCTCTCTCTTGACCAGAGCACTTAGCCCCAAAGCGTGGGGCAGTGTGGACAACAACATAGTAGCCCCAAAGTGTTGAGGCAGAATGCAGGCCTCAACACTCCCTATCTACTCACTGTCCCAAGCTTTGTCCTTGCCCACAGTGGTTTCCATCTGACACACAGTACAGCTCAATTATTGCCTGGTTTGTTTTCTGTAGTATCTTAGACATGGGACATAGGAGGTGTCTGATAAATATTACTTCAGAATGACTGAAGTAATGAAATCTACTATCATAGATTAAAGAAAGATACCCAGCACATATGAGGGACATAAACAGATTGTACAGATGGTGAGAGGTTAGTCCAGGCTACCTATCTGGCTGACTCAAGGCTATGTCGACATGTGATATTCCCAGCACTCCCAGTTCCTCTGACAAGCTAACTTTGGCCAGGCATGGGTTGGGTGGGGTGGGATATAGGGGTTGGCTTACCAGATACCTAAGTCTGAACAATTCAGTGAGATGGATGGGAAGGAGGGAAGGACCAGCACAGTCCCAGCTAAGTAGTGGATGGCAATATGGTTCCAACTCAAATTGTTTAGATGTAAGCCTGCCTCCTCTTTTAGACAGTGAGCCTGTGAGGCAATGGTGACAGAGTGGTATAGGGACAGTCCTTATGACTTAGAGTGAGACCTAGCTCTTAGTCTATAAAATGAATGTTTGTTGATTGAATAAATAATCATAGCGTAGCTCAGAACTCTAATCCAGGGTTCTCCTTCAGAAAGCAGAGGCTGGGGAGATGTCTCAGTGGTAAAGTGTCCGAAACACAGAGATCTAAGCTTGGATCCCCGGAACTCAGGTGAAGCCAGGCACAGTAGCCCAGGTCTATAATCCCAGCACATCTACAGTGATACAAAACTCGGGGATAACGGGGATCATTGGAAGTTCATGGACCAGGAGACCCAGCCTCCAACAATGTGCAAAGAAGACCAATTCCCAAGGTTTTTCTCTGACCTCCACACATACATGGTGGCGTACACACACACACATAAATGATTTTTAAGCACAGAAAAACCCTCAGAAGTCTCAAAACCTTGTGCCTGAGACATTGATGCAAACGCAATTACACATGAGTGCAGACAACACACAGCTCAGAATTCCACCGCCTCCCACTCCTGCTGTCAGATACATTTGAGAGATCCAAACAGTGTGGCTTAGCAATTTGTGTGAATTGATGCCTAGCCCGGCAAAGCTTGCGAGTTTCACTTCCTCAAGGCAGGGGAGAAAATTACCTATTTTTTAAACAAAAAACAGCGTGGGGGAGTGTATCGTTTAGAACTTTAGTGGTCTCCCTGAGCACAGGCAGTCTGGTCCCAGACAGAAGCAGACCATAAGCCCTGAAGGAGCTGGGAACATGGTGGCCACAGTAGCCCTTGCTGTAACAACAGGTGGCATGGCTAGGAGCACTGAGTGCTTGTTGAGTGCTGGGCTTAGTTCTCCCCTATAGTACTTTAACTCTCACAGTAAGCCCTGATGTGGGTTAAGTTGTTTCCACTGCCCCAGATTTATATGTTGGATTACCAAGCATACTTGGATTACTTGGCATGTTTCAGGTGCAGGTGGTTGGGGTAACACTGCACAGACTAGAGACATTAATAGTGTCTTCATAAAAGAGCAAGTTGACATATACACAGACAGGAGCAAGGCCTGAGACAAGATGGTAGAGGGGTGACACACCTAAGAACCATGAGACACCAAAGACTGCCAGCAAGCCACCACAAGTCATGGGGCAGGTAGCTAATCCTCCCTGCCAGGCTTTGGAGGCAACGGTCTACAGCAGCCTTCGGTCTCCAGGATTGGGGTACAGTGAGTTGCTGTTCTGTGAGCGCCCCAACTGGGAGTCTTCATTTGAAACTAATTGGGCCCCACAAAGTAGAAACTAGCAACACTTTGTGAGAAAACCAAGAAGATAATTAATTTCTCCAAGAACTTCCACAGAGCCCAGATGAGTGGAGAAGCCGGGATTTGAACCTAAGCTGTCTGCCTTTCAGCCGTCACCGTTTGTCCTATATCTCTATAAACTTTTCCTTTCAGGAACAAAATAAGTCCCATCCAAAGGATGGAGCTGAAACTAACCAGAGTCCCCCCATCAGCACCTTTCCGGGTGGGGACACTGTGACCCTTGGGGAACAGCAAGGAAGACACGGCTGCAGCTAGGAGGACTCTGCCTTTGTGTTTTGTTTTGTTTTGTTTTGTTTTTGTTGTTGGTTTTTTTTTTTTTTTTTTTTTGCCAACCACTTCTATGAAGACCCTTAATTTTTTTCCCCTTTAAAAAAAAAAAATCTCATGTCCCAGACTGATCTACTCTCTATGTAGCCAAAGAGGACTTTGAACTTCTGATCCCCCTTCCTCCACCTTCCCACATGCTGTGATCTCAGGTGCACCATGCTTGCATCTGCCTAATGCTGCCCCTGGCTCCGCCCCTGGGGATCAGGCTCTGCATTTTGTTCTAACAGTGTCATTTTGTTCTGTTGTCTTTTCATCCAGTCATTCTACAGCCCCAAGTCTGGGCTTCTTATTTCTTTGTGTCCTTAAGAGTCCCGTGATCTCTTTCACATAAGGGGTCCTTCCATGGCGGAAGGTGGGGAAAGCTCAGACCAGTATCAAAATGGCCTCCAAGCCAACTGACACTCCTTGGATGTTCCTAGTAAGACCCAGGTCTCTCCTATCCTTTTGCTATTATTCCCGCCTCTCAGACCATGAAGGTTTCTCTGTGACCATGCTTCTCAATCTTTTTAACTCTTATTTCAATGTGACAGAAAAACGTACATTTAAACTCGGTTTAACCCAGTGGTTCTCACCTTGTGACTTGAGACCCTTTTGGGTCCTTTCACAGGGGTCTCCTAAGACCATTGGAAAACACAGCTCTTTGTATTACAATTCATAACAGTAGCAAAAGTACAGTTATGAGGTAGCAACAAAAATAATTTTATGGTTGGGGGTTGCCACAACGTGAGGAACTGTATTAAAGGGTCACCGCATGAGGAAGGTTGAGAACCACTGGTTTGGACTCCCAATCCAATGGCATGTACACTGGCAGGCTGTTGCCACTGGCGAGCTCCAGGACTCTCCCAGCATCGTGACTAGAAGCAGGTACACACAAGCTCGCTGTTAGGAATGGTAATTTTGTGTGTTTTGATTTGGGACACTGGGGACCAAGCCTCACAGGCTAGCTATGAGTCCTCCCACTGAGCTATAGCCTAGCCCTTACTGGAGACCACTTTACAGTTATTCAGGTATTTAGGGGATTTTGTTTGGTTTTGTAGGCAAGCTGATTGTACTTAGCTGTGCGTTTCTTTTAACAGTATCCTTTAAATCCCATAAGTGCTTTGCTAACTAATTTTAGAGAGAAATTTTGGTCCTTCTAATCTAACCTTAAGAAATCCGGAGTGCCCTCCAATAGTCTAGGGGGCCTTTGCACAGAGATACCTAGAATGTATACAGGCTTTTGTGGCTTTATTTAGTTTTTGAGACAGGGTTTCATAGATCCCAGTCTAGCTTCAAACCTGTTATGTAACCCAAGGATGATGCCGTGTACCACCACTGCCCAATTTATGGGGTGCTAGGAAGCAAATCCCGGATTTTATGCTTGTGAAGCATTCTACTAATAGAGCTTCATCCCCAGCCTCTAGAACGTATGTTTTAAAAGAGTGAAACATGAGGCCAGAGCAGCTAAGAGCGTCTAATGCTTTCCCAGAGAATCTGAGTTTGGATCCTAGCAACCATGTAACCTGTTGGGTAGTTCACAACTGCCTGTAACTCCAGCTCCTAAGGATCTGACGCCCTCTGCTGGCCACCATGAGTATCCACACACATGCAGCCCATACATAAATACATAAACACATACATAAATAAAAATGAGGTTTTTTTTTAAGGAGTGAAGCCTGATGTGGTGGTGCCTGCTTTTAATCCCAGCACTTAGGAGGTAGAAACAGGTGGATCTCTGTGAACTAGAGGCAGCCTGGTCTATGCAACATGGTCCTGGCCAGCCATGCCTATATAGTAAGACATCTAAGACCTCTCTCCCTCTCTCTCTCTCTCTCTCTCTCTCTCTCTCTCTCTCTCTCTCTCTCTCTCTCTCTCACACACACACACACACACACACACACACTCTCTCTCTCTCTCTCGCAAGTGAAATTATCAACCTTGACCAAATTTTTAAGCAAATAATGAAGCATCATTGACAGCCCACTACTGCGGAAAACTCTCAGGAAAGTACCTGGGTGAAAATCTCTCAGAGAAACTCCACATTCACTCACCACATTTCCTTTATTGAGGCTACGACAACCCCTTGGTGCACATGTCAAGGTATATTAGCCCGGGATGCTAAGCAGGAGAGAGGTCTCCTAGGCTCTAAGGAGAACAGCTGACATAAACTGCAGATGACATAATGAAAGGCTTTGAGGCCTGATGCATGTCGCCGGCCTGTATGTGCGCATGCAGAGGTGACTTGCTCACTCTCCATATGACACTCCAAGCCTGGCCCTTGCCAGCCCCTGTGGGAGTAGTGAGAAAGGCTCAGAAAACCCATTTGCTCATAAGATTGTGAGTCCCATTATCCCTCTCCAACATCCACCTCCATCTTCCTTCTCAACAGAATTCAAGCTTCCCACAGTTCCCTGCTTTAAACCTGTCGAGACCTAGAATCTGGTGGGGGCATAAAACACTGTGGAAGGGCAAGAGTGTCCACAGCGAGGAGGCAGAGGGATGCCTGCCTGTGTCTCCCCAAGAGATGTGGAGTTATTAAAGCATGCACTCCAAAGACAAGCTGTCACCTGAGAGCTGAATTAAATAAACCAGGCAAGAACTCAGTTTCCTAATCTGCAATGGGTTTACAGTATATAGGTATATAGGTGTATATACCTGGTATATAGGTGCTGAAAGAGAGCACTCACAGTGTACAGGTCGGTAAGACTGAACTCAGGATATGTGCCTAGAAGGAAGTGAGTGTGGGGACCACAGAGCCACTGCTACTAAGCCTGCAGGATCTGAAGGCAGACCTGGAGCTGGATTGGGGAAAGCCTGGGCCTCCAAGCCTTCCTCAGTTTGTCAGCCTCGAGAATGGTTGTATCCTTGGGCCAGGCCGTTCCTCTGAGTGGAAGGTAATTCCCAGCAAGGGACTTAGCTGAAATTCTAAGTCACCTGTATTGTCAAGATCCAGGGATGGCAATTTGGCCAATAGAGAGTGGAGCAGGACATGTCCAGAACTCCTATAGATAAACACAACCACACAGCCTAGTTTAAAGGTTGTTTGTTTTAAGACAGGTTTGCCTATGTGTCCCAGGCTGGCCTCAGAATAGTCATCATGCTGCCTCCACATCATGAGGGCAGGGATGCAGTCACACCCAGGTTCAGCTGTAGTCTCTGTACTCTTGCCATCCGTAATAACTCACATCCTCACATTCGGTTGCACACAAACACTCACACACCTATGACTTTAGAGATCTATAGTCGTCGTAAATGAAGGGACTTAGCACTCTATTCTAGTGGCTTCAAAATATCTTTCAAAGGGGATTTCCACAGAAGCCTAAAGTCACTGGTCCATTTAACATTTAAATTAACACTGCTTCCCCCCACCCCCCAAATTTGCTCTTTGGAATACTCTTTTAATCATTCCTTTAGATTTAAAAATTAGCATATATGTGCAGTTCCAAAGGAGAAACCACACCTTAATGAAGGGCCATGATCAGAGCCCTCGGTCAACTTAGCAGCTCAGACACAAGAGGCGATTAGCTGTGCCACAATCCCTGCCTCTGTCCTGGATGTCGAAGATGGGACCATTTAGCCGGGATCCAGACCACACTCAGTATTGTAATGATCATGTGTTTATTTTAATGTGTGATATAAAATCATAGCTTGCCTGTTAGGCAGCAAGACAAGGTCTCTTTTTCCACGTTCTTAGAGGCACTCTGGAAAGCCAAGCACAGATGGTACGTGGATGTGTGAAATCACGAAGGAGCTCGTGTGTGGTGGAGGAGTGGGAAACAGTGACCTCTTTCGAGCTTTCTCTTTGCTTTATCTTGAGAACCACCATGGTCATCCCATAAAAGGTTATGACATGAATCAGAGATGAGTGAGAAAAGGGGTGAGCGTGATCTGTTAGCAGCAGAGCGGAGACTGCCTGGACCAGCTTGCGGCTATCGGGTGCCTTCGTCTGTCATGGGACTATTAATGGTCTTTTTGTTTGATGCCTTTTCTTCTCATCTCCATGTTTTTAGTACTAAAACCCGGTGCTGAGGTCAGAAGGCAGGAGTCTTTGAATTCATCTCTCTTTTGCAATCATTTTGACACCATACCATTGGGGTTTTACAGCAGAAACTTCTTCTACCAAACCCTCCAGGGAGAGCCTGTCTGAGGTTTGCTTCTCTGTGGTCAGTTGCCTCGTGGTCTGGCTTACATCTGCATCTCCGCTGATCACAAAGCAACAAGAGCATCAAAGACGGCTAATCGGCATCCCTGCCTGTATCTCGGTATCTTTCCCCATGGGACAGATGGGGAAAATGGACAGCGGGTGGGTGGGTGAGTATGTGGCCAGATGGATGCATCGAGGAATGAATGGATGGACAGATGGAAGGATATACGAATCGGTGGGTAGATGGGTGGTTGGATGGATAGACAGACACATGGGTAGGTGAGTGGATGACAGATTGGTGGGCGGATGGAGATCAGTAAGCGGAGGACCGGAGAGAGCTATGATGAATGGGTGGGTGATGTGGTGGGTGGGTAATGGGCGGCTGGAAATGTGAGGTGGTGAACAGCAGCCTCAGAGGTCACCCCAGGTGTCTGCTTCATTTTAATCTCAGAAGTGATTGGCTCCAATGCTGTGGCTTCTTTTCTGTACAAGTCCTGACCCCTTGACAGTTTTCACTGCGTCTCCTGATGTGAGGACCATCTTCTCATCTGACTCCATAAGACATGTTTCATCTCGGGCTTTTATTCCTCACTGGTACTTCACCCTGGCAGGGATTGGGCCTCATTAAAATCCCTCCTCTGTCCAGTTCCTCTTTGAGGAAGCGCCTTGTTAGGGCATTTCTGCTGTGAAATGGATCACACCAGCCCACGTGGGTGCCCAGCCTGAATGCTAAAGACCGTTATTAGCAGATGTAGCCTCGAGATGTTTCAGAGTTGTCACTTCTGATGCTCACAGGATTATATTTTCAAACATCATCACGCATTCTCTGTGACAGACTTGATTACGGTGATGAACTAGTTTTCTTCCTCTGAGAGATGTTCCAGTTGCAAAAATGATCCTGAAAGCGTTTCAGAAAAGTACTGGGCAAAACCGAAGTGACATTATTTCGTTTGGGTGGCTCCATTAGGTTACTGGGAGAGGCAGCTTGCTAGGGCAAAAACATGACTACACTTGGGTGGCTGAAGTCCAGTATTTGCCTTCTCTTCTGCAAAGTGAGACCAGTGACCAAGGGCCCGTGTGGAGGATCCTCCGAAGATGAGCTGAGAAAGGCACATAGCAAACTGGGATCCTGGGTTACTGCAGGAATCCTGTGGAAGAAAAAAACAAGCTAGACCTCACCCGTGCCACTTTATTATGGACTGATTGATGATGATGATGATGATGATGATGATGACGACGACGACGATGATGACGGTTGATTGATTGATTGATTTAGGTTTACCCAAAAGGAGAAATCAGAACTTCACAGTACAAATGCCTTCCAGTGAGGGCCCCCCACAGACCAGGCCCGCATTCACCAAGAGTTCTGAAGGGAACATACATTCTCACATGTGTGCCACTGCTTGGTCAACCCCAGGCTCTGTTCAGAAGCATTGAAATACGGCAGGGCCAAAGTGTAAACTGTGGGCTGGATCAGATTCCGTATACACATGTGAAAATGCCTAAGCCAGTGTGCATACCTGTAATTCCCCACTACTCAGGAAGCCAAAGCAAGAAAAATAAGTTTAAGGCCAGCCAGCACTCCATCGTGAGCCCCACGCCGCACATGGTGAAAGTGGGGCAGGTGATACGGCTCAGCAAGGAGAGGGGTTTGCTGCCAAGTCTGATACCCTGAGTTTACTCTCTAGGATCCACATGGCGGAGGGAGAGAATCAACTCCCATGGGTTGTCCACTGACCCACACATGTGTACTGTGGCACACGTATGTCACACTCAGAAACGAAGTAAATAACTGTAGAAAATTTAAATAAAAGTGTACAACATCGATTTTTATATGGTGTACAATCAAAAGGCTATTATGTTTGAGAAAATGTGCTAACAGCATAGGCTGGAGAAATGGGTCAACAGTTGAGAGCGCTTGTTGCTTTTTTCAGAAGACCCAGGTTCAGTTCCCACCCCCACCATCAGCTGACCCACAAGTGCTTATGACTCCTATTCCAAGGGGTCTGATGCCCTCTTCTGGCCTTCAGAGGCACCTTCACGCCTGTGACTCACATACATAGACACATAAACAGAGTCTTTGGATTTACTATCAACTTAATTTTTCTTGCTCTTTTTGTCTTTCTGTGGACAAGAAGACAGTGCAGTGCTGGTGATGAGGGCCTGGTGCTTGTCGGGCAAGCATTAACTCAGGGCCACATCTTCCCTTTGATCACCTTTCAAATGTGGCTATTGATCAGGTAGCTCATTCGCAATATCACTCCCTCTCCCTCCTTGCCACCGGCCCCTCCTTTTGGTCCTCTGGCAACAAGACTCTGGCTGTATAGCCTAGGTTGGCCTTGAACTCCAAGCAATACTGCTTTGGCCACCCGAGTACTGGTGTTCCAAATGTGTGTCTTTATGGCTGACTTGACTTCCTCTCTGCCACAGACCTTAAACTCTAAAAGTGCTTCCAGTTGCCAGTACTAGCCTCACAGTCAGGCAGTGGGCTAGACCTTGGGGCTGGGCAGTGTTTGGAAAGGCAGAAATGCTGGACCCAGTGCGGAGGGCATTTCTCCTAAATGAGGGTGAGGACTCTCAGTGTTGTGCATCTCCTGTGACCTAGAACCCAGTAGTAGATGGGCAGCTGGACTTCGGAAGCAGCTGTGAGACAGGACAGGCAGGAAGCATTTATGACAACCTGGCTTCTTAGAATGAAAGGAAAAACTGGGCACAGCCTGAATGCCCAGTGGAGGGCATTAGGTTAGATAGATTTTGATATGCCCAGACAGTGGAATTGTTGGCAGCCATTAAAAACAATTGTTCTGGAAAGATATTAAACAGCATAAAAAAGATTAATAATGCATAGGTTTGCAAAAAATCAGTGTAGTCATGTTACAGAGAGGGTTGCACGACAAGCCCTCAGGCTCAATTTTAAAAGATATTTTAATTTCTTTTGTGTTGTGGAGGAGGGAGGTGCACACACCATGCTACAGGTATGTGGGAGCTCAGAGGACAGCCTATGGAAGTCAGCCCTCCCCTCCACATTGTGGACTCCAGGGATTGGACTCAGATCCACAGGCCTGGCAGTGAGGGTCCTCATCCACTCAACTGGCTCACTGATAGCCCTGATGAGAGATTTAAATACATAAAGACTAGAAGAATGCACTCCTGAGCATTAACAGTGTTTCCTCTGAATGGATTTTTTCTTTTTTTTTTTAAACCTATTTTCATATATTCTATAGTGAACATAGTTACCTCAGGTCTCAGTTTCAGAAAATGGGCAGGGGGAAACACAGAGAACCAAGAGTTAAACACTAATTGTCAAAGACTTGGACATTCATCCAACTGGGCTGTTTCTAGTTAGGAGGCTTTTAGTCAGCCTTTGGCCTCCTTTTCTCACCTGTACAATGGGTATAGCATTGCTTGCCTCATTAGGTACCATGACCACCAATAATGACCTTCCCGGTCTGATACAGTTCCTGGCACCACCAGGCCCTCAGCCAACATGGACGATCTTCCCCTGTCTTAGCTTGCTTTCTATGACTCTGATAAAACAATGCAGGAAGGAACCTGGAGACGGAGGCTGATGCGGGAGCCATGGAGGAATGCTGCTTACTGGTTTGCTCCGCAAAGCTTGCCAGCCTGCTTCCTTATGTAATGCACGACCATCTTCCCAGCTGGGGCACCACCCACCACATAAGAAAATGGTCAAACTGACAGAAGCATTTCCTCAGCTGAGGTTTCTCTTCTACCTCATATCAAGTGGACAGACAACTAGCCAGGATACCTGCCTGGAGCAGGCTCTCTCTTTTATCTTCTCTGTGGTCCTGAGGGTTCTATTTAGAGTGCCAAGTGTGCTGGGTGTAATGTGTCCCAGTGAGCTGCATCTCCGACCTTTTCTTAGTTTTCATTTCAAAACAAGGTCTTATAAGGCCTGAACTGGCCTTGAACTCACTATAGAAACCACACCAGCCTTGAATTTAGGTCTTCTTGGCTCATCCTCTCAAATAGCTGCCACTATTGGCCTGGGCAACCCACTCCGGCTCCTCAGTCTGCTTTGATAGAGCTTATTCTCATTTACAGATGACTCGGGCTGGGAAGGGGGCAAAGTTTGAAGCAGAATCAGAGAGGCCTGAGTGTGCCCTGGCTTGAGAGGGGCCTCAATTCCTGAGTCAGGAGGACCCGCTGCTTCAGTTCTCTCTCAGAGGCCTCAGATCTATGTTGGACCCCTGCTGGTCACAGTCCAGTTGAAGATATTATGTAACTTTGTCCTGGATGCGTGGGAAGCTGCTTAACACAGGGTAGAGGCCAACGTGAAAAGCCTTTCATATTCAAAGTTAAGTATGTACAGAGAGAGTGCTGTAGATTGTGACATTCACACACTGAGTCTGAGTATACAGCACACACAGGGATTTTGTATGTGCTTACATAGGCACGAATGGGTGCGTGCATTCACGTACATGTTTGGAACAATGGTAAACACTGGGATAGCACAGTACCCCGCCTCCCCCAAGGGTTTTAGTCAGCCATATGTAGTGACAGGCTAATCCACTGTCTTCAGTAATCTGACAGAGCCCCTGCAGAGACCGCTGCAATGTTTTCCACAGCGTACAGAAATATTCCTGTTTGACCTCAAATCTAGTAATTCCATCAACTAGATTAGGAAGAGATGCTTCAGTAGCCCATGGTTAACGATCTTAACTGCTGGGCAGATGTCCGGAGAATTAAGTCTCTGGCACGGCACAGCCTGTGCCCTTCCCCAACCCCAGCCATGCGATTTGGGGCAGCCATCTGGCTGAAGTTCTCTCTCAGGGCTTCCTGCCACGAAGCAGCAACCGTGAGGGAGGTAGTGTGTGTGCTTTAGGTGTTAAGGAAAACCTCTGTTGGACACTCAGTGAACTTCAGTGCCTCCGTGGGGAAGAGAAAGGCATGTGCCAGCCACGTTGGGGGGGGGGGCTTTCAGATCTCTCAACCCTGTGTAACTCTGGAGGAATGAAAATGGTCTCTAGGCAGAAAGCAGCAGTAAACTCCCAAAGGTCTCCAGCAGGGGAGACACAATGGGCACCATCTCCTAGAGGCAGGATTGCCTGCCTCCGGCCCCTCCCCCACCCCCAGGTCTCAATCCACACCGGTAGGAAATGTCAGGGTCCAGTCTTCTTTCTGGATCCTCCGATTCTAAAGCCCATCCAGTTTTCACCTTCAGTCTCTCACAGGCCTCTGTGGAATTCTGTGGAGCCTATTCTTGCCCCTTCATACCCACCATCTTTCTCCATCTTTCTTCCGCATCTTCTGAAGACAGGAAGAGTCAGTTCTACTTCCGCTCAAGGTGCCGGAGTAATGGGACGGGGGTGGGGGGGCCGGGGGGGGAGGGGGCAGATAATAACCTAGAGGCTTTCAAGACCCAAACAGGAATGGTGAACCAGCTGAAGGTGCGGTAGAATTGAACAGTCGGAGATGAGAATCCCAGAGTTTGTAGGCAAAGTATGGGAGAAGAGAGAATTGCACGGAGATTTCCCCAGGGTCATGTGCATTCCCAGCATCACCTTCGACTTCAGCTCAGTCTTCATATCAGCACACAGTATCATAAGGATGCTGCCTGAATCCAGGCAAAGAAACATCCGAAATGGGATGGACCCTCCTAGGGCTCAGGCAGGACCAGAGTGGATGAGAAACACATCACAATCCGTGAGGAGAGTGCTCAGAGGGAAGGGTTGGTCTCCACAGTGGAGTGATTAACTCCAGACTGAGGACCCTACCTAACAAAGCTTAAGTGCAGGACTCGAAGGGTCAGACTTTCAGATGACTATGTCCACAAGCTTGAGTGTGTGTGTGAGTGTGTGTGTGTGTGTGTGTGTGTGAAATATAGTGAGAAGAGGAAGTCAGGTGTCTTGATTTGTTACTACCCATTTTATTCACTTGAGACAGAATCTCTCACTGCACCAGGAGCTAGGCTGTCAGCCTGCAAACCCCAGAAATCCTCCTGTCTCCACCCCTCCAGCACTGGGTTCACAAGCCTGTGGGACCATGCTCAGCTTTTTAAGTGGTGCTGGGACCCGAATTTACATTTTCAAGCTTAGCAAGCATTCATACCTGCTGAGCTATTCCCTGGCCTGGAATTTTTAATTTATTTTATTTTATTTATCATTCTTTGAGAGTCTGACATTCAATCAAGAATGAGCAAGTAGATAGTCTCCAGGATGTCTGAGAGCCCTTCGGGGTCAGTGTGACTGAAACAAGCTAACCAAGGGGACTACATCATGGAAATATAGACAGCGTCCAACCTGGTGAACTCCACCGTAACAGGAGAGGGCATCTTTCTCATCACACTGAAAAGCTTACTGCTTTGCTCTCAAGTCTGTGGGAAGTCACCAAAGCAGTGGTCTGTCCTTGGCAGGTAAGCTCTTCGGCGATCCCTGCATACCCACAACTCCAACTCTCAATAAAGAGATCAAGCAGGAGGCAGGGTTAACTAGCAAAAGGTGATCTTGGCTGTTTGGAGTAAGAAAGGGTTCAGGTCCCCTTCAGTCTCAGGACCACCATCTGTAAGAGATAGGACCTGGAAACTCTCATCACCAGAATGCCATGTCTTCTAAAGAGAGTTTGTGGCAGCTCCTAAGGAAAAGCATGTATGCACAGGGCCCCTGTGAGAAAACTCTAACATCATATAGTGTGAACAATAAAGATGCCAGGAAACTTAGGTAGGTCACTTAGCTATGAACTGGTTGCCCGATGACCAAGAACTGGAGCTCCTTTTCTTCCTCGGTGGCATGGAGTTAATGACTCTTAACAGTGTAGCTCAGGAAATTGCCACTCAACTCCTCTGGTGCAAGTAACAGGGCCCACACTTAACCACAGATCACAGTCCAAGATGAAGCCTGTCCATCCCTCCATCTTTACTTTGTCTGTGTTTTCCTAGGTAGGCCCCCTTCTCAGCCTCCAAACTGTTGCTCGGGCATCACATCCAGCCAAAGCCAGTAACACTCACAAGTCCACTTGCAAGCCTCCTTAGCTTTAACTGGCTGGCTTGGGTCACGTGCTTGTTCCTTAGCTAATCAAGAGCGGTTACACAGATCTGCTAAGTCACTGGACCATCTCTACATTGAGCTGGCTTCATAGATTTCTGTTGACTTTTTACCTCTCATTCCGTGTTAACCCATTCTCTGCCCTGTGTCTTAGAAAGTGGACACAGTGGATAGCATCATTCAGAACCATTGTCTTCTAGCTTCACGTTGGCTTTTCTAGTAGAGAGACAAGCAGGAAATGGGCAGCTAAAGGGAGACAGGTTGGGATATAGCTCAGCCTCTCTCCCTGTTCTGAGTCTTCTGTAATAGCTCCATCCCTGTGGCTGTGTCTTGTTACAATGGCTGTGGGTTCTCTGGATCCCCCTCATATAGAAGGCCTTGGTGACACTATTTCTTTTCCCCTTGGACTCTAAAGCACAGAAACGTCTCCAGCTATCTGTGGCAGGCACCTCACATTCCCCTGTGCCCTGTGATTCAGCTCCCCACCCCTCAAGAGCCTTATTAATCTCTTCCTTTGAGCCATCCCATTTCCTGCCGTAGCTTAAAGCTACAAAAACTGTTCTTATACTCACAGCATCTGTGGGTCTGGGATTTGGGAGTGACTCAGCTGGAAAGTTCTGGAATGAGGTCTCTTCTACAAGGCAGATGAGACATCATCTGGTACAGTGATCCTCCTAAGACCTGGGAAAACTTTAGATAGGCTTCCAAGATGACTGGCAAGCTGGTTCTGGTTCTTGGCAGAAGGACTCGGTTTCTTGCCACAGGCTACTTGGGTATCCTCATGGTACAATTGTTGCTTCTGCTTCTATGAGTGAACCAGGCTGAAGGGTCTATTTACCAACTGTGTCTTGGTATCTGCCCATGTTTGTAGTACCCTACTGTTCATGTAGGTGACCCCATTCACACAGGAGGGGATTATATCAGGATTTGTCCCCGGGCACATATTAAGGGACATCATGCATTAGAAAGGCCATCATAGATCCTAGCTGGCACAGTCTCACTGAACACCAGGTACTCTTAGCATCCAATGGGTTGCCAAGCAACAAAAATTAATGTCTATTACAATAGGTACAGATTCTATCAGTGTGAGCACCAAGACTCTGGAATGACCAGCAAGTCTTGCTAAAAAGATCAGTATTGGGACCAGACACACTAAGACCAAATTCTTAGCACAAAGAAGATTTATTTGCCTGAGAGGGACAAAGGGAAGCCAATAAGAGACAAAGATAGGAGACTAAGAATGAGGGAAAAGGGGAATGGAAAAAGGGAAGGTGGATATTTGCCCTAGAGTGACAAAGAAGACTTCCTCTGGATGGAGGAGACAGATGGGCGAGGCCCATAGGCAAATGGCAGTTTATAAAGGTAAAAGGAGAAACCCTGTGTTAGGATGAGGTGTTGAATTTTAATTGGGCATGTTAATTAAGTGAGCCAAAGGGGGGCTTTTGATTGCTGGACTTCAATACTTTGATAGCTGGACTTTGGTATTCAGCCTCAGGGGGAGGAAGTGGCCAAATAAGGGAATAGACCTTGGTGGCCAGCTTTAGGAATGGAATTCAATGGTTTTTAGCAAAGCAAAGAGAACAGAGGAAGGCAAGGCCTTCCAGAGCCATGTTTGCTGTGCTCGGGCTGGCTAGAGTCCCTTCAGTTAGGCAGGGGTCTTAGAATAGTTATGGGAAGAATAGCAGGGACTCTCCAGCAAGAGTATGAGAGAGAGGGGTCCCACTTCATCTTCTAACTCCAGCCCTATGCCAGCCCTGCAAGACATCTGACTTGTGTGCATGCAGTGTGGTCCAACCCTGCCTCCCACGTCCTACATTCTGGTTTTTGACCATCCTTAGGAAGCCCTTATGTCTAGCAACAGCCCAGCATCCCTGCCTCTCTTTTTTCTGCCTGCATCTGTCACTTAATACAAGTTTTTTAAGATTAAAAAACTCTGCTGTATGGGGGATATTCAGACAGGGAGCCTAGGCAAGTAATGAGTTCTCAGTCAAGTGACATGCTAGCCTGCTAGTGTGGCCTGGTGGCCAGAGATGTGAGTGGAGACTCACCAGATGGCCCAGGCCATTAGATCTAGAAGGAGCCTGGAACACTGTCTCCTGAGATGCTCCCTGCCTGTTGTCCTCCATCCTTTTGTAAAGGAGACACTGCCTGCTACAAACTCACACAAACCATTTTCTAGACAGAAGAGCTGAGACACAGGACTTGTCTGTGTACATCTCATTTCCCTCAGCTCAGATACGGTGACACCTTTGGAATCTGGGGACCATCTGGCTTTCCCCTACTCAGAGCCACTGAGCAAACATCAGATTCCTGGCCTTGCAGTAGGATCAGAGCAAGAGAAGCCTGCCACTCTAGAGCACCGAGAACCCTGGAGCCCACACAGAGCCTGCCTCAGTGGCTGGCCCAGCTGATCCCACTCCAGGCATCAGTGTGGCACAAACGACTGCAGAGAAGTACACAAGCAAGGAAACAGAGCACTGACCCCCTGACCCTCTCGCCAGCATCTTTCTGCCCTCACGGCAGCATCTAGGTTCTACTTCTGCTGTCTGACCTCCTCTAGGTGCAGAGCATGGAGCTAACTGGTCTTCACCATCCATTCATGGCAATGAATGCCACTAGCTCCGGCATCATTCCTGTCCCTTCCTGCCCTGTAAGTCCAGTTCCCAGCCCCCTTCCCCACAGCAAACACTCAGAAGACACCTAATCTTTCACTTGCGGGGGGGGGGGGGGGGGGGGGGGGGGGGGGGTTACTTCATGCAAATGTGTTAGTAGCTTAAAGACATAATCTCTCTATTTCTCTCTCTCTCCTCTCTCTCTCTCCCTCCCTCCCTCTCTCTCTCTCTCTTTCTCTCTCTCTCTCCTCTCTCTCCTCTCTTATAAATGAAAGAAACAATGATCTTCACTTCATAATAAGAGTACCAGATACCCAGAGTAGTAAAAGGGAAGCAGTTCGTTTTATAATTTTGCAAAGCTGGGTGTCAGCCTAGAATTACATGCACACTGAATGCATAAAACAGTTTCTGAACCAAGTGTTTCACCCTTCCCCCCTTTAATAACCAGGAGGCTACAGTCTTCTTTTTTAAAGATTTATGTATTGTATTATTTGTGTGTGAGGGTGTTTCTCTTACATGTACGTCTGCATAACATGTGTGTGCCTGATGCCCACTGAGGTCAGCAGAGAGTGTCAGAGAGCTTGGGACTAGAGTTAGCAATGGTTGTGAGCAGTCATGTGGTGCTGGGAATTGAACCCAGGCCCCACGCAAGAACAACAAATGGTCTTAACCATTGAGCCATCTCCCCAGCCCCAGAAGACTACACTTATTCATTGTATAGGTCTTTTTTTCCCCATCTGTTGCCTGAGTTTGCCTTTTTTTAACAAAAGCATGTGGGTTCACCTCTATATTTTACGTCCTGTTTATTTTAAAGCTTATCACTCATACGTTTCCAGGCAAGCTCGCCTGTTAGTAGCTTTATACTTTAAACTTCTGGTTTGGGCATCTGGGAGCTTAGCAGAATGTGGTGGGGACACAGCTAAACTCTCGGGCATCAGCAGGGGTCTAATGCTTTCTGTTCATTTGTAGCTGGACCTAAGCTGATTCCAGGCACGTCTGAAAATATGAAATCATTCGATGTTATTTCTAGCAATGAAGTAGTATGTTTGTGAGATCAGCTCTCTGAGGGCGAGAGGGAGGGAAGCAGAGAGGGACTGAAGGAGAGGGAGGAAGGGAGGGAGGGAGGGAAGAAAGGAGGAAGGAAGGGAGGGAGGGAAGGAGGGAGGGAGGGAGGGAGGAAGACAGAGAGATAGAGACAGAAGTACAGAGAGGGGGAGAGAGGGAGGGAAGGAGAGAGGGACTGAAGGAGAGGGAGGAAGGGAGGGAGGGAGGGAAGAAAGGAGGAAGGAAGGGAGGGAGGGAAGGAGGGAGGGAGGGAGGGAGGGAGACAGAGAGATAGAGACAGAAGTACAGAGAGGGGGAGAGAGGGAGGGAAGGAGAGAGGGACTGAAGGAGAGAGAAGAAGGGAGGAAGGGAGGGAGGGAGGGAGAGAGAAAGACAGAGAGACAAAGACAGAAGTACAGAGAGAGAGAGAGAGAGAGAGAGAGAGAGAGAGAGAGAGAGAGAGAGACCACAGTGGCAGTTTTTCAAATGTCTCCTTGTGAGAATCTCTTAGGAATGGATACAGAAGCGCATTCTGGGTGAGTGGGATACTGTCGGGATGACTGTTCCAAGGACATCACACTAGAAATGATGAGGTCCCCAGGCCCTTATGTCCCCACCAGCACCTGGACTTGACTGTTCCTAATGGCTGCACTTGTTAGCTACATAGAGCCATCACTTCCACATAACGAGCTCTCATTTCTAACACCATTGCCTCTCCTCCTCCGTCCCTCCTGACTTTCTCTGTTGTCTCTGCCTGTTCTCAGCCTTCTCTGTCTCTCTGCTGGGGGGTGGGGGTGGCCTTTGGATGGTTGTTTCAGGAATCCCACAGATAACCTGGATATTAACACCATGGGGATTTTAGACCCTCACAGAATCAGATTCCATTCTGCTTCCTCTCCCAGATGTTCAGTATTGATTCTTCTGCCTCATGACTTGTGCTTTGGAAAGGACAATCTTTCTTCCTTTCTCCTGCAACTTCCCTACTAAGAACTATGTTTACTGCTTACAGAATGCTCTGCTTTCTCACCCCAGGGCCTTCACATATGTTGTTTCTCTTCCTGGTTTTAACTCACCAACCCCAGCCTCCCCTTAGCCAGCTAGCTGTTTCTAGCCTTTCCAGGCTCACCTAGGAATCTCATATTCTCTCTCTCTCTCTCTCTCTCTCTCTCTCTCTCTCTCTCTCTTCTTCCTCTTCTTCCTCTTCCTCCTCTTCCTCCTCCTCCTCCTCCTCCTCCTCCTCCTCCTCCTCCTCCTCCTCCTCCTCCTTCTTCTTCTTCTTCTTCTTCTTCTTCTTCTTCTTCTTCTTCTTCTTCTTCTTCTTCTTCTTTTCTCTCTCTCTCTCTCTCTCTCTCTCTCTCTCTCTCTCTCTCTCTCTCTCTCTGACCCTAGGTTCTCTGCCAGCCAGGGCATCCTGCCAGTGGCCTGTGGTTAGCGGACTATGAGCCTTCCCCCACAACCCAGCTGCGAGCTTCCTTGATGGTAGAACTTACCTGAGAGAATTGCTCAGCCTGGTCTAGGTCTAAATCAATAGATCTGCACTTAATGCAGACCAAGTGTTGCAGGCTCACTTTGGAATCCTGTCAGCCCTCCTCTAAAGCCTGTGTAGGTCTTTCCTCTGCCTGCCATCTGTAGAGAAGGTCAGCAGGGCCATCCCAGCACAACTGCATCAGGCTGGACTACGGGGCTGCATTCTAGTGAGACCAAGCTCCAACAGGCTTGAGGGGATCACAAGGCTGAGAGAATAGAGGGATTGCCATGCCTTAGAACCCACCAAGGCATCCCATATCCAAGTGAGGAAACTGGTGTGTTGGGCTAAGACCCTGCTGTGGATCTACCTGGCTCTTCCTCTGGGGTCAAAAGCTTGAGAGCCCTCCTTGCCCACTCTTCTCCTTCACCTTACCCCCGCCAAGTCACTGGGCCTGCCAAACCTCTGTCCCCTCTGTATCATTTGTACAATGTGAGGTCACCATTAAGGACCACAGAATGGCTGTTGGGAAACTCCATCCCTCACTTTGGATGTACCTACAACTAACATCAGATTGAACTCACACCCACACAGCCACACATGTGCCAAGTGTATTCAGATCTAGAAAGTGGCATGGTCCCTCCTGCTCCCCTCAGCTATGCACTGTGTGGATCCAAGCAGCCCCTTCCAAACCTTGAGAAACCCAGAAGCACTGAGGTTGGCTTCTCTTGCAAGGACTCGGGGTGGGGAGAGGTCTCCGTGAAACAAGAATGAACCTGGGTAACTCAACTGAGCTCCTCAGCCACCTCAAAGCTCGCTTGCTCTTTCCACCCTTTCATGTCCTTGGTCCCCATTCTCCTCACCTGTTGTCCCCCACAGTGACCACCTCCTACTCCTGCCTTGGCTTCTGCCTGCTAGGCACCCACTGAGGGGCTACCCATCCCCAAGAGACCAAGCAAGGCTTCTTCCCACACTGTGCTTTTTTAATTATTTTGAGGAACCTTGGACCTGGCTTTCAGAACATGAAAACCATTTCTTTATACTCTGGGGAGACAGCAACTCAAGTCACTGAGGGGCTGAGTTGACCCCTTTCTGGGTCACCTTCCTCATTAGTTACCACTTCTGCACACCCTCCCCTTCCTACTTCAGTTTGTGCACCCCAACCCTTGCCAGAATCTTCCAGCAGCCGAGCCCCTCCTTAACCTCCCCAAGGCTGCTGTATGTACCAGATGCCTACTTGGAGCGCTGCCTGCCCCCAGCCCAGCCCACTCTGCAGCCCACCCTGGTGGACAAATATGCAAACAGATTGCAAATCGCATGTCTTGGACTTTGAGGTCAACTGGTCAGCAATTCAGTTTTCCTGGTGGAGAGACTGATCTATTTAATAAAAATAGAACCTACAGTAATGCAAAAAATTAAATGCTGTTCCGTTGCGGAGCTGCTTACAGCTGCAGATAACCAGGAAGGCAAGACTGGGCACCTGGGAGGAGGCCTCCAGCAGCAGGGCTTGTAACCTACACACTCGAAGCTGAGCAGGCAGTGAGTGATGCTACCTACCCATCACTCCAACCAGGTTCTCCATGCCAACTATGCTACCGAAGAGTGGTGACACCGTCTCTCCACCTTCCCAAGCTAGAAAGCAATCACTCTATAGTCTGGAAAGCAAAGGCTCAGTTTCAGATCACCGTCTGGATCCTGCATGGGGTTGGGGGTGGAAGCTGGATTGATACCAAGAGCTTGAATTTGAAGTGGCAATCAACCTAGGCAAAGGCTCCTTCCCCTCCTGGCTGGTCCTGTGACCTGGGACAAACCCCTGCCCTCTCAGTCTCTGTGTCTCACACACCATCCCACTGAGGCTGCTGAGGAGTCTGAGCGAGCTCAGGTGTCTTACATAGCTGCTGCCTCAGCAGAGTTCAAAATAGCATGAAGATTGTTTCTCTGCAAGGCAGTAGTGCAGGCAGTGGCTTTGCTATGCATGGTCATAGAAGGAAATGTGAGGACAGATGCGCAGAGACTTGAGCCCCTCTGGACTTGGTGCTTTAAGACATGGCCAGGTCCAGCTTAAGTGTATGCCTCCTGCCTCCTTGCTTCTGCCTTTTTGTCACTGGACAATAAGAGAAGCTGTGTTTATGTTCATACAGACCCCTGGCTCTTGTACAGGAAAACTCTAAGCTGTTGTTGAAAATTAATGTATTCCAAAAGGTAGAATTAATTTACCAGTTGGTGATGACTTTGCGATGTTTTGCCTGGAAAAAAAATGTATCTCCTTATAATAGCATTTTAGTGAAAGAAAACTTTTAAATAAACTTTTCTTGTTAGTTAAACAATACTTGCTCATTAGAGAATATCAGAAGGTATTGAAGAGTTAAAAAGAAAAGAAAAGAAAAGAAAAGAAAAGAAAAGAAAAGAGACATAATTACCCAGTACAGATTAACCAATGTTTAGCATTGCCCTTGGAGAGAAGGGTAAGTTTCATATGGACTGAACACCCTGTAGAAGAATTGTCATCCTTTGCTTTTATCATTCTTTATTCGGAAATATAAACACCGGCTGCTGTAACAAAAGCTTCCTCGGGACCTCCGAGGATAGTCTGAATTAAAATGTCCCCCACAAGCCCCTGTGTTGGAATGCTTGGTCTCCAGTGTTGGCGGGACTGTCTTGGGAGGCTTTGGAGGTGAGGTCCAGCCAGAGGAGACAGATCAATCACTAGGATGGGCCTTGAGGTGTATAGTTAGACCATGTTTCCTGTGATGTTTGGTTACAGGATGAGGAACATAACTAACACAGTGAAATCACAGAGTGCAGAGTGGGGATGGGAGGGCATGGCCCTTCCACACAGTCAAGCATGAGCCCAGCCTCTTCTGCCTCTTAAGCCATGGGGGGGGGGTCTTGTGAAGGGGTGGCCTAAGTCTTGAGTCACCTGTCCCCATACACCTGTCCCCACTCACCTCACCTGTCCCCACACACCTGTCCCCACTCACCTCACCTGTCTCCACACACCTGTCCCCACTCACCTCACCTGTCTCCACACACCTGTCCCCACTCACCTCACCTGTTCCCACACACCTCACCTGTCCCCACTCACTTCACCTGTCCCCACACACCTGTCCCCACTCACCTCACCTGTCCCCACACACCTGTTCCCACTCACCTCACCTGTCCCCACACACCTATCTCCACTCACCTCTTCTGTCCCCACTCACCTCACCTGTCCCCACATACCTGTCCCCACTCACCTCATCTGTCCCCACACACCTCACCTGTCCCCACACACCTCACCTGTCCCCACTCATCTCACCTGTCCCCACACACCTCACCTGTCCCCACATACCTGTCCCCACTCATCTCACCTGTCCCCACACACCTCACCTGTCCCCACACACCTGTCCCCACACACCTCACCTGTCCCCACTCATCTCACCTGTCCCCACTCACCTCACCTGTACCCACACACCTCACCTATTTCCACACACTTCACCTGTCCCCACATACCTGTCCCCACTCATCTCACCTGTCCCCACACACCTCACCTGTCTCCACACACCTGTCTCCACTCACCTCACCTCTCCCCACACACCTGTCCCCACACATCTCACCTGTCCCCACAAACCTCACCTGTCCCACTCACTTTACCTGTGTCACCTGTCATGATCCGTATCCATCTTCTCAGTTACCCTCTTCAGCTTTACTGTCGATGTTTCATGCTTTAACTTCTCAGCTGCTTTCCTGCCGAACACTCATGTGATTCCCTCTTCCCAGGATAACCCCCCTGTTGCTTTAAGCTCACCTATAATTGCTTCATTTTTCAGCACAAAAACCACCTCCTCCTAAAAGACCTTCTAGGATCTCCCCAATCTAAATTAGGGTCTTGTTTTCTTTCACAACAATCTGTTCTTTTTCTTCATTTATTTATCAGTAATTCTATACGTCCCCATGCGCCTATTATAAGTATTTATCTCTCCCAGCAGACTGCGAGCTCCGTGCAATCTAGGACTAGATTTTGCTCACTCTTTATGCTGGCACTTGCCTGGCATGTGCCAGACTCATCACTGCCACCCAGCACAGCTTACTGGTTGACATGTTTCATGGTATTTCACGCTCCTATATCCGAGTTCACTTTACACTATTCTTTTATTCTGTGCACATTTCATGCATGTCTGATATTTGCTGTTCCCAAAACACCTGCCTCTGCTTTCATACTAACTGAAAGAGAGGGTGGGAGCATGGGAGCGTGGGAGCGTGGGAGCCTGGGAGCTCGTCTCCTCTTATGGACCATCCACCAGCCTACTCTGGGCCTCCACTTCCTTCTGCTGAGCCCAACCCTGTCTTAGGCTACCAAGTGCTTTATGGGAAGTTGCTACTTGGGATTTTTCTCCATCTTACCAACCTCAGAGAGTGGCATTGGGCAGGCCACAACTCCCGCCCCACCCCTCCTCTGACTTTCAGCCTCCCTGCCTCTCACACCACTCCACCCATCAGAAGACTTAGACCTATCAAGGGTCTGCAGTGTAAGAAAAACATTTTAAATAGAAGGCAAAATATGGCCTCTCCTATAGTCCAAGGAGACACGTAGGGGAAAAAGTCCTTTTTCACCTTTACAGAACACAGGATTGACAGACCTAATTATTTGATCTTTCCCTCCCTTTTAAGCTCCACTGTCCCTGTGGGGACAGAGGATACCTTCTCCTTCAAGCCTGCATGGTGTCAAGCTCCACCCTCCATGGACAGGAATCTGCCCTGCAGTACCAAGCTCCAATAACAATACTGCGTTGTTCCTTGGAGTCTGGTGCAGACCCAGGGGAAGAACCAGTCAATGTGTACAGGACTGTCCACTCAGCCTGCAATGGCTGCCTACTCCTCCAGCAAACTAGGCAGGGCTCCTGGCTCCTCAACTTTCAGCTTTTTAGACATTCCCTGATGGGGTAGAGACATGGCTAAGCAGTTAAGAGCAATTGCTGTTCTTTCAGAGGACCTGAGTTCAATTATCAACACCAGCACTGACATCAGGTAGCTCACAACCACCTGTAACTTCAGTTCCGGGTAATCAGATACCCTCTTCCGGCCTCCACTGGTACCTGCACACATGTGGTGTACATATAGACAAGCAGGCATATGCACATACACTAAAATGTTTTAAAAACTAAATTAAAAAGGGGAATTCTCCATCTCTGTGCAGGTTTTACACACATGCATATGTACACAGATATGCACATAGACATAAAAACACATGCACACATATATACATGCACATGAACATGCACATATAGATGGACATGCATGCACAGACACATGCACTGTAGCATATATGCAATGGAGTGTGCATGCTCACACACATACATGCTTATATGTATGTTTGTGTGTGCGCACACACACACACACTCAGATGCTAGTATATGCCTCCTCTCCCACAGCAAGCATGACTGCCCAAAGGCAAATATGCACTCCAAAACCACACTCAGGAAGAAACATTTCCCAGCATGCTCTTGGAAGCACAGAACTTGGCACTGTACAGTACCCAGGGGGCCAGGCCCTCAGGCTGTGCTCAGGGGTCTGACTAGTTACCAACTTCACCCAAGTGCTGCCTGTCAACCTCACAGAAGCCGCCACTTCTGGCCTCTCAGACTTGATGCCAGTCTTGGGCAGGCCAGCCCATCCTCTGCTGAGAAGCTGAAGCTGAGAACACAAAAGAAAGGAAAGAAAGAAGAGGTCCCAGTCTAGGGCTTGATCCATGTGGCTCGTAAGTCACTATTGTGTATGTTCTATATCCAGTAGTGAACTGTTGGAGACAGAGTCTGAAAGCAGAGTCTTTTCTAAGAGAGTCCTGGAGCCTACAGAATGCACTCCCCACCCCCATCCCCACCCCCATCCCCACCCCCATCCCCAACCCCATCCCCATCCCCACCTCCACCCCCATTCCCACCCCCATCCCCACCCCCATCCCCACCCCCACCCCCATCCCCATCTCCATCCATATACCCATCCCCACCCCCAGCCCCATTCCCAGCCCCAGCCTCACCCCCAGCCCCAACCCCCTCCTCCTCACCCCCACCCACCCCACTCCACCCTAAGGATTAAACCCAGCACTAAAGTGACTTAGATAATATAGAGTACTTATTAAATGTCCTTCTGAGCCCAATGCAAGGCCAGTCTCCTTTTCTAAGTCTCTTTAATCCTCCCACACTGTCCTGAGAGGTAGGAACTGTTCTTTCAGATGGAAGGCCTGAGGCTCAGAGACAGCATGACAGTCTCCACTCACAATAATGGTGCTAGCTGCTATTGCCTGGCCAATTCTGAAACTTGAGTTCCCCACATCTCCCCCTCCTGTATCCCCCACCCCCATTGTGTAGCTCACACGCCACCCTGTCAGCTGAGATTGATCATCATGAAGCAGGCTGCTTTTTAAAATTCTCCTTTTAGCCACAGCGTTTTTAAATTAATTTTTGAGGTTAGCATACAAAGTAGTGGATTTCGCCGCGGCATCTTCATGTGTGGGTGTCATTACACTATGTCCTCCTTACCGTCCTCCTCCTCTGGGGCTTGTGGCCTTCCACGTTCGTAAGCAGCGTCTCTTCCAGGAGAAAGCAAACCCTTAACTCTTCTCCACCTGGGGACTTTCCTCTATGATTTTATTTCTGCATCTGCTCCACAGAGGTTCTTATCAAAACAAGTTAGGGCCCATGTCACCCCAGGAGTTCCTTGGGAATGCTGGAACAAGAAGGGTTGTCCCTGAAATGACACATTGCAAGCGTTCTCATGTCCCTGGAGGTGGAAGGACAGGAAGGAGGATAGGGCTGCCACTGCCTCTACAAGGTCAGAGGATCCTAGCTTCTTCATAGGGTGCTGGTTGAAATGGTGTCTAACTTCCAAAGGGTTTCTAAAAGTGATCAAGGAGCAGATGTGGAATACAAGTCGAATAAAGAGGTGATGTCCAAGTACGCCGGCCTCTGGATGTTGCCCCTAGCCCTGCCAGATCTGCCACACTGGAGACTGTGCCTCTCTGAGCTCTCAGCAGGTAGCCAGGTACCACTTGGCCCCACTCCATCTGTGGTCACCTGTAGCTTTTACTGCTGTACCCAAAACCAGGGTGAGGATTGGGTAAAAACAAAATTCCCTGATGCGAACTTTTCCCCATGAATGCTTCCTATCAGCAAGACGCAAATGGAACTGGTTAGCAGGGGGATTGTGGGAAATGTGACTTGGAGGCCTGAATGCCCCTGCAACACGGAGAAAAATATATAGATGAGAGAGTGAACTATGAGTATTGCCCGGGTCACAGCTACCAAACCCCACTGCCTTGGGATCTAATTTCTCACATGGATTGGTCCCCAGTGATGCGACAGCCCCGCACTGGCTTCGCTCAAGGAGAGCTGTGACATTTATATACATAAAGACTTTCTGAAAGGGGAACACAATTCTGGGGTTTTAGAAAGTAGGAAGGAGACCAAGACAGCTCCATACTGCCACCCTCGGCAGCCGGAGGAACCCCCCTCGTCTTCTAGGAACCTTAGTGTGGGTCAAACTGAGATTGGTGGCTTCAGAGCAGAAAAGAATTTTAGATCGAGCCACTTTAAACATAGACTTAAACTTGAGAGGTAGAAGAAAGAAAATTCAGAAGGAAATACAAGGCCTGCCGGAGGGCGCATGAGCTCCTCAAGTGAGAATTGCAAAGAGTAATGCACACACCCACATGTGGGCAACAGGCTCCTCAAAGGACAGAAGTCCTTGTCTTATTAATAATTCTATATGCCATTTTGGAGACTCTTGAGTTATATCTCAAAGGGTTGCTAAGAAACGTATATTTACTTCTATCTTTTGATAAGTGAGGTGGGTCTGGAGCCGGCAGAGGTGGAATTACAACCTGACAGGGCTGCACAAGAGGGTTAGTACTTGCCTGACCCTGTAAACGGGGCTTCTAGTGAGAGTCCTAGGAAAGCACACGTCTGCACCTGAGACAGGGCAAAGGCCTTAAGCAGGGGCTAACTGCACCTGAACTCTTGCATCCCCGCTGGAAAGAAAGGTCAGCTGCGGTCCAGGACGAAGCCTGCTCTTTTCTCATGTCTCCAGTTTTCCACCTTCCTACCTGACTCTCGCAGTGTTTGACTGCAGTGATCCACCACAATAAGCCAGGGAAGGCTGGGACTTCTCTCAGAAGCTCTTGCCTCCTCCTCCTCCACTTCCTGCCCAAGACCCCTCCCCCACAGGAAGTCTTGGGTTAAGTTACTGGAATCGGACAAAGAGGCAAGTGTTGCCTACAGGAAGGGAGTTGGGAAGGAGGCCCAAGAGCAAGGACTCCAGAAAGGACTCAGAGAAGCAAGACCAACTCCGCAGCTAGATCAGCCTCTCTTCCTTCCACACCTTCACAATCCTGTCACTGACTGACATTTCTTATTCATTGATTGATGCAACGATCCCCTAGAGTGAGACTCGGTGCCCAGTGGGGTACTTGGGCATAGCATAGTGTAGCACCCCTGGAGACCTAGCTGGCCATTCAGGAGGCTGAAGAAGAGGATCCCTTGAGACCCTAAATTTGAAGGCTGCCTGGGCATCATAGTGAGACGCAATTTAAAACAAAGAATATTTGGTACAGAAGAAGGTCAAATATTGTGTTGTGAGCTGGTCATCTTGTAACAGGGAAGGTAGCTTCTAAAGAGGCTTCCTTGATTACGCATGAGCAAGGGGTCTTCCTCATCGAGGCCAACTGACCTCTGAGTAGTTGACAATGATAAAGGGAACAGTGAGTGACAGGTCGCTCAGTAAACTGAGTCACATGACATGACGGTTTCCTCCAAGGGACTTCACTAAGCTCTGGCGTCTTCTCTGGTACAGACAGACCATCAAGAAGCCAACTGGAAATCTGTGTGCCATCAACACTGGCTATCACTCACAATAACAAACAGAAATCCCTACTGGGGAACAAGGTGCCCTCTTGTTGGGAGGCACAGCACACCATGGCTCATGAGGTTGGCGGATCAGTCGTTTGGAGATGACCCCTCTGGGAGATGAGGTGACCTGCTTTTACCCCTTGGCCAACTGATGTCCTTTGGGAGCTGAAAATTTCTTCCCAAGGGTTGGCAACTTCCTGGTGCCTCAGATCTTTTCACTTCAGCCCTTTGCTGTTAGAAGTATTTAAATAAAAACGACTGCTGCCGCTCACAGAGGGCTTGTATCGGAAACAGGAGCTACGGGGGAGGGGGCCTGTGTTTTAGAGATAATGTCTAGAACGTTGCCTGGGAGCAGACGGGGCGTTGCTTGTGAGATTCTCGCATTGCTCTCCTACCTCCGGATCCTGAGATGATAAGGGGCAGGGAGAGTCCCTGCTAGTAAAATTAGCTATCGCAGGTAAAACGAAACATGGCAAGTCTTACTTCCAAATGGACTAATTAGTTTTGTTGAGGGGGATGGGAAGGAGACTGGGAAGATGGTGCCACAGCCAAGAGCTCTTGCAGAGGAGCTGAATTCAGTTCGAAGGCTTTAGGAGGCTCACAGTGGCTTATAACTCTAGCTCCAAAGGATCAGATGCCCTCTTCTGACCCCTGTGAGCACCTGCACTAATGTGCTGCACATGAACACACACACAGGCACACACAATTTTAAAGTAACAATAATTAAAAAAAAAAAAAAAAGCAGGAGAGTAGCCAGGCGGTGGTGGCGCAAGCCTTTAATCCCAGCACTTGGGGGCAGAGGCAGGTGGATTTCTGAGTTGGAGGCCAGCCTGGTCTACAGAGTGAGTTCCAGATCAGCCAAGGCTACACAGAGAAACCCTGTCTCGAAAAACAAAACAAAACAAACAAACAAAAACAAAAAATAAACAAACAAAAAAAACAAAACCAAAAAAAAGCAGGAGAGTGTTTTCTTTCCCACTCATTCCATCTGGCCAAGGACACACCCTTGACACGCCCCCGCGTGCCTTCTAAGGTAACCAGCAAAGAATCTGCAGGACAGACCACATTCTAGACCTAGTTGCCTTTGGAATTCTTGGCAAGAGATCAGTAAAGAATTTAGGGCTCTGTCCTTGGGAGGGATTTCTTTTCCATTTTCTCCTTGTGGAGAGTGGTTTACATCTTTCCCACCCAGGTAAAGTGGTCCATTTGCATGAACATGATCCTTTTGGAAGGTGTTCTATGATTTCCAATCATCCCTAGAAATAAAATCACAGCTCCTGTCTCACCTTCCCTTGAAGTGTTTTCACACTTTGGGGAATTGCTTACTGCCACCTGAATGTAGAATTGGGTGGGCGTTCAGTTTCAAACTGATACTACTCACAGCTGTCTTCAGGACTTCACAAAGGTGTCAAAGTGGCTTTGGAAGGTGTTCCTGAAGACAAGTTGTGGGATCCTCTTAGCTCTTAAAGCCATGGGGCCTGCCTCACCCTATCCCCACCCCACCCCCAGGAAAGATGCTCCCAGGAGCTCTCCTGACAACGCAGTGGGTGTGGAGCACCATTACCCTGGCTGCAAATGCTCTGCGGTGAGAGGAAAGCAGGATTCCATGGAAACAACTTCCTTCCTGAATTTCACCAACTCGAGTGAGAGAGCCTGGGTCTTAAATCAAACAATTAGGGATGTGGCTCAGTGGCAGAGCACCCAGCTACGGTAAACTGGGATTGCAGACGTGCCTGCCCACTCCCAGCCTTTTACACAGATTCTGAGGAATCAAACTCAGGTCCTCACAGAAGCCATCTCCCCAGCCCAGCCTCAGTTTCTTGATCTGTGGCTAGACCTAGTTGCCTTTGGAATTCTTGGCAAGAGATCAGTAAAGAATTTAGGGCTCTGTCCTTGGTCTTAACAACTTGCTTAGGTGGTGGAATGTGGGCATCAACCCCATTCCACCACCTAAGCAAGTTGTTAAGATGCAGTGACAGACTGCATGTCAATTTCTTCTCATCAGTTTCCTTGAATAATTGCTGAATTTTAGCAGGGACCACAGTGGGCAAAAGGAACTGACGTGCCTTCTTTAAATCCCTGGTGTACTCAACCAAGTGTATGGGAGCCATCAAGGCAGATGCTAGAGATGACAGCAATCTTTAGCCCCCAAAGTCCCTAATGAGAGGTGCTCAGCTGCCTGTGACAGTCGTCAGGTCTTGCTGGCTGGAGATGCTTAATTTCGAGCTGCATCATAGCCCAGTTATAATTGGGGCTGATGTCACCTCAGGATGATTGTCCCAAAACATTCTCCATCTTTTTTATTCCTGAGACAGGGTTTCTCTGTGTAGACCTGGCTGTCCTAGAACTTGCTTTGTAGACCAGGCCAGCCTCGAACTCAGAAATCCTCCTGCCTCTACCCTCTGCCCTCTGCCCTCCGCCCTCTGCCCTCTGCCCTCCGCCCTCTGCCCTCTGCCCTCTTCCTTCTGATTGCTGGGATTAAATGTGTGCACCACCATGATCAGCCCTGACCATCCTTAAAAATAAACCACACATAGATAAAAAGATAGATAGATAAATAGATAGACAGACAGATAGATAGATAGATAGATAGATAGATAGATAGATAGATAGATAGATGTAATAGAAAGAACAAAAGAAAGAAAAAGAAAGAAAGAAAGAAAGAAAGAAAGAAAGGAAGGAAGGAAGGAAGGAAGGAAGGAAGCCCAACCTCCAGCACCCTGATAGTCCTCAGGGAAGCCCTATAGTGGGCACAGGACCAACAGTAAAAACCCTCACCTCTGCCTTGCATCCCACCAGAAGACCTCATCCCATGATAACATAGGCCACGTGGGCATTTCATAATCACTGTGCTAATGACAATGATATCTTGGCTTTAATACACATGTGATAGCTTCATTATTGATTTTTGTGCCTCTCGCATATTAAGCAGATAAAGTCACAACTAATGTGTAAATAATGAGCTTGACTTTGGTGTCTGCCTTCAGCGGGAGCCGATTTTTCTCCAATATTAATAAGCACGCCGTGCCGTTCACAATTTCAGTGGGCTAATGTGACATTTCTCTTTTGTTCTCGTTTGTTTTGTTTTGTTTTTAGGGTCAAGTTGTGTTCCGGAACGGGGAGAGAATGGGAACCATTAAATTTACTCAATTTCAAGGTAGGCTTTTGGATGCGTATTCTTTCCAGCTGACGGCATTTATATTCAGGGATGTTGTGTTTCTGCAATAAAAGGCATCAGAAGAGATGGAAATCTGATATGAGATTCCAGATAAAACAGGAGTCGATAGGGGACTGCTTCCCCATGAGAACATGAGTTACAGCTATGTGGAAAATTGTTTCTCAATGCCCAGCTCCCCAAGCCTACTCGGCCCCCACCTGACTCCTAGAAGGGAAGCATGGGTGAGTCAATAGCAAATGCTGAGAAGCCTGCATCATTCCAGGATTTGATCACAGACCAACGTAACGACCTCTACTCCTCCATCACCTAGTGTAGGCCATTGCCTGTATTCTGCCAGTCTTATGTTATCTTGGTTCGCCCCCCACGTACCCCATGCAACCCACTTTTTGCTAGCTGTTGTAAAACCACTTTGAGGCATTAGCTCTTTTCAGTACATAAATACTTCAGTGTGCATTTCTTCTGGAGGACTCTTTTAGACTCTTTTAGTCTTTTAGACTCTTTTAGACAGACTCAGAGTCTTTCCACTCTCGTCCATCAGTACCCCAACCATTTCAAAGCTGGCAGTTGGATGGAGAACCCTTACAAAGTCCTACCATCACACCAGTCTTGTGTGTCACCTTAGTCTCTGTTTTATTACAATCTCCACTGCCTCCCCCACTCCACCCACTGCACACACACACACACACACACACACACACACACGCACGCACACACGCACGCACATGCGTGCACACACATGCACACATGCTTTTTATTTACCACATACTGTTCTTTAGGAACCAGTCCATTTAGTGGGTTTTGCTGCTGCTGCTGCTGCTAGAGTCAAGTTGGGGCTCAGAAACCACCCCACCCATGTTCCATCTATCATGGAGAACAGTTCAGAAAAGGATGGAGTCCTCAGAGCATAAAGGGGAGCAGAGCTGGACACTCCCTGGGAGGGTTGCCTCAGTTTGTCTCAATGTGGTCATTATGATTGTGGTTAGCCCGCCCCACTGGAGGGACTATTTTTAAGAGTACTGTTTCTTGGCTTCTTCACAAGAAAAGGAGGCCTTTGCTTTGAGTGGATCCCAGAGTCATACCAGAGAAAGCCAGAATTGAGGCAAGCTCTTCAGATTCATTTGGGCGAATCCCACCAGGCACCCGATCAATCTGGAGACGTGTTTCTCAGGCTGCCCCCGCCTAATGGGATCGTGCGGTTTGCTCATTCATCGTCCCATGGCGGGTAATTGAAACGCATGTCAGCTCTCCAGCATGCACAAAAGGTGTTATCTTAGGCAAATGTAATTATTTTCTCATTTGTTGAGTCTTCTTCATTGGCTGAGCAAAGTAAGCATCCTAGCAAATATGCTTGTTCTTTGAATGATAGCAGCTAAATCCTTTTGTCATTTTCCAAGTTCTCAAATTATATCACCTGGAGCAGAGTGTTTTGTAAAATATAGATTACTTGATCGCAGGGCACCTGCTGATTTTATTACCTTTCCCTTTTTCATATGTTAAGTTTAGACATCAACTCCAACAACTGCAGGCTTAGCATAGCTGAACTCACAGGGCATCCAGAGCAGCCAACATAAGTCAGGTTTGTGGTCCTGCCCAATCAAGTCAGGCAGCATCCCGCTAGAAACAGTGGCACCTCCCAGTGTGGGACCAGTAGATCCAGTTGTCTGAGAAGTTAATACTTCCATTTCTGGGATCAACCAGATATGATAATGCATAGGTACAAACACCCAGCATCCTTCACTCTGGAAAAAAATACCTCCAAAGAATGCTGATTTGAATCCCCAGAGGCCAAATCCTCAGCTGCCCATTATAGAAGCCTACTGCCCATTCATGTCCCTGTACTGGCTCTGGTCCCTCCTGCTCCCCTGGGCAGGCCCCTATCACTATATCCTAGGACCTCCTTCACATAGCTTATGTGGCTCTGCCCTTCTCTGGTGTTAAGTGAGCTCTGTACCCTGGATGTCAGGTGAAGGCAGGGGCAGTGTTGCCACCCTGTAGAGCCACACCCATCCTGGTCATGCCCAGTTCCACGTCTGTTTCCTGCTCCTCCCCATCTGCTCTGCCGTCTCCTGAGCCCTGTGTGGATGGAGATGAATATTGGAGAAGCATCTTTTTCTTTCCCTTTAAGAGAAAAAAGATTCCCTGTAACTGCCTCTTCTAAACAGCACTGGGAATCTGTAGCAGGGAGGAAGCCGAGCAGAGCGTGATTAGGCCTTGTTTGGCGCTCTCATAGAAAGCCCAGCATCTGCTCCAGGCAGCCTGCCTTCATTAAGCCCGTTTGTGAGGCTGACTGATAGTGGCTTCCTTGAGATATAAAGGACAGCCTCTGGGGCTGGTGTCTGCACACCTGATCTGAAGGGATGGGGTCTTGCAGGCTCTTAATGCCATAATTGTTATTCAGAATGTACCTCCCGTGGTGGAGGCCCCGCCTCTCCATGCACACACCCTAATAAACCCCACTGAA
Organism: Arvicanthis niloticus; assembly: GCF_011762505.2. Classification (NCBI taxonomy): domain Eukaryota; kingdom Metazoa; phylum Chordata; class Mammalia; order Rodentia; family Muridae; genus Arvicanthis; species Arvicanthis niloticus. Next base: position 97,582,910 of record NC_047662.1, read on the forward strand.
CAGATGCTGAAGCAGTTTCTCCCTTCCTCAGCTTTGCTGAGCCCTCCAGGGGAGCACCAGGTTGAATAAGATACAGTGCCTGGCCCTGGGGACTTCATAATCTCTCTGGCCAAATGTCAGCGCCCATAAAGGCAGGAAGAGACTTCTCAGAACCTACTAGAGAACTTTCAGAACAGTTTGGCCCTGATTAGAGAGATTCCTGAGGCTGCTTTTTAAAATGTCTTTTCCTATCTCCTGACACACTATAGCACCTTCCACAAGCCAGGGTCTGAAAGGCTGCCTCAGTGGACTCAAACATTGGCTTTTTAAAATATCCAAAAAAAAAAAAAAAAAAAAAAAAAAGACTGGAGACGGAGTGTCCAGAACGTCAGCGCACTGTAGCAGGGCTGTGGGTCAGCAGGCACAGAAAGACACTAGTGAGGGTGGGATTGTTGTGACCAGGGTGTTGTTCCCAGCCTGAAGACCTTCTAGCCCTCACCATCCAGGAAAAATGCCCTCAAGTAAGAGGGCCCAGAAGACAGAATTATTTAGTAGACATTGCCCTCCATAGAGTGATAGGCTGTGTGACAGGAGCCCTGACTTCATGCCTCTGCTTGTGAAAGGTCCAGGACTCTTCGAGTCACAGGATAGCACACACCCAAAGGACACACGAGAGACCAGAGACCGTCTTGATGTAAGCACATGAGGCGGTTTATTAAATCAGAGCTCTGGGCCAGCCCATATCTCCATATCTCACATAGGGGATAGAGGGACTGACCCCCAGCTCAGGGGTCTAGCCCTTATATATGGGCGGGGGTGGGGAAAAAGCGAACTTTCGCACGAGTGCACACGATTGGTTGTTTTACTTTTTGGAACACTAGCAGGCCTACCATAGAGGCAGGGTGTAGTTCCTCCCTTGGCCAGTCAGTTTGGGATGTTCTTAACAGGCCTTTGTCTTGTAACTCCACCTCCTCTGCAACTAATTAACTGGGCCCAAACCTGCTGGCAGGCACTTTTAACTATTTAGGTTAGGGAAAAGGAATGGAATCAGGGCCCTGTTATTTTTATTAGTTTGGGCCTATTTCAAAATTCTCTTTTACTTGAATGCCTCCAGGGACGGGAAGCTCATCCCCCTGAATGTGAAGTGTCATTACTTGCCAAGCAGAATAGCTTAATCACTCTGAAATTTTATTTTAGAGCTTTTTTTTTTTTTTTAAAAAAAATAGTGATATAAAGATAATCTTGTCTCTTGCTTTGAAAGTGATTGAGTATTCAATGACCTGATACTGTCAAGTGTCTTGCTCAGTGACTGGCATGGAGAAGGGCCATGTCAACTGGTGGTACCCTTCTCCTCTGGCCATTCTCTACAATGACCAGAGTGTGGACTTGCCTCACACTCCACATTTGACAGGACATTGATACCACTGTCCCAGGAAAGACCTTTAAGGGCTTGCCCATCCCCTATTTCTCTCACTTATCCCCACACCCAATGAATGACCCATGTGCTCATTGCTTAGTGGGAATATTGTGTTTATGTGTCCTCCTCAGGTGTGGGTTGCTATTTTGGGTGTATATATCTTGGATCCGCCTCAATGCCACTGGATCGTATGGCTTTTCGGTTTTCCCTGGCTTTGTGGTTGCTGTTGTTTTACACTTAGCATGCTGTGTTTGGACATGCCTCTGCTTCATTGCTGGGAGATCAACTAGGCCACAACTTCTCCCTACTGTCTCCATGGATACATCCATCCCACATCTACTCCCCAGTGACAAGCACCAGCTTGTCTCAAACTCTGTCTCATGAATAATAAGGCCCTTACACCCATCCCCTTATGGATTCCACCAGGGCCTCTGTAGGCTGTTGGGTTGAGAAGTGTGCACATTAAACCTGTGTATATCTGCCACATTTCTCTCCCCAGGGACTGTATTGCTTCCACTTCCCCTAATCAGGGATGCCGATGTCCCTCCCTCCCACCTGTGTTATTCCCTGATACCTCTCTCTGACCCTCCTTCCCTCCCTATCTACCCCCCCAACCCTTCTTCCCTTCCTTTTCCCTCTCTTCCCCCTCCCCACTTGCAGTCTAAAAGATTAAACTAAGTCATGCTGTGTCTTTCAGGCATTTGGGTCTGTCAACTGTTAACCAACAGTTCTGACCCTCTGGACACTTTGATTTTGAGGTTACTCTTTCCCGGTTATGTGCAGGTCGCTAACACTATGTACATAGTGAACCTGTATTAGCCTTAAGCTTCAAAAGTTTCTTCTAGTCTGCCTCTGCTCTGTAAATTTTAAGTCCTTACAGAGTAGAATTTTTCAGTTTGGATGTGCATTAACCTCCCCCAACCCCATTTTAGGGTTCTCTGATTTGTGTTTTCTAGGCTTTTGGACAGTTTGGTCTTGTTTTCTTTTGCATTGTTTTGCTTCTGACACAATTTCCACTGCGCAGGATATTGGAAACTCACTTTGATGCCTAGCCTGTAGCCCACATCAAACTTATGGTCCTCCTGGCTCCACCTTCTAAGTTCTGGGATTAGAGGGATTCAGCACTTTAGCAGGCCAGTAGGTTGACTTTAACACTAACAGTTGTTTCCTTCAAACCAAAGTCAAAGAAGAATGGGTAACTGGGGGACAGGACAGAGTCCATGTTACGTACAGACCAGAGAGCTAGCAAGAGCAGAAGGCTGACGACATCATTCCCTAATAAAACCTTGGCCAACTGTCTCCTGGACACTCTTCCCACAGCCAGGGAATATTTTCAGACTGGACATTTTTTTCAGCAACCAAATTGTCAGCATAGGATCTATTTTTCTCTAGGTGCCCAAATGCAAAATTTGAAAAAACTGTGCCTTTTAAAGAGAGAATAAGGAGAAACTAAGATTATTTTGTGAAAATGGGACTCTTAGTTCTGTAATATTTTTAGCCTCTAAGAACCAGAAATTGTCCACATTGAAAGTCCAAAGAGTGGCCAGTGGCTCTCTAATCCATCTCCATGAAAGGATCAGCTTGGGATGCTTTTAGAGAAAACGACCCCCCACTTCTTGACCTCTGGGGTTCTATGATGAATTGGCTTATACCCAGGCATCTGAATGTTCCAGAAGTCTCAGGTCTCTAAGTCCCCACCAAGGCTGAGAACCAATAGAGCCACTCAAAGCAGCTGGAGAAAGAAAGGCCCAGAGAAGGAGAAAGTCACTCCAATTGCCTGGGGGCAGCAGAACCTGGGGGCAGGGCAGCAGCTGTTTACAGCCTTTGTAATGGTCTCTGCTCCTGCTGGAGTAGTCTTCTTTCCAGGCTGTACACAGATGCTCTGGTCCATGAGCTCTAGTTTATAAAGCCCAGTTCAGGTTCATAGAATTACCACATGATTTTAGGGTAGAGGCCCAGGCTTAAAACTTGAAGTACTAGCCAGCAAGATGGCTTAGCGGGTAAAATCACTCAGTAGCCATTACTGCACCGACAACTGGAATTTGGTCCCCAAAACCCATTGTGGAAGGAAAGAATCAACTCCTAACAACAACTGTCCCCTGACCCTCACGCACGTGTGCGCACACACATACACACATACACGAGAGAGAGAGAGAGAGAGAGAGAGAGAGAGAGAGAGAGAGAGAGAGAGAAGAGAGATGCATCTACACACTAATAATAACAAATAAGATATTTAAAAGTTGGAAATGTTGGCTATACATCATGCTGTTAACCTGGTCAGGAAGGCCAGAAAGAACAGAACAGGGCATGTGCCTTGTATATACCAGTAATCCCGGCTGCTAGACAACCTGAGCCAGGAGGACCACAAATTCAAGGCTGGCCTGGGAAAATTATAAGGTGAAAGTCAGTCTTGTGATCTAGTGAGCCAGTCTTAAATAAATAAATAAACTCGGTTGGGGATAAGGAGAGAGGGGAGAGCTACCATGAAAAGTGGAGACATCCACTGAAGTAAGAGAGCATGCGGACCATCTGAGGACAGAGCAAAAGGCCCACTCTCTTCATGGATTAAGTAACTATCATTTCCCGTTAGTTAAGCCACTGAAGAGGCCCTCGTGATATGTGCTGCTCACAAATCTCACAGCGACTCTGAAAGTTCACAGTTGTGACTTTAAAATAAAATTTATTTATCTATGTATGTATGTATGTATGTATGTGTGTATGTATGTATTTTCCCAGTCTGAGGATCAAATCCAGAGCCTTTTACATGCTTGGCAAGGGCTCTGCCACTAGGCTGTATCTCCAAACCATGGGGATCTTGTTTTTATATTGTTGTGGCGGCGGCTGCTGCTGGAACAGGCTCTGATTATGTAGCACAGGCCCCAAACTTGCAGTTCTCTTGCCTCAGCCTCCCTAGCGCTGAGACAACAGACACACACCACCACATCAGAGTCTCCTGTATGTTTTACACCTTTGTGACTCAGCTCCCGGCACAAAGCTGGCCCATTGCAGGTACCTGACATATCAGTTGAATGAATGAAGGCTGTGAAGTATCCTAGGGACTTAGTGTAACATCTCTGTGACATCAAAGATGTTCCAAGCTGCCTTAGTGAATGATGTAGGAACGACTTTGACTTTGTACTGCCTATGGAAGAGTATTGATGGTTTGGTCCCCTGAGCTGGCCTCAGCATGCAAATTAGTACTCAGTAAATGGAGGAGGATGAAGGCTGCTCTGCTCAGCGTGGGCAGAAGTGCCCTGAAGCAAGAGCAGGGTAGCCCTGTCAGGTGCTCCTCGGTCACTGTCCCCACATGACTTTAAGCTCTCCCATCGTCTGCCTGAGGCCTGTATCTCCTCCCTGGACAGGGGGCTTAGGTCATGGATTCCGAGCACTAAATGCAGACACTAACTAGCTCCTGGAGCCTCTGAGTATTATCTCCTGGGAGAAATTATGGTGATTATGTTTTTTGTGGGAAGTTGAATATTATTTCAGCGCCGTGAGACAGTGCATACTGCAGGGTGTGTGAGTCTGAGGGGCCGGCTGTGTGGCTGTGGGCACCATGGGGTCCCTGCGGTGCCACTTCCTGGATCCTGAGGATTTGTTCCTATCAGCCTGCATATTTCATGTGCTGCCTCCCTGAGCTGAATAAATAAGAACTTCCTCCTCCTCTCCCTCCTCCTCCTCTCCCTCCTCTTCCTCTCCCTCCTCCTCTTCCTCCTAGGGGTGGGAGCTGTTTGGGGAGCCTATGAGGCTGAGGACATCAAAATATGAGAGTGGAGATGCTGGAGGTCCCCAACTGAATGTGTTAATATGTCATCTAAGACCTAGGTGACCTGAGCAAGCATCAGCCACTGGCATAGTGTGCCCTGCCCACACCCCATGACTTTTATAGTCCCCTTTCCCTGAAGTCTAGGAAGCAGGCAGAAGTATGGCCTAAGAGATCTGCTATCCCTAGTCTATCTCTAGTCTGCTCTTCCTGCTTATAAGGGAAGAGCAGAGATTCTTATACCTCTGCAAACCCAGTCCAATCCAGAACTCAGTCTGTCTCCCAGGGCCTACCTTGGGTTTCCTTTATAAGTTCTGGGCACTTAGCTGGCTGGAGTCTACAGCTCTAGAAACCCACCTGCACCTTGGTAGGCTTAGAGCAGTAAGACATGCTTCTCTGGTGGAGAGGCATGGAAGCAGCCACTCTGCACAGAGATGTCACTCAGGGATCCCCGTGGACCATGAGTAAAGTCTAGGATTAGAACTGAGCTCAGCTGCTAGTGCCGCTGGAGACTTCAACAAAGCCACAGTCAACTCAAGACTCAGTTTAATTGTCCAGTTAACTCTAAGAACCCTTCACACACCCACACACTGACGGTACTGAAGAAGACAGGTAGACAGAAGCCCATATCTAGCCACTGTTGGTCATTTTCTGTAGTAAAATACCTGAGGCCAGTTACTTCCCAAAGAAAAGAGTCTTGCTTAGCACACTGTGCACCAGGTGACCCTTCCTTCAACTCACCCTCACAGGAAGAAACTATGCCCTTTAGAATGGCATGTCATTAGAAAGGGACTCCAATGACCCAAGTGCCTTCCACCACCTCAATACTGTCACACAGAAGCCAAGCTTCCAGCACATAAACCTCTAGAAATAGACTCAAACCATAGCAAACCACAACACCCACAGCAGGACTCTGAAATACCTCCAGCACCTGCCTGCCTTCCCCCATCCTTGCAAGACCTGCTCCACTCTGTACTCCCATACACCCAGCTACCTGCCGGCTCTGGGTGACCCCACCTCTGCTTACCCGAATCTGCCAGATACCAAATCCACGGCCCTAACTCAAGGGACTGCTTGTATGAGTCTCTCAGTGGCATGGGAGAGCTCTGCCCAGCTCCATGGTCACATGGCCTCTTTCCCCGGATGATATGATGCATCTGTTTGCATCTGGCTTCTCTTCCCCGGCTCCTTTGCTCTCTGTCTGTTGCTTGGAGGTAGATGCTCCCCAGTGCTTGTTGGGTCACTTTGTCTTGTTGGGCTTTCCCTAGGGTCTCATATCTGACTGCCAGGATGAGACTTTCCCTAGCTTCCGTGCAAATGGCCCTCTCTTACCTTTGTCCTGGGCTCCAGACTCCAGGATGTCTTCATGTAGGTGATCTCAACCTCAAGACATCATCCCTCCCTGCACTCCACACTGATGAAACAGCACCTTAAGGCCCTTATCATCCATACCCAATTCTTGGGTAACTATCTCATCCCCACATACCTCCCATTCACTCCCATTTATCACCCAGTGCCCTGTGTTACTTGGGAAAAGGACATCTTTTTCTTGCCACCTTCCTCAGCCAGTCATCGCCATCTTTGTCCTTGACAATGGCAAAGATGGTGAACTAACTCGAAGAAATAGTGAGGAGGATGAAGGCATACAGGATTCGCCAGTGAGGTGAGAGAACACAGGCATACAGAGAAACAAGAGCTTGATGTGACACAACAGAGTACTGTGGCTTCTGGATCACCCCAGCTCCACCTCAGGATGCATTGTCAGGATGGTCTTGTCCAGTACGAAGGAAGAAATGATCCCAACTACCTTCAGCTGACGGAGTCACACTTACAGAACTTTGGGGTCCTCACTCACCAGGGACTCCAAGAAATTGTGGGTACAGTCCAAGGGAAGTAAATTAAAGTTCAGGGGAGCTGGAGGATGGCACCAAGGGAGTGAGGAGTGGGCTCCTGCATTGTCTTGGGGCAAAGGAAGAAACCGTCTATGCTGCCCTGAGGTAAAGCCCACTGAGCAAGTGAAAGTCAGATGGGAGAGTTGTGCTCACTGAGATAGAGGGAGGAATGATCAGGCAAAGTTTAATTGGAGAATATGGGGTTCCCCTCCTTGGGGTGTTCAGCAGAGGATGGACACCCTGCGGAGGTTCTGACCCAGGCCTGCTACAAGCTTTGTGATCCTAGCTGGAGTAGGTGTTAGAGGAAGGGAAACGTAGGACAGCAGAGCCAGGGCCCATGAGAGCCCCCAGACCCAAGCCTGGGAGCTCCAGCTGACTAGCTACTGTCTCTTGTTCTCCACAGACAGCAGAGAGGTGAAGGTCGGCGAGTACAATGCAGTAGCTGATACACTGGAGATCATCAACGACACCATAAGGTTCCAGGGTAAGGCTTGCGTGGGCTTCCTGAAGGGCACCCCACATGGAAGATGCTCAGAGTCTTAGGCTTTGTAGGGTGAAGAGAGCATTCTTTTTTTTTTTTATTAGATATTTTATTTACACTTCAGATGCCATCCCCTTTCCCCATTCCCCCCCACCCCCCTTAGAAAACCCCTATCACATGCCCCCTTTTCCTTTTTGCATTTATACATTTTTTTTAAATAATGTTAATCATAAGCGTTATAAGTTTGGAATTGTTCAATCGGAGGTGTAACCCACTGACCGACCTAGATATAACAACTATCTTTGACTAGTGGAGATACATGAATATCTGCCTCCCTGTCTCCCCCCTCTTTCTCTCTTTCATCACCTAGCTTCTCCTATCCTTCTTCTCCTCCTCTTCTTACTCCTTTTCTTGCGAAGAGAGCATTCTTAACACATCCACTCCCTCACTGAACACAGACCCCACTCACTCGGGGGGGGGGGGGAGGGTCCAACTCCTGGGGTGAACCTGTGGTATCTGAGAGCTAATCACTCCCTTCTATTACTTACTTCTGGATTTTTTTTCTTTCGTTTCTGCCTCTCGCATGACCATCATTACTTTACATTGAAAGGGACCGTGATCCTCTTGCTGGGTCCAATTTCACATTAAATTCCTGATGTCGGCCAGGGTTGGAGGCTTGGTGACATTTTTAATGAAAAAAGCTAAAACATTAAGTGAATGCCTGGGTAAATGGATACACAGATGTGTGGACACGTGGATGAGTGGATGGATACGGATGAATGTGTGGCTGGTGAATGAGTGGATAGATGTATACATGAATAGGTTGGTTAATGGTGGCTGGGTATATGAGTAGACCACAGGACAGATGAGAACCCGGAAGTGAGTTGGGTAGGTGTGTAGATGGGAAGATAAACGGCTATATATAGATAATTGGATAGAGTTGTGAATACATAAGTAACTACTGGATGCATAGATGGACACATGCATGCATGTAATATGCATGTGTTGGTAGGCAGATGCATGCATGAAGATATGGATGAGTAATTGGTGGGAGAATAATCGGATGAATGCACACAAGCATGGACAAATGCATGGATAGGTAGATGAGATGGACAGCCTAGCCTCTGGATAACAATGGAAGAACTGAAAGTCTGTGGCACTGGACAGTTTGATTTAGATCATACTGGGTCATCAGGAGTTTTTCTGTGCCAGACAGAGTTCTTTTATAGATGGATGTGGTCTTTTCCCTCTATGCAAGGTCTATAGACCTCGGCTTCTAGAGCATTGCAGAGATTCAGTTAACATCCACGTGTGTCTCCCGTGTGTGGCCTCTACTGTCAGCCACCCTCCCTATCCCACCTGAGGGAGTCACCACCAAGCATACAGTGGCATGTTATAGTTCACACACTCGCTGAAAAGTGCGCGGGTGTTTAAAGAAAACAGCTCAGAAATGGAGCCGCCCCAAAGCCGCACAGCCTGTGAAGGACTCAGCCCAGCCCAGACTCCAGAGTCCTGATGTCCATGCAATGCCTGCCTGCTCCTGTACTTGGGTGCTGAGGGTGGGGGATGGGGACTTTTGGAATAATGATTCTGGGTACTAAGCTCCTGGTAGCATGCTGGCCCAGCACTAGGGAAAATAATAGAGGGAAAGAGTCAAGCATAAAATAATAATAATAATAATAATAATAATAATAATAATAATAATAATAATAGTAAGACATGTCCTAAGAGCAAATCAAGTTTTCTGTGTCCAAAGAAGAGCCTTGCTCTGTGCCATGGCCCCAGAGCTCCATGAAAGGGCCCTCTCTGAAGTTCTCCATTACCTCTCACACATCTGCCTGGCCAAATTGCTTCAGCTCCTCCAATGTTGGGACACCTTGGTGCCTGCCCTGTGCTATGCCCCAGACAACCCTCCTCCTCCTCATCTTTCTGGAGACAAGCTAGCATATACCTGAGGCTAGCCTTCCCCTGGGTTGCATCCCTAAGGACGGTTTGCATAGCAGTTGAAGTCAGGCAGATCTGGGACCCAGTCCTTCCAGCAGGCCACTTACTAGTTTGAGAAGCCACAAAACACCTGGAAGACTGTTCAGCCCACCACCTATAAGGGTGACAGAAGGGTCAAGTGAGAAGGGCCTAGTATTTATAACTTATTTATAGAGTGTAGATGAGCTAAGTGTCCATACATTAAAGCCTGTGTCTTTCATCTCTCCACATCACCCTGCAGACAGCACTCAGAAATTGGGGTTGCCTCACACTGCTCTGTTCTTTCCCGGAGGCTATGTGCAAGCTCCCCACCCCTGAGGGCAGAGACTGTATCTCCCTCATTATGCAACCTTGATGTCAAGCATCAGGCCTGACTGATGGGAAGCTGATTATCAATGGTGGCTGGATGAGTGAGTGAGGAATGGATGAAAATAAAAGCGCGGGTTCTAGCACATCTGTTCAGCATGTCCATGATGCGCCCTGGATTCTTCTAGCTGAGGTGTGCTTAGCGGGATGCCGTTCGGTAGAGAAGCAAGATAGAACAAGGAGGCTGTGTGAGCGGAGCTGGTATTGAAGGAGATGGTGATGTAGTGAAAAGATGGGCCCAGACTCAGTAGCAACCATGTCACCATTGACCCAAACCTAGAGGTCCTGAGAAGGGCCTGTTTCCAGCAGGTAGCCTCAGGAATGCCCTTGAGTTGGGGAACGAAAAGACTCCTGGGAGGCGGGGAGGGTATGAGGCAGAAATTTGTGGATATGAAACTCCCTCCAGTTTCTGCAGGTGGAAAATGCTTTCCGTCTATCTCTGTCTGCCTTGGGCCTCTCTTCTCATGAATCAACGCCCCCTTCTCTCTCTCTCTCTCTCTCTCTCTCTCTCTCTCTCTCTCTCTCTCTCTCTCTCATTTTCCTTAACACTCTGGAAACTCCCTAGACCCTTTAGGAAACAGTTTTTCTCGGTCCCTTAGACAAAGAGTCCTGTTGTCCCCATTGACTGTTTTCTGAACACATTTTAACTTGCAAGCACGGGGTTCCAGGCCAGGTGAACAGGCTTGTTCTCCACCCCACTGCTGCCTGCCCGCCCCCTGGCTTGTCTCCTGGAAATGGAGGCATAACTGAGGTCACCAGCATCCCCAACAGGGCTCTGGTCTTGGCCACTCCCCCGCATCTAGCCAATTTTACTGAAGGGGAGGAACTTGACAGTTCCTAATTCCACAGCAGATACTGTGACCTGAGATAGCACATAAAAGAAGAGAATTTTCACGAAGGCAGGGTCGGGGAAGCTCTTGCCTCCCTCCTCCCAGGCCAACCTGTACAAACTGGCAACCATGCATTTGTTCTGAGTCTCTCAGTCCCCACCCCTTGAGTCCCTGGTGCCCTTGAAGAATGAGCCAAGCAGCCTGTCAGGCACAGAGAGAAACGGAACCCCACAGCTTCAGCCTGGCCCAGGCTCTGTGTGAAGGGGAGGTAGCTTCCACCTCCCATGGTTACCCAGTCTTAGGAAACAGAAAACCAAAGAGCTTTTGTGATAATGACCTTGAGGCTGAGGATCTGCAGCCAGAACACATATCTGTCACCCTAGAATTGACAGGCGGGGTGTCTGCCCTGGTGAGCAAGATCATTTATCATGTTCAGGTAGGAGCAGAGTCCTTGAGGTCTTCGCCAAGTTCTTCACCGCAACCCCACCCAGGAGCACCCGGCGGTACCTCTGCTTTCCCAGCCATGGTTACCTTTGGGGATAAATGGTGATGGTTTTTCAACAGCGTAATTAGACCAAATCAAATTCTAGTCTTCTAATGGCTGTTAAATGCATCACAGATCCCTTATTGATTCTATTTAGAGAAAGAAATAAGTCCTGGCTCAGGCTCCTGCTGAGCAGACTGGCCAGCCTCTAGATCCTCTCACCCAGATGAGCCTGGTGTGAGGTGCATGTGTTGTATTTGACCAGTTATTAGTAAGGACACAGAGGCAAAATGTCCTTGGAGAATAAGACCACTAGGATCTAATGGCTTCTCCTTGACCTTGCAGGGTCGGAGCCACCCAAGGACAAGACCATCATTCTGGAGCAGCTTCGGAAGATCTCGCTTCCATTGTATAGCATCCTGTCAGCTCTCACCATCCTCGGTATGATCATGGCCAGCGCCTTCCTCTTCTTCAACATCAAGAACCGGAACCAAAAGTAAGCAGCCCTGCTCTATGCAGGGAGAATGCTTTTCGGGTGGACCAGCCCCTTGCTTCATCAATGGGGTCACAGCATGGCAAGGTTCTTCAAGAGCACTGTGTTTTTTGAGTATTTTCCTGAAGTATGCTGCCCTATTGCTAAGATAATTTAGGGTACACACACACACACACACACACACACACACACACACACGGTGGGAGGCAGCTGGACTGCTAGAGGGCTGGGTTAAATAAAGTGGAAGTGGTAAGCCCAAGCCCATGGACCTTCTTAGAGCTCTGAGCATGCTCATCACCTTGAGTTAGTTCAAGAGCAATGACACAGAAGATCCCAGAGTCCCCAGCTTCTCAGGCCCACTTCTAGCACCTTTAGGCATGGCTGGTGGCCCTTTCCTAGTGAGGTCCAGTGACAGAGGCCCCCACTGGGACAGCCCATGTCAGCTCAGGAAGCCCCTCCCTCACATCTCATTTGTCCCTTCCCATGACTCTCAGTGTCATCAGTGGTCTGTTGTCTATGGATGACATAGCCTACCCCCTTGGTTCTATCTCAGCCATTTGAGTGTCCTTAGCTGTCCCCAGGAAATCCCCACTTTGAGGTACTGTGATCAACTGTCAGTATCCAGGCCACCACTCCTTGATCTTGGCCAGGCAACCACCTTGGCCAGTTTCCATAGGAAATCACTGAACCCAGGTCTTGCCTTGTCATGGGAGAGACTGGACCAAAGCCTCACATGCACCCATGGGGCCCTTGCCACTGTCCCTGAAGCCCCACAGCATTACCCACAGGTAGCGACAGGGTAGTACCAGGGGATGGGTTTTACTCTGTTTTTGCTTCTTTTTCTGTTTGCCAAGGAGGATCTGGGAGCCTTTGAGCTCTGCGGGTTTGTTTGTTTGTTTGTTTGTTTAAGTAATTGTTTAGGTCAAACCTATTTCCCCGAAGAATAAATGCAATTCACCTGGTGTCTCTTCCAAGCCACCTGCAATTTGCACAGCTGGGAAACCAACCCTAAGTGAGGGGTGCACCTGGTAGCATTTGGCTCAAGGCTCAGGCAGATAGCTGCTTCCCAGTGCTGTCCAACCCTCCTGCGTCTCTAAGGAGATCCCGGCAGAGCTGCAAACTGCCTCACTAGATTAATTCTTTAACTTCCCCCTCGTGGCCTCCTGGAGAAATTACCAGAATGATTTATTCGGATGGCTCAGCCATTGAAAAATCTGCAAAAATGTGGGAACTCCATCTCCCTCCTATTTCTCTTCCTATCCACAATTTTGCAAACCACCTTCTCCAGGAAGCTCTCTAGTCCTAAGCTTGAACCATTCATAAAACTGCAGAATACAAGTAAAATGTTTGGGGAGCTATTGCTACGGTCTATAAAAGGAACCGTTCCAAGCCAACTGTGCCTGGGGAGCCAGGTACCCTGAGTCGGCTAAAAATTCTAACCTTCTCAGGGTTTAGCTCAGCAAGCTCAAACTTGGTTTGCTGGGTACTTGGAGGTCACAGGAGGATGCCTGGAGGATGTTTGGGAGTGAAAGGCACACTTCTGATGGCCTGGTGATAGAGAACAGAAAATGGCTGGCGTGGGACCTAGTTGCCCAACTCCTGGGGTAAGGGTTGTGACTGGCAGAGGTGTCACTACTCTTGTTCCCCTTTGCACATGGGACAGGGGAGGGGGGCTTTCTGAGTGCTCCAAGGGGGACTCACTTACCACCTGGTGAGAAGTCTCTGAACAGCCCTGCAGGGCTCTGTGGTGTGCCCAGGTCGGGCAGGGGAGCCATCTCACTACACTCATTCAATTTGACTTGTATTCCTGATCCTAACCCAAAATCCTGTACGCCGAAAATTCCAATAGATGAAGGTGTTCGAGCTGTGTGGCAAGTGTCCCCTCCCTGGAGGACAGATAGGTAGGCTTGAGGATGGAGGTGGAACAATATGCAGCTGTTGGGATTCTCTTCAGAAGCAGTAGGCATCAGCTTAGAAATGGGCCACCTCAGGGCCTTGTTTCCCTCACTCCTGAACATTTGGCAGCAGTGCTTATCTGCTGTGTTTGGAAGACGCCGTGTAACCTAGTACCTCTTTCCACCAGGCTGATCAAGATGTCAAGCCCCTACATGAACAACCTCATTATCCTGGGCGGGATGCTGTCCTATGCATCCATCTTCCTCTTTGGCCTTGATGGATCCTTTGTCTCGGAAAAGACCTTTGAAACACTCTGTACGGTAAGCCCTCATGTATGTGCCAGTCATGCATGATGTAAAGATCTCTCCTTGACCTTGTCATTAGACACAGCTGTGTGGAAACACACCGAGATGAGCAAGAAACAACCAGATCAGCTGTGTAGCCCAGACAGACATGCCTGTGTCTGCCTGCAGTGAGCATGGGCAGTGGCTGGACCACTGAGGTGACTCTACAACAGACAGGCCACTGCTGGATGAAGGACCAAAACTAGAAAGCTCTGGGGTGTGGGAGGAGCAGTATACCAGACAGGCAGGGGACGACACTGACCCTCCATCAGGAACAAAAGCATCATTACCCAGAGTCACAGGGGCATGTGAGATGACACATCCTTGATCTCCTGGCTCTGGTGGGGGACCTGGAGTTGGAGAAACATTGCTGTCTTCCTTCCTCTGACAGTGATGTTTCAAATCAATCTTTTCATTACTGCTCAACCCAGAAATCTGTTATGAAATATTTTCCCTGAAATCATTGCTCCTGTAAGTGTGTGTGTGTGTGTGTGTGTGTGTAACAAGGAAGGTATGTGATGCAAAAGTTTGTGCGTGTGTGTGTATAGAGGGTAAGAGGTATACTCGTGTGTGCAGATGTGTGGGTGGGTGGGTTTATACGTGTATGTATATGTGTGATTGAGTAGATATGTGTATGAGCATATGTGTGCTTATTTGTACAGGAAGTGTGTATATGTGTGTGTGCATGCATGTGCAAGTGAATGTGTACATGTGAGAGGGTGGGCATGTGAGGGTGTGCAGGTGTGTATGTGCAGGTGTGTATTGATGCATGTCTTAGTTAGGGTTTTACTGCTGTGAACAGACACCATGACCAAGGCAACTTTTATAAGGACAACATTTAATTGGGGCTGTCTTACAGGTTCAGAGGTTCAGTCCATTATCATCAAGGTGGGAACGCGGCAGCATCCAGACAGGCATGGTGCAGGAGGAGCTGAGAGTTCTACATCTTCATCCAAAGACTGCTAGCAGAATATTGCTTCCAGGCAGCTAGGATGAGTGTCTTGAGGCCCACATCCACAATGACACACCTACTCCAACAGGGCCATACCTTCTAATAGTGACACTACAGTGCATATAGAAACCATAGGTCAAATTTGAGTGTTGTTCCTCAGAAGCCATCCTTTGAGACAGGGTCTATCACTAGGACTTGAGGTTTGCCAGCTAGGCTACACCAGTTAGCCAGCAAGTCCCAGACACCCTCCTGTCTCCACCTCCCCAGTGCTGGAATCACAAGCATGTCCACCATGCTCAGATTCTTATGAGTTCTCACAAAACAAACAACAAAAGAACTTGGGTGAAGCATTGGGTTCTTTACACACACACACACATACACACACAAACACACCTCCACCGCTGCCCCAGGACAATCACTGGTCCAGCTGTGTCCCTCAAACAGCTGGAGGAGAGGGTCAGTTTTGGTGAATGATGGATGGGCAGTCCTTCCTTGTGGCTGCTTTCTTGGGGTATGAGAATAAGGTGGGGCCTCTACAAAGCCATCTTTCCAGGCCCTTCCTACTACTCCAAAACTTCAGCTTGCCTACTGCCCAGCCATGGAAAGTGAAGGGTACATGAGAGGGGAGCCTAAAATATGTGTATAGATACACACACACACACACACACACACGCACACGCACACGCACACACACACCACATCAAGCTTTTTAGAATTACAGTTATTTCCAGGGCTGTGAGGCAGCACCAGATGGCAATGCCCGGTCCCCACTGTTCCTGAGTAAGCAGTGTCTTGCCCCTCTTAGACATTGTCTTAGTGTATGCTGAGCTCATCCGGCGGGGAGCTGGGTCCTGTGCTGCCATGAGGCATCTCACTAAGTACCTGGGAGAGAGCAAACACACCCTCAACTTCAGTTCCAAAGGGCCTGGAGCCCCTCCACAAGTTCATAAAACATGATGATAACGATAATGAACCTGGTCCTGGGATTCTCCTGGTGACCTCTAGGCTGCGCAGAGGTCCAACCCCTTGCTGGCATCCTATGAGGATGAGAGACCTGTCCCCAAGTGTACTGCAAAACTGTACCCCTGGTTCCGCGGCTGCCCCAGTTCCTCTTGGAGCTCTACTGGCTCCTGGGCACTGCCACCAGGATGTCTCTAGTGGGGCAGTTGAGTCTTGGGTGCAGAGGAGCTCTGACAGCTGCCCTCCAGGAGAGCTTCTTCTCAGAGGGGGACCCTCCATGTCACCCTTGCACCCCACCCTCCAAGGCACTTCCAGCTGGGGTTTTCTGGAATTTGACCTGAATTCTCCAAGTACTAATGACAGGCCAGGGAGCTAGGGAACAGGGAAAAGGCTGTCCCCACACTGGGGCTTTTTCCTTAATGAAGCCTGACATTCTATTCTGGGAGTCACGCTCATTTGTGGGAAGCCCAGGGAGGCGGCATGAATAAATCATGCCGTGCTTTACAAATCGACCTGAGCCTGAGCTCCGGGGCTGGGGAAATGGCAGTTCTCTTGCCCAGAATTCCTTTATCAGTAGTGGGAACTGTGTGGAGGGAGCCCACAGGAGGAAGGAGGAACGGCCTCCTCTGGATTGAACCGGTTCAGCCTGAATGTATGACTGGGGTCACTTCCGGAGTAATACCCTCTGTCTCTCAGGAAGAGGGACTGGATATTCTTGACAGCAGAACCCAAATACCAGGGTAGGGTGGGAAGGCCCCTGTCACCCGCTTTGCGAGAAGCCTCCTCCCTGAGTCCTATTGATGTCAATAGATGGGTTCTGTTCTATCTCTGGACTTGCTGTCTGCCCACAGTGGCATCCCCCACCCAACCCTCAGCAAGCAGGGAGCAGAAAGTAGAATACAGAAAGGAGAATCAAGGCCAAGACTATCCTGAGCCCAAAGCTTGAAACTCAGCCTCGCTTTTATCCTCTGTAAAATGGGCATAACAGCCCTCTCTCCCAGGGTAGGGAGATTAAATGAGATAGTGGAGTGATGACATAGGAGAGGAGAGGAAAACATCACAGTGTGTCACTTTTGTTATCAAACCTGAGGTCACAGTCTACACCCCGAAAAGTCAAGTTCAGGCACCTGTTCTGAAGAACCTAGTTAAAACAGCCAATAGTAAAAAGCAGAAGAAGGGGACTTAGTCAATGTGGCCACATTAGAAAGAAGGACATAAAGATCCAGTGACAGGTATGAGCCCATCCTCAAGGGCCTGAGGGAGGATTAATCGAAGGTCTGGGTTGACGGTGCAGCTGTTAAGAGCATGGTTGCTCTTGCAGACTCTCCGAGTTTGATTCTCAATTCCCACACTGGTGGCTTATGCCCACCTGTTCTCCGGCTTCAGAAGATGCAGTGGTCTTTTCAGGCCTCTGTGGACACCTGCATACTTGCGGCACACATACATACATGCAGACACACACATATAAACAAAATAAATAAATAAGCTTTTCCCTAAAAAGCTAAATACAGGCCAGGCCGTGGTGCCATGCATCTTTAATCCCAGCACTCACTCGGGAGGCAGAGGCAGATGGATCTCTGTGAGTTAGGGGCCAGCCTGGTCTACAAAGCAAGTTCCAGGACAGCCAAGGCTACACAGAGAAACTTTGTCTCAAAAAAACCAAGAGTGTGGCACATCTGAGAGGTCCTAATTGAGGAGCAGCCCATCCTGCCACTGACCCACCAGCGCCTCATCCTGTGAGGAGATCTAAGTTCTTAGGACTGTGCAAATCTCTGTCCAGGAGACAAGTTCTCTGGCTGAGGACTTTTCTTTCTCCTGGCATGAGATTCCTGGGAAATTCTCATTTCCTGGGGTCCATTGTTTCAGTAGTTTGATAGTCAGATTAACGGACATGGTTATCTCTTTAGAATATATTCATTTCGACCATGCTAGTTAGAACCTGGCCTCCAGGTCAGCAACATCCTAAAAGCCAGGAGATGAGGTGGACACCAAAGTCAGCATCCATTGTGAACACTTACTGGTTTACAGTGTCACTCTGCTCTGCCTCCCCACACATGGCCCTTGGCTACCCTGCAGATTTCAATATGGCCCACTATGACAGCACCTCAGCATGAAGCCATATCCACCCCAGGGTTGGGTCGCCCTGGGGAACCAGGCCTCTCTGCTCAGAAAGACCATTAGAATCCACACACATGAACATGCATGTACACACACACAGATGCTGCTGCTGGGGAAGCAGCCACACTCAATCCCATCCCCCACCCTTGATCCTTTCTGGAGCCTTCCCAGTCTTCAGTGCCAGCTTCAGCAAGTCCTACAAGTAGCTCCAGCTCCGTGGTGCCGTCTCCCTGGACACTGTCAGAAGTAGAGTCACCATAGCAACACAGCCCCTGTGGGCACAGAGTCACTGGGAATGATGCTGGGTGTGGGCAAAGCCCTGGTGTTGGGGGAAGGGAATACTAGCTCACAGATGACAAGTCCACCTGGCTCAGGAACTCCAGCCCTGGCAGCTGGAATAGGAGCCGGGCAGGTGACAAGAAAAATTACTCTGGCAGTCCTGTGAAGTCTAGGCAGAACCTCAGCCAGGGCACAGGAAATCAGGGAGCGATCCCCAGAGACAGATGCACAGAGAGAGGACCCAGAGGCTTGGTGGACAAGCCCCACAGGACCTGCCATGCTCCTGGCTCAGCAACATTGCTGAGAGTGGAAGCAAGCCAACAGCTCTGTGTAACTCTCCACAAATCCAATCCACCCAGGAATTCAGCACCATCAACATTTCCTTACCCAGGGTTAGCCCCTCCTTCCAACCCTGAGGCAGGCCACCAGGAAGGACTGCCACCCTTTCCCACCCTTGAGAGCAAGACCAGAGCCTGCCCAGCAGTGCTTAGCTAGGGTAAGGCTCCAAGCACCAGAAGATTACAAGGATGCCTGCCATGAGTCTCCTCCTTTAAACACACACACACACACACAACTTGGGTGTATTTTTTAATTTAGTAATTTATTTATTACAGGAAGGGAGTGTGCATACATGCAAAGGCATGCATGTGGAGGTCAGAGGACACTGTAGGGATCCAGTCTTTCCTTCCATGTGGGCTCCCAGGGTCCAAACTCAGTCATCAGGTTTTCAGAGCCACTGAACAGTCAACTGGCTTTTACCGGGAAAAACAGGTCAACGGCCAACTGAATTCTGTCTGCCAGCCAAGGATCCCAACCAAACGTTTGCCCCTTTGGATTGTTTTAAAAAAAAAATAAAATAAAAACAACAACAACAACAAAAACAAGATACCACAAAATCTACCCCGTATGGCATATACTTGAGTGATTTTATTCATTTCTAACATGTCCGCAGAATATTTCAGAGAGGCCATTGGCAGGTGTCTGCATCCAAAACCCCACAACACGACTCCCTAGCTGTGTGACTAACATCTCTGAACCTTATAGTTCACGGGGTTGTAAGGGTTAAGTGAGACTCTGTATTAAAGCTCCAAGTCCCTGCTTCACAGTAAGTTTCAATGGATGCTTTTGAATGAATGAATGAATGAATGAATGAATCACTTATGAATGAATGATGGACTGTTAGGATAATGGTGGTCACTTCTAGAAGGATACCAAGGAGGCAGAGTGAACAGCTGAAGAGCTGGGAACCTGGAGTGGGTGCTGGTAGTTTTAGTGCAGGTGTTTCCATGGCAACAGTGACCTGCTATGGCCTTGCTCTGCTAGAATTGGGCTGGAGACAAACCAAGCGGCTGTGAGCCTCTGCCACCTGCAGTGTGGAGGGCCTCGGGGCAGTTAGAGTGACTGACGCAGCAGGGACCTGTGTGGATGCTCTAGGCAGGAATCCCCAGTTGCTGGACTCCTATTAAAAGCCAGCCAGGGGCTGCTCAGTGGGAACTCAGAGGAGCCAGGCTTAGCATGTAGCTCCCTGCCTGAGACAGGAAAAGCCTTATTCACTGCCTCGCTTAAAGCAACACTTGCACACACACACATACATACCATGAACAAACCCTGGTAAATCTCTGCAGAACTCCACTTACCAGGCCACAGGTGTCGGTGAGGCTGCCCTCCCTCGCCTATACAGTCTCTGGCGCTGTGCTGTCACGGAGTCTCTTAGAGACCAGGCATTTGGGGATCCTAGAAGCCCAGAAACCTTATCCCCTAAACATCAGCTACAGAAGAGTGGAGCCCCAGAGTGAGATATGCTCACATGTGTCCCTTCCCTCGGAGCTCCATGAGCAGAGAAGCCCTGTCACAGTATGCAGGGTTGAGTCCTGCGGGTGACTTTACCTTCTGTCCCTGCTTACAGGGGACTGTGTGCTCATCATGGGAAACAGCTGGACGAAGGTGGGACAAGGGAGCCTTCTTGTGGCCCTGAAATGCTGTTTTTTCCCCTAACTCTTAACTAAAAAGGCAGAGGTTACCCAAGAACCCCGACTTGGCCTTCTATTAAATTCAAGTCTAATAGAAATTAGTGAGATAGTTTTGCTTTAAGGGCCAGAAGTGGGGTTTGCTTGCTTGCTTCTTTTGTCCTGTGGGGTTTCCCTTTGAGATAGCTGACGACTGTCCCCTTGTGGGTCATACCTGAGGACTGTCCCCCTGTGGGTCATGCTTGAGGACTGTCCCCGTGTGGATCATACCTGAGGACTATCCCCGTGTGGGTCATGCCTGAGGACTGTCCCCGTGTGGGTCATGCTTGAGGACTGTCCCCGTGTGGGTCATGCCTGACGACTGTCCCCATGTGGGTCATGCTTGAGGACTGTCCCCGTGTGGGTCATACCTGAGGACTGTCCCCGTGTGGGTCATGCTTGAGGACTGTCCCCATGTGGGTCATGCCTGAGGACTGTCCCCGTGTGGGTCATGCTTGAGGACTGTCCCCATGTGGGTCATGCCTGAGGACTGTCCCCATGTGGGTCATGCCTGAGGACTGTCCCCATGTGGGTCATGCTTGAGGACTGTCCCCGTGTGGGTCATACCTGACGACTGTCACCCTGTGGGTCATGCCTGACAACTGTCTTCCTGTGGGTCACATCTGGAGATGAATGGGAGAGTGAGGGCAGGAAGGGTTTGGGGAAGTTCTCAGGTCTCTAGCTTGAGTGGCAGGCAGCAGGACTCCTGTATCTGAAGAAACAGCCACTTACGGAAAAGCCATGGGCTCAGCCTACTGTGGAACTGGGGGTTTTATGTGGCATCTACTTGTCACCGAGGCTCCCTACGAAAGCAGCATGTGCAGCTTTAGAGCCCAGAGGAAGATGGTCTGGGAGCCAAGCTGTCACCCAGGGACAGCCTTAGGTGGGTAGAAGCAGCACTAGTGTGGCAGCTTCCATCTCACAGAATCTGGCAAAGCAAAGAAATGGGCCTCCCCTCAGAGATGGATGACCCAGGGTAAGCCAGCCTGTGGAGGCTTGGCTGGGGCTCTACTGTCCTTTCTCACTGTTTGGTTCTGCTGCTGGTCAGGCTACTGGTCGGGCCATAACATCCAGCGGTGACAGCCCCAGCCTCAGTAACTCACTGGGATTCCCAGGCCCGGACATCCAGTCATATTAATGGTTCTGATCAATTACAACACTAGCCAAGGCATAGGCTCATGAAGGGACATCCAGGGAAGACTTGGTGTGAGCATCCAAAACCTTCCCTGGGGTCATAGGACAGCCAGTGCCTGAGACACACCAGGAGAGCTCACGGGACACTCAAGGCCAAGCCACATAAACACTAGGTCTGCAATGCACCCACGCTCTAGACAGAACGCAGCTGCCTGGAATCATGTATATAGCACAGATTACACTTTTTGCACAAATTGCTTAGGCTTAATGAGACCCTACATCAGGAAGTGAAAGGCAGGAACCTTCCCCAAGTCCCAGTTCACAGACACCAGCCAGGGCCAGCCTCTCTAGAGAGCGAGCGTCTGTGAAGCATTCTGCCCAGGCTCCGTGGCCTTCTTTGCTTTCAGTTAGTTCACCGCAACACATTTCAGCTTCCAGACGCCAGATTAAATTTCTCTCATCGAGTCTTAACTCACTTAATTTATGTTATTGAATCTTAATGAAATTGGCTCTCTCAAAAGAGACAAGCAGCCTGGTAATGATGGCTGTAAAGAGAGCATGGGTCAAGGGACTGCGAATAAGCCGGGCCCAAGGCTGTGACATATGGCCTCCAAATAGGACCACAGAATGAGGCAAAAGGAACAGCGCTATTTCATCTCCCCCCATCCTTTGTAAAAGTCCCTGTGTATGTTTACAGATGAAAGTCACTTTCTAATGGTGTGTGAGCGAAAACTCTAGGAGCTGGTCTCCTGGTGGACATATTATTCTCTTTAAAGCATATAGAGGCTATGAGCGTTCTCCTCGCCATTGCAATTAGCCAACAAAAGAGACGTAAGGAAGAAACAGTTTATTTCAGCTCACAGTCCGAGGGTACAAACCTCAGCAGAAAGTTTCTCAGACAAGCCTAGGTTTGTTCCCACGGTGACTGCAACTCCCATCAAGTTGACAATTGAGATGAATCATCACAGCGCGTTATACTTTTATCTCTGTGGTGAAGTAGCTGGACAAACAGCTTAAGGGGTGGAGAATGTCTTTGGGCCAGCAGCCCCAGGAGCTTCAGTTCATCATGGTGATAAGTGTGTGACCCAACAGAGCGGCTCACCCGTGTGGTGTGCGGGAAGCAGAGACAGAGAATCAGGGACCAGGTCTAACCTTCCAAGTCCAGCTTCTCGGGACCCACTGCCTCCATCAAGCCCCTACCTCCTAAGATGTCCACAATCTCCCCAAACAGCACCAGCATCTGGGGACACAGCATCCAACATTCAAGCCTGTGGGGACAGTGTGAATCCAGAGTGTTACACAGACCCCCAGCAGTGTGTGCACTGGCTGGTGGGCCAGCTCCCGAGTATAGATGAAGCTGTTTTGAGTTAAGCAGACTCTGGAGAGGAGACAGGTGACATCAAGAAGAGAATGACAGTCGGGCTCAGGACACTGAACTGGAGTTCTGGGTTGTCAGTGGGTGATGGAGGAAATATGTAAGTGCTATGGGCCTTGGTTTCCTTGTAAAGTGATTTTCTCATTCAACAACTCCCGAGTTGTCCTGGTTAGTGATGGTAGTTTGTATAATCCACACTGTCTCTGGCCTCATGGTCCATGCTGATGAGTGACAAGTGGTACTAGCTGTCTATGGGATCAGAATTTGACTTCCAAAAATGCACAAGTATCTGTCCCCAGCACCTATGTTCCACTTGCTGGGTGGTCAGCCACCTGGGAGATGTTAACTCCCCTGTGTTGTCCTGGCTTCTAGGTCCGGACCTGGATTCTCACCGTGGGCTACACAACCGCCTTTGGGGCCATGTTTGCAAAGACCTGGAGGGTCCATGCCATCTTTAAAAATGTGAAGATGAAGAAGAAGGTAATTAGAGCCCCTGATTTGTCGCTGTGTTCACTCGGCTTTTCTTGCATAAACAGGCATTCTGTATCTGCTATATGCTGAGCTACTGAGCAACTCAGTGGAGATTCAAGGGAAACCCAGTTCCCACCTCTTGTGACTCAACTTCTCAAGGAAACAGGTCACAAAACCTTCATAGCCCATAGAGACAGGAGCTGTTTAGGGACATGTTGGGTGTCCTGAGGCACAAGATGCTCAGGGGAAGCTTCCTGTAAGAAGTGCCACCTTTACTAGGACCTGGGGATACGTGGGAGTTATCAGGCAAAAAGGGTGGGGACTACAGTACCTATCTTAGGTGAAGCATGTGCTGAACCTGACTGTGACAGAAGGAAGTAGGTGGTCTAGAAGCTGAAAGGCTTGGCAGGCCAGGATTTGGGGTCCACATAATCAGGGTTCAAGAAGAGGCTGGACATTAGGAAATCAAAACTGCAGCTTAGGGATAACAGGGACCCCTCTGAAAGAGGGGAGAGCAGCAGAGCTGAAACCCAACTTAATGAAGGGACTTTCAAAGACTGCATTAGAGGACAGAGACTCTGCAGGCATGTAGAGAGCATTTGTCCACGTTGTGGGCAACCACAATGTTGACTACGCGTGAGTCTGAGCATCTGGCCATAGAGGCGTTTCCATACTGTCCCTTAAAGTCTTGTTGCAGTCCTGCATTGGGCTTGCTGACAGGCAGAATTAAATAGACATTGTCTCCTAAGTTGCCACTCCCTCTCCTGCCTGGGACCTATGACACCCTTCATCCTCAGAGCCCTACCCCCCTGCTGTCAGAGTTGATTTCCAAGCTGTAGTCCCCACCCTAACTGGACAGGACTGGGTCCTGCTACTCCCAACCCCCATTTGTCAGACATCAGGCTACCTTGGACAGGTGCAGACTGTTCTCAGAGAGAGGGACACAGAGCTGCCGCCCTTCCCTGTGCTTCTCCATCCCTCTGTCCCCACAGTACATTTGTCAATTCCCCTCTATGAGACTGAAGTGGCCTGACCACCCCAGCCCTTTCTGGTCCTGGCTATGAGTTCTAATCCAGTAGGAGATTCTGAACACTAAGAAGTCAGCCATCCCAGTTTGCTTGAGACCAAAGCTCTGAGATCATAGTTAAGCATCAGTGGTTTCTAGATCTTCTTAAGTGATACAGCTGTCCCTCTGAGCACCGGGTTCAGAATCACACACACACACACACACACACACACACACACACACCACCACCACCACCACCACCACCACCACCCACACCACCACCCAAAACAACCAAGTCTCATCAATTACCCAACCCATTCTCTCACACACCTTAAATTGTCTCTAGACTGTTTACAATACCTAATGCAATGCAAATGCTGTTAAACAGTTGTTACACTGTATTGTTATAAGCCATTATAAGAGAAGATGGTCTGTATATTCTCAATACAGATGCAAGCACCACAGGCCCCCTTACTGGTGACCTGCTTTGGTTGGTGGAATCTGTGAATGTAGCAGCACAAACGAAGGACCACTGTGCTGATCTACATACAGCCAGAGCAAAAGCCCTCTAGCCTGTCTTGGGGCTATGCTTGCAGGCTGTTGGGCCTAGCCAGCCCTAAGAAGGCAGAATGCTGGCATAGGTCCCAGGCTGCCATGCTCATACGAGCCCTGCCTAGAGCTGAGGGGTGCTTGACCAGGCCTTCCTCCTCTACGGTTCTGCTTTGAACTAATCTACCATTAATGCAACACTATTTTGGTTTGGAAGAACCGAAGCTTTCATTCTATGTGCTACTCTGTGGGTTGTCCACATTGTCACCCACAGCCAAGAGCTGGCCGCCATGGTCCCTTAGGTAACTGCAGAACAAGAACACACCAACTGACAGCAGCCCACTGAACGTGTCAGGGGAAAAGCTCAGAGTTAGGGGTGCACATCCCCAAGGGATGAGGATGGGACATCATCTCCAGAGACCACAAGCTCAGGTCACTTCTGATGGTACTGCCACGTACCAGAGCATGAAGAAGCTTGTAGTCCACTGGGAGTGAAAATTGAGCAGGCTGCGGTGAACAGAGACAGCACAGGCCAGAGGAAGGGCTTCTTTCACACACATGGCCCTCATCACCTTTTCTTATTCTTTTGTTTGTTTGTTTTCTGTTTTTTTGTTTTTGGAGGGGGTACTTTTACGGTTTTTTTTTTTTTTTTCATTTTCTGTTACTTTTTCTGCTTTTTGAAAACTGGTGATGACGTCAGGAACAGGGGCTGAAGCAGGGGGCCCTTGGGAGAACGGAGTGTAGATGAAGGAGGAGCTCGCAGTAATTGTGCCCTCAGAGACCGGGAGGACAACTTTGGGAAAAGCAGTGGGGAAAGTGACATCAAGGGTGTCAAGAGTCACAGACAGGAAAGGGACAAGCTTCCTGGACACGAGTGAAGATAGTTTTTCCCATGGGGAGGAAGCCGATGACATAAGGGGCTCCAGTCATCAGGTTAGCAAGGCTAACTTGTCCACCTGAAAACAGCTAAAAATGATCAACTCCCTGAATCACCATTCAAAATTCACAATTTCAAAAGCCACAATTTCAAAAGCCAGCACAACTCAGGGTGTGGCGGCTCCTGCCTGTAATCCTAACACTTGGGGCACTGAGGCAGGACCATTGCTATGAGACTGTAAAGCCAGTCTGAGCTAAATATTGAGTTCAAGTGCAACCCAGGCTAAAGAGTGAGACTTTGTCTCAAAAACAAACAAACCAAAAAAAGCTAATTCAACAAAACAGACCTTGCTCATGGAAAAGCCCAACCTGTGGGGGAAAGGAAAAACCTCATTGAAGCTCAATGCTGCCTGCCCTTCAACAGGATCTGGCTCCCCACTGCATGCTTGATCCCCCACCAGGAGGAGTGTTTCTCCCTCCACCTTACCCTCCTCTGCCTGCTCCAGGAGTCAGCAGTAAACCCAGAGCAACCCCTCTGAGGATGTCACACCATAGTGCTCTCTGTCATTCTTAACCCTTTCCGCAACAGAACCAGAGCCTGGTTCTTGTCCCCGAGGCATATATCCTGCATGGCACCTTTGTTTGTTTGTTTGTTTGTTTGTTTGGCCTTCACCACCATCCACCTCCAAACACAAGCCAAGACCCATACCCATTCACCACCAGCCCCCATTCCTTTCTATAGCCGAGGACCGCCTTATACCGCGCCTCTCTCTGAGTCTGACACCGGGCAAGCTCACATAAATTGAATCACACAGTGTGTTTTGTGTAATTGGCTCATTTTATTAGGCTTCTGTTGAGTCTGGATTCTGTTTTGAAGACCCCCTTAATTTTCTTCTAACGACATGTACACTAGAATTTCATAAACATAAAAAAATCCAATCCCGTGCCTTTTTCATTACAATCTTCCTGTACCTACCTTTCTCTCTGAGCTCCCCTGCCCCCCATGCAACGTGGTGGGCCCTCCCCAAACATACATACAGGGGTCACCTCACATGACCCTATCATTACAAGAAGGAAGCCTATTAAAGAGAGCATTGACACATGATGACATCATGTTCCAAATCTGGGGTTTTTATAGCATGTTACTATTTTTCTAAGGACCAATCATAAAAAGTCTTAAATTGAGAAAACTATTACAGCCTTTCTTCTGCCTCTCACTAAGCAAAATGAAGTGTGGAGAGAGAGCAGTCACTCAGGAAAGGGACCCTCTGCTCTGGGGCAGATGTTTTCTGAGGATGAAGAGGTCTTAGCTCCGTCCCCAACAAAATAACAGGAGCAACAAAGCATTTAAGGTCACTCTACAGACGCTCACCTGGTTCACCCGAGGAGCTGCCAGCAAGAGCTTTGAGCAGCTGCCTGGACACAGCTCAGTGTGAGAGAACCTGGGGGCCCTCCATACTGTTCTTCCTGGAAGGGACACTTTGGAACAGAGAGTCGACCTTAATAGATCAGTCAGGACCACTCAAAACTCTAACGTCAAGGCTGCTGTGGTGGTACAAATGTGCCAGCTTCTGAGTGGCTGAGGCTGTAAAATCTCAAGTTCAAGACCATTCTGAACAAGACTGTCTCAAAAAAAATTATATATGAAGGTATTTTTGTTGTTGTTGTTTTGTGAAACCAGTAGTCAACCAAGTTTCTTTTGTAAAGAACCAGGTGGTAAAGGCTTCTATGTTGTAGACTCTGCTGTCTCGTTTGTACGGACTCTTCTCTGCTTGATAAATGAATTCAGCCGGGAACAGATGTACACGTGGATAGGTGTGATTAAATTCTGTAAAACATTTACCCACAGAAACAAGTGGCAAGTGAACCAGCTTCTGCCCCTCCTGGGCAGCAGTTACTGCGAGCCAGACTTTGCACATATATCATGAATTGTATGCTTATTGCCCCATGTCATAGATAAGGAAAACAGTTCAGAGGGACAGGGGACATAGTCAAGATCACAAGTAGTTAGTCCATGTCAGACTTAGACCTGATTCTAGAACCAAACACTTGGTCATAGCTGGTGTGGTGGTACAAACGTGCCAGCTTCTGAGTGGCTAAGGCTGTAAAATCTCAGAAAGAATGTGGCACTATGAGCCACTAGGTCAGACAGGGCAGCAGGTGATGACATCATGAGTGTTGACAGAAGCCGGAGCACTGGGGCAGTTTCTAAGAGAAATCTAAAGAGGAAGAAGAGAGAAGCCAGGTGGGTGAGCATTGAGAGGTGTTCTGGGGGAGTAGCATGTAGCCAGGATAGCATATTTCCACCGCCACCCTAATGTATGTATGTATGTATGTATGTATGTATGTATGTATGTATGCATGTGAGTCCACTGTAGCTGTCTTCAGACACACCAGAAGAGGGCATCAGATCCCATTACAGATGGTTATAAGCCACCATGTGGTTGATGGGAATTGAACTCAGGGCCTCTGGAAGAGCAGTCAGTGCTCTTAACTGCCAAGCCATCTCTCCAGCCCCTCTGGATCGTTTTAAGTCACTTTTCGTTTGTGAGGTCTGCTCAATCTCTCACTATTAGTCCTCCCCACTGTAATGAGTGCGCCCCCAGAGTGGGATTCTGTGTTCACTGCTGGATTCCCTGTGCCTAAGACACAGACTGACTATATGTTAGCACTCAATACATATTTCCAAAAAGGAATTATATATGTCCTTGTATTCTCAGGGCCTTCCCACCATGGATTGGTAGCGCTAATAGAACCGAGGTGTAATACCACACTTTGCCCCTAGGCGTCACTATCCTACACACAAACACCATCACTAACGCTCAAACCTCCAGTTTCCATTCCTTGACCCCACACTGAGTGCTTTCCAAACTTCATTCTCATTTGAGTCTAAAGCCAACTATGTCACTTGGGCATCTGGAACCCCCTTTGACAAGGAGGAAACTGAAGCTAAGTTAAGCATTTGACAACACCTCAGATTAGAAGGAGGTCTTTGTTCATTCGGTTACAACACCCTCAGAGAATGAAACGTGGGCCCCCCTTCCTCTCCCTCTGCTGTCACTACGCAAGCAGCAAAAAATGGAGCCAGGATCCATATGGAACCCACAGTCCAGTGTCATCCTCAACTTCTTCCTTGAGCTTTTTGGGGAAAGGGTTTGCCCTACTGCATGAATCAGATGGGGTCTTTGGTCTTCTAAGGTCAGCTGAGCTCACACAAGGCATGTCAGAGGCACAGAGTCCTGGGAATCTGCTTGGGTTCACACGAGGGGGAAAGTCGGGAGCACCCTGTAAAGCAAATGCCCCTCATGTATGCACCCCTACATCCAGCATGGAGAACAAAGGCCTGTCCTGAATACCAGGCTCAAGCCAGGTTAAAAGAGTTGCCTGGCTCCCCAGGGGGCAAAGGTTATTGTTCCCACAAAGTCTCAGTAGTCACCAGATGCTTTTGAAAAGATCAACATTGGGGGTGTGGTACCTAGTTTTCCAGCCCCAAGAGAAGCTATTCTTGTAGATTTGATCTGCAGCTTGTTCTGTTTGTTTGTTTGTTTGTTTGTTTGTACTGAGCTACATTGAAGCCTCCTGAGTTACTATTTCCTCTTTTAAGAATGGCCTTAAATCTTTAGAAAGCAGAG
The DNA here is from genome assembly GCF_011762505.2 of Arvicanthis niloticus. NCBI lineage: Eukaryota > Metazoa > Chordata > Mammalia > Rodentia > Muridae > Arvicanthis > Arvicanthis niloticus. The sequence goes on from NC_047662.1 coordinate 97,612,196, forward strand.
CTGCCGATGTTTCTTGAGCTTATGTCTGAGCTTTGTTTATTTTTTCCATCAGTCTTTTCCAGGTGGACTTCATCATGTTAGCTTTTATTTATGGGGTGGCTGGGAGTGGGGGAAATCAACTGCAGTGAGTAAAATCTAGGTGAAGCTTATCGCTACCAAGGTTTATCCCCAGGTTCCTCCCTGTTAGCAGATGTAACGTGGAGTGGAGGCAGGAGGATCATAAGTTCAATCTCACTCCTGGCAACATAGGGAACTGGAAGCCAGCTTAGGATACAGGAGAGCATGCCTGGAGAACAAGGAAGAGGGTGGGGGACGAAGAGGAAAGGAGAAGGGGAAGGGGGCCGTCAGACAGTACAGATGGATGTTTCACACTGAAAACCTGGAAGGTGAAAAACACCATTGAGCAGAGACTAACTGGCCAGTGCAAGAGTGTGTTTAGGTGCCTAGGGAAGCCAAGCAAAGAAAAGAGCGTGGCTCTCCCTGTCTGAGCAGCCCTCTCATGTCTGTCCCCCTTTGCTCTTTCCCTCTGCAGATCATCAAAGACCAGAAGCTGCTTGTGATTGTGGGGGGCATGCTGCTGATCGACCTGTGCATCCTGATCTGTTGGCAGGCTGTGGACCCCCTGCGGAGGACCGTGGAGAGATACAGCATGGAGGTGAGAGGCCAAAGCATGGGGGGGTGGGGAGGCAGGCAGCACCACGGGGACATCCAGACATCATGGCAGCAGTGGGCTTTGTACCGCGTGGTTTCCTCCTTAACTCCACCTCCTTCCATTTGAGACATAGGTTATTTCAGGAAGGGCAAATAGAAGGTACCATGAAACAACGTAATATCGTATTAATAAAGGCCAGATTAAGGGAGAAGGTTGGACTTCTTGAAGGAAGATATTGTCATAACCAGGGAAGCACCGATGTACCTGCTCATTCGAGTGAGAAATTACACTGCCTGTGTCCTACCTTTGAAGCAGGAAACACGCACTAAGAGGTCGTACTTACTGTATGACATTCAAGGCAACGAGCAATGGATTTCTTTCTATACATTTCACACTGGGCAGTTGTTGTTAAGATAAGGAACCTCACAGAAAAGTCCTGCGTATACAGTGGGAACCAGGCATGGCGGCCCAAGTTTGTAATCTCAACACAACAAAGGTAAAGGCAGGGGATCCAAGGCCAAGACCACTTGGGCTATACACGGAGACCCTGTTTCACTCTGAGTTCCTGTAGGTTTTAACTGTCTTGTAAAAATCTTTGCACTGGCCTTTATGAGGTACCTCAATTTACGGAGTCTGAATCCCCTGATATCTGCTCTCTCTTCTCACACAAGTGGGCTTGGCTTTGTGGGGTGCTGGCTGGCAAGTGGCATTTACTGTCATGTCAGTGTAGCAAATTCCAGGAGACCCAGAGAGTTGCCACTCCCCTACCTCCATTATCAGGGGAATCTTTATTCACAGGATGTCATGTGTATTCTTAATCTAAACCAGAAGTGGAGGCTCTATGAGCTGGGGACAGAAGTGTATGTCATTCAACCAAATAAGATGCCCAGCCACACTTAGATGGAGACAGACTGGGGTTTTATTCAGCCCAGTGAGGAATTGCGCAATCAGAACGTCATTTAGGCAAGAGATCAGAGATCTCTTCATTCTGCATGCACCCTGGGAAGATGCAGGATCAACAGAAATGGCAGCAGGGGGAGCAATACCAGTTGTGCTCCTGGGTCAAACAAAGGGCAGCCACTGAGTCACACAGTCACACAGGCTCTTCCAGTCGTGTATAGAGACATCTGGTCACTGCTCATCAGGTACAACTGACAAAAGAACATGGTCAGTGCCCTAGGGGTTTCCTCATCCACCCCTCAGGACCGGGAGAGCAGAAAGAGTTGTCCCTGGGCAATGGTGATGTGATCATAGCTGGTGCCATGAGTTATCTAATCTTCACTGTGATTCTGGAAATGTCTGAGCTGTGCTTAACTTCATTCTCATGGTAAGGAAGCGAAATCCCAGCAGTCTGTATCCTAGCAGGTGAGTGGCCATAGGACCACCTACCCTGGAACACCTGGACAGTTCTTAGCAGTTACCTTAGGGCTTTGATCACTGGCCACATGTCTGTGAAAGTGGGAGGAGCCTGAACACGTCCACCCCATCCCACATACTCAGGTGATAAGTCGGGGAAGATAGCGGGCCCAGGAAACCAGGGCAAGAGAGCAAAGAAAGTTAGATGGAGGAGGCCAGGGAAGGCCACTGAAGACCAGGCCCAGGCTGTCCCAGAGACATGAAGGCTGCATTGTTCCCTGTATAGAGTGAGGCTACAAACCAACAGGGTGGGTCAGCCAGAGCAGCAGTCTCTGGACATGGGAAGTGTGTCCCCAGGAGCAGCCAAATGAAATCTTTCTCATGCCGCCTGCACTGTTGGCTGATGGTTTGCCTACTGGGGTCTCTCTGCCCTCCCGCCTGTCCTCAGCATGTTTGCTGGCAGTGGCTCTGCTGCATCCCAGACCTGCCACGTTACTGCTCCAAAGCTACCAGCAGAGATGAGGAAAACTTCGTCTGGAAGGGAGAAGAGGCTGCCCAGGGCCATACAGCTTGTCCTAGGCAAAGTCCAGGCTGACTCTGCTCCCCCACCACCCTGGTCCCTGCCCCCATTCCCAGTACTGCTGAGACTTCTCTCCACCTCTTTCTGGAACATTCCTCTTTTTCTGCTTTTTTTGGCGGGTGGGGAGGCTTGCCCTGTGTTGTCTGTTGCTGTGATAGCGGAATCCTTTGACATGTCAACCCACAGCAGGGTCCATACAGTTTCCCACTGAAAGATGATACTAAGCAGTCCAGAGATTTCTCCCAGACTCCCTGCTAGGTACCACAGTGCTCTGTGGTAATACAATGTATCCAGGCTATAGGGTGACTAAAATCTCACTGAAGGGGCAAAATTTTCAAGTCAGCCAGGAAGGAACTCTGGGCTGAAGGGAGTTGACTGAAGGTCTTTGGAGTCTGTCCCTTTCCCCTTCCCCTTCAGTCACACCTCAGCTTGCTCTGAGCTCTCTAAAACCTCTAGGATACCAGAAGCCTCATTCTGTTGCTGCCTGCCTGCTTCTGGAATCTTCTCTACCAAATAAATGGCTTGTACTTCGGCACCAAGGTCATTCATTTATTACAGAGTTGTGTCACTCAGTGCCCTGGCCATATCAGACCTGATCTGCCTTCCCTCCTCAGCCTTCCAGAATCTTCCTCATTCAGAACTCTGCCAACTCTAGCCTCCTAGGACAGGATGAGCTAGCCCCGAACTGCCCAACTGAGCACCCAAGGACATCCTTCTTAGGGACAAAGAATTCAAAACTACCAGCCTTGACCGTATAGTTTGCACAGGCTATCTAGGAGTGGGCAAAATTCACAAGCCAACCTGTGCTGGCCCGTTAGGTTGTAAGAGGAAAGAGAAAGGACAAAGGCTGGAGAGTGACAGAGATGGCCTGTAAGTACTTCTTCCCCAGAGACTGCACTTAGGGCCCAAGGAAATAAAACACCCCACAGTCCTGTAGAAAGTGGCCCGATTGTTGTCCACCTTCATTTCTATGTAATAAATACTGATGTCACTCCTGTCATATGCCAGGGACCATTCTGAGTGTGTTATAGATATGAAGTCACTTAGTTTAAAGCCTGTAACAGCCCTTTGAGAAGTGAGCATATATTTTCTCTACTTGGCAGATGAGAAAACTATAAAATGCACAGAAAGGTTCAGTGACTTTCGCAAAGCCACACAGCCAGGGAGGGATACAGACTGTTTTCCAAGCAGGGTAGTCTACTTTCAGCCCAGCTGTCCCTGCTCATAATTGGAAAGGCTGCCACAGGGAAGAGCATCTGAATTCTTCATCATCTCCCTGCACACAGCACCCCCCAGAGAAGGCTGAGCGTTTGGCCTCCGTGCCCACCCTCCAGCCTCTGGCCTCTCTGTGTGCCCCAGACTGACACAAGTCATTATCTGTGGCATCTATCCATTAGCTGGACTCCAGAAAGGCCTGGTACCTGAGGTGTGGCCCTGCCTTCAGGTACCGTCAGAGCGGCAGGGAGACAGACAACTTTGTGGCAGTTCCCCTTGAACAGTGTGCTGGGGAGTTGAAGGTCCTGGGGAGCACTGGGTGGGGGCAGAGCTGGCCTCCAAGGGTTGGGAAAAGCTTCTTAGATGAAAGCTGAGGAGACATGACAGTGGAGAAGGTGGGAAGGGCTCAGGCAGCTGCACTGGGAAAGAGACAGCCCATCAGGCTGACCAGATGCCAAGAGCACAGAGCTGCAGGAAGCTGTATACAGCAGCGTTCTGAACACATTGGTCCAGCCTCGGGAAACAGTTTGACATGCACGTGGTCCACAGCCCAATGAAGATATCTCAAGATAACCATTATATAGAGAAAACCCACAATGCGCCTTGGGGAGGGGGGCAGAGGGTCAACTCTCAGAAGGATGTTTAAGAGAGTCTCCAGCTGAGAGCACCCATGTGCCTTAGCAACACACAGAATAGTCAAGCAGCAGCTAGACACATGCAGATGGACAAAGGTAGACAGCAGGGTTAGGGAAACGACTTGGGGCAAAACTGCCTTACAAGCATGAAGATTTGAACTCAAATCCCTGGGACCCACATAAAAGGCAAGTGTAGTCGTATACATTGTAGACCCAGTCCTGGTAGAATAGAGGCATGAGTCCCTGGAGCTTGCTGACCAACCTGGCTAGTCAAATTGGTCACCTACAGGTTCAGTGGGAAACTGAGCTTCACAAAACAAGATGGAGAGTGACCCACATGAACACACATATGCACGTATGCACAGACATACTCACACACACTCATACACACACACACACACACACACGTGTGTGTGTGTACACAACAGCAGCTAGGCATAGATGAAACTCAGAGCATTTTTTTCACATACTTGAAGTTCAAAGATGGAAGGCAAGCAATACACTTCAAGGATCCATAAAAGTGGTGACACCATTTTAAAATAAAGAAAGGGAAGGCCGTTTGTCTGAAATCCAAGATCATGATTACCTCTGGGTTGAGGTAAAAGGATGTCACTGGGAGATTCCAGCAAGGTCATGCCTCATCTTTTTCAGACACATTTTATCTGCTTTTCGGAAGTTTGGGAGCATCACTTTAGAATTCTCGGCATGTCATTAGTAGCTTCGGTCAGTTTTAGGTTTACAGAAACTCTCACAAGTGTATTATGTTTCCTGTATCCTCCCGCCCCACATGTGGTCCTCTGGCTGACATCCTTACCTTTGTGCTTGTGTGAGGAAGACTCTTCCTCACTGGAGCCCTGTGTATAATCGGTTGACAGATGTCACGGTGGGCTCAGCCACGTATATGATGTCCCACGCACAGTCGCCTGATCACACCGCACAGTCTCAGGTCTAACCACCCTCCATTCACTCTCCACAGCTCCACACTGCCGGAACCAGCCAGTCAGCAGCTCTCTCACCAGCTTTTTTATACATAATAACATGTATTTGAGGTCCCTCCATGGCTGTTCATGGCTCAGTTTCTATTTGTGGGTGATTACTTCTCTGCTATCAAGCTGGGCCACAGATCCTGCATCCTCCCAACCTCTGAGCGTCATCTTAGTCACCTCTAGATGTGGCAATGATAGCTAACACAGCTGTAAGCATTTGTGGGCAAGTTTCTGTGCAGGCCTAAACTCACATTCTCAGTGTCGAGTTAGAGTTTCTGGTTTGTGTGCCTCGACATATAAAATTTAAAGCCAGGTTATTGATATCTGCAAAGTAGCTCTCTGTGCTTGTATTTGTTGGACACGGCACTAAATCCATAGATGAAGTTGGGAGGCACTGACATGAACTTATGTTTGGTCTTCCTGTCCATGAACATGAAATATGGCCGCCCCATTTCTTTAGAATGTCTTCAGTTTTTTCCCATCAGTTTTCTAGAGTTCATCATACAGATGTTGTAAATGAGTCAGTACATTTCTATCTGCTGCATTATGCTGGTTGCTAATGTAAAAGATGCCGTCTTTCATTTTGGTGTGATCATTTATAGTGTATAAGAAATATATATATACATATATATTTCTGTTTGAGTTATAAAGAAAAAAAAACCTCTATTTATACATACACACACATACGGAAGCATCTACAGTGGCTTGAGCTGCTCACTAGCTCAGAGATTTTGTGTTGATTCTCCAGGACATTCTACCTAGAAAACAACACTGTCCGTGATACACTTTCCCCCTTCTAATCTATGTTCCACTATTTGCTTTTCTTGACTTATAACATTGGCCAGGATTCCTAGTGCAATGTATTAAATAGAGGGTTTTTTTTTTCTTTATAACTCAAACAGAAAAACTATGAACTGTTATCACTGATTGCAGTTGACACTGCCTCTAAGGAGATATGGGAGGGCAAGTGATGACATAAGCAAGATCCCGGTCACAAGGGACCCTGAGAGATAAGCAGATAAGATTTTAACATTCAAAATCAAAGAGATTTTACCTCAGGAGTGACGTGGTCACATTTTCCATGGCTGCAGGATGAGAACAGGTGGAGACGAGTAGCTCAAAATGGCAGTAATTCAGACGTGAGTCAGGGGTGACCTAGAGACCAGACTGGTGCAAACCGGGACACGGAAGTGTGACGTGTGCATAGACTTAGGAAGCATATGAAACCAGGCTTGGTAATTGAGTCCAATGGCTGGGAACAGAACAACAACAAGGCTATGTCCAGATTTCTGCTTGGGTGGAAAGCTACATCTCTGAGTCAGGATGCAGAATGAGAAGAAGGTTTGAGAAAGAACTAAGAGTCTCGTTTCTGGTCACATGTTTGAAATGCCTGAGTGCTGGAGGCCCTCCTCACATCCAGAAGATGTGATCCAAGGTACTAGACACACATGATGGTCGTTTCTCCAGTAGAGGGGACAGGTGGAAGGTCAGCACACTAAGTCTGGGAGTCATGAGGACAAGGGTGGAGCCTCGGAGAGGGTGGGAACATGGAGAAGAAAGCAATTCTTGGGGCTGCCTGGAAAAATCCTGGAATGGTGATCAGAGAGGCAAGAGGCTACTGGGAGAGAAGTGTCTGTGGGTGGGGGTGAGGGCTTAGGGACAGCTGTCCACAGTCAAAATGTGCCACCCAGAGAGAGAGTGCAAGGAAGGAAGGTATCTCGAGAGTGAGGCACAGGCTGACAGGTGTCCCAGACGCGTGGTCTGAGCTCCCTGTGAGGTCTCAGTGGCGCCTCTGCCTGTACATGGGTAGAAAGATTGTGCTGTCTCAGCTGTGTCTCTGCCTATACATGGTGGGAAGACTGTGACGTCTCAGCCGCTCCTCCACCTGTACACGGATGGGAAAATTGCTTGTTTCTGCAACTCATATACAGGAGGTGTTGATAAACCTGCCAAGGATGTTTAAAGCGCTTGTAAAATATGATTTGAATTCTTGGCAGAAAGGAAAATAACATTTTTAAGTGCCACTTTTAGTAATGACAGAGAGTGTTGACTATACAGTTCTGGGTTTCAGGGAGAGATGTGGGGTGCAGGAGGGACCTGAGAGAGGTCAACAAGCAGATGACGTCGAAGGCTCCGTGTGAAGGCCTCAACTTGGGGCACAGGGATGGAACAGAGGTGGGACCAAGGAAGACTCCAGGACACAGTGCTGCTTGGATCCAGGGATGTAGGCGGGAGGCAGCAAAGGACGCCTGGCTGGAGATGCCTGGGGTGGGTGGGAAGACTGTCACAGGAGTTCAGAGGATTCAGGGCAGGGAAGGCTGTGTCCTTTGAGAAAATCACACAAGTTCTTGGAAACCAAAGGGAGAAAAATGCTTCAAGAAGGAAGTTTTGATAAGTCATGCCAAGTGCTGCTTTTAGAGCAAGTAAGATGAGAACCAAGAAGTGACAGTATGTCACACACACACACACACACACACACGCACACACACAGAGAGAGAGAGAGAGAGAGAGAGAGAGAGAGAGAGAGAGAGAGAGAGAGAGAGAGGAAGAGGAAGAGAGAGAGAGAGAGAGAGAGAGAGAGAGAGAGAGAGAGAGAGAGGAAGAGAGAGAGAGTTTACTTTTTCATTTGAGAAAAATAGTTTGTAATGAGTTCACTATGAAGCTCAGCTCAGCCCTGGCCGAGGGTTCTTTTTCCCTTCCCTCTGTGCTGGGCCACAGTCCGTGCATCCTTCTGACCATTCCAAAGTCGTTTTGATATGGAGAGATACAGGGGAAGCACTCAAAGTTGCTAAGTGTAAATGGTCAGACGAGCCACATGGGAGGGACACTGTCACAGCACTGGGGGCCACTGTCACAACACTGGGGACCACAGTCACATCACCTTGGAGCCACTGTCACAGCACTCAGAGGCTACCACCTCCCCATTTGCTTCCCAGGCAAGTTACAATGAGAGCGCATCTCACATCCTGCTGCCACCTCTGGGAGCTGAGGGGTGGCAGGAAGCACTCATTAGCTGAAGTGGTAGGCTGTCCCCACAGGTAGACCATCCCCACAGGTAGGCCATCCCCACATGTAGGCCGTCCCCATAGGTAGGCTGTCCCCACAGGTAGGCTGTCCCCTCAGGCTGTCCAGCCACTGGCTATCTCAGGAGCTCCCTGTACTCGGGTTTCTGTGGCTTTCCGGCCATTCCGGCATAATCAGGTAATAGGCAGCTAGCTTAGCACACAGGGGTGCTTCAAAGTTCCCTCCGCATTTTGTGGCCTCGCCATTCTGTATTCACAGAGGCAAACAGGGATTTGGATGGAATGAGGAAACTGCTCTTGGCTTATACTGACAATGTTTCTATGGAAACAGGTATCAGAAGAGGCAAACACATGGAATTTTAAAGAATTTTAACTCTTATCTTCTACCTCCCTCGACATCTGTCTGGGTGAAAGCAGGGGGTGAAGGAGGAATAGTCTGGCAGGAGCTTCCAGGGAATGGCTGGAATCGTCACAAAGCTGACCAGCCTCTCAGTGCTCACCATAAAGCAGACAGAACAATGGCAAAGGTGGGAGAGTGCTGGCCAGCTTAGGCCGCTCACAGTTGGCCTAGTGGCCCAAGGCTTTTGAGGCTAAGGTCACATTTCCCGGGTGGCAGATAGTCACCGCTGAAGCCACTAGCCCTGGAAGGCAGGGCAGGTCTCTGTCACACATAGTCATCCTAAATAGCCAGGCCTGTTTCCCAGGAGACAGTCCATGGTTCAGGCAGTCCATGGGGCTTAGGTTGCCTGGCTGAGTCATCTCAGGGCAGGCTGCCCCTTAGGAAGCTCTGACCATGCCAGCCTCTGTCAGAGACTGAAGTCTGCATTCTTCAACTAGGCCAGAGGCCTCCAGCGATCTGGGGGCTGGCCTTCAGTCTCACAGTCTCGTTTGTCCCCCCCACTCCCCACGTTGGTCAGCTACTCTAGCCTATAACTGCTTCTCTCCCACGTTCGTCTGTCCACTTGACACCTCACACCCTCCTTCCTGCCCCAGAATGCCATTGTCCCATGTTAAAGTTCCGCTTTGAGCTGTGGGAAATGGCTTAGCAGGTTTTCCCCAGAAGCCTTGGAGCACATATGAAGCCTCAGATGCCTCGGTCCATCTCAGTCACTTCACCCTGTGCACACCCTCATTCTGGTTGCAGCACTGGTAATTGTCTGTGCACCTGTCCACCTCGTCTGTGACCTCCTCAGAGGCCAAGGCCATCTGTGTGTCCTCAGCGCCCACCACCAGGGCCTGGCTCCAAGCAGGCTCTTGGTAAATATTTATCGAATAAATCACTCCCTCTGCCTGGAACCCTCTCCCCATGCCCCATATGTCCAAATTCAAACCATCTGTCTGGACCATAAGCCAGCATCTCAAAAACCCTCTCTGCCGAGTTGCAATTTAACTTAATGTCAGCCTCACCCTTTGTCAAGAGACTACTTCTGGTGCCAACATTGCCAATAGAAGGATGATTCAGCATCTCTAGAAAGGATACTGGTTCTGCTGCTGACCCATGCCCCTGAGATAAGGGTTCAGTGGAGATTGAAGGAATGCGGTGCCAGGAATAGGCTGTGCTCACCCGTGAGCTTCAACTTGTCTCTGCTTCCTTCCTGAAACCAGTGGAAGGAAGAGTCACTTTAGTTTTTAAATCATCATCATCACATTTATTTGTGTGTATCTAAATTAGTGGTGGCGCACGTCTTTAATCCCAGCACTTGGGAAGCAGAGGCAGGCGGATTTCTGAGTTCGAGGCCAGCCTGGTCTACAGAGTGAGTTCCAGAATGGCCAGGGCTATACAGAGAAACCCTGTCTCAAAAAAAAAAAAAATGTGTGTGCTTGTGTGTGCACATTTTTATTTAGCCTTGGCTGCCATCAAGTCAGAGCCAAATCCAGTGTTCAAGGGCAGTCACCATCTTACCTGGGGTTCCTGGAGGATTGATTATCTTGCCCTCTTATGTCTGATCTTTATTTTTAAATACTCCATTGTGTTTGGAAGGCTATTGTGTATTTCTTCCAGCCTTTTGAGAGAAGCAACATGTACATTCCAGGTTAAGTCACAAAAACTAGGACTCGGAACTTCATCAGAGTTCCAGGATGTGCTGGCATTCTATGACTAGATCTATAAGAGAACACATACAGGGTCACTGTAGAACAACAGTGCCCTCTTGACAGCATCACCTGCAGAATCTCAGTTTTACAGTTTGGGTTATTGTGCTGAACTTAGGCTTAGTACTCCAAAGTACTACTCAGGAGTGGGTGTGGGTTAATATTCCTCATGGGGCACATAAAGAGAATGATAATGGATGTTAGTCAAGGTACACTGGGTGTCTTAGTGTTTGCTTAGGGTTTTACTGCTGTGAGCAGACACCATGACCAAGGCAACTCTTATAAGCACAACATTTAATTGGGGCTGGCTTACAGGTTCAGAGGTTCAGTCTATTATCATCAAGGTGGGAGCATGGCATTGTCCATACAGACATGGTGCAGAAGGAACTAAGAGTTCTACATCTTCATCTGAAGGCTGCTAGGAAAAGACTGGCCCCTACATGGTAAGGAGGAGGGTCTCATTGCCCACCCCCACAGTGACACACTTCCTCCAACAAAGTGACACCTACTCCAACAAGGCCACGCCTCCTAATAGTTCCACCCCTAAGCCAAGCATATCTAAACCACCACACTAGGTTTTGCTGCATCACAAAAATTCATCAGTAAATTCAAACAAACAACAGCTTGTTACTCAGCTCAGCTCTTGCTTACAGAGAAGCAAATGTGGCTCCTCCCCCCCCCCACCCCCGTGATGTCCTCCTCCTGGGACACAACTGGCAATACACCTCTGGGGCTTTTTGTTGTAGCAAAAGAAAAGCGTCTCAGGCCAGGCACATGCGCTGGATTTTAAAGCTTCTGTCCCTACACCTCCTGTTACTGCCACTCATTTCTACACTTTCCATAATGTGTCTTTCGTCCATGCCTGAATTCAATTTGTCAGGGAAGAACAATCTACGACACCCAGAAGATAAGAATGCAACAGGCAGTGCTGGCCAGCTGTAACGACTGTGACAGTACCCCCATCCAGCTTTTTGTTGCTGTCACAAATAATGCCCCTGACACTAAGATGTAAGCCCACGAGAGCAGAGCAAGAAGATGGACTGGTTTGCATTCTCTGTCATATCTTCGGCGTCTGAGAAAGTACCTGCTGCCTGGTACACACTCAATAAACATCAAGTTGAGGAACTGAGTGAGCCCAGCCTCAGGGCAGTCTTATTAGAAGCTCCACAGGACAGCCTCTGAGACAGTCTGTTCTAGGCTTGCCAAATCCCCTTCTATCCAGTCAGTTCTGTCTCCACTGCTGTCCAGATAACCACTGTCACTTATCACCCTGGAGTGGGGAGCACCGCAGGACAGAGCCTTAGCACATGATGGGTTCACGGTAAATCAAGCAGAGACTCTGCCACTCAAGCCCTGGCTAGATGGTGATTGTGTCAGGCACAGCACCTTGATACCTGACCTGGGGCAGTGGACATAGCTCAGGCAGTAAAACGCTTGCTGTGCATGAATAAGGACCTGAGGTAAATCTCCTAAACCCAAAGACAAGCCATGTGTGATGCTCACCATAACACCACACTAGAAAGGCTGAGACAAGCAGAGCCCTGTGGCTCCCTGACAGGCAGTCTAGGGTAATTGGTGAGCTCCAGGCCAGTGAGAGAAAAACCCCAGAGTAATGACAGCTGAGGTTAACCTTCGGCCTTCACTGCCATGAGTGTGTATACATGCCTATGTACCTGCATATACATTGTACACACAGAGACACAGACACAGACACACACACACACACACACACACACGCACACAGACACACACACAACCTGAGATAAGCAACTTAAGACTGAGGAAAAATGAGGCCTATGCAGAGTCTGTGTCCACTCACTTGGCCTTGTTTGGGGCTCATGAAAGTCAGTGCATCACGACAAAAGCATATGGAGAAGGGCTGCTTACCTCTTGGTAGCCAGGAATTGGAGAGCTTGAGAAGCAGGGGCTTGAGCCTTCCCATCTCCCCGAATTCCCTTCCACTAGGCCACACCTCCCGAAGACTGCACCAGCTCTCAGTAGCCCCACAGGTGGGGAGTAGGCACTACCACACTGGCCTTGAGGATGCCACAGATTCAGCCACAGAGATGAAAGTGGCCATGGTTTCTCAGGCTCTACCCCCATTGCCCCTTCTAGGCCACTCTCAACCTGACAGACACAGGTTAGTGTTTTGATTTTTGGCTTTTGAAATGCAGTTGATATGTCAAAATTCATATTCTTAAAAGTGCACTTTGGGGTTCCAGTACCTTCTGGGGGCAGCTGTCATTGATGACCCCAGAAACCCTCATCACCCAAGGAGAAGCCCTGCTCCTTGTCCCAGCTCTGCCCCCTTTGTTCTCCCCAGCCCAGGCAAGCTCTAGTCTACTCTTCCACTCTGTGGCGTTGCCTATTAGGAACAACTGGTACCAATGAAACCAAGTAAATGTGGCCTTTTCTGCCTGGCTCTGGTTATGGAGCACAATGTGTTTAAAGTCCTCCTTTTATGGCTGAATAATATTTCCGTGTATAAATCAACGTACTGTGCGTGTCCGTCATCAGTTGATAGACTCGTGACTGGTGCAAGCATTATCACTGTCTGCACTCATGGGTGTTTCCGGTGAGCCTGTGTTTTCAGTTCTCTTTCATATGTACTGAGGGATGGAGTTTCTGGATACTTCTGTAACTTTGTTTGTATTTTTAAGAACTGGTTTCTGCAGTATTTTACGTGTCTGCCGGCACTAAATGGGCTCTCATTTCTCCATTTTGTTGCCTGTGTTTGCCATTTTTTTTTTTTCTGTCTCTCTGCTTGTAGCCATCTGGTGGGCATAAAGTGTTATCCCATGGTTTGTATGAGAATGACTACCAGATGACAGTGGGCAAGGGTGGGGAGCAAGGCAGCCGCTGTGCATGAAGAAAGAGCCCACACATGTTTAGGGCCGCTGTGCATCTTCCTTAGAGAAATGGCTACTGAGAGCCTTGGCTTATTTTTAATTGACTTGGGCTTCTTTTTTTATCGTTAATTTGTAAGAGCTCTTTATATACTCTGAAGCCAGACCCTTATCAGATAAAAGATATGCAAATATCTTCCCTCGATATTTGAGCTATTTTTTTTACTTTCTCCTCAGTGTCCCAGGACACACGACAGTCTTTAATCTTAATGAAGTCTGATTTATCTACGGTTTTCTTCCCTTTGACAAAGCCACTGTCTGATCCAAGATCATGAAGATTTACTCTGTTTCCCCCCCTTGAGTGTGATCCTGTTTGGTCTTGCATTTAGGTGCTGGGACCATTTCGAGTTAATTTTGAACACGGTGGGACCCAAATTGGTTACTTTACACGTGGATATCTAGTTGTTTAAACATTTTGTTGAAAAGAATCTTCTTTCTCTGTGGAAAAGTCCCATAAAATCTGTTGGAAGCAGTTGGCCATGGTGTGCGACTACAGTTCTGACCTCCCTATCCTTCTTACTGTCTGTGTTTCTGTCCTGCCCTGACACTGCCCTGGCTACTGGAACCTTGTGATAAACTGAAGTGGAAAAGTATGAGTCTGCCAGGATTCTTCCACTTTCCTGGATTCTTTTGACTTCCCATGTGAATCGTAAAATCCTTTTCCTGCGTCCGCAGGAAGGGCTGTTGGGAGTGTCCTGGGAAGAATGGCCGTCAGTTTGTCCAGTGTTGCTCCCTACACAGCATTAAATCCAGCCCAGGGTTGCGAGCTGTCTCCCCATTGAATCAGGCTTTAGTCGGGCTTCCTTTGATTATTCAGTCAGCTTTTCTTTAATTCTTCAGTGTATTGTAATTTTCTGTGTGTAAGTCCTACACGCCGTTGGATACATTTATTCTAAGTATTCATTCTTTCTGGTGCCATCATTGGTTGAATGGCCATCTTCGTTTCTGCCATTCATGACCAGGGGTTGTAGAGACGCTGCATATTTCTGTACGTCACGCTGACGTCTGACAGCCTCACTAACTTCACTAATAAGCTCTCGTACATTTTGGTGGATTTTTCTCCCCATACGGTCGTACTATTTGTGAATAGTTTTAGTTCTTTCTTTCCACTTTAATACATTTTTATTTCCATTGAATAATTTTAATAGATTTTCAACCTATTTGTACCTTTGAATCTAACTTAGTCTCTTCTATTCAACAAATACAGTTGGATCATGTTTTTTTTTTAACCCAGTATGCTGATTGCTATCCTTTAATTGAAGCACTGAATCTATTTAAGGCAATTAGTGATAAGGTGAGGATTACATCCACCATTCTGAAAGAGAGCTTTGAAAGGGCCACAGTCTGTGTATCTCCAAACCCCACAGGGAAGAGGAAGAAACCCCAAAGGTGCCGTTTCCTGCATCAGCGTTTGCCATAGAGGACAGATTGGGGAGTGACTTCCACACCAGAACTATCAAAAGATAGTTACCAAAACTATAGAAAAAAGTTAGCATCCTGATGTGACAATGCCACTCGCCAGCCGAGCACTGTGGTGTCTAGATTTTGGGAGGCTAAGAAAGAGGATTGTGAGTTGAAGGGTAGCCTGGGCTACATGGTGAATCTAAAGTGGGACTGGGTTATATAGAAAACCTTGCCTCGTTAAAAGATAATAAACAAACAAACAAAAAGGGTACCACCAATCGTGGAGCCCATTTAGACAGGAGACAGCAAGGGAGCAGCAGACACTGGATTCAAAGCAGTCCATGTGGCCATGCTCTGCCATGGAACTGTCACGGTTGTGGAAGGATGCTTTCTGTCAGTACTGGAGTTTTTTTTTTTTTTTTCCTTGTGTACTATGGAGTCCTTCAAACACTTGGCCTTGACACAGCACAGGACATTTTAAATGCTCAGAGTTGCCCAGGTCAGGTGAAGGCAGAGGAGACAACAGGCAGAGAAACAACATTGTCTCTGTTTCTGCTCAGGCCACCCACACAGCCTGGTGCCACCCCACCTGGGCTTTTCGGAGTCACAAGCACATTCATGGTGACAACCATGACAGTGGCCTGGCATGGTTCACACCCTGCCCCATTCCCTTGTTAAGAGACAAGCAGAGCAAGGCCACACGGCTTGGCTGGCCAGGGAGAGGCTTGCCCACTCTGCTGTGCTGCTGGACCCCAACCTTGCACCATGGCATCCATGGCTCTGCCTTGTTTCACCAGATCTTGTTCAAACACACTCCCTGGTGCTTCTGCATGGAGCCTGGACTCTCCTTCACATTCTTCACTGAAGCTTCCCATTCATCATGGGCATTTAGTTGTGCCAGACGGTCTCTTATGAATATTTATATTTCTCTCATATCTGGAATGATCTGGTAAAGGTGCCTGCTAGCAAGCCTGGCTACCTGAGTTAGGGTCCCCAGAACCCACATGGTGGGAGAGAACTGAATCCCAAAAGTTGTTCTCTGATCTCCATACATTCAGGAGTTGCAGGAATCCATGAGCAGATATTCAAACCCACGATCTAAGCCTCAGATCTCTCCTCCCAAACAGTTTTATCCTTAGTAACAGATCTGCTATTGTGTGATCCCAACACTGTTGCGTCATCTTGCCAAGAAGAGCAGTGGCTTTACCGGTGTGTGTGTGCTGTGTGCCGGGAATCATCCCAGGGCTGCACTTTATCTCTCATTTAAGGCTCACAAAACCCCATGTGTCCAGGACCAATGTTACCTTCAGTCTCCAGTCCAGGGACAAGGAGTTCAGTAACACACCCATCAACACACAACAGGTAGACAAAGCTACGAAAGCACACTCTGGATCTGAGGTTGACCTTGAACCATCAGCTCAGCCACTTCTATATAAAGTTTGGTCTGTGCTGGAGGCTAGGTGGCCCCAAAAATCATGAGAGCATCTTGATGCTTAAAACCTGTGGTTATGGTCTCAACTGGGGAAAGGATCTTTATAGATAGAAAGGAAGACATTCTTGACTAGAGGACGGACTCTAACCCAACAACAAGGGTTCTGGCAAGAAGCAAAAGTGGGGAAGAGATGAAAGTATGTATGGCTGGAGGCAGAAGTTGGAAGGATGCAGCCACAAGCTCAAGAATTCCTGGAGCTCCTAAAGCAGAGACAGTCAAAGGAGGGCCCTCCAGAGCAGAGGGGATCTGGCCCACTATTCCCTGCCTCATCTCTACCTGATCGAATCCCTATAGTTTAAAGTGAGCACCTTTCTCAAAGTGTGGTCATTTGCCCCAGCAGCCCTGGGAAATGAGATAGTGGCTTCTGTTCTGAAAGCCACAGTTTCTCCATCTTTAAAATGGATCCAGATATGAATTAACTCACCTGAGCACAGTAACTCCAACCTGAGATCCCAAGAGCTGAGTGTCTGAGACAGGAGGGTCATGAGTTCAAAGCCAACCTGGGCTACATATGGAGACCTTGTCCACATTACCAAAAAGTAAAAACTATTTGTAAACATATGTTGGATCTAGGGAAGGGTCTATCTCAAGCCAAGTTCCTGGAGAGCCCTGACTGTGAACATCAGCAGTTCCACAGAGCCCTGCTTGCCATCAATAGTCCCTCAGTCTTCTCTATGTCCACCACGGCAGCCCCTCCTGTTGCCATATCCCCCTGAACCCAGCCTGCCATGGCTCTGACTCGGGAACCTCCAAAGGCCAGAAATGACTACAGTGAGAAGCAGGCCCTCTGGGCTCTTACCTACCCCAGGTTAGACAGTGAGTAGCTGGCACAGGAACTCGTCTTACCTGAGTCAGACACTGAAGGCTTGGAGAATTAAGGCCTGCAATGTTTTGGAGCTGGAGCAATCTCTGCCGCTGGGAAAAAAAGGATTTTCCTGCGTCCCTCTGCCTGGTTCTTTCTTATCTGCCTCAAACAGCGGACAGCCGGACAGCCGACGTTGGATTGCTTCTTCATACCAATTATTAAAAATATGTGGCAGGGTTCTGAGGACACATTCACATGCTGAGGAAATGGAATGTACCCCCAGCCCAGGCTCCAACACAATGGGCTTTCACAGAGTGATGGCACCACTGAGAATTTCTTGATAGGTTGATTTCATGGTCTACCCCTCCCAGCTGTGTGACTTGGGGTAAAGACTTGCCCTCTCTGAGCTCCCATGCCCATAGAAGAGATACATCCACCCTCCTAGATTTGCTGTGGACATGAACTGAGGTTATATAAGGAAGATGCCCTGCCCTGAGTCGGGCACACATAACATAACTTCAGTTTCTAGGCCCCCACCCAGAATGTCCTGAGGCCATAAGGAAGTTGGCTGCCCTGGCATCCTGAGGCACAGTGATGCTGAGTGCCAGCATGGGAGTGGATGATCTCCTTCCAGTGCCCCATGGACATCCTCTAATGCCACCTTACAGATGAATGACTATCATCCTGCAGAATCTTCGATTCCCATTGGACAGCCACCACGCATGCTGGCTCAGCCATACACATTGGGCTTGAAGTCTGCTCTCCCTGAAGCCAGGCTTGTTGGTGCTCCAAGCTGCCTGACAAGAAGGACAAAGGGTGGCAGAGAGCTTCTGTACACTGAGTGCCCATTTGGCAAAGGCCCCTTCCCATCCCTCTCACACCTGTCTGGCTCAGGCCTCCGACTTGTCTTCCATCCTGCCTTCACCCCAGGTATGACCCACTTGGATCAACTTCCCCTCAGTCCAAGGTGGTCTGTGAACCTGAGCTCACGAGGCAGCGACACACCCCACTCACACCCCACCACCGCCCCATGACTCCTAGAGCATCTACACCCTCTGCCGACCACACTCATATGCTCCTGTGGCCTGGAGGGCTCGCCACACCTGTCCCCTACCTTACAAGTGCCTCATTAGGCTCAGTTGCTACCTGACGCACAAAGGAAATCATTCATTCATCTCCCAACCCTGCATCGACCAGCACTCTGCCAGCTGCAGATCCCTAAAGACAGACACTACAGTGATGGGGGAGGCACTGACCCCACTCCCAGTGCTGAGGACAAAGAAGCCACTGGAGATGCCAACAACGATGGGTGACAAGAAATGCAGTAGCCCAGCCGGAGCCCATAGGGCCCAGAGGAGTTGTCTTACAGTCATACAAGATAAAGAGTGTGTACAAGAAGGAGGGAAGCACCGCCCTCATCCTGAAAGCACAAGCAGAATCCTGGTAAACAAAACTGTAGCAAAACATCAAGGCCTGCCCTCAAAAAAGTAATCACATTGTGACTGAGACACACCCTGCTCTGATAGAAATGCAAGAGACATGAAAATATACACCACACAGCACAGTGTGCCTGTGTGCCAAGATGCTGCTGTGCTGCCATCCAGATGCCAGAACAACCCACGTGTCTATCAGCCATAAACAGACAAGCAGAATGTGACGTATCGATGCAAGGGACTGTTACACAACCGTGCAAAGGAGTGAAGCACTGACATGTGACACACGAGAGTGCACTTTTGAAGCTCTGTTCAATGAAAGAAGCCATTCACAAAAGCCACTAAGTAATGATTTTACTGACAAGACGTGCCTAGAACAGGGGAACCCACAGGGATCAAAATGAGGTTAGTAAGTGTGGAGGAAGGGAGGAGAGAAGTGACCGTCACTCACCATGTTTATAAGGACACAGTTGTCCTGGAGCCCAGGCAGCTGACCCCGAGGTCACCTTGCCATCTACCATACCACCTGGTAGGCGACAGCAGTGTCACCTGGGCTAATATCAGCAGCTGTCAACTGGTTGACTTACTGACTGATGTGCTCATTGGCCATGGAGGGGTGTGACTGCTGACCCCAGACTTATTGGTACTTTGCAGTAAGTTGGGCTTTTTTTTTTTTATCACTCTCAGGGTGTTTGGGGGACCCATGACAAAAGGAAACACAACCCCCCTGCCTCTCTGCCACACACTCGCTCTATTTAATAACAGCTCTTATCAGCCTCCCGGCAGCCTCCTCACTTCCTGTGCATGTTAATTACTTTATTAATTACACTCATATCTTTGGTGCTGCCTGGCAGATCTCAGAGCTCTTTGTCTCCAGCGTGCGCCCATTCTGCTTGGCCCACTGGCACACGCGGGCCCGATCACTTCTGAAAGGGCCTCTCTGAGCCTCAGTAAACACGTGCCTTTCGATTAGTCTCCTGGTATTCAGCTTTTCCGTGTTCATCTCCGCTGCGTCAAGAATAGCGATTTTGCTTTGGCTCCAGCCCAGACCCGTGCTGTTGGGCTTCTGACACTGTTCCCCAGGCTTTGATTTCTCACCAGGTCACAGCCCAGAGAACTCTAGAGTGTAGCTCTGAACCAGGTCTAAGAAATCTGGGGAAGATGGAGGAGGCATCGAGCCCTGGCAGAGACTGGGTTGATGGAGTGCAGCATGAAGTTGGCTGGGGGTCTCAGAACACATCCCAGGAGACCTCCGGTGTATCCTAAGGTCAGTCAGACTTCATTCTAAAAGCCAATCACCTCCCTAAGTGTTCAGCATAGATGTCAGGCGTGGTGATGGTATCCCAGTCAGTACACAGCAGACAGACACAGGAGGATCAGGACTTCCATGGCTGATGGTAAGGAGGAGAAAGACATAGGGAATGAGATAGAACACAGAGCCCATCACAGTTTCTAAGTCAAATAAAGTGTGTGTGGGGGTGCGGGTTCATGGTCTGAAGCTGAAGAAATACTAGGAACCATATCTGCCTTTTGCGTGTGTGTGTGTGTGTGTGTGTGTGTGTGTGTGTGTGTGTGCACTTTGCCTGTTGAAGAGTCTAGAAAGTTCTACAGTTTAGAGTTTTGAATTAGTCCATTAATTTCAATGTTCTGTAGTAGGAAAAAACTCTTAAATAGCATTTGTCAACCCTCTGGTCCCGGGGCCAGCTTGCCATTTTTTTACATTTGCATTTGCTGAGGCTTGTTCTTTATGCCACACACCTGAAGGGCAGAGTCTTCCTGTGGGATCAGGGCAGCATGCCTGAGTTCCCCTGCCTCAGAAAGCTACAAGTAGCCAGAGCTGGGGAGACTGGAGCAGAGGGGGAAATGAGAAGTCTGCTGAACTGTTCCAGTAAAATCTAATGAGCTAAACCAAAGGCCACAAATGTTCCACAGTTTTCCTTCCGTTTCACTTCAAGCTGTATTGGCTTAAAATTGGGAGATCAGCATCACTGTAATAAATCACAACACAGGTTTTACTTGGCCGTAAAATCTGAATGCGATCTGCACAGTCTCCCGTCATGAAAGGAAGCACTTAGCCCAACAGAAGCTCAGGACATCATGGCTCCCTGCTTCTGCCAGCACCCCAAACTCCTGGCCTCTCTAGCCTTCCAATCCCAGGGCTACCAGGCCTTAGTGATGCTGGGATCCTAAGCAAATGACTTCACCACTCTGTGCCTCAGTTTCCCTATATAGCAAGAAGAAAAACTATTAAATAACACAGATGCATTCCTGTGCATGTAAGGATTCAGTAAGGTGACATGGGCATCTACCATCCCACATGGGGGCTTGGGTAGCTTTGGATTTGAGTATTCCTAGGGATCTTCAATAAGTCCTCTATGCATGCCATGGGATGCTGATGGGACCCTTTCAAAGATTGAGTGAGGTGGCTATGCAAAGTGCTGAGCCCAGGGCCAATGTCACCATGCTCCTGTGTTGGCAAGGCCCTGCCAAGCCACAATAACAAAGAGCCACAGCATTGTCCATAGATGACACTGAAAAGGCTGAGTCCAGCTGTGGGTGCAGGTGGCCGTCCTGGACAGTATCTTCCCGGAGGCAATCCACCATCTGGACCACAAATAAAGCAGCATGGATCTTGCAACAGCTCTCCACGCTTCAGCCAGGCGGGTCAGCTGACATTTCCACCCACAGCCCATTGGCCAAGCTTAGTGATGTGATCCTCAATGGCTAGAGGGGCTAAGATGTGGGTGCACAGCTGGAACATCAGGGTGCACCAGTCTGTCTGTCTTCAGACCCCTTTGGTCCTCTCTAAGCCCAGTTTCCCCCATCTATAAATCAGCACAAGTCGTTCCTGTCTAACCACGATGAGTCACAGAGTCCCCTAAGATCACATTTGTGAAAATTAAGCTAAAGTTACAGGCTTGCCTTCTCCCTGGGCCAAAGCAGGTTCTATTATCTGGGTTTTTTTTTTTTTATAAGTCTAACCTCCCAAATCTCATTCCTCTTCATCTTCCCCTGCTTCTCTGTTCCTCCCTCCGGATGGGTCTCTTTCATCTTTTTTGGCCTCAGATCACTAAGGTTGTTTATTAGTAATTCTTGGCCTGGTTTTAAAACAGCAGGCTGAAAGATACATCCAGCCTTAAAAAGGAGACATGAAAAGGTCAGGAGGGGTAGCAAGGACCCTTCTTTTGGCAGCAAGAAGCTTGACGCTGAGTCACATTGGAGAGCCGGTGTGCACAAGCATGCATGTGCAAGTGCATGTGAGTGTGTGTGTGTGTGTGTGTGTGTGCGCGTGTGTGCGCGTGCACATGTATGTGTGCCGTGAGGCTCTTCAATGCATGTTGCTACATAAACAAGGCAAGCTCAGAGGACAGCCCCAAGAGAGGGGATATCAGGCTAAACCCCAGGTCCCATGAATATAGAGAGTAATGTAATAGCTAAGGGTAGCTGGGTAGATAAAGAATTGAAAACTGTCCTGTGCAGGCTGAGTTGATGTCCACCCAGAAAAGAACAAACAGGGAGGGTAAGCTCCCTGTCCCTAACCTCAGGGAAGCTGTCCTGAGCTGGAGAAAGGGACCCCAAGGACAGAGGAGAAGACAATGGGGAAGTCTCTGGATCTGAATTCAGCTCAGGAGAAGACCATCTCTCCTGAAGCCCTGCCTGATCCTAGATGAACTGGGACACCTTAGGAGGTAGTGAGCACCTCATTATTAGAGGTATGCAAAGAAAGGTTGGGGGAACCCTGGTGAAATCTTCTCAGAGTCGCAGAGCTGACTTTAGACCATTCCCTACAGCATAGGTAGCACCTCTGTGTGCTCTTGCCTAGCCAAGGCATGAGAGAGATGCAGAGAGCAGCTTCATGTTTTAACCCAGGCATACCATGACATCCCTGGTGACAGAGGTGACAACCCTGGCAGGCCCAGAACAGTGAGCCCCAGTGTACATTAAGAAGGGATGCACACACTCTGTGGCCTTTGGCCACCCTGGGATGCCCACTTCCACCCAACTTAGCAGCAGCCACAGCAGAGATTTTTGGAACGGTCTTTGCAGCAATGCACTTTTGGGGCTCCCATTACGATGCCTCGTGAAATGACAACAGGAAAATCAAATGCCTGCATTGTTCTCGCCTGTGTTACCATGGGGCATGTGTGTCTCTCGGTCTTGTCATCTTTTGTCTTCTCATGTTCTTACCTAAATGCTCAGAACAACCCTCTAGCAGGTGACGCCAACATTTCTCCAAAGACAAGCAAACACACAGTGATCCTGGCTCAGCAGCTCTGGTTCAGTATAGCAGCCTGCCAGTACACGGGAGCCCTGCAGGAATTCCAGGCTGCTTTTAGCAACATGCAAACCATCAACTTGAAACAGAGCAGGGCCTAGGAGAGGGGACCTACCAGATTCAACCAGGCAGCTCCCCTCCTTTCTCCTTGGTGAGCAGAGATGCCCAGAGTCCCAGGGAGGGGCGTGAAGTACAGGGAGGGGCTCAGGTGGTGGCTGTGCGACCTTGGCTAAGTTCCTCGGGCTATGGGTTCAGTGTGTTCCTGTTCAGAGTTGGACAGAAGCTAATGGCTACAGAATGACCAGGGTGAGTGGCAAAGCCACACACTGAGACTCATAAGATGCTGTGTACACACAATGGGAGTAGAGCAGCCAGGCTGTGTCCCCGTCCCCTGGCAGTGCCTTTATTGAAAGCCTTTTCACACCCCAGTTCTGTCGTTGCCCTGTTCACGCTACACTGGGCTGGAACTTGACAGCCAGAGCCGTCTGAAAGTAGCCAGGTCAGGCACTGAGTGAGAAGGTGGTGAGACTGTGTGTCTAGCCCCGCCCCCAGCTGAGCTTGTACTCCTATTGCCTCAAGGCCAAAGGCTGGGCAGGAGATTGCCCAGCCCTACCAACTATGAGGCTAGAAAGCCAGGACACGGCCCTCTGAGAGCTTGCCTCACTACTGGGGACCCAGATGTCACCTAAAGTCAGACATAATTGTCCCCTCAGAGACTAGAGCTAGCAGAAGCAGGAGGTGAATATGGAAAAAAGGAGTGTGGTGGTTTGAATATGCTTGGCCCAGGGAGTGGCGCTATTAGGTGTGGTCCTGTTTGAGTGGCCGTGGCTTTGTTGAAGTAAGTGTGTCACTATGGGGATGGGCAATGAGACCCTCTTCCTAGCCACGTGGGAAACAGTCTTCTCCTAGCAGCCTTCAGATCAAGATGCAGAACTCACAGCTCCTCCAATGCCTGCCTGGACTGCCATGATCTCACCTTGATGATAATGGACTAAACTTCTGAACCTGTAAGCAGGCCAAGATTAAATGTTTTCCCTATAAGAGTTGTCTTAGTCCTGGTGTCTCTTCACAGCAATAAAACCCCTAAGACAAGGGGCTACCCTTGACTAGCTTAAGATGGATTCCCATTCTCCCCTGTGTCATAGGCATGGAAAATAAGGTATTTCGCATTGTAATGCCAGGGGCTACAGAGGCCACTCTGACTGCAGGTATGAGAACCATGCCATGCAGACAGCACCATCCTGGAACACTTGGGACTTTCTCCTGACATTCCACACTGCTGGGTACCTGGTATTAGAGCAATGATTTGGGGATCTAGTGTCCCTGGTGCTAGTGCCAGCTCTGTCCTTTGCCTTGCGTCTGTGGCCTGGAGCTTGTCATTTGGTCTCTCTGACCCTCACAGTGCCCCCAGCACAGGGGGTGTACTGGAGCCAGGACCAGGATGCTGGAATAATGAAGTGGGTTAGCCAGGGATCAAACTTGGTGCAGAATCTGTCCAACATCGGGTAGTCAGTCAGTGTGAGGATTGGCAGGAGGAAGGGCAAGAAGTGGTGAGGACAGAGGAGAGCATGATCTGATGAGGCAGCAGGCCCTAAAGCAGAGGCAGGCAGGCATTCACCTCTGTGGGAAAGAAGGCTCTGGGGCAAAAGTGTGCATGCCACAGTGCCTGGAGGTTAGAGGAAGGGCTCAACCCTGGGTGAGCTGAGCCAGGGAATGAGGCTGGATGGACAATGGGGACTGTCAAAGAGGCAGCCATAGGATTCGGACCTTTCTGGCTGTTCAGAAGCCATTGGTATGGATGGAGGAGTAGGGAGGTGAAGGACAGTGAGACGTGACAGGTGCTAGAGGTCTCTGGAGCCTGGGCCAAGGAGGAGTTGCCGAGAGCAGACCTCCACTCAGCTTTGTGTGTCAGCCACCCCATGTAGTTGGTTGGTGAGGGACTAGGTAGGTAAGAGGGAACAGAAAGACTAGGGAGACACGAGAGTCCAGGTCTCACATAGTGGTCAGTGACTGCAGCCACCCTTGGACTAGCAAATCCAGGAGCAGTGGCGAGCTGAAGGGAGAAGGTAGTAAGTTCATATTGGCAAATTCTGGACCAGAGGGGCACCCATGGGCTGGGGTGGAGCAGAATGTAAGGAGAGTGGAGATCCCTGAGAGGGGTCCAGAGGGAGAAGGGCAATGTGAGCAGAGGCTGAAATATCTGTGGTGATCAAAAGCTCCCTGCACTGGGCCTCTTGGAGTTGCCCAGGGGCCACTGGGAGTGGTTCATAGCCTAGAGGGACATCAGGGCTGGTGCACGTAGAACTGGGTGTGGAGTGGTAAGAAACAAAGATCACACAGGCTCTGTCTCCGGAGCTCAGAGAATTTTAGACCCATACCGGCTTTGCCCAAGAGTGGGCAAGCACTATGAAGAGGTCATGTTCTGTCAGTGCTGGGTACAAGACAAACAACGGAGCCTTGTCTTTCCACCTGTGATCAGGCCTTTGATGATGTCACCTCAGCTAGTGCTGTGCTGTGTCAGGGTCTGAGGAACCCATATTTCTCCTCATCGATGCTGTCTCTCTCTGTCTCATAGAAGGCAAGTGCTTCTGAAAGTAGACTCCCACCCTAAGGACCCCTGGATGCACCATCCTGCTAACTGTGAGGCCAAACTGCAGCAGCAGGGAGTCAGGTGTCTGCTGCCTGCTGGGAGGTGCTACCCCGGAATCCCCCATGTTGTCCTTTATAGGGCTCTGAAGGAAAGGGACTTTGCTTTCCCAAAGTCAGCAGGGACACTTTCCACTCAGTACTGTCATTTCTGGGTGACCATGTGGATAATTACAGTTCCCCTGTCAGCAGAGACCCCCTAGAAAGGTCTGCCTCCAACCCTAAGGCTAAGGCCTAGGAATCCTGTGTGTGCTGGATGGCTACTCTTCTCCAGGCCTTTCCTGAGGGCTCCTGGGCTAGTTTCTGCTCACAGTCCCAACATCCTAACATCCTTCAACATTCTTTGGATATTGGTAGAATTTCTTGACCGAATGTCCACAGAGGGTGGTACTCCTGCACGGACTTCCCTCCGGCTTCCTGTGCAGGGCACTGTCCCCAGCACTTTGTACCTCAGGTTCCTGCCTGTTTCCTGTTTGCCGACGCATATCTCCGCTCTCCCTAGGCTCTGCCACTTTGCTTAGAAAACTAAAAGGTAAAAGCTTCTAAGAACTGGGGAGACAGCTCGGTTGACAAAGGACCCGCCTTGTAAGCGTGAGAACATGGGTACAATCCCTAGAATCTATGTTAAAAAAAAAAAAAAAAAAAAAAAGCAGAGTGTGTCATGCCTATAGTCCCAGAGCTGCAGAAGCAGAAACAAGAAGATCCCTGGGGTTTGTCAAGTTTCAAGCCAAATGTGAGATCCTTTGTCAAACACCTAGCATGACAGCTCCTGAGAAACAATAGCTAAGCTATTCCTTCAGCCTCCACATCTACACATGCATATGCGCATGCACACACACACACACACACACGCATGCACACATACATGAACACACGAGCATGCATGCACACACACGCATACATGCACACATGCACGAACACACGAGCATGCACGCACACATGCATGCACACATGCACGAACACATGAGCATGTATGCGCACACACGCACACATGCATGTATGCATGCACACACGCATGAACACACGAGCGTGCATGCACATACAGAGATGCAAAGGCTCCCTGGGCACCCTCTTGACTCTGGGACATGAGTGAAGACACCAGTCCCTATGAAGGCTACATGTGAGAGGCAAGCAACCGACTCTCAACATGACCACTGCCCTAAACCAAGGCTGCCCCATGCTGCCGAGGGCCTCATGTGTTTCAAAGAAAACTGGAAATCTGGATTCCATATGGAGTCACGAGATTTTTACGCACTGGTGATGAGGCCTAGCAACACTCAACACAGTACCAGTGAGGTAATGTATGTCTGCAGGTTACAAGCCACCCACGGCCACCCATGGCCACCAACATATCTCCATCTTCTGAAGCATACAGGCTGCCTCTTCAACTTCCTTCCCTTCCTTTCCTGGTTTCTAGGCCATCCTTGCACTTGTGGTAGGGCTAGGATTCTGGGTGCACTGGTCACCCCTGACTCAACAAGTGCATTGTATAGTATTTAATGTCACCACCCTTGTCCCAGACCCTACAGACCCCTAGGAGACAACAAAGCTACAACCCATCACAAAAGCCCCCTCATGGAGCACCAGTTGACTTAGAGGTCTTTTGCCTCCCCAGGTCTGACTGAGATGAGCAGGGAAGAAGAGTACAGGTGCACCCTCCACCACATAGAAGATCTCTCCCTGAAAACAGAGCAGAACTCATTAGAGTTATGCAAAACGCAATTGAGATGCCCCCATGTACTCTGTGGGAAGGCTCTCTGGCCTAGACTTTGCCTCTGTCTGTCTTGCTGTGTTCTCTTTTATGTGTCTTGTCCACTCTGATCCTTACTGCCCTGAGATCAGTCAAAAGAGAGTTTATTACACAAAAGCTTGCAGCAGCTGCAAGGGGCTGAGGATACGGCTGCACCAGCAGCCTCGATCCTCTGCAGCTGTGGAACTTACAGAGCCTTGGAGAGTCCACTGGACGCCAAGGTTGTACTCAGGATTCTTCTGAGAATGAAGATTCCCTCAGTCCAAAGCCCCTTAGGTTCCATGCCACATCCCCTGCTTCTCTGTGCCTTTCCTCCCTGCTTCCTGGACACAGCCCCATGGTTTATCCTCTGCTTTTGCCTAGGCTGGACATAGGACGTAGGCCAGAGACATCCATTCAGCACACAGGACCAAGGCCAGAAGATTGTGCCAACTCTTGCCATGAGTCCTTATCTGGGCCTCAGTTTCTCTGATATGAAAAGAACTCAATTTGCATAAGCTTCTTAGTGTTTGCAAACTGAGTCTGGGGAAGAGAGTATGGCAGTCATGAGATGACAGGACATCATGATATTTAGTGCCTGGAGCACAGGATGCCCTGCAGAGCACAGACACACCCTCACCTTAAATAGCTGCACTCCACACAAACAAAGGAAAAGTGGCCAGAAGTACCCTCAAAAGCCCCAGGGCTGACGGCACACTTCCCTGTCTGATCTGTGATTCTGGGAGGAGAGAGACTTGTAATCAAAACTTTCAAAAAGGAATTCTTACCTGAAGTGGTAGCTCTGGTCTTGCCGCTTCCCAGATTCGGGGCTGCCGAGATAAGCAGCCCAGCCCCTGAGGCTTCTGGAAGGTTCCTCCTGGCTCCAGAACTCTGAAACTCTCTGCAGTTAAAGATAACAATGACAGTCAACACCTCAGGAGGCTTCTCCGGCTTCTGCAGGCAGTAAACAGGTTAGTTATGTCCCTTCATCTCCTTGCGAGCCCTGTGAGTCTGCAGGTGAGGAAGTCGCAGCTCAGAGAGGCTTAGAACTGTGTTCAAACTCACGGAGCTGCCAACAGATGGACCCCATGCTCTCTCTCTACCGAGATGGGGTTCTCCATCTTCCCCTCAAAAGGCAGCATTGATTCACCTGACCCCAGGGGGAAAAAAGATATCTCATGGGCACTGAAATACATTCCCTAAAACTTATGTGCCCACCACACACACACATACACACACCACTCATAGCAAGAAAAAGATCCTACCAATTTTCCAATGCATTTTTAAAAGTTGACTTTGGCATTTAAGATATGAGGCAGGAATGGAACACAAAGGAAGTTCTTCAAGGCAGCTGCAGACAGCTGGATGGAAGGGTCCAAGGGGGCAAGCTACCCACTGGAGCAACAAGATGGAGGGCCCAAGGGGACTGTGCATGGCACACATCAGGCTCTGTTCCCCTCACCAGCTCCTTTCTCCCAAATCCTAACCCAGGCCTACCTGCCCAGAGCCTCTACCAGGACACATGGAAGCCTCGGGTGGCAGGCCCCTTTCAGTGTCAGAGCTATGTCACAGCTCCTCTGTGTCTTTATTCTCCCCGTCACAGGTGTGCAGGTGACAAAGGGGGTCCCCATTTGTTGTTGTTTTTCTAAGATTTGTTTTATCGTTTCATTGCATGTATGTATATTCATGTGAGTGCAAGTGCCAGTAGAGGCCAGAAGAGGGTGTCCAACTCCTGGAAACTAGAATCTTGATTGGTTGACAGCTGCCTCGTAAGTGCTAGGACTCAAACTTGGGCCCTCCTCCTCCAGAGCAGCCAGTGCTCTTGACCACTGAACCATCTCTCCACCCCAAGGGTTCTCATTTTTAACCACAGAACTTCTAATCTTATATCCCCTCACTTTTTAGCATCCTTTACTGAGGCTCCGTAGCTGAAAGCACTTGACATGGCAGCCTGGCCACACGACGGAAGGAAGGCTCCAACTCCCCAGAGTGGTCCTCCAACTGCCACATGCATGTATACACAGACAGAGTAATGTTTATTGTATTATCATTTTAACTCTTTAAAGGTTACGCTATCCCAGAACAGCCTCAGAGCCAGCAGCATCGCAGGCCAACAGCTGCTTAGAAACCTAACCTCTCAGGACAAGCAGCTTGTACACCCTTGTCTGTGTTGTCCCAAGTTCTCTGGGAGACCAGCACACATCTTGCTCAGCAAGGCCTCCACTGGCCCTTCTTGTCACATGCTCCTACCCTGGCTCCTTTGGGTCTAGCCCATGCTCAAGTCCTGGCCATGTCAGGTCATCAGTCTCCCTCATCCCCGGTGTTGGGATCTCCCTCTATGTCAGCACTTAGGCAGAGCCTCTCCAGAGGAGCTGACCAAAGCAGTCCTCCCATCCCAGCTTCCCACAGGACCTCTGGGGTCTCTCTGGGAGTGCTAGTTACCTCTGCTACTACATCACAGATAAGATGTGTGGCTTGTCCAACATCTGTGTTGTCTAGGACTCGTGCGCCAAGGACACTGGCATCAGAGTGTGGTTTTGAGCACCCAGGGTCTTAGTGTCTAGTGTCTAGACATAGCAGGCACCTGGGAAATACAGAAAGTGACTTTGAAGGAATAAGCGGTGGACAAGGATAACCATGCTCCAGTGACCCAGCTCACGCTCACTGTATGTAAACTGACCGGTAGGGGGAGGGGCTGGGAGATAGTGAGCGTGAGGACATGAATTTCTTCTCTAGAACCCAAGTAAAAAGCCAGGCATGGGGATCATATGCTCGTAATCTCGGAATTGGGGAGGTGGGGACAGACAGATTCCTGAGGCTCTCTGGCCAGCCAGTTTAGCCTAATTGAGAAGCCTCAGGTCCCAGTGAGAGACAAGAGATCCTGTCTCAGGAAAACAAAGTGGATGAGTCCTGAGGAACAACACCCAAGACTGACCTCTGGCCTCCATACCTGCTGGCATGCACAGGAACACACACACACACACCAATAAGGGGCTCACTTTGTAGCTGGGATGCTGAAGTCTGGAAAGGGGCTTGCCCAAGTTCTCCCATAAGACCGTAACAAGACTAAGTCTTTATCTTTTCAGACCTGAGTTGGTAGACCAGGTCCCGACCTGCTGCCCATATGTGCTGCCTAGCCATGCAGGATGTGTCCAGAGGCCGCTGACCTACATTGTCAGGAACTGCATCCTGCAGAGGGATCCTGGCCAGCTGCTCTCCTCCCCATGCACAGATGCAGTAGGCTTTCCCAGGCAGCTTGTGCAAGCCTCCCGCTGAGCAGTGCCGGACCAGGAGCCAACATGTCTACCCTCTGGCCATCCCAAGCAGGTGTCCACCTATCTGCTAGGCACAGAGCCCTTATCAGTCAGGCAGACATTTCCTTAGCTTGAGTTCATCCTGCAGAAAAAAAAAAACAAACAAACAAACAAAAAAAAAAAAAAAAACTCTCAGCCTTCTCAGATTTCCAGGACATCTAAAGGGCTCTACTAAACAGTCAACAGTGAAGCCATTTCCTTCCGGAGCACAAACTGACTCCTACCTACTGTCTCCTTAGAATCAGCTGATGCTTAGGAGAAGCAGGCAGTGTGGGTTTGGTTTGGAAGGGCAAATGGTGAGAATGGGAGAAGCACTAGACAGGTCTGGGTTTAACCATAACCCTCTGACTTAATAATGAAGAACAGCCTAGTTCCTTAGATTCATTGTTCTGTGCCCTGCGTCCTCATTTGTAAAGTGACTGTAAGATCTCACTGCATTCCCACAGTGCGACAGTGGCATTTGTATCCTAGCAACATGCAGAAGGTAAGTCTTATCCTTACCTTATCCTTACCGTGGTTATCCATTGCTTCTTCCTTGCTTATCCATGAGAGGCCACCTCTCATGGAAGCCACCTGGCCCTGGATGGGAGACCTGTGAGAACAGGACCCTCGTCTGTCCTACATACAGTGACATCCTTATGCCCTCAGAAGTACTTGGGAAATGAGGATGCTTTAATAGTTACGGATAGATGGATGGATGGATGGATGGATGGATGGATGGATGGATGGATGGACAAATACTTGACAAACTGCCAGGTAAGAAAAGGAAAGAAGAAAACTAAAGAGAATCAAGCAGATTGCAAGTCTTTACAACCAATCGTCCAGAGCAAGAGCAGCTCTGTTAAGCCAGAAGAAGTACAGTCTTGGGGACAGAGGGAGGCCTGAAGCCAGGCACAGGCTCTGTGGACAGCCCACCACAAGGGAACCTGGGGTAGTGTCCCCTCTCCCCAGCACTCCTTTCTAGCTTCCCTGGAAGCTGAGGATTGGGTCTTCCACAATGCTTGAATACCTGGCCTCGGCTGCCTCTGTCAGAGCCAGTATGTAGGTCCTTCTCTTAGTAAATGCCAGCTTCCCATTCGCAGCCTCACCGAACAGGTGAGAAGCTCTGTGCAGCTGGTACGGGCTGGCAATCCACAGCATGCCACACAGTGCTCTGGTGACCTCTAGTGGCACTTTGATGCATGACAGTAATAACTCAAAAGCACTCAGGTGGAGGCCCTTCCACCCCAGAGGCGTGACTTGACAGTCTACTTTGAACCCAAATCCCACAAAGGATCTGGATGACCCTACAGTGACTTACTTAGCTTGCATTGAGACTCGGTGCAGCGTCTCTTTATAACATTCAAAGATTTCCCATCATTCCCTACTCCAACCCGGGCCATTGTGACTGTCCCATAACACGGAGTTGGAGCTACAGAGGGCAAGGTGAAAAGCCAAGTTGGAAGAGTTACTTCCAAGTCAGCACCTGTAATGTGGTGAGGTAAAGGAAAAATCAGGTCCCTGGCCCCAAGGACCACTGCCTTGTCTGAACTCTCCATCGGCCCTGTCTCCCCTCCCCTGCCCTGCTGCAGTCCAGGCTGTGGCCAGGTTGGTAGGGAACAGATGGTTGGATGAGAGCTGGGATTTAAATAAGGCATGGGAGAGGACATAGATGTGATCAAGGCTGGGATGAAAGATGGCTGGGCTGGAATGTAGGCAGTAGAGGCAGATCACAGCAGTCCCATGAGCATCTCCTGATGGGACAAGGACCATGTGACTTCCCAGAGGAAGGCAGATATTTAGAGTCCACTCCACACACCGGGAGTGTCAGGCTCAACCCTTAGATCAGGGGACACTCAAGGCTGCACCAGGACCAGGTGGAAGAAAGTGCAGGTGGTGTCCTTCATAGACTGCCCCTCGAGACCCAGAGAGTCAGCTCGGAGTCACTCTGGGCAGTCCAAGAGGAAAGGTGAGGTCTGCAATAGGTAAAGTCCAGGAAGAAGGTTTGGTTCAGTAAAATGATCATGCAGCCATCTCCCCAGTGGTCAAAGGGAGGTGTTCCCGTCACAGTATGTAGAGCCAGGCAGGCACTGTCCGCTTCCACCAATCAAGTTCTCCTTGAATCACTGAACAGTGGCATGGGACAGAACGCCCATCCCCACTGCAGCTGAACCCACCTCACATGGCCCCCTCCATGTGTAACAGCAGACACAGTCATTAATACATCTGCAGCTCAGATGACCGTGGGGGCCTCTGCTCCTACATTCTGATGTCTGTGAGGTTGTCAGACACAGACTCTGACACCAAGTCACTGCTGACCTTTGGGACAAGTCCATTCTGTCTCCTTAATTAAACACTGGGAGGATGTCAGGAAACCCCATTAACCACAATGAATGCATCCTAGCCAGTGAGGGTGTCCTGAAGGGTCATCTCCAGCATTCTTGAGGCCACCTCAGGAACCTCCTGTCCCTTCTAACATTCCTGCTCACATATGAACTCAAAGAAGCTAAGATAACATTGACCAATCTGAAGATAAAAAGGCCTAAGCCCACAGACTGAGCTCCTCGGGCGCCCATACAGAAGACCATCTTGTTTCTCCCACAGGAACCCAGGCAGTGCCTGGCCTCCAAGGCCAGGCCTAGGGATCAGCCAGGTGAGGGAGGGGTTCTAAGTTCCCCCTGCCTGGAGCTTACCTTCCAGGGCCCCATCAAAGTGCCCCCCTCTTCCTGAGTATGCCCACCCCTTGCTGTCAGGCACAGCTTCAGAAGAGCGCAACACCTTTCTTTGACAATATGCCTGCTTTCAGGGGTGCCATCGGACTGGCAAGTATGATTTGCTAAGAAATCATCTATTTTACTTAATAAGTTTGTTGTTGGTATCTATCTACGAATGGCTTTTGACGCTACAGTGTGAGACCAGTCAAGTAAGTAAATATGGTGACTCAGTTGGAAATCCGAGGTCTCGGTGCAAAAGAGGTGAAATTAGGGAATGGGGGAGGCAGGCTAGATCTCTGAGGCGTGACTTCATCTGAAAAATAGATGAAGAGATATGGAACAGATGGTAGAGGGGAAGGATAAATAAACGCTAGATGACCAACAATAGATAGGCGGCTGATAAATATACATAGATAATAGATATATGGCTAATAAAGGATTCGTATACGATAGGTGACTGATACATAGATGATAGATGATTAATAGGAGATAAACAAAGAATTGATAGATGCTTAGATAATAGAGAAAGATGGATGATAAATAGATGCTAGCTAAGTGACAAATGGATAATAAGTGATATTTAATAGATAAGACTGCTAAAACATAGATATAAACATACATACATGCATACATACATGCATGCATACATGCATGCATAGGACTAAAACCAATGATACCCTAAGACAGTGAGCCCACAAACTTCTCAGATGTTGCTCTCTAAGCACCATTATCCATTGAAAAGAAAAATAACCAAATTCCAATGTCGGGCCAAGGAAGCTGCCAGGGGAGCTGAGAACATTCTGTGCCAAGAAGTAAGAAAGTGTTCAAAAAAAAAATGACAGGAACACATGGGAGAACACATCAGCAGCGACAGGAAGGCGTCTTCCACTGGCCGAATCCGCAAAACTTGAGTCAAAATGCATAATGATAGCAATGGGTTATAGGACACTGGGTTCAAAAGAACCTGAGAGCTTCTTTTAAATGACAGGGAAGCAAGAATGTACTGTTTTGCAGCAGAATGGGATGTGTCCAAATGGGGTGACAGTTAGCAAATCCCCTGTAGTTCCCAGAGTCACTAGGCCTGAGCTAATGTTTGCAGGAAACGGGATCCTTGCAGGGTCTCACAGTGGAGCCCAAGGATGACTCCTTAATCACAAAAGGGAAATGGTGCCTTCCGAATGACATGACCACCATAGCCATGTGAGCACAGTGAACATCACCAGTTACTGGACAAGGTGCCATCTTAGGCCCTGAGATACAGCACAGAAGAGGTGAGGACATGTCTTAGGCAGGATTCCTGTCCAGCGTGCATAACCTGAAGCCAGTTGTGACAATGGTCAGCTAATCCACATAGGACACTCTACAGCTTCCCAAGCTCACTCCAAAGACCCTCCAGACATCCCTGCCCAACTTACCACCAATTGTCTCTCTTGCTCTTTCAACAAGCCTTGCAGGCACCTCCTATAGGGTGACTTATTACTGGACTTTTCTTACTATAATACTTTTTATTAATTCTTTGAGAATTTCCTGCAATGTATTTTGATCATATTCCATACATACACATACTTCACCCTAACTCCTCCCAGATCTACCCCATCCTCCTACCCCCCCCCCAAATTTTATACCCCTTCCCCCTTTTAATAACCACAAAATGCAGTTTGTACTTTCTACACATTCCTAGATGTGGAGTCAGCCACTGGAGCATAGCCCACCCACCAGGGACCAACCCTTAAAGAGAAGTGGCTCTCCCTCACCAGAAGCCATCAGTGGCCCATAGCTCCTTGGTGAAAATCCTAAACACTTCAGGGATTTGCCAGGCTAGCCTCATCTGTGTCATTCCAGTTTTAATCTCTGTGATGCTGAAGCCAATTATTAAGAATCAGAGCCTGGGCCTGAACAGCTTTGATAATCCAGATTTGGCCATTTATTCTTAATTAGGCAATTAGACAAGCACTAATTTTAAAAAAAAAAAAGTAGTAGCCAGGCAGCAGTGGCACATAAACCATTAATCCCAGCACTTGGGAGGCTGAGGCAGGCAGACCTCTGAGTTCAAGCCCAGTCTGGCCTACAGAGCAAGTTCCAGGACAGCCAGGGCTACACAAAGAAACCCTGTCTCAAAAAACCCAAACAAACAAAGAAAAAAGACATTATTCAACTTGGGCACACTGGAAGAGGGACAAAGAGATTCAGTGAGCCCCTCTCAAGCCATCCTTGGGATTTGGTTTAGAAGACCAGAGGAAGGCAAAACAAAACACTTCTGGTCAAGGTGTGGTCCAGACTATCCTCAGCCCATCATGGTCTTGGCCCCGGTCTCTTCTGCAAGGTGGTCTGACAAACTGTCTGTACCATGTATGATCTCTTTCTAGGAGACAACCTCTCCAACTGTCTGGCATCAGACTTCAGTGAAATTCCTGAGGGAAATTCCAATTCTTCAGGGTGCCTTGTTACAAAGAAGAAGAAGGGGAGCACACAAGTCTTCAGAATAACCTTTATTTCTATCAGGAGGCTCTAAGGTCTTATCAGATCCTCGGGGCACAGTACCAATGCACCCCTTCCCCTCAGCACCACCATGAAGAAGCCACAGGACCAGGGTTCAGGCTTGAGTTACAGCCATCGAGCACGACACAGTTGATGGTAGCTGACAGGTTGTCCCACCATGGGATTGCAAAGGTCTCCTGATGTATCACTGGTTGTGGAGTATGTGAGAAAAGGAGGCCTTTGGCTAGGGACTCTGCTGCTGGAAGGTGGCCAATCTATCCCTGGGGTTTTTGTTTTCTCTTTATGCAGCCGGACCCAGCAGGCCGGGACATCTCCATCCGCCCACTGCTGGAACACTGTGAAAACACCCACATGACCATCTGGCTCGGCATTGTCTACGCCTACAAGGGGCTCCTCATGGTAGGTACCAAGCAGGAGGCAGAGTTGGGGGACACTTCTTTGCCAGGCCTGTCTCTCCTAGGGGCCTTCACAACATGAAAATAAGCAAAGAAAACAAACAGAGCATGCCCCTTGTGATTAAGCCTTTAGTCTATGCAGGGCCTGGTCTCAGGCCCCACCATAACCCAAGGAGATAAAAGCATAAATGATATCCCAGTTCCCCTCCTGATGCATGGTGTGTTTCCCCCGCAGGCTCTAAGGGAGAGCCCTCCCCTGACTCCTCCAGGCAGTCTTTGTCTCAAAGATTGATAGCTTGTCTCTAAGTCCTTTCCCTCTTCTCTCCAAATACTTGTCATTGAATTTGGACATCAATTAGATGATCTGGGAAAATTCTATTCACAGATTCCTAATTGTATCTCCAAAGACTCTCTACCCTACCCCCAGCCATACATCCCCCCCCCAGCATGGCCACATTCACCCCTTCCAGGAATCTGGATGTGAATATACCCATGAGGGCCACTACAGATGCAGAAAGTTCTTCCTAGTCTCAACTCAGTGCCCAGGAATCCTCATTCCATTTCTTGAAGGTCTAAGAACATATGACTCTGTTTCCTCCTGACATTTTTCAGAGATTTACAGCTATCCCCAGGTCCCCAGACATGCCCGTACTGCAAGAGACGCTCCTGCTGGTTTGGTACATCCTGGTCAGAGCTAGAGTCTTGGGCTCCCATCTTGCCCTCTCATTCACCACCATGCACCCCAGGCAGGTCCCTGCACCAGGTGAATCCCTGTGCTTCCTCCCCTGAGAGGTGACACAGCCTCTGGGGACTGGAGGAGCAGGCATGAAGGACCTGCACAGTGCAGGCTTCCAGCAGACTATGGCTTCCTTCCTGTGTGTCTGCTTCCAAAGCTGCTATTTCCTAGTAAAAGAATTTTTAAAAGACTCTGTCAGCAGAGTGTTGGGGCACAAACCTGTAATTCCAGGGTTACTGAGGTACTGCCTGTGAGGCACCGCTTGTGCTCCAGTGACCTGGCTTCAGCCACCCTTCTTCCATAAACCAATTAGAACAGCCGAGTCAATATGAAAAGCAGAAAAGGGAGAGAGTTTCAGTGTGGCCACATTGGGAAGAGGGGAAAAGAAATTCAGCGACATCCCACTCTACCCCCTCCTAAGTCCATCTCTAGAGTCTGGACACAATGCTGATGTTTAAGAAGTTATTATACACCCAAGAATTCCTGGTCAAGGTGTGGTCCTGCCCACTGTCAGCCTATCATTGCTTCTCCTGTGAGCTGTCCAGTAAATTATAGATCTCTTTTCAATATTGATGTTCTTTTTTTTGGCTGGCCCAGGCCTTCTCTTCTTTCCACATGAGATTCCTAGAGGAATTCTAGTTCAATAGTCTGGTAGTCAAAGTGAGGCTCACAAGTGTCCCTTTAGAAGGCCCTCTTCCTTGCCTGGATGGTTAAACCAGCACCCGAGAGACTGACGCAGTAGGACAGAGAGTTCAAGACCAGCCTAGTCTGTGGAATAAAATAAGTAAGTAAATAAATAAATAAATAATTCAGGCTACTAGAGGACATGCTTGAGAGATGGGAACAGCATTGTGTGTGAGGTACCATCTATCAGAGAAGCTTACTCTGGGACTCTGGCATCTCCACCCCCCATGTCATCCAAATAGAGGCCCCTGGGGACAAGTGTTACCCCATCTTCCAGACACTGCAAATGAGGCCTGAGAGGTGACGAGACCTGATTGAAGTCTCATGGTCAGTGACTCGTAGAGATCATTCCAGTTCCTCTGGCTCATCTAGCCTGATTCTGCCCCTATGAAACCAAATTAAGTCAGCCTCAGAAAGCAGGTCACCAGGACAATGACAGACATCGGTTACTAGGTGAAACAAACAGAAGAGGTATTAATGAGAAGGCCCCAAGACCCTATACCTATAGGAGGCTCAAGTTTCCTTTCTGCCTCCCTCACTACCATCCAGGGGTGCAAATGTGGACTACGCCTGTGGCTGACCCTCCCTCAGAGCACTGTGAGAGCGAAGTCTCCCTTAATCCTCTCTCCTATCTATTTCTTTCCTGTCTACATCTTTAGGGAGATGTTAAGGGGAAAGGCTGCACGTGAGAGGAGGCCCAGAAAGTGGTGATTAAAGACATGTGCCAT
The DNA here is from genome assembly GCF_011762505.2 of Arvicanthis niloticus. Taxonomy (NCBI): domain Eukaryota; kingdom Metazoa; phylum Chordata; class Mammalia; order Rodentia; family Muridae; genus Arvicanthis; species Arvicanthis niloticus. Next base: position 97,650,474 of record NC_047662.1, read on the forward strand.
TTCCCTCTTACCAAGCCCGCCCCCGGAGCCAGTCATCTAGAGCTGAGGGTTCTCAAGGTCTTTTGTCCCCCACACACACACATTCATGCCACACATAACAATCTGCTGCATCTCTTAGGAAGCAAGAGATGCAACCTCTTCCCCCCTAAAGGCAGAGCCCAGAACTTGTGCACCACATCCCCACTTACAGAACATTGTCCAGAACATCCATATGCCAACTCCACTTCCAAGAGGATGGGAAACATGTCTGCACAGGAGGGATGAGAGGAGTTGAGCCACAGGGCACTCCTGCCATTCCGTACCATGTGGGGCCACCATCTTTCCTCTCCGTACCTCAGTGTTCTCCGGAGAGAGAAAACACTCAAGATCCTATGTGCAGTTTCTTCACCTATGGCCTTCTTTGGGTGTCTACAGAAAGCCAGTTGTGAGGCTGAAGGAGAACTGGGGACTGACACACCCCCAGTCTACATTCCCCTGAGGTGCAACTTGGGGCCACACATGGAAGTAGTTGGTGGCTTCCAGAATTTCCTGCAGCTTAACCAGCAGTGAAGAGTGGCCTCCTCCTGGTAATGACTGTCTCCCCTTTCTGTTCACCGTTTCAGCTGTTCGGTTGTTTCTTAGCGTGGGAAACACGCAACGTGAGCATCCCTGCCCTCAACGACAGCAAGTATATTGGGATGAGCGTGTACAACGTGGGCATCATGTGCATCATCGGGGCTGCCGTCTCCTTCCTGACACGTGACCAGCCCAACGTGCAGTTCTGCATCGTGGCCTTGGTGATCATCTTCTGCAGCACCATCACACTCTGCCTGGTGTTTGTGCCAAAGGTACCAGCCTCTGCTTCTGCCTGTCACGAGGGGGCTGTAGGATCCACCCCACCTACGGAGGGAAAGGACACACGTATGCATGTATCCATGTGTGCATGTGTGTCTTGTGTGTTTGTGTGTGTACCTATGTGCAAGTACATGTGCAGAGGTAGAGGCCAGGGGACAACCTCTAGTATTGTTATTGAGACAGGGTCGATCACTGGCCTGGGGCTCACTGGCTAGGTGAGGCTGGCTGGCCAGTGAGCTCCAGTGATCCAGCTGTCTCTGCCTTCCTAGCACGGATGTTGCAAGTGTGCACCACCACCATTCCTGGCTTTTGTCGCAAGAGAACTACTTTAATTTCTTCCAATTCATGCAAGCATGAGGTCTGAGTTCAATTATAATGAAGTTTTTTTTTTTAAGTGCTAAACATGGCATGCCTATAATCTTAGCAGCTCAGGGGAGGCAAAGGAGGATCCTGGAACTCACTGGCCGGCCAGCCAGTCTTGCTGAGTTGGTGAAATCCAGGTTTGGAAAAAATGATAAAGATACCCTTTGTAGTGTCTCGCCTCCAGGAAACCAGTTGTGAGAGTAAAAAAAAAAATGGTGGGGAGGCAGGGAGCTGATGCATCCCCAGTCTGCATTCCCTTGTGATGAAACTTGGGGCCACATGTGCAAGTGCACACATGCATACTTGCACCCACACACACTTGTGTGCATACATTAAAATATGCACAGGAAAACATACCTCACACACACACAGAGAGAGAGAGAAATAGGAAAGGATGAGAGGAGCTCAGTGCTGGCGCACGCCTTGATCCCAGCACTGGGGAGGCAGAGGCAGACAGAGCTCTCAGTTCAAGGCCAGCCTGGTTGGCAAAGCAAGTTCCAGGACAGCCAGGGCTATAGAGAGAGCTTGTCTCAAGGAAGGAAGGAAGGAAGGAAGGAAGGAAGGAAGGAAGGAAGGAAGGAAGGAAGGAAGGGAAGAGCAAGATTTCCAACCCCAAATTAACAAACTATTAATGTTTATTTGTGTACTCCTGTTTGATGATATGTTTCCTGTTGATCTTTGAAAGTCACATTTTTAATTTTTATTTTATGAGGGAAGGAGAGGGTGCAGGTGTGCCATAGCATACATTGTCAGAGGACAGTCCTGCTGGAGTCAGTTCTTTCCTCCACCATGTAAGCTCTGAGACTCGAACCCAGAGCATCAGACTTGGTGGCAGTCACCTTTCCTTACTAAGCCATCTCGCCATACCTTGGACTTCATTCTTAGTTTGTTTTTGCTTTTTGCTTTTTTTATTTGCGATATTTTATTTAATTTATTATTTTATGTGTAGAGCTATTTTGCATGTATGTATATATGTGCACCGTCTGCATGTCTGGTGCCCTCAGAGGTCAGAAGTCCTGGGTCTGGAATTACAGATAATTGTGAACCATGTAGGTGCTGGGAATCAAACCCGGGTCCTCTGCAGGAGCAGTGAGTGCTCCTAACCACCGAGCCATCTCTCCTGGTCTTACTACAGCACATTCATTCTTTTCCTTTGCGTCTCTCACTTGGCTCTCCATGCTTTATCCCTTCCCACACCCACCTGCATCACTCAAGGCGGGTCCATTGCCTTCATGTCCACTCGATCTCTTATTACTGAACGCTCCAATTACTGTAGGTTTTTTAAGGAACATTTTTCTCTGCATAACACATTCTTTTGTTTCCAATCATCTGCTGTGGACAGCCTTAGAACTGGCATTACTGGGTCAAAAGGGACAGCCCCTCTTAGCATCCACCCACATCTTACAGCGCGAGCACATCACACTTCTGACGTTGTGACACGATGCTGTCCTCTGCAAAGTTCACGCTCAAGAACCAATTTTTAACTCAACTGGGTTTTTAAGAATCACACAAACAAAGGCATAGTTTCAAGTAAGCTTATGGCTGTGTGTTGGGCGGCATTTGGAGCTCTCTCAGCAGCCACATGTCCCCTGTTGGATATACCTGTCACACCAATCTAGAGGGCCGGCTTGAAGAGATATTTTGCAAGCATTATTCTCTGCAGCCATGAATAAAGAGGCCTTAACCTCTCAGGGACCTGTGCAGCCTGACCTCAGATATATATATAAATCTTTTAAAATTGAATATTTTAGAAAAGAAAAAAGAAAAGCTGTCAAGATGAGTCAGAGGCTAAAGCCCTTGCCACAAAGAGCTGACAACCTGAACTGGAGCCCTGAAATCACATAGAGGCGGAGAGAAAGAGCCAGTGTGGGCTGGAGAGATGGCTCAGTGGTTAAGAGCACTGACTGCTCTTCCAGAGGTCCTGAGTTCAATTCCCAGTCAACCACATGTAATGAGATCCAGCTGTAATGAGATCGGATGCCCTCTTCTGGTGTGTCTGAAGACAGCTATATATATATATATATATATATATATATATATATATATATATATATATATTACTCATATACATAAATATATATATATAAATATATATATTATATATATATAAATATATATATTACTCATATACATATACTCATTACTCATATACATAAATAAATCTTTTATATAAAAAAAAAAGATTAAAAAAGAAAGAACCAGCGCCACAAAGCTGTTCTCTGACCCTCACATGCATGCCTTACTGTGTGCCCACACAATAATAAACATAGCAATGATAGTAATATTTGCCTGTGCTGGATTCCCTTCTCCACTATCCCTTCCAGACCACTGCCCCCTCCCCACCCCACTCCCAACCCCCACTCCATACCCCCCACAGCACAGCAGGTCCTTAATCCCTTCTGGCTGGCTGACAATGAAGCTCTTCCTCACACCCAAGGTTGAGGCTAAGGAGTCCTGACAGAGGCTATGGTAACTCCACTCCTGATCTCCAAGGCTAAGCCCAGAGTCCACCATGGGCTAGAGAAGATTCTAGAATGTGTGGAAAAGATCAGAGTCACGGAGCAACTTTTTTGTCTCGGGGTTTTTCCCCCCTTGGAGCTGGGAAGATGCTACAGTAGTTACCAGCCCAAACTGCTCTTGCAAAGGGTCCAGGCTCAGTTCCCAGCACCCAGTCAGGTGGTTCACAACTACACCTAACTGCAGCTCCAGAAAGGATCCAGCTCCCTCTGCTGGCCTCCACCTCCACCTGCATCCCATGGACACACATAAACACCCCATATATACGTATATGCTGGCACATAATTAAAAATAAAATAAAAATCACTTTTAATTGCTCAATCATGTCCAGACCCATACCCTACAGAATCTGTACTATGACAGATGGGAGGGGTTTTAAGCTGCTAAGGGCCTTGGCCAGGATAAACAGGTCAACAGCTAATCTCTAAACTCACCATGGAAGAAACTCCCCTGTCCTCTATCTCTTTGTTGTAGAAACTCTCCACAGCAAGATCTTGCCCAAGGCCTTGGGCTGCCTCTGCCCTGGTAAGGTGTGAATGAGCCAGAGTCAGAAGGCTGACTCTCCTATCCCAGAAGGACTCTGAGGCTCAGTGACTGGAAAGCAGCCTGCCCACCATCATGCCCAAGCCTGTGCCAGAGCCCAACACGGGCCTGGGGCTCCTGAGCCCCAGCCTGCCTCCTTCCTGGGGACTGGGGGGGGTGCTGTCAGTTCCTATAGAACTTGGTGCGGGGACATGTTTGGGGAGAGAGAGAAGCATGGTAGGAGTTTCACTGCAAGCCACATCTGTTCCTTCAGCTCATCACTCTGAGGACAAACCCTGACGCAGCCACTCAGAACAGGCGATTCCAGTTCACACAGAACCAGAAGAAAGAAGATTCGAAGACCTCCACTTCAGTCACCAGCGTGAACCAGGCAAGCACATCACGCCTGGAGGGACTGCAGTCAGAAAACCACCGCCTACGAATGAAGATCACAGAGGTGCGTCCACATCTGGAGACCTCCCATCCTCCTGTCCCGGTCCCTCTTCCTGGTCTCCAACCTATCCCTGATCTGTACGTAGTCCTCTAGACTGAGGTCACAGCTGGGCAAGGTCATTTGTGGGGTGGGGCTCCTCTTCTGCTTCCTGCTATTCCCCAGGCTCAGTAGGATGAAAATATGGCTTCAATCTGGGGAATAAGACACAGAAAGCCCACATAAGAGATCACTCCTTAAGCAAGTCACACACATACACACAAGCATGCTTACACACACACACTCACACACATACACACGCATGCTCATACACATGTTCTCTTTCTCTCTCTCTCTCTCTCTCTCTCTCTCTCTCTCTCTCTCACACACACACACACACACACACACACACACACTGCATACAGTTTGGCTCTGTCTCCCTGTACTGCCAAAATTTCCATGAGCTCATGTAGCCACAGAGCGCAGAGGAGTCTGGGAAATGTAGGCTCTTGCCAAGACACTTGCAGGGAAGAAGCTGGTTGCTAGATTGGATATGGGTGACCAGTTAATTCTGAATTTCAAATAAACTGCCAATCATGTTTTCAGTATGTATATGAAGGGGTCTTGGAGTCAGCACAAAACACACCCAGCACAAAGGAGATTATTACCCCAGAGGGACAAGCTAGGGGATGCCTCCGGATCTGGCAAAGGCAGCAGCAGGTGTCTCTGTAGGAGTGGTTTTAAGAGGAAAAGGGGAAGTCTGTTCTAGGATGAGTTGATAAATTCTGATTGGACATTTTAGCCAGTATAGCCAAGTAATGATTTTTGATTTGCTGGGCTTTGGTTTGATTATTAGACCTTAGTGTTTTAGTCAGACAAAGGAAGTGCCCAAATAAGGGACTAGATCTTGATGGCAGCTTTAGGAATGTAATGGGGGGTGAGGGAGGACATCTAACAGCACCGTGTTCAAGGCTTGGACCTGTGAGAGATCCCTTCGTGCAGGCTGTACCCAAACTGCAAAGAGGGCTTTTGCTCTCTGAGGTTTATATTCCACTGGACTTCTGAGTTTCCTTTGCTAGATCCAGCAACCTCTGTGGGGGGTCATAGAACCCTGCCACACAGAGAGCAGACACTCGACAGACACTGTCGTGTGTCTGTCGTGCGCACCTGAAATCCTTTAAGATGGAGGCATCCTGCACCGGCTTCTGTAGCAAAGGAAGCGTCAGCTTTTGCTGCTCTGAGCCCATTGTTAATCATTAGACTTGTATAACAAGTAACAACCCAGCACTGAACTAAGCCTTCCGCTTCCTTCCAGCAGTGTAATCCCCCACTGCTGAGAGCCCCAGAGTGGCTTCGCTTGCCCTAGAACTGAGCCTCAATGGACGTCCCATTGCGGGGATCCTGGGCTCCCAACCCTGCCACTATGTAGCAAACTAAGAGTAGTGGTTTGTTTTTCCATTCATGTAGAAACTTATTAGGCAGCAGCTTTGCCCATGACCTCAGAAGAGTGATCACAGTTAATAAAACTCCCTTCGTGTTCTGTAGTCAGATACCATCTAGCCATCCCAACTACCACCGTCCACCACCCACACACACGTCCCTGGCTTTGCCCTGATTCTTCTGCAGCCTGAGCATGACTGAGTCCCATCGTGCTCAGCTTCCCCGGGTGACCCAGCTGGCTGGAGCCTGTATGATAGTATAAGGCTCAGAGATGCAGAGTTCTGCCTGTGAGCCTCCCGGCTGGGTCTGCTGGGTAGCTATCATGATAGTTCTGATAGTCCTCTAGCAGCTGGTTCCCTCCGGATGTCAGGCTCTGAGATAAACGCCCCATGCATCATCTCACTGAGTCTCCATCCATCGTAGGAGGCAGGTACTGTGATGTCTTTGTGCTACAGAGAGTCTGAGACTCACAAGCCCAGGACAGAGCCAGGAAGTACAGCCTGTCTCCCCTTGGCCTGAGCTGGCCTCTCTGCTTATCCCTGCTCCTTGCCCTGCCTCTTGGTCTTGCTTGGACCTACTCAGGGCTCAAGCCCAGACAGGTCATGTGACTGGCAACCCCTGGTCCAGCTCAGCTCAGCTCCTGCTTGAATGAGTGTAACAAAGTCCTTCTCTAGATGCAGAGGTCATGACGGGTAGTGGTGCCTCACACCTTTAACCCCAGCATCCTGGAGGTAGAGGCTAGTAGATCTCTGAGTTTTAGGCCATCCTGATTTACAGAGTGAGTTCCAGGGCTACACAGAGAAACCCTGTCTGGAAACACCAAAAGGGGTTGTGGGGGATGCAGAAGTCGAACCCCAAGGGCTGGGACTGGGGACTTGGTCTCAGATGGAGTCTTGTCTTCCAGCTGGACAAAGACTTGGAAGAAGTCACCATGCAGCTACAAGACACACCAGAGAAGACCACGTACATCAAACAGAATCACTACCAAGAACTCAATGACATCCTCAACCTGGGCAACTTCACAGAGAGCACAGGTGAGAAGAGGCAGGGTCCAGCACGGGGCTGGTCTGAAGCCGTGAGCATAAACAAACAGAGCTGAAGGACCTAAGCCTTCATCTCCTGCCTACAGCTTTGAATCTGTGCAGAGTCATCTCCTCCCATCCCCAGCCCTGGGCTTCAACTTTCTACCCTCAGACGCCATGTCTGCCTGTATACAGCACAGCTGGTGTCCCAGTGTTACTTCCCTCTTTGGACCACAGAGGATGATGTATATTTACTTCACACTTTTAGAAGCATCTCAGAGGTGTACAGGAGGATCATGAGGGTATGCTACAATGGTGCCCCTCTTACCAACCACGTGAGAACAGGTCACTGTGACATGGGCCACTCTCTATCTACCTCTTAGCAAAAGCCAGTGTAGGTGGGACATATGAAAGAGGACATTCGCCTGTGACGTTGGAAGTCAGGCTGGCCCTGTCCAAATGTGAAGCATTCAACTTCTTGAGGTATCAGTTTCCCAGAAAAACATGCATTCCTGTGGGCACCTAAGCGCTCATTGTAACATTGTTGGTAGATGAGAAAGACCACTGCTACCTTACAGGTACACAGTTAAAGTGACTTCATCAGTAATAAATGGTCAAACAGCCACTTAAAGGTGAGGTAAGAGATAATGGGATGAATGACAGAGTGTCTGCCTATCATGTTAAAGGGGCTGCAAAGGAGACTCAATGTCTAAGAGCACTAATGCTCTTGAGAGGACCTGAGTTCAGTTCACAGCACCCAGACTGAGCAACTCATACCATGTATAGGTCCAGTTCCAGGGGATCTGATGCCCTCTTCTGGCCTCCTTGGGTATCTGCATACCTATGGAGCACATAAACTTACACACACACACAAACACACACACACTAATAAATCTCTTTTAAATTTTTTAAAAACTGTGAGTTAGATCTGGAGTGCAAGAAGCCAGCATTATGATACACACACACACACACACACACACACACACACACACACACACGGGGCAGGGGAGGACATGCAGCAATATGTGAGTGTTTGTGTAAGTACAGTTTTTAAAGGAGTAGAAAGAACAAACAAGCTGTCAACCATGTACTGATGGAAAGGCTCAGTGCTGCAGAGCACGGTATGCAAGCATTCTCTTTCTTTTCACTGTACACTAGCACTTCCCTGGAGCTTGGTGTTTGTCAGCATACATGCGTCATTTGCTATGAAGTTGTTTTAGGGGCTGTGTCTGCAGCTCACTATAGAAGACCTGCCTGTCATGCTCCAGGTTCTGGGTCCAACCTCCAGTGTGTGCAAAAATCTATTTTTAAATCAACGAAAGTATTTTTTTCTTTTATTTTTAAACTCACTCTGTAGACCAGGCTGTTGAACTCAGAGATCTGCCTGTGTCAGCCTCATAAGTAATAGGATTAAAGGCATGCACCACCACTGCCTGGCTGGCCTAGAACTTTCTACATAGTCAGTTTAAGGATGACCTTGAATGCTTGCTCTTCCTGTCACCACCTGCAAGTGCTGGGACTATAGGTATGTGCAGTCGTTAGAAGTTTCACACACACAGAGACATACACAGTGTGTGTGTGTGTGTGTGTGTGTGTGTGTGTGTGTGTGTGTGTTACATAAAATGTTGATTGTAAAGAAATCTTTAAATTGAAATAGGTACAAGGAATTTTAAAGGATTAAAAATTACTTTGGGGCTAGGCATAGTGGCACATACCTTTAATCCCAGCTCTCTGGAGGCAGAGGCAGGCGGATCTCTGTGAATTAGAGTCCAACCTGACCCATATAATGAGCTGTATGTCAGCCAGAGCTGCATAGTGAGACCCTGACTATCCTAGTAATGCCAGAATCTACAGCTTTGCAAAGGAAAGCACTTCAGATTAGTGGAGGGAGATTGTTTCAGTTAACTTCCCTGGGCTAAGTGAGTAGCCATGTGGGAAGGACAGAGGTAGAACTTCACTTTGTACTGTACTTTGTAACATAAATGCTAATATCCAGATGGACACAGATTCCAATATAGAAAGTGAAAACGAGGAAGTACTAGGTGAAACCAAGTGGTAAGTCTGTAAGTAGTCTTAGAAGGGGGAGGTCTTTTTTGGTTTAATACAAAACAGAAACTGGGAGCACGGAGAGTTTGAGGATAGCCTGAGCTATATAGTAAAATGCTGATTTTTAAAACTATATATTGTTTTTGAGGGTTTGGTGGTGGTGATGGTGGTGGTGGTTGGTTGGTTGGTTGGTTTTAGTTTGGTTTGGGGCTTTTGGTGAGGGTTTTCTTGTTTTTTGTTGTTAATTTGGTTTTTGGTGGGTTGTTTGTTTGTTTGTTTGTTTGTTTTTGGTTGGTTGGTTGGTTGGTTTTGATTTTGATTTTGACTTTTTTTTTTTCAAGACAGTGTTTCTCTATGTTACCTTAGCTGCCCTGGAACTCACTCTGTGTACCAGGCAGGTCTCAAACTCATAGAGCTTTCTTAAGCAAACAGGTGGGAGACTAGAGACGCTGGCTCAGTGGTTAAGAGGAGCTGTTGATCTTACAGAGGACTTGGGTTTGATTTCCCAGCTCCCATATGATGGCTCAAAGCCATCCACAACTCCAGTTTCAGGGGATCCAATGCCCTCTTCTGATCTCCACAGGCACGAACACACATGTGATGATACACAGATATACATGCAGGCCAAACACTCGTGCACAAAATAAAACGAATAAGTCTAATTAAAAAAAAAAAAAGAAAAAAAGAAAGATCTCAAATATAGCTGCTTGAAGTAGACATTGCTCTGAACCACTTTCTGCTGTTGGCATTCAGTCTATGTATAATAGATCTTTGTGTTGCTATAACTAAATAACACAATCTTGGCAATCAAATGCCACAGAAATAGGGGCTGGGGGATGGTGCAGCTGGTAAAGTGCCTGAAGGAGCTGAGTTTAATCTCCAGAACACACATGAAAAGCCGAGTGTCAGGGCACAGACTGTCATCCCAGCACAGCGAGGGGCAGAGACAAGCTGACCCCAGGAACATCCTAGGTAGTCAACTAGGCCTCCTGGGCAAGTTTTATGCCGATGAAAGACTCTATCCCAAAGAATACAAGCAAAAAGTAGAAGGTACACGGCACCTGAGGAATAACAGCAAAGGTATATAACAGGGTGCCTGAGGAATGACACCCACAATGTAAGTGCACACACATACAACACACACACTTACAACATTCGCATATACAACACAACACACACACATACAACATTCACACATACAACACAACATACACACACATACAACACACTCACATACAACACATACAACACACTCACATACAACACATACAACACACACACATACAACACACACAACACACACAGAGAGAAGATGGAGAAGGTGGAGAAGGAAGAGGAAGGAAGGAAGGAAGGAAGGAAGGAAGGAAGGAGGAAGGAAGGAAGGTGGGAGGGAGGGAAAAAAGGAAGAAAGGAAGGAAGGGAGGGAGGGAGGGAGAGAGGGAGTGAAGGAGGGGGAAAAAGGCCATAACATAAATGTATTTTCTCATAGCTCTGCAGGTGGGAATCCAGAGTGAGGGACTTGGCAGGCTCAATGTCTAGAGAGGTCCTTGCCTCTGTTTCTGAGATGGTCTGGACCACTTCATCCTCTGGAAGAGAAGAACAGTCTTCTCACAGGTGGAAGGGACAGAAAAGGCTCAAACCCTGTCCCTCAAGCCCCTTTAGAAGGACACTAAACCCTTCCCTAAGGAGTCCACCCTTGAATTTGATCATCTTCTGACGTCACCAGCTAACACACCCATTACATTTCTGTGTGCGGAGGTATGTGCCTGTAGTTCTAGCAACCCAGAAGCCTGAGGCACGGGGACCATTGGAGCCCAGCAATTCAAGACCAGCCTGGGCAACATAATAATACCCCATCTCAAATAAATTAATAGAAATAAAACCGTGAACTTAAAAGGACATGTTCAAACCACAGCACTGGGCCTATACAGCTGATTCTTGTTAGTCAGCATTGGTGTAGTTATGTTCTGTAAGGTCACCTTGAATACTGGCAAACACCGATGCTCTGAGGGAAGGACCAGGTGAGACTCCTGTCAGCTCCTCCCAGGTTAGTATTTTTGTCAGCCAATCAATATCTTGCTGTACATGTTTGTTCTGTACACGTCACCTTCCTAACACACACTGTGTGCAGCCAGCAACCCTCTAGCTTGTGTCTGACAGAAGCTTGCCTGACACCTGTGTTTCAGTAACAGTCAGCACTACACTTGGGGACCATTATAATAGAAAAAAAGCAAAAGTATGTCAAGCATCACTAAAGCAACTTCAGGGCTAGAACAGGATAGAAGCTGCACATAGAGAGGCATACCTCAGGCTGGAACATACATGCCAGGTACATACATGTTGACACACATGCCAACATCTTCACACACTGTGTGCAATCAACAAATGACCAAGATGCATCTAGATTGTTGATGGCAGGGTAGCAAGTCCATTTGAGAAAGTAAAGGAGTTTGCAAATGCAGAAGTCATGAATAATGGGGATCACTTTAATGGATGCTAAATCATATACCTATACCGTCCCCCAGGGCAGCTAAATCACATACCTATACCATCCCCCCAGGTCAGCTAAATCACATACCTATACCATCTCCCAGGGCAGCTAAATCACATACCTATACCATCTCCCAGGGCAGCTAAATCACATACCTATACCATCCCCCGGGGCAGCAAAAACAAAACAAAAGAACCAGTGTGCAGCCCTGCAGAGACAACCCCAATCTCTTGAGAGGGATGCAGACTCCACATATGTTTCCAGATGTTTTGGAAGCCAGAGTAGGGATTAATTTGGCTATGATATGTGGCCATAAATTCTCTTGAATGGAGTCTACAAACTTTTATTGCTGGGCAGACTCAGACGAGCACCAACATCTCAATATTGCATGAGGCTGAGCTGAGCATTGTGTGCGCGTCCTCGCTCATGCCTTGATTTCTTCCTTAGGATACTTCCCAAAGCAGAAATTCTGGCCAGAGTTATACATGTATCCCATCTCTTTAGAAGACTGAGGCAGGGAAATTACAAGCTGAAGGCCAGCCACAGCAACATAGTAAGACACTGTCTTAGAATGATAAAATAAAAATAGGCAGGCCTGCAGGAGCTAGAGAGATGGCTCAGCAGATAAGAACATTTTATTACTCTTGCAGAGGATCTGAGTTTGATTCCCAGCACCCACAGGAGATTCACAGCCTCTTGTAACTCCAGCTCCAAGGGACTTGGTGGCCTCCCCTGGTCTCCTTGGGTATCAACATGTACATGGCAAACACAGAGATACAAACATAAAACAAAATAATTTTTAAAAAAGTTAGAGCCCTTTTATTTAAAAAAAAAACAAAAAACAAAAAACAAAACAAAACAAACAAAAAAAACCAGCTCTAACTAAGTACTGGAGCACTTACCTAGCACGCACAAGGTAAGTTCAATCCTTAATGCTGTTGGGTGAGGGACACATGCCTTTTATTGACATGGTTGACAAACACTGACCAGGCTTCTCAGTAAAGATGCAACAATCGCTACCAGCCCCACAGTAGTCTACTCCTATTCAATCTATTTTTTGTGAATTTTATCCAAAACATACCATAGAGGACTTTCCCCTTTCTCACTAGACACCCATGTCCAAAGAGGACTTTAGTGTGAGACTTCCTCAGGCTAAGAACATGGCCCACAATGGTCCGCTTGATCCCTACCTGCCTTTTTCCCCCTTGAATGGAAAGAAGAGAGGCCAGCTGCACACTTCCCAGCCTTTGGCTATTGTCCATGGGTGGCTGCTCTTCAGCTCACTTGGTGGGTCCAGATGGGCTGAGGGGCAGACTCTGACTCAGAGAATGAAGAGGAATCATGGACTCTAATACTCCATGGACAGCATCCTCAAGATCTCATCACTGATGTTTATTAAAAAAAAAAAAAAAAACTAACAAAAGTTATGGTGTTGTCTTCCACAGATGGAGGAAAGGCCATTCTAAAAAATCACCTCGATCAAAACCCCCAGCTCCAGTGGAACACAACAGAGGCCTCGAGAACATGCAAAGACCCCATAGAAGACATCAACTCCCCAGAGCAGTAAGTACCTTCCCCAGAAGAACCATGTTCAAGAGCACACTGCCCCTGTACAGCTGTCTCCAACATGCACATCAGTTTCACAGCTACTATTCCATCCGAGCTCTGCGTGACCCAGGGATGCAACTATATTAAGATGATGCTCCTTTGACAGGCAAGGAAACTAATATCCAAAAGGGGGAGAAGACCCAGACAAGCCTGCCCAGTATTCGAATGCAGAAAGCAGGATTTGAACTCGGTGCTGTCCAACACCAAATCCACCATAAAATGTTCTCCACCAAAACACACTGCTTTTGTTGTGTGCAAACTGTAACTTTATGAGACTCATGTGCTTAGTGATAATTGAAGTCTATTAGTGTCAGACAGATGCTGGGGGACACAGAAGTGTCCAAAACAGAGATACCTTCCTCCCATCCTGCCCATACCTTAAAGAGTCTCCATTCTATTTAGCAGGCTAACTACTTAATTTAAAAGGCAAGGGACCATGTGCTCATATTAGGTGAAATGAAATTGGGACGGGGCTGTCGATTTAAGTAAGATGGGTCAGAGCAGAAATCAAAGACCTGTACATCCCAGCTCTCCCCAACAGACTTTAGCTCATTCCAGCTTATTGGAAGCAGTGGGCAGATATATAAACTCTGACCTGGCTTCTGGGAAGTGACAAGCAAAGAGGAACTAGCAAAGTCACCCAGTCCATACAATGTATCCACCCAGCAAATGCCAACCCTGGCCAGCTTAGTTTCCCTATATCCCAAAAGAAATTAGGAAATATAAATTAGGTAACAGAAAATGGACTTATTTATACTTTGGCTAAAATGAGAAAGAGAGAGAGAGAGAGAGAGAGAGAGAGAGAGAGAGAGAGAGAGAGAGAGAGCTTGCTTCCTCTCCAGTGTGCTGCCTCAGGAGTTTTGGGAAACCCTAAAGCAAAAGCCAGAAGACATGCAGCTCTAGCTGCCAGTTTAGCCATCAGGGAGGAAGGTGACTTGGTCCCAGGCTCCTTCCACTGTCTCTGTTCTCAGCAAGGAGAGCCATAGGTGGTTTTCTTCCTATGAATTTAGAATGTCCCTGGAACCTATCAGGCCAACAGCTGATTCTCAGCATGGAATTACAGCTACAAATGCCCAGCACGTTCTTTTGTGAATTTTGATGGATCTGAGAAGTTTTTCTGAGCCTTCAGGGCAGGAGTATACTGCATAAGCAACAACACATCTCAGAAACCATCAAACTCTGAGTAAACTCTGGGGTACACCGTGTTGGCATTGAGTGCCTCCACCACAGAGCCTTGTGGCTCCACAGAGGCAAGGTCCCAGCCACCAAGGCTCCGCTTAGCTGGTGTTTCCCTTAACAAGTTACAGAGCAGCTGTGTCCTCCTTTGCCTTAGGAGGGGTAGCAATGCTTTGCTCTCTGATTCCTGGTTTGGTTTGGTTTGGTTTGGTTTGGTTTGGTTTGGTTTGGTTTGGTTTGGTTTGGTTTCCTTTGTGAGAATCTCCATTTGGTTTGGTTTGCACCTGAGAGACACTGCAATGGAAAATCCAGCAAAAATGCCACTGAGAGCAAGAAGCCACCCCCTTGACACATTCCCTATAAATAGCCTTACTAAATATTAAAGTCACTCACTGACTTGACGGTCATTTAAGGCTTTAATGGCCAGGAGAAGTGAGCCAGAGGACAGCACCCTTTCCCTTATTATCCCTCCGCCATCGCCATCGGTAGCATGCAAGTACCTCCTCCCACTCCCAGCTCAGTCCCGCGCTGCCTCTGGCTTGTTTCCAAGAGCTGTGGGGACTCTGAGGAGGAAGGGGCTCACTCCCAGAGAAAGTATCACAAAGAGGATGATACGTAAACTTGGTCATGGGCTCCAGAGGAAGAGGATTCCAGATGGGAAGCACAAACGCAAAGATATGGAAGAACACCCCAAATGAGTTGTCAGGGAAATTGGCCACCAGAGGGCAGGATCTGGGGGGGGAGGGGAAAGACAGACATTCACCCAGAGCATTTGGAGAGATCTTGGGGGTGCTGAAGGTCACAGCCACATCAGGGTGTGTCCTCTCCCCCATCTCCTCCCCCCCCCCCCCCCCCCGTGACCTCCTAATGTAGGGAAGACAAGGTTAATCACCAAAGAACCTGAAAAGCCAGGGAGGATCCTGCTGGGAAGAATTGGCTTCTGGGTTCAGCAGTGGCAGAGGGCCAGGAGGGAACAGGCAGCTGGGGGCGGGGATTGAAAACCACATCACACCGAGGTTTGTGTAACTTGAGATGAGTGGTGTGAAGCATTGGTTGGATCCTCCTAATTTTGCCATGATAGTTTAATCGGTCATCCTTGGTGGGGGGATAGGGGGGTAGCAAGAGGCAATCTTTCCTGCACTCTTCCTGGCTATTTCCAATAGTAGGTACCCGTGAGCCTCGGTCAAATGCCTGCTTCATGTCTGAAGAAGCGCATAAACAGTTGAACCAACGGATCTTGGACTTAAGGGTACACGACCTCCTACCCTCAGAATTATTTATTTATTTATTTATTTATTTATTTATTTATTATTGCCAAAATAAAAGCAAGAAGCTTTCGGGAGAGCAGCCAGCCCTCACTAACTCCCCCTGTCTTCTCTGCAGCATCCAGCGCCGGCTGTCTCTGCAGCTCCCCATCCTCCATCACGCCTACCTCCCATCCATTGGAGGCGTGGACGCCAGCTGCGTCAGCCCCTGTGTCAGCCCTACCGCCAGCCCTCGCCACAGACATGTACCACCCTCCTTCCGAGTCATGGTCTCGGGCCTGTAGGAGTGGGAGGCCTGGGGCCGGGGCCTCCCCGGGACAGCATCATGCTGGGCCAAGGCGCCTGCCACTGGCACACTGACCCGGTGAGAAGCTGGGCACCATGCTGCCTCTCCAGACTGCTGGAATGGCGCTCAGGCAGAGAGGGACTCGGCACCGACCTCGAGCCTTATCTGTGACGGTCTTACTCTCACGAGAAGAATGGCAATGACTTCTCCTTGGCGTCTGCAAACAAAGAGGAGTTGGAATGTCTGAAACTTGCAAAAAACAAATCAAACTCCAGACAAAGGAGAGAGGCCTCAGACTCCAGCTATCCTCGCCAAGCAGCCGGAGCAAGGGCTCTGCAGAAATGGCCCTCTGCACTCTGCACACACGTCATCGGTGGTGCCCGCCCCACACACCAGCCCTTCTCCACTCTGGGGGAGAAGGTGAGCAGGGCCACCAGGTCCCCAGCAGCTGGCCCAGCCCACTTCAGCCTCCCTGGAACAGGGAGTCAGCAGGAAGGGCAGAAGGCACAGCCCTGGGGCTGGGGGACCACAGCAGGCAGCTGCGCATGCTCCCAGGGGACATCCATCAGAAGAGAGATGTTTGTTACTCTCTGATAAATGCCACACATTAACACAATAACACCCGTTCTGGGGACTGTGGGGATTCAGGGCACTGCACTGCAGACATGCTCTGCAGGATGCAACTGACAGTCTGTCATGCACCCACCTTGTCGGCCATGTCCTTGTGTTCAAATTTAGGGTTCCCGGT
This sequence comes from Arvicanthis niloticus, assembly GCF_011762505.2. Lineage (NCBI taxonomy): Eukaryota > Metazoa > Chordata > Mammalia > Rodentia > Muridae > Arvicanthis > Arvicanthis niloticus. Next base: position 97,667,222 of record NC_047662.1, read on the forward strand.
AATAAGGGGAACCACTTGAGCTAATCATGGAATGTCTGCTCCCAGAAAACACGATAAAGAAAGATTGTGCACTTTAACCTCTCCCATGGGGGCCCAAGGGCTGCTGGGATTCCCCCCCTCCCCCACTGACTTTGTTTTTGACCAAAGTGAATTAGGGGCATTCTGCTAAAAGTCATCTCTGTGTTCCTGAGTTAGAGCTGTTGGCCCAGGGCTCCCTTCCAGAAGGTAGCCCTCCAGTGCCCCTCCAGCCCCAACCTGTGAGTGCCCACCTAAGGTGTCACTGAGGTGGTCAGTCAGCAGGCTGGTTCTCATCCATCACAACATACTTCCCTTGTAATTGAACCCCAAAGAGCACCGGCCTGGGAGTCAGACCTGGATTTGAGTCCTCCGTCCCCTCAGACTCTCTCCGTGACCTTGGGCAAGTCACCAGTGTCTCTCTGAGCCTCAGTTTCCCCTCTGTAACAGACTGGGGTTGAAAAAAACACCCATCCTGCCTACCTCACAGGGTCACTCTGAGGATGAACACTTGATCTCATCCATCCAGGAAAGCTTTGCACTGTGAAGCAGCTCTGACCTGTGAGGTATTAGTAATGACCATGACCTTCAGCCCTCCCACAAGGTGGGGGTGCGGTGCGGCCCAGAGAAACTTCCTGTAAGGCCTCTACCTAGGAACAGAACAGCCCAGTCGGAGGCAGGCTCAGGACTCTTCTGACATTCCTTGATAGATTCATTCTTCACTAAGGGCCTGAAGGGCACCGTCCAGGGGCGTCTGCACAAATGAGTGGTTTGCTCACTCCCTAAAGAAATCCTAAAGGCAGCTTCAACAGGCAGGCAATAATCTCTTCCCAGACCACTGCAGTCAGGAACACACTGTTGTCAACCACCAGGCTGTGACAAAAGGGCCCACGGGAATCACCATCGACAACATTTCGAAACACCCCAGTTCATGTCACATAGCTCTTCCCTCCCCTCCCTCAAAGAGAGGTTACGGAGGTTCTGTAGCTTTTATGGGGGGAAAAATGTCAACACATCACAAGTCAAGTTGATGTCCTTCTCTGTTTAGGCACCAAAACTCCGTGTCGTCACTCACTGTGTGTGTTAACCAGTATTCCTTGCTTTTTCGACTTCACCAAAACCAAATTTCATTTAAAAGATTGTGTTAATTTTTTTTTCAAAGGGAAAGAGATAATTAACTGTACATAATGTATACAGACAAAAAAAAAACCTGTAGAAATATTACTCCAGCATAGCAGGAAAAAAAAACAAAAAACAAAAGTATTGGATTGTCAGAGGTGAGCGTGCGTCTGTAATCCCTTGTGACTCCGAACTGTGCTCTGTCTTCTAGGTTAACCCACAAGATACATCTCTGTCTACTGATCCTGTAGGTTCACCCACATTTTTTTAATTTCTCTGCAATTAACAAGCCCCACAAAGTGATTCTGGCTATCTACTGGTTCTGTTCTTTTATACGCAGCAAACACACGGTCCATTTCCTAGAGGCTTCCTTCCGCCCAAGGGCATCTTCCAGTGACGCTAGTGCACACACACACACACACACACACACACACACACACACACACACACACGACTGCTTTCAATTAGACCGGAACTGGCAGAATCAAATGTAAATGAGGAGTTTCTCTCGCCCCACTGCATGGTATCAATTTTTAATAAATTGTTGCAAATTTGTTTTTATGAATAAAAGGGGAAAATATCCTGTTGGTTTTTTTTTTTTTCATGCCTACTCTTCCCAAAATGGGGAGTCCTGAAGTCTGAAGCTTAGGAGACTCTGAGGTAGCTGCTGGGCACTGTCCTTTCCTCCTTCTCTGGGATGAAGACTCTGCCCTCCCTGTATGCACATCCTGGCAATTGTCTCCTCTGACCCACATCTTGGGCTCCTGAGGGTGGGAGTTCTCTCTGCTCCCTGCAGCTTCTCCTCATAGTTATAGACCTGAGATCAGAAACTCAGAGATGGTGACTCAAAGTCACACAGGCAAGAGAGTAAGGAAGTAGAAATCTGGGCTGATTAGTGATTTTGAGATATAAACCCACAGCATCACACACAGATAGGAATCTTAGGCCACTTAGATCAACAAATCCGAGGCAGCCCGGCTGCACCAGCAGGTACATTCTATGGCCAGGATGCCAGTTCCCTCCCAACACCTGGTTCTTCTTTGCCTCTTTTGCTGGTTAATCTGTTATCTTCATATCTAAGCATAAGACTAGCCTCGGATTCCATCAGTATGAAATTACAATGGTAAGCCTGTGATGTAAGTTAGTAAGAAGCTCATGACAAGGGTAGCGGTATATTAAGTTAAGCGTGGGGTATTTATGAAGAACTGCACAGTTGCAAGTCCTGAAAGCTAGCTTTCTATCTATGGTGTTCAAAGAGATCGTGCAGGCGATGGTGTGTGAGAAAAACACTGTGTCGCTGCTGACAAATGAGGGGTAGAAAGAGAGTCTCTTCCAGAAATGCCACCAACACCATCAAACCTCCTAACCACAGAAGGCATCGCCAGTGCCTACTCTTGGTTGCCGACTTGACGTACCTGGGAAGAAAGACCCTCAATTAAAGGATTGGCTCCATTGCTCTGGTTGTGGTCATGCCTGTGGGAGTATTTTCTTTATTGCCAAATGATGTAAGAAGACCCAGCCTACCGTGAGTAACACCACCCCTAGGCAGGGAAGACTAGACAGCATGAAAGGGGTAGCTGAATATCAGCCTGAGAGCAAGCCAGTAAGTAGAATCCCTCTATGGTCACCACTACTAATAGCTAATCTATAAGTACTGATATGTAAGCATACTAGTCTGTTTTGAATTATTACGACAGAATGCCTAGCTGTGGGTACTTTATCAAAGAAGTTTGGGGCTGGAGAGACGGCTCAGTAGGTAAGAACCCTTGCTGCACAAGCAGGAGGACCCAGGCTCAAATCTCTGGCTCCTACAGAAGAACTAACTACCTCTTGGAACACCCATAACCCCAGCACTGTGGAGAGTGGAGACAGGAGGATTTCTGGGGCTTAGCCGAGCTCTATGTTCACAGAAAGACCCTGCCTCAAGAGGAATAAGCTAGAGAGTAATAGAGAGGGTATACGCTGTTCTCCTCTGGCCTCCACAGGCACAAGTGTGTGCATCACACGCACTTACAGACACACCACATACACATGCACAGATACCATCAAGAAAGGGAAAGAAAAGAAAACAGTAAAAGTCTGTGGTGTGGGAGGCCACGGGTCCAGAGTCGGGGGTGGGGGGGAGTCTACTAGTTTTTTTCTGCTAGAAAACATGTTGTCAAACTGCCTTCTAAATATCTATGCTTATAGCCACGGATCAGTGCTGCCTCAGCCTTGGCCAGGGAAGCTTCTCTCTGCGGTGTCAGCAGCTAATGTGGAGATGCATAACTGTGCTGAGAATTAGTGTCTATTGGGTGCTCAGCACTAAATGTGTGCATACACATGCATACATGCACGCGTGCACAAACACATGCACACACGTGTGTGCACACACGCGCATGCACATGTACACATGCACACACACACACGCTCACACACCATTGTATCTTCCAGACATGGCTGCTGCAGCTACCTGCTTGAGATCAAGTCATCAAGGTCAGATTGAGTTCCAACAGCAGCACTGACTGAACTCAGGAAGTTACTAACAAACAAGAGAGGCCATAGAGCGGGGCAAGGGATGGACCAGGAGTTCCTGGTGCAAGTGCAAAGGATATGGGGGGTGCATGTGATCAAAACGCAGTGCTAGCTGGGCATGGTGATACATACTCTTAGTCACAGCACACAGGAGGCACAGGCAGGTCCGTTACTGTGAGTTCCAGGCCATCATGTGTGTATTACATGTATGAAGTTGTCAAAGTAGGACTAAAAGATGCTCTATTTAAAAGAAGGTGAGAAGAAAGGAGTTATTTAGCTCACCAAGGGCCGAGTCTAAGACCAGACTCTCCTACCTGGTCTGCTTCTGATGACGGTTTCCCTGGCTGAGTCTCAAAGCAGAGAGAAGCAAAAAGGGAAACGGGCCAAGTACACGGGTGGCCTCCCTTTCCCACCAACTCATTCCCGTGAGCACTCGCTCACTCCTCCAGACCTGCAGGAACCCCTTCCAAGGCTGATGCCCCAGAGCTTGACCACCTTCCACCATCCCTATCTGTTAGAGGCCCTCCCCGGCCTGCTGCCCTGGGAGCTGACCTTCTAGCACATGACCGCATGGATAAAAAGTTATTACAATGAGCATCAGAACTGCATAATACCCCGGAGCCACGATTCTCGAAGAGCCCGAGTGCAACAATAAAAATACTATCCAGCCAAGCCAGGCACACTGTGGTGACCTGGATTTGAACTCCACTCTCAGGTCACTAGCAGTCAGCCAGAAGGCTCAGCTGGGGCACAGGAGCTGCTCACTTGGCTACCTTTGCTCTTCACTGTCATGGCTGCCCCAGTGCTCTCTTGTTCCCCAGACCTGCATAACCAGATAGTTGTGGAATATTCAGGAAATTAGAGACTTTGTGCATGAAAGAGACATTCGATTTTCCTCTGCGAGAACTCGGATGGGAAAACCTGGAGCAGGGCCCTCCGACTTGAAAAATATACAGGCAGCTTTTCTTTTCCTACGTACGGTTGTTTTGTCTGCATGTATGTCTCTGCATCATGTGTGTGCAGTGCCTGTGGGGGCCAGAAGAAGTCATTGGATCCACTGTAACTAGAGCTGTGAGCTTACCCATGGACACCTTTTAAAGCATGCCACTGGTTTTAAGCTTTTTGCCTGTGTTTGTTTGTTTGAGAGAAGGTCTCATATAACCTTGAATTCAGGATGTAGCCAAGGGTGACCTTGAACTTTTGACCTTTCTGCATCCAGTCTCAAGCAGTAGGTTACAGGCATGTACTACCAGGCAAGGTTTGTGGGATGCTGGGGCTCGAGCTTCATGCACGCTAAACAAGCTCTCTGCTTCCAAGCCGCACAACCTGGCCCTGACTTAGATCATTTTTATAAAGTTCCCTACACGTGTTCAAGCCAGATACAAACTCATGCTGAGAGCCTTAGTGGGGAAGCCAGGCCAATGAGCTGATGAAGCACAAACAAAATGACAAATCCAGTCTAACACACACACACACACACACACACACACACACACACACACACACACAAAGCATTAACCACCTTAATGTAGAGGGCCAACCGAGGTTTCCTGGGGAGTAATAGCAGCTCATGGATCTGGTGAGCCCAGCTCAGCTGAGGTCCCAGCTCGGCTGAGGGATCATTCTGAGCTCCCAAGCCTGGTGTGAAGCCCCCATTATCTCATTGCTTTTCTTTACTTAAGCTGAAGTAAACCTCTCCTTCACAGAACCCCACAGGAAGTCCACCATTCCTGCACACTCAGCAGTCCTGACTGGGTACAATAGCAGCCGAGATTGTAGCTGCCAGTGAGCCCAAGAGGCTAAGACTAAGAGCCTCACTTGACAGCTCTCCATTACCCTCTACAAGATAAAAGCTCTCGGCTCAGAGGAGGAGTGGAGTCCCGGGCCACACAACCAGAAGGTGAAGTGGATATGCCGGATATGCACTTGAACGCACTCACCCAGTGTGTCCTGTTTGCAACTTCTTTAACTTGTGTCAAAAAAAAAAAAAAAAAAAAAAAAAGCATCCAGCTGCTGATAACCGGTTGTGCTTATTCATTTTAGGTTGTCTTTAAATGAAAACTTGTCTTTTCTTAGTGTTACAATGGAGTTGCTGACCCCTGAGATTGACCTGGGGCATACCCTAAGTAAGGATCCAGGCCCCAGACTGAGAACCTCTAGCCCAGGCCCAGTGACCATGGAAAAGGAGGCCAGCCAGCAACCTGGGGCCATGCCTGTCAGATACAAAAGGGGCACAAAATAGCCCCTTGGAGATCCAGGGTCTTGAAGATATCTGATTTTGAGGGATCCCTGGGAGAGCAAGTCAGCATTGGCCAGTATTGATACCTGAACTCTAAGGCAGATGTCACAACAGATGCTTGCCATGGCCGTGGTGGCCACCTCTTTGAAAGCACCCAATCCTTGGTGGGATGCAGCATGTAGGTGGGGGTGGAACTGGTCAAAGCTGGCTGGAGAGGCAGGGCTGTCTCTGTGATGACTTTGGTCTGAAGTCACACCAGGGGCTGGGGCTATAGTTCAGGAGTTAAGCACTGGCATGCCTGAGGTCCTGGGTTCCATTTCCAGCCACTCCAACCAAAGGAAGGGTGTAACCTAGCAGGAGAGATGTCAGCTTGCTCAGTTAATTAAAAATTAAATGAAATTAAAAATGAAATTAAAATTTCAAAGGGTATGTTTGTCATGAGGTTTATGAAAGACAGTTCTGAAGAAGGACTGGGTAGCAGCAAGCTGAAAGGCCATTCTGGGCAGCGACAGCATAGCAGGACAGTGTTACTTCCTGTGGCATGTCATCACACATGAAGGGTATTGCCTCACTGCCTGGCTTGGCTTATTGTATCCCCTAAAGGTAACGTACTAAAAGCTCAGTTACCAACATATGATGTGACAGATGGTAAACATGCAAAGGAGAGCCCTAGTGGACGATGATGATGTCACTGAGGATGCTGACCTTCCCAAGGTTTGTTCAAAAGGTTGGTGTAATTCTCAAGGGACTCCAGCTCAGTCAGAAAAGAACTTGGTATATAACCATGAGGACCTGAGTTTCGTCCCCAGAACCCATGTTATGTTTTGTTATAAAAACAAAACAAAAAGAAAGGAAGAAGGGAGAAAGGAAGGGAGAAGAAGAGAGGAGAGGGGAAAGGAGGAGAGGAGAGGAGAGGAGAGGAGAGGAGAGGAGAGGAGAGGAGAGGAGAGGAGAGGAGAGTGATTAACACTAAGCCCGATGATCTGATTTCAATCTCTGCGACTGACATGGTAGAGATTCTCAGACATATGTGTTGTAGCATGTAAACACACACACACACACACAAACACACAGAGAGACATGCACACAGACATGTACACATACGTTCACACACAAACACACACACATAGTTAGCTATGACATAAGGCCATCCCACAGGCTCCACATCTTTTAGACGCAGCCATTTCTCCTCCTGCTTTCTTGCTATGCACTGGGAGAGCCAGACTGTCCCTTGCCAGAGGTCAAACAGATGGGGTCACTAGATCCCAGACTTTCAGCCTCCAATGCAGTGAGCTAAATAAACCTCTTCACAGAGTGTCCAGCCTCTGGTGTTTTTGCACCAATAGAAAACAGTCTAAAATCTCTCCAAAGGACAAAGGTAGACAAACTATAACAAACTCCATGAAGACACTGTTTGGGCTTTTGACTTAGTAAACAGTTCCCACACTGGAGTGGGAGCCTGTGAAGAAAGGTTCACACACAGACACTGGAGAGGGAGGCTTTGCTCCAGGAAGTGAGAGGTTGAAGTGAGCAAGCCTAAACAGGCTGCTGCAGAGACTGCAGACTGTGACATATACGTTAAACAGCCAGTTAGGAACCTTGGCATGGGAGACAAGAGAGCCAGACCCTTATCCCACAGTTAACAACCTGTAAAACTGAGGCCTTTAAATGCTGGTCAGAAGAATGGGACCTGAGTCGTGTCTCTGGCTCTGAAAGTGTTATGCCCAAGTCTTGGGGTCCCCAGAAGAGCTCCAAGAGTTGCTTAATTCTATGTAGTGAGACAAAGAGTCTTTTAATGAATTTGAACCAGGTTCAGATCTCAATTCGTTCCCACTGCGCAGGGCAGGATTGCCATCCCGAGTCTAGGGGCTCAAAGCATTTATACACAAGCAGATTCTAGGGTTTCAGGGTCACATGACAAGGGAAATGATAAAGGAAGGCATTTTTCAAACACAATACCATCTGTTTAGCTGGCAGGCAGGGTCGCACAATTGGGGAGGGAAGCTCTTTTGGCCTTTATGGTGCTATCAGGGGTAAGCTGTCTGGGATGGCTTGATTGTCCCCAAAATATGGCACTTTATCTCTCTAAGAATGTGTGGTTTTTTGCTTCTCCCAAGGACAAGGGCCACCTGCACTGGTGAGTGCTTAGCTACCTCAGAAGCAAGGGTTTCCCCTCCTCTCTCTGTAAATGGCCCTACTGCGTTTCATCCTCTCTCTGTAGATGGCCCTACTGCGTTTCATCCTCTCTCTGTAAATGGCCCTACTGCGTTTCTTGCCAAGCAGAACAAGAACACAGAGCATGCAAGCCTAGAGTTTTCAATGTTTTGTGAAATGAAATGAAGTCTGGGAATTAATTAAGTCTTCCACGTTCTCTCACTCTTTAAAATACAAAATAAGGGACCACGGGATGTGGCTCTGTGACACAACATTTTCCAGGCATCTGTAAAGCCTCGCCCTCAATGCCCAGCCCCAGGAAGAAAGAAAGAAAGAAAGAAAGAAAGAAAGAAAGAAAGAAAGAAAGAAAGACCTTAAAAAGATAAACTGGGCATGTTGATATACACCTGTAATCTCAGCATTTGGGAGACAGAAGCAAGAAGGATTAGAAGTTCAAGGTCATCCTTGGCTACACAACAAATCTGAGGCTAGTCTAGGCTACAAGAATTCCTGCCCCAAAACAAACAAATAAACAAAAACAAAAAACCCTATAGGACCTGCAAGATGGCTCCCTGGGTAAAGGCACTTTCTGCTGAGCCTGGTGACATGAGTTCAATCCCTAGGACCTACACAGTAGAAGGAGAGAACCTAGCTCTTGCAAGTTGTCCTCTGACCTCTATGTGTGTGCCATGGCACATGCACACGCACACGCACACGCACACACACATCTGCATGCACACCCACACGCACATAAACATGCGTGCATCAAATAAATAGATAAATAACTGTTTTAAAACCTATGTGTGTGTATAATACAAAATAATACTGAGGGTTTTTTTGTGCAGAATCTATTTCACATTCAGATTTCAGCACAGAACATAAAATGGAAGTGTGTTCATGTGTGCAGTATCAGGTAGCTTCTCTCAAGATTCTGTGAATAATGTTGTGGTTGACACATGGAACAGAATTTCCATTATGTTCAATGACGGAAGGTTGGGTTGATAGAGTTGCCATTTCTTCCACAGTCCTACCAGGTAGCGCAGGAAGCCCATCCTGTCCTCTCGGGTGTCCCCGTATCATGAGGACACAAGCAACCGTAATGATGATTCTCAGCCCTCCGATTTCAATGGTCTTTGATTCCATCCTTCAACATCTACAGAACACCTGCCAACAGCATCTATTTGCAAAGGACTTATGCTTGTAAATAAAGTTAATTCTCAAAAAAAGGAAGGGAGGAAAGAAGGAAGAAAGATGCTTAGTGGGTAAGAGCATTCACTCTCAATTCCTAAGACCCACATGGTAGAAAGGAAAGAAATTACTTCTGCCTGTTGCCCTCTCTGATCCTATGCGTGCCCCCCCCACACACACACTACATGATAAAAATTTTGAAACAAAATATGGTATTGCTGGGGTTGGAGAAAATGCTCAGCTCTTGCTGCCCTCCCAAAGGATCTGGGTTTAATTCCCAGCACCCACATGGCAGCTCACAACTGTTAACTCCATGGGACTCCACACCCTCACACATTTAGACAAAGCACCAATACAAAAAAAAAATTAAAATAAATCATTTAAAAAGGTATTGCTAAAAATATATATATTAGAAAGCAAGTTGCATTACCAATGGTTTTTAACATTTTCAATACTACTGTACACTCACATTCATGTAAGTTACTACTATTCCATAATAGAAGAAGAAAAAAGGCATAAAAGATAACTTCAAATAATCTGATTTGTTTCTTGGTTCTTTTCAGTCAGATCTCTCTATGTAGTGACCTGTACAGTAATAATTTCAGACATGACATTACATATTTTTTACTCATATAGTTTTTAGTTATTTTAACTTAATTATTTTTTGCTCAATACATCTGAACCATGGTCAAGGCCGTGGAAATTTCAAAAGTGTTGAGGCGGCACCAGTGACTTCTGTAGGAGAGCAGCATAGAGCTGAGAACTGTCTAAAGAAACACAAAATGGAGGCAAAATGAGATGGTATCACCTTAGTCATTTCAGTGGCCCTGGTTGTCCTGGAACTCTCTTACATAGGTAGGTTGACCTTGAGCTCAGAGATCTGTCTGCCTCTACTTCTCGAGTTCTGGGATTAAAGGCATGTGTCTCTAAGCCAGACTTAAATTCCTTATTAAAATACAGGTAATACAATTCTAAACAGGAACATGTGATAGAAAGTCTATCTGGCTTCCACTAAATAAATGAGGTGGGAGTATACTAAAGGTTTTTAAGAGTTTAAATTAGTGGGATTAAATTAGTGGCATATGGCATATCTGTTTGGGATACTTACGGATAAAAGGTTACATGGGGATGCTTTTAGGTACTTAAAAGATTTTTAGGAAAGCTTTGCAGGGGGCAGTACCCCAGAAAGCCACAAGGTGGCGCGCTCTGACAAGTTCCTATTTTCAGTTAACCCAAGAGCGGAAGGAAACTTGGGGACTCATGTTGATGACTTTTTGACATAATAAGCTGGGGGGGGGGGGGGGCATGCATTAGAATAAGTGAAAACTCATACCTCTTGATCAACATGGACTTTGTTCCTAAACACCGGCAAGAACATCTTTTTTTTTTTCTTTCCATTTTCTACTTTCCTTGGAGCAGATATAGAATAGTAACATTCCATAGGCTGTCTCCAGCAGATGTCAGGATCCCTGTTTTTAGAATTGGGGAACTAAGGCTGAGGGGGAAAATGTCACTGCCAAACTAAATTCTGGAGGCCCAGTTTCCTAGCCCCAAACATGCCAGCTAGGCAGCTGGGGCTTCTACAGCCAGCCCTCCTGGTGTTGATTTTATAGTACAGATGGCTAGGAGCAGGGCCTTATACTATTTGGAGCTTTGGCGCCTCTCTCTCTCTCTCTCTCTCTCTCTCTCTCCTCTCCTCTCCTCTCCTCTCCTCACCTTCTCTCCTTCTCTCCTTCTCTCCTTCTTTCTCTCTCCCTCCTTCCCTCCCATCCTCCATCCCTCCCTCTCTCCCTTTCTCCTTCCCTCTCTCTCCCCCTTTCTTTCTGTCTCTGTCTCTGTCTCTGTCTCTGTCTCTGTCTCTCTCTCTCTCTCTCTCTCTCTCTCTCTCTCTCTCTCTCTCTCTCTCTCTCTTTCCCTCCTGTTCCCCTGCTCTGGAAGGGCCCAGCTGCCCAGCTGAGAGTCCTGGCTTACGAATGGCTATATCAGTAAGATGCCACCTGGATTTTCATCTCATCCTAATCTAACCCACACAGACTATGACAGGCAGACCTGAAGATGTATGAACAGCCTGGTTCTGTAAGTCAGAACCCTGGTGTGGGGGGTTTGGAGGCTCCACCAAGGGTTCTACGGCAGTCCCTCTTCTGGCTCAGGCAGTGTTGGCAAAACTTCATTTCAGGCAGCTGTAGGACTGAGGACTCTTTTTTCCAGCTGGACAAAGTGTTCCTAGAAGTGTCTTTCCTGTCCTCACACACAGACGGCTCAGCTACACAACACTGAATGTGTTTCATCTGGCCGTCTCCATTTCTGTCACGAAATCTATCCAACCTCTCCAATTTGAAGATTAATTCAGAATACTCTAAACTAAGTTTTGTGGTATGACTCATATTTATGCTTATTCATCATGGCTTCCAAGAAAGTTCTTGGGTGTGCTAAAACATTTTGAGCTGCTTCTGAGACACACTCTTTGTTGGCTGTGGTGTGTGGGTCAGAGGGAGGGGATTGTGGTTGCCATGGTTGAAACCGATTCCCTCACTGGTCTGGAGTCTGGGAGTTCCAGGCTGAGGTGTCAACAGGGTTGGTTTCTTCTCAGACTTTCCCTTTGCCTGTTTGTCTTTTCCCATGTCCTCAGATAATCTGCTGTGTGTGTGAGTGAGTGTGTGTGTGAGTGAGTGTGTGTGTGTGTGTGTGTGTGTGTGTGTGCCTTTTAATTCCATTTCATAAGGCCCTTCATATTAGATTAGATTGTTTTCTGTAACTTAACTCTTTAAAGCCCATCTTCAATTATAGTCATGTTCTGACACACTACAGGGCAGGCTTTCTCATGAATTTAAAGAGAAGACATAATTCAACTGTCAGCAGGCCAGGAAGTGAGAAGCCTGAATTATTCTTTCAAGCATTCCCATGAAAGTGAAACTCTCCTGGGAGTCCTTCACCCATGCCACAGGGTGTTGAGTGACATTATAGACACAGATATAGATTCTGATGATTTTTGAGATGGAATCTGCTGTATTCCAGTCTAGCCTCAAATTCACCGTATAACTGAGGATGCCTAGGACTTCCCTCTTCCAACCTCTGTCTCTCAGCTGCTGGGATTACACAGGTGTACTCCGCCCGTGATTGCTTTATGTAATTCTGGAAGTGAAAGCAAGGGCCAAGACCAGATCCCAGAGTTTTGTGCACTGAAGACAGTCACTTTACCAACGTTGGCATATCCACAAACCTAAATTTCTTTTCCTAAGGGTGGCTAAAGAGATTGACTCAGCAGTTAAGTGCAGAGACCCCAAGTTCAGTTCCTAGCACCCACATGGGTAACTCACATCTACCTGCAACCCCAGATCCAAAGAGTCCAGTGCCTCTGACCTCTGGGTGCATCTATAACTCAAGAGCACATATTTACACACAGACACATGCATATAATTAAAAAATAAATCTTTTTTTAAAAAGTCATTTTCTAAGAAAACTTCTCAATTAGCCTGTTTTGATGTGTGACTCCTGCCCCCGATTGTGGGTTTTATTTCATGGTGCTGGAGATTGAACCCAGGCCCTTGTGGGTTGAGGGTTGTTCATGCACATTTGCCAGACACGCTCTACAACTGAGGTACCTTCCCAAACCCTTGACTGCTTGTATAATCCCAAAAGTGCTTAGGTCAACCATAGCCCAGGAGAAGTATTACCCCTCTGGCTAAGATAAAAATGGTTTGTCCAAACTGACACCACAAAAGCCTGGGATGACATATTTCAAACAACCCTAAGTCTGTGCTTCTAGAGCTAGGATGATCTATGACAATCCTTTCTTCAATCCTTCTGTTCTGCCTTCTTTATTCCCTTCTTTGTTTCCTCCTGTATATGTGTGGGGGGGGGTGGTGTGCTCATGCCTGTAGGGGCCTGGAGTTGATCCCATTCATTGGGATCATTCATTCTACAACTGTTCTCCACTTTATTAAAACAGGTCTCTTACTGGACTCAGAACATGATGATTCCAGCTTTCACAGGGTCCCCTATCCCAAGTGCTGGAATGATGGGCAGACACCACTTCTACCCAGCTACCCATTCTGTTAAATGGGACCTAGGAATCCAAACTCCAGTCTCCAAGTTTTCAGAGCAAGTGCTTTATCCCCTTCCCGCCTTTTCTTCTTGACAGGAGGAAATAAGCACAAACAAAACAATTCATATATAGCACAGGCTACCCCTGAACTTGCTATGGAGTGTGGCTGGCCTTAAACTCCTCTTCTTCCCACCCCTACCTCCCAAGTGCCATCAACTGCAGCCTTGTGCATAGTTGTTGTCTCAAGGTGTCCTCGGAGTGTTCCAGATGGTTGGCTCAGCCATGAAGACAGTTGGGTTCGCTGTCTGACTGAGTCTTTACATCTATAAAGATGGGCAGCAAAGAGGCCAAAAGCTTCCAACTGGGAAGTCAAGTCCCCCACCCTGGTGTGTTTATTTGCAGGAATAGGAACATCAGAAGAGTATTTACAAATACAAACTTAGCATATCATAAACATTAACAGTGTAGAGAACCTCGAAACTGGCTCAACACACCCCAAGACCAAGCTCTCAGCACACAGGAGATTTATTTGTCCCAGAGGAACAAGGGCCGGGAATAAGAGAAAAGATTGGAGACAGAGGATGAGGGAGAAAAAGAAGGGAACAAAGGAGAGGGAGAAAATAGGTGAGGGAGATGGGTAAGGGGTATTTGTCCTGGAGGACAAAGGCCTGCCCCGGGATAAGGATGACACACATGCTGCACATAGGAAAATGGCAGTTTATAAAAGTATAGGGGAAACCCCTGTTAGGATAAGGTTTTAATTTTAATTGGGCAATGTTAATTGGGTGAGCAAAAGGGTTTTTTCCCCCTTTCTGGACTTCATTGGTCACTTAAGATCTGTCCTTTGTAACCCTGGCAACCGCTCTTCTGAACTTGGTCTCCATGAGTTAACTATTTTCATTTATATGTGCCCTCCGGGCCTGGCTTCTTTCACTTAGAACAGTGTTCAAGTTCACCCATGTTGTTCCAAAACCAAACCAAAACAAAACAAAGACCCCAGGATTCTCTGACTTTTAAATACCTAATTTGCAAATCAAAAAAAACTGCAATCCAGAGAAATTAAACAGCTTCCCAAAGCTCAGGATTGTCATCATGCTACAATTCTGATAGTAGAGTCTGTGAACTCTAGTGACTTATCTGAAAGTGATGATTCTTGGTAAGAACAGTGGGTTTTGGCTTCTCCCCTCCCCCATCCAATTATTTATAACGGCCACTTCTACCTTTTAAAATAATTGGTGGGAGGGGATGTAGATGTGGGTGCACCCGTGATTAGCTCCTGTGTGTCAGTCAGAGGACTTGTAGGAATCAGTTCTTTCCATTTACCTCGTGGGAGTCAGGGATTGAACTGTACTCAGTCAGACTTGTGCAGTGAGCACCTTGTCCACCGAGCACCTTGTCCACCGAGCACCCTGCCAGCACTTGGTCCACCTTTACTTACAGTTACACAGGGAATTTGATTTTATTTCAGAAGCTTGAAGGAAATTGTAATTAACTTTTTTAATTTAAAAATTACATTATGTGTGTGTAGGTCAGGTGGCAACGTCTGGGAGTTCGTTCTCTCCTTCTGCCGTGTGGGACCCAGGGACAGGACCCGGGTAGTCATCTGCTTGAGCAGCAAGCACCTTGACCCCCAAGCTATCTTAGCATCCCAAGATTAACTTGTTTGTATTATTTTCACACACTATGTCATTGTGGTCAAAGTATTTGCACAGATTCTTTATGGAAACCAAAGTTCTCTTTTTGACATGGAACATAAGAAATTGGATGCTCTCTCCTATAGTCTACAGCATTCTTGTTATTTATTTATTTATTTATTTCCTTTCTACTGACTCTTATAAAGGCTAAAGCAGTATTAAAATCTATTGCAGCCAGGCATGGAAGTGTATTCCTATAACCTCAACAATTAGGAAGTGGGACCAATAGAGTGGCAGGGTAAAAAGGCTAAGAAAATTATTCAAATACAGGAAGACAAAGCAGCCCTTCACTCCAGAGTCTGGTTGAAGTCTTTTGCTTGCTGAGAATCCCAAGACAAGGAACAACTGCTCCAGGCCTTTCTCTCTTCCTAGTGGTAAACCTGCAGGTTTTTTTTAGGAATTTCACTAGAACCTCCCTCTGAGGTAAGAAACGTCCTAACTCCCTTGTGCAACTCTAATTGATTCTGGGTTTGTCTTATCAGATTGTAAATCCAGCGAAGGCTCCTCCAGAGCCAGTTTAACTCTCACTATTGAAAAGGAGGTCAAAAGTAAAATTTCTTAGCAATCTTTTGAGATGTCACTTGAGGCCACCAAAACGGTACCCATGGCCAGAGCTAAGACAGTGAAGTAGAGCTTTGAGAAGTCCACACCCATACTCCGGGGTCTGCCTTGTTTTCCTGGGAACCTTTTTAATAATCTCCAATTCTGCTTCTTACTTGTTCATCCCCAAGGTCCTTTCTGCAGTAAAGTTGGGGATTCAGTTTCATGTGGGTTGAGGTCCCTAAAAGTTTAAGAGAACTCACAGCTGTTGTGTCTGGCTCTGCTGCCAATGGCAGAACCGTTCAGAATTAAAAGTCATTTTTGGCTACACAGCAAGCTTGAACCCAGCCTGTGCTATATGAGACCTTATCTTTAAAAAATAAATAAATAAATAAATACATAAATACATAAATAAAATTGCAGCATTTTCCAGTTTTCAGTGGTGTGCGTTCTGCTAAATACCCTATTATCCTCTTGGTGGCTTACCGCTTTGAAGTCGTTTGTTGCCCCTTAGCAGCAGCTAACATTTATTGAAGACTCACCCCTTTCTACCTTCTGTATTTGGAGTTCTAAGGATGGACGGGTGTGGATCAAGGAAGTACTGAAGGTTTTCGTAAAAAATGTAAAATTATGAACAGAAAACTAAGTATGATGGCCAATGTTGATTTGGAATGAGAAAGTAAGCTGTTACCAATAAAGAGGTCCCCCTGGTATTTAGTAGACAGCGCCGATTGTTACCTTCCCCATCTACAAAATCAAACGTCCAGTGGCCTCTGCAAGTCTAGGTGGGCTCCTTAGTTTCACCATAAATTTGCTTGTCGTGGAGTGGAGGGTAGAGTAGGTGTGAGCACTACCCATCCTTACGTGAGAAAACCTTGGTAGTGAAAGTCGCTCAACACCGGGAATCTTAAAAACATACAGATACTCAGAGCGGTCGCCTCTGCCATACTTCCGCTCGTATTAAAAACCCCTGGCCTGGAAACGGACCACACAAGGGAGTTGAGGTGACAAAGTAACAGGCGAGGATGAAGCTCCAGAAGAGAGGTGAACCGGAACAAGGTGTATCGCTCTAGTGACGAAATACGTCTTGGGACGCATTAGGAAACTGAGGCAGAAAGTTGAGGGAATTGATTGGATCCTAGGCTCTTTCATTTAAAGCTCAGCTACGTCACAGATGGGCTCTGGGTTCCCGCAACTGCAGCAGGACGCCCAAGGCAAGGCGACTGGAGCTGTAAGGTGAATGCGAGCCGAGGCAGGGGTGATGGTGGAGGAGGAGGAGGTGTCTGGGAAAACTTCCGAAGTTTTTTAGCTTCAAGAGTGGCGCGCCGCAGCGCCGGAAACGGAGCGCCCGGCTCCGCGTGCACTCAGCCAATGGCTGCGCGATGCGCCGTCCAGCGGTGGCTCGCGCGGCACCCGTAGGGTGGCGGCTGTAGAGGACGCCATCCTCCAAAGCTTCCACGCGAATGCCACGGCCAGGTAGTTTGGCATGTCTTCCTGCATCCCTTCCCACGGTTAAAGCACCTCAGAGGAAAAAAAAAAATCTTGTCTTTTAAACTGAAGCACCCGCACCGACCACAGGCGACCGAAGCAACATGGCCGACAGCGCAGAGGACAAGCCGGAAGTTGGTTTGGTAGGCGGGACCTGGAGGCGGTCCTCGCGTGATGGGGGCGGGGCCTGCCGCCGGGCTGGGTTTGCTGGCGAGTGTCTAAGGCGCTCGCTCCTCAGCCGGCAGGGGTGCTCTCCTCCTTCTTCTGGGGGCTGGATCGGACCGGCTCCGCCCCAGCCAGGTGTCGTCTGTTCCCAGGTGCCCGCCGGACCTCCGGCATTCCGGTGCCGCAGGCCTTTGCAGCGGGTCAGCAGCGATGGGGGACGGCCCCGAGCGCACTCCTTCCACCGAGTCCACACAGCCTCCGGGCCTGGCCAGAGAGCCCGAGGTGCCATCTCCCGGGAACTCGGAGGGCTGCGCCCGACCTCTAGACACGGTCCCTAAGAAACTCTGTGGGTATTTAAGTAAGTTTGGCGGCAAAGGACCCATCAAGGGCTGGAAATGCCGCTGGTTCTACTACGACGAGAGGAAGTGCCACCTGTATTATTCGCGCACCGCGCAGGATGCTAACCCCTTGGACAGCATCGATATCTCCAGTGCGGTCTTTGACTGTAAGGCGGACGCTGAAGAGGAGGGCATTTTTGAAATCAAGACTCCCAACAGAGTTATTACCCTCAAGGTAAGTGGTACTCCTCACCCCCAATTCCCTTTATAGCTTGAGCGAATTTTCAGGGCTAAATGCATGGTCACTGTAAATTAATCCCGGACGGTGATCACCATCGAGTGCTTAGAGCCTGGAGCTGTCCCACTTAGCTTTCACACCATTTCCTTATTGCCTTCCCAGAGGCAAGGGTGAGGGATTCCTTTTATGCATCAAGAAACTGAATCATAGACAAAAGGGAATGACTCAGCCCGGGCATTCATTTACAACGATATGGTTCACTTTTTGGAATCTCCCAGTCCTGTACCAAAACTTTGGTGGTGCTCAACCACCCAGTTTCCTTAACTTACTTCCTTGGTACTGAAGCCGTCAAGATACTGTGGTTGCATTTTTTGAGGCCAGGATCTGATTCATGTCTTGGTGTTTTGGCCAACCAGAGTGAATGAAGACATAGACAGGGGTTAGGAGGGGCAATATGTAAGTTCACTGATCAGCCTGGATTGTTCATCCAGGCATGTCTGAACTAGTGAGTTCTTAGTAAATGCAGTTTGAATAAATACATATGCACACACAGATTGATGGAACCACAGGTCAGAACCTATCATGATAAGGGGAAGTGTTCTGTCACCTAGCTGGGAGGACAGGTGTGGGCTTAGTTCTCTGGGCTCAGGAGTGCAGGGGTGCAGGGCCACAGGGGCGCAGGGATGCAGGTCTTCCTTTCCACTGCCTGGTCTGTATCTCCCTATTTCCTCAACCTGCAGATGCCCAGATGCAAGAATGCCCATATGATTAGTTCTCCTTCCCTGGCAGAGTGTGGCTGGCTGGCTAGGCTGGAAGGGGTGGGGGTGGGGTACCATTAAAATAATGAAAAATTTAATTTTTAGACCAGAAAGGACATTTTAGAGGTCATGTGGGCTTAGGTCTTGTGTTTCTTCCACAAGACAAGTGTGGATTAGGCCAATAGATCAGGGTCCCTCGGCACAGGATTTTTTTATTAGTTTATACATATGCCTGGCTCTGTGTTAGACTCTGGGGTGTGGGACAGACTTGGTCGGCCCCACACCTTATTCTCAAACAGTGTTGGGAGAACTGACAGGCATAGTTAAGTGCCTTATGGAGACTCTGTGGAGAGTTTGGACAGTAACAATGTGGTGACAGAGGGATCGGCTCCTCCACATGAAGAGGGGACCTTTTCAGAGAAACATCATTTTAAACAAGAAATGATGGGCTTCCTGATGTGCAGAGGAGAAAGACGGTGATGCTGAGAGAGCATATGTGCACAGGTGGGAAACACAGTGTAACTACAAGTCACAGGCAAGCCACAAGAGCCTGGTATACAGAGGTGCCCAAAGGATGGAGGTGAAGGGGGAGACATTGGAGAGTGAGGCCCAGGGGCTTGGACTTTGACTCTAGGCTGTAGAAGTTGTCTAAGAGTCTTAAGCTAAGAGAGTCCAATGAGATTAGAATGTCACGAGAACTCAGCCTGGCTGGTGGGCAGAGAACACATTGGGGTAAGGGGAAGCTGGTAACCAGAGAGCCCAGGAGGGAATGATGGCTGAGCAGGAGCTGGAACCCTGGAGAAAAAGCAGATGACAGGGATGTTAGGCTAGTGGGTGCAGGTATAGCAATTGGCCTGGTTGCAATAGTGCTGACAGAAGAGACCTCACAGTGAAGAAACCACCCAGATCCGTGCTATGTGAAGTAAACTCTGGCCAGATCTCAGGGCTGCCTCATGAACCTCAGTGTGAACTGAGAGCACGTGTGCTGGCCTGTCACAGGGTCTCCAGTGTTAGCAGAGCCTCTGTCTGAGTAGTTGCCAGTGTGGATGTGTCAAATGAGTTTGGGAATAAAATGAGGTGCTTGTGTTTGTCTGGGGACAATCAGGTTATGGTGAAGCCTAAGAGAAATTGAAGCTCAGAGGGACAGAGTGTGGAAAGAAAAGATTAGTAGATATCATTCTGTCTTACTGATATCTTAGTAACAGGCTAAGGGGCTGTCATAGAAACACCCGTGTTCTAGTTGAGTTTCTTTTTCCTTGAGAAACACCACAACCAAAAGCAATTTGGGGAAGGCAGGGATTTATCTGGCTTCCTTACACACCACAGTCTATCCCTGAGGGGCAGGAACTGGAGCAGGAACCTGAAAACAGAGCCCGTAGTGGAACACTGCTTACTGGCTTGCTTTCTCTGGTTTACTCCACTTCCTTTTTATATAGCCTAGAGTCTGGTGGTTCTCAACCTGTTGGTTGTAACCTCTTTGGGGGTTGCATATGAGATATTTACATTATGATTCATAACAATAGCAAAATTATGGTTACAAAATAGCAACAAAAATAGTTTTATGGTCGGGGATCACCACAACATGAGGAACTGTGTCAGAGAGTCACAGCATTAGGAAGGTCGAGAACCGCTGACCTTGACATACAGGCGTAGGGATGGCACCACCAACAGTGGGCTGTGCTCTCCTACATGAATTAGTAACTAAGAAAATGCCTCACAGACATGGCTACAGGCCAGTCTGATCCAGATCGTTCTTTGATTAAGTCACCTTTCCCCAGGTGAGTCTTAGTTTGTGTCCTGTTGACAGCTGAAGCTCACTATGACAACCTCTCTCCCTACCCAGGTCACACCTCATCTGTAGTCCTCTTGAAAGAGTGAGCTTGCCCTAGTTGCTCTGTAAGCCTTTTGCCATCCTTTCGTAGCCTTGAGGCTGTCTATCCAGCAAGCCACCCATCACCTATGCCCAGCAAAGCTTGGTCTTTTAAAATTATGTTTAAGATAAAGTGCCAGTCTATAACTGAGAGACCTAGTTTTGGGGGGCCTGGACCACTTGTATCCATCTGTGGAAAAAGACTGATCATTCCTACCCTCTTCTCAGGCAGGATCCAGCAAGCTAGTGGATGTAAAAACAGCTGTTCAGTACAGCAATTGGGAAACTAATGACTGCTAGCTTGTTTGCAGTGGTGCAGGATACTACCATGTGATCATAGTGTGTACGTGGCTCTCCTGCCCTGATTCACAGTCATGAGTTGGTGTCTTTCTGCAACAGGAGGGATTACCTCCATCCCACAGAAAGGCATCAAAGACTTGGAGATGTCATTCAAGGAGAGCGGTAGTCACTGGGCCTTCCAGGTCACTAGTCAAAGCTCTTCATCCCTCGTGGCGCCTCTCTGTCTCTGTCTAGGGATTGCATTTGTGTACCTGCCTTGTGCCAGGCACTGGACTGAGCACTGTATTTCTGTTACTTTGTCTCCATAATCACTGTCTGTGATTGGTAGTATTCTACCCACAAAGCATCTGAGGAAACAGGCACAGAGACTTTGAGGAGCCCCTAAGCAGGAAACCAGAGCCTGATTCTTTTTTGTGCCGTTACAGAAGTGAGTACACACACACACACACACACACACACATACACAGTAGTGATGCTTTTTTTCTGACACAACAGAGTTTCTAAACCTTCTGTGACCTTTGTAGGCCAGGCCTAGTGCCACCCTAAGGCCTGGGACTGTACTAACTAATGCTTGTGCTCCTTAGGCGCCCACCAAGCAAGTGATGCTCTACTGGCTGCAGCAGCTGCAGATGAAGCGCTGGGAATTCCACAACAGCACGCCTGCACTTCCTGCTTTCCCTGCTGCTGCCCTGGCTGAGAATGGGCCCACCCTGCACCTCAAGCTAGGTACCAATGGACTGGACCCCAGCCACATACCCAAGCATTTGATAGCCAGGCCTTTCCCCTGTTGCTGGGAGTGTGGGAGGAGCCCTCTGCCAAGAAGCAGAACCAGGAATGAACAGGATGTAGGATTAGTTAGGACAGGAACATGGGCTGTCTGCTTGAGTTCAGGTCTCAGCCATGGGGGATTTCAGTGTCATGGCCAGCCTGTCAGTTTCTTTCCCTTCCAAATGAAGTGAAAAAAGTTATATCCATATTCTTCTGAGGCTTAGCTGGATCCATATGCCTCAAATGCTTAGAGCAATGTCTGCATAGGGTCAGAACCCAGAACACTGTAATATCCCTAGGACATCTCAGGAAGTTACACCTTCTCAGACGTGAGAAGGGTTGATGAGAAAGTGCAGTGCTGCCTTCTTACACACTTCAGGGATGAATCCCACCTCAGCCTTGATAGCACTAGGGAAATAAACATGTGCCATCACCATCTGCTGTGAATGAAGGCTTTTTAAACCCCAAGTTGTAGGATATCCCAACATGGAGAAGCCTGGGGAATCACACTTTCTCCCACCACTGTGCTGTGTCTGGACCACCCCACAGCTGCCACTGCCAGAGCATGGGTAATCTGGGTGATCAGTCAGGTCCTAGTACAGAGTCTAAAACTCAACCACTTCAGTTGAAGGCCAGTTAGCCAGAGCAGGGCTGTGGCTGTATGCCTCCTGGACCACAGTGCCTGGGTGTTCCACATGTCTGACACTGAGCACACCTATGAGAGCTCCCCCGCCCCCCGTAGGTGTCCATGTGTTCTAACAGCAGGCCACACTCTACCCTTCCTTCCTCAGTCTCTATCAGCGGGTCCAATCGGACACTGCCCTGGGCCTCTTACCCCTGAACTGCATGTCAGTTCTAGGTCCCCTCACTGTTACTCCTTAGGTTGACTCTCTCAGCTGGAAAAATCCAGCATCCTCGTCTCCAGTGGCCTCTTCCAAGTCCAGTGTCTGAACCTGACCCTGTAGTCTGAGTGGGCTTTCTAAAATGATAACCCACCCAGATGGGCAGGTTCTTGCCCATCACTTAGGGCTCTCTCCCACCCTCATCACATTTCTGCCAGCCCCTCAGAACCCACTTTGTGCCCAGAGTTTAGGAAGAGGGTCTCATGCCCCTGTTTTGCCTGGTAAATTCCTGCCTATTCTATTAGGCGAGGCCCATGTCCACTCATCTTGTCAACCTCTCCTTGGATGCATTCCGGGACTTTGTCCCCTAGACTCAGTGTAGGTCCTTGACACTTTTTCAAACACTGCAGAGAGACCCGTCACATGGTGTTCTGATTACCACATACTTGTTAGTCTCCACCAACTAGCCCTTAAGAGTAGGGACCATTTTTTTTGTTACCTGTGTCCTTTGTCACCTAGTCCGTAGTGTTCAGCCTGGCACAGTGGTTATTTTCAGAGTGAGTGTAAGGGTGAATATATTGAACTTTATGACTGAGAAAAGGGCTATAAAGTGCAATGTTAGGCGCACAGGCCTAGTTCATGGTAGCTGCACTAATCATGTGTGCCTGCTGTTGTTAGGTTATTATTCATCATAGAACCTGCAAGCACATGTGTGCCAGCCAGTACTATCATAACATGTATATTAACACTATCACACACACATATGTGTGTGTGTGTGTATATATATGTATATATGTTTATCACTATCACAGTACATGCTGTCGTGCACAGTAATACTACTACTGTCCTAAGAACACATTCATGTTATTATTACCATATGCATGCATGTGCTGGAGCTCTCGTAGTAGCATGTGCATGCGATTGCTATCATAATAGTACCTACGTGCTATTACTGTTGTAACAGTACACCCACCCACTCTCACTACTCTATAACAATTGCTCCTTTTCTTGTTGTGAATAGTTACTAACTTCCCTGGGCAGCCTTTGTTTTGTTTTTTCTTTCTTTCTTTTTTCTTTTCTTTTTGCTATGAGACAGTATGTCATGTAGCCCAGGCTTGCCTTGAATTCACTCTATAGCTGAGGCTATTCTGGAACTCCTGAGTCTCCTGCCTCCTCTTCTTCCCAGGCTCTGGGGATTACAGGCAGGCGCCACTACATCCAGCTTCAGGCAGAGTTCTGAATGGTTCCTTTTCACCCGTCCTTCTCCTGTGGTTCATACCAACCCCCTCTACCAGTCAGCCAGGGAGCCTCGTCTGTGTTGGAAATTATAGCTTGAGTTGCCATACTTGCCATTATCAGCCTCAGAGAAAAGATGAGGAGAGATCTTCCTTCCTGTGTGTTGAACAAAAAGAACTAGGGTGGAAAGGCATGGCGTGGAGCCCCGTTGGCCTCTTGAGCTGTGGCAAAACCTGGTCCCGGTCCCTAGTTCTATAGCTGTACTTCAGTACACACGACTTGGCCTGTTTGGGGTTGGCATTGCTTTGTGCATGGAAGGACGTACTGTCCCTATAGTCAGGGTGGTAATGTCACAGGGAGAGCACTAGCTGAGATTCTGGAAGCAGATGTGTGGATCTTCCCTTCTGACAGCCTTTGTATCCTATAGCAAGCCTACCCTGCTGGGCCCAGGGCCTGAGTGGAAACTTGCTGCATCACTCATACACATATGCTCGTACACATGGAAAGGCCTTTATGGAGTCTCTTGTTTGTTTGCCTCCTCACTTTGTAGCCCAGTGGCTTCAGTGTTACTATGTAGCCCAGGCATGGTTTAAAAACTCATGGTAATTGCATGTGCTACTATGCCTGACTCTCCCCGCTGCCACCCAGCCACCCACCACCCACACCCGCACCCACACCGGCACCCATACTTCCCCCATGCCCTGCTACTCCCCCTGGAGTCTTGAGCAAGCTGGTGAACCTTACAGTAGCTGTTTGGAGCATGCTGCCCTACCTCAGCCCCTCCCCATCCTTCCTGAGGAAGCAGAAGGCTGTGCAAGACTCCTGATCCACTTCTGACTTTGAGTCACAGAGGCTGGGTCCTGGTTTTTTTTTTTTTTTTTTTCTTAAAAAAAAAAAAAGCAGTCCCGTCACGCCCTTGAGCAATCCGAAGGCGTGATCTCTACAGCTTTTTAGCATTTCCATCTCTATTTTATACTTCACCTACACAGTGGCCTTCAGAGAGCCAAGAACAATCAGGAAAACTGACAGATTCCTATAATTACACATTGCCAGAGGAAGTCACAGCTTACAGGAGACAGTCATAAACGTCTGTCATCAAAAACTCCCATCCCACTTACCAGTATTGCTCTAGCATGGGCAGGGGCCATGCTATTTAACCCTTTGTCTCCCAGCTGTTATTCTCATTTTATAGCAGAGGAAGCAAAGGTCCCTGGTAAGGAAATGCCTGCACTAAAATTCAAGCTGTGGCTTCAAGTTCACACCTCAGAACCGCCAAGGGCATTCAGGGAAGCAGCCACGTCCTGGCCTAGTCCCTCCTTCTGTGTGGGCAGGGACTTCTTTGTAGTGAGGAGCCTAAGCCCTCAGGGAAGAGAACTCTGGAGAACTGCTGGACATGCCTAGCATGACCCCCTCACTGGGGCCTTTCTCCAGGCCTTGCGCCATCTAATCCCACTCCAGTGGGAAGTGCCGGTCTCAGCATGGTAAGGCCACCATGTATGCCTGTCCCTTTTACTCTTCCTCAGCTGATGGCTTTCTAGGCACACCGCCCACTTCTTAGGAGCAGAGTGCTGCCTCAGTGAGCAGAGTGGAAAAGGCAAAATGGCTGCCTTATGTCTGAGCTCCCACCATCTGCTGGCTTTGACCTTCACCACAGACCTTGCCCTCTCCAAGCTGCTCTTAGCGGAGATATCCACGGTAGCGTAGTGTAGCCTCAGAGTTGATCTTGGGTCACAGGCAGAGAGGGTGTAAGAGACCTGTCGCTGCCAAAGAAACACTAAGAGACTTGGATCTGAGAAAACTGATTTTATTTGCTCTGAATGACGGAGGGGGAGGTGGTTAAAGTATTGATGAATAAGAAAATTTTATACTGAACCCATTCAAAATCTGAAAGATTGGAGTCCACATTATGGAGCCTTATCCTTTCCCGATTCCATGTCCTCTGACCTTGAAGAACACAGGGTGGAGAGCAGCCGTCTTGATTTTTCATTTGCTTGTTTTGGAAACAAGGCCTGGCCTCAGATCTTCCAACCAAAGGCAAGTCTAGCACTTCAGGTTTTTGCTGAACAACAAAGTGCGCACGCACACACACACACACACACACACACACACACACACACACACACACACAGAGAGAGAGAGAGAGAGAGAGAGAGAGAGAGAGAGAGATACTCCCCCTCACACACAGAGATACATACACATCCATACACATACACACAAATACACACACATTTTCCTCTCACACAAACACATCCCCCCAATCATACACATGCACACATACACCACACACACACACACACACACACACACACACACACACACACTGTGGCCCATCTTTCTAGCCACACCCCACACATGGCCTTCCCATCCAGTTACCCTGGTCCTTGTTCAGAGATTCAGCTCTGGTGCCTAAACCCTCACTCCTCATACAAGTCAGGAGTGAGCTCAGGCCTTGGGCTATATTCGCAGCCTCTCAGCCACACTTTTCCTCTTCTGGCTTGAGTTGGAAGGACTGTCCCAGCCTCCCAGAGCAGCTCTGCCCCAGCTCCTGCCATCTGGGTCTTGAGTTGTGACTTCTTCTGCTGGCCTCCCTGTAGCCTCAGCACCCTGCACCTCTGCTTCCTCTGACTTCTTCAGCCCTCCCTGAAAGCCCAGGTCACGTCTGGGGAGATGGGGTGGAAAGGAGCCTTCAAAACAATAGCTTTGAGTGCTGTTGCCAAGCCAACTGACCAGCCTGTGCAGTTGACAGCGCCTGCTGGGAATTAGCAGCACGTGACCTACTATTGTTTAAGCGATTACAGACAGGTTTTCTGGCATTCGAGGACAGCCTCCACCCCCACACTACCCACCTCCAGAGATGACCACCACAGGGATGGGTGCTTTATATCCACACCTTCTTCACAGATGTGGTACACAGATAAAGTCCTAGAGTCATAGATTATTTTTATTTTCCCACTTTCTGTGACACTCCCTATTAACTTCCAGACATGCCACATCCTTTCTCTTACACTTTGAATGGTGTTTTTTAACCTAGATACTTATCTTAACATTAAACATTTTGAAGTCACTTGCTCTGAAAGAATTCTTGTCAGGTACTGGAGGAGGCAGTAAAGAAGAAAAGACAGCCATAGTTCATCTTTCAGACACAGCCAGTGTTAGTGCAGTGTTATGACCTATAGTTCATCTTACAGACACGGCCAGTGTTAGTGCAGTGTTATGACCCATAGTTCATCTTACAGACACAGCCAGTGTTAGTGCAGTGTTATGACCCATAGTTCATCTTACAGACACAGCCAGTGTTAGTGCAGTGTTATGATCCATAGTTCATCTTACAGACACGGCCAGTGTAATGCAGTGTTATGATCCATAGTTCATCTTACAGACACGGCCAGTGTTAGTGCAGTGTTATGATCCATAGTTCATCTTACAGACACGGCCAGTGTTAGTGCAGTGTTATGACCCATAGTTCATCTTACAGACACGGCCAGTGTAATGCAGTGTTATGATCCATAGTTCATCTTACAGACACAGCCAGTGTAATGCAGTGTTATGACCCATAGTTCATCTTACAGACACGGCCAGTGTTAGTGCAGTGTTATGATCCATAGTTCATCTTACAGACATGGCCAGTGTTAGTGCAGTGTTATGACCCATAGTTCATCTTACAGACACGGCCAGTGTTAGTGCAGTGTTATGACCCATAGTTCATCTTACAGACACGGCCAGTGTAATGCAGTGTTATGATCCATAGTTCATCTTACAGACACGGCCAGTGTAATGCAGTGTTATGACCTATAGTTCATCTTACAGACACGGCCAGTGTAATGCAGTGCTGACCTCCGTCTCCTTTCTTGTTAGTGTACTTTGGATCGTATACCAATGCAAACAGCTATATTTTGCTTTTCAGTATTTAGGATTGTGATCTTAATATTTCTCTGTGTTTTAAATTTTCTTTGTAACTTTCTACTTTTAATGAATATAGATTTGTTTTCTAGTTTTGAAGGTAGACCTAAAGTTTTTACAATATCAAAGGTAAAAAAAAAAAAAAAAACCCACAACAAATTGAGAATAGCCTGCTCACTCATAATCCAGTCATGCAACCGTAATCACACCTAAGTATCCAAGCACTTATTAAGTTAGGTAGAGCCCCCACACACACACACTGCTACATAACGGCTGTACGAAATTATAAGGGCATGCTGTTTGTCTACAAAGTTAGCTGAGACAGGTTGGCAAGTCCAAAACTAAAAGATCTTCATAAGCTAACACAGTTAAAGGTCATACAGATTCCAGAACAGTGAGTCATGACCGAGCTCACTCTGTTCTAATCTTAAAAACCAGCTTTAGCCAGAAAGAAACCTCTAGTCTGATACATATCTTACCCAAGAATATTAAACCTCTTACCCACTTACTGCCTTTATTAGAAATGTCTTTTATGGCAGAAGGTTAGTTGGTTGGTTGTTTTGGGGTTTTTTAAGACAGGGTTTCTCTGTGTAGCCATTGCTGCCCTGGAACTCTCTCTATAGACCAGGCTGGCCTGGAATTCAAAGATGCCGAGTTCTTGCCTCTGCCTCCCAAGATTAAGGCATGCACCACCTCCAACTGGCATAGGCAGCGGGTATTGTTAAAGAGACTCCTTCGGTGAAATGCATGCCCTTTATCCACATTACGCCAGGAAATCCCAGTAAGGTGTGTGTGGAGGTGTCCAGGCAGGAACTCAGCTCATGGTTTTTCCACTTAGCAATGCCACATGTCGGTACAAGAGAATCACTGGAGATTAGAGACCCTAGTCCTTAGGTGGCAGATTTGAACTGCCCTGATATTTAGATGCAAAATGATGGCTGGCTAGAAGTCTTTGCTGCTAACTGATCTTAAATCTGGTTCCTGTGTGAATAGTTGATAGCTGCCATAGTGATGGTGGTTCCAGACACTCTTAAGATCAAGAAGTTTGTTGGTTTGTTTGTTTGTTTGTTTGTTTGTTTTAATTGAGATTTAGAACCTTGAATCATGGAGTTTGTACATCTCAGCATCGTCCCTACCCACAAAGAGTCTTGTGATTGAGACCAACTGTTTTTCCTTCTTTTTTTTCTTCTTGTTTTGTTTTTGTTGTTGTTGTTTTTCAAGGCAGGGTTTCTCTGTGTAGCCCTGGCTGTCCTAGAACTCACTCTGTAGACCAGGCTGGGCCTCAAACTCAAAGAGATCTGCCTGCCTCTGCCTCCTGAGTACTGGGATTAAAGGTGTGTGTCCACACCATGGCCAACATGTAACTCCCTTTTTTCAGTCTAGCATTTTCCACTTATATTATGTCTTAATATTATTTCATTTAATATTCTATGTCTGTTCTTTTATGTTCTCTGGAGGAAAGGTTTCATTGGCTGGCCTGGCATTCACAGCAATTCTCCTGTTTCAGCCTCCTAAGATGAATCACTCTGCTTACCTCTCTACTGTTCTTCATCAACATTTTTTACATAGCTGAGTAACAGTTGTGTGGAGGCATCATGATTTACCCAGCCTCCTCCTGGGCTGTAAAATCTTCATTTCCAGCCGAGCTTGGTGGTGTGCACCTGTAACCCTAGGTCTTTGGTCCTTGGAACGTAGAATACAAGATCAAGACCAGTATGGTTAATTTAGTGAGACTCTACTCCCAAATTGGGGGAGGGGGTTATCTAGAGAGCTGGCTCCATAGATAAAGGTTGACATGTAAGCCTGAAAAACTACATTCAGATCCCAGAACTTATAGATAAGCCAGGTGGTCGTGGTACCTTGCTCCCTGTGTTCCTGGGGAGGCAGAGACAGGAGATCCAGAGCAAGCTGGATAAATAGACTGTCCTAATCAGCAAACTCTGGGCTCAGTGAAAGAAGACCCTGTGTCAGTAAAAAAAGCATAGTGGTGGAGAAAGATATCTGACATCAACTCTAGCCACCACACATAAGCACATGCATATGCATGGGTGTCCATACACATGTGAACATATTATATATGCTCCCTCCAATACATACATGCACATGCTAAAAGTAAAACAACAACAGCAAAAAAAAGCTGGAAAAAGTTATTTCCGCTTTAAGGTACTACATATGATCCTAGGATAGATGCCTTGGCACATCAAGTTTTTGGTACATTTCAGACTTTTTTTTTTAATGGCTTATCAGATACAGAGTGACCTGTGGCCTGCATGTTTGTGAAGAGTCTCTGGGAAGGCTTCAGCAGCAAAACAAATCATTTTACAGCCACTTTGCTGCTGTTAACCTGCATCAGGTTTGCTAGCTGGGCAGCTTAGCAACACCAAATGCTGTCAGAGATGAGCCCACAGCCCAGGACTAAGTCATTTCTACTGAAGTGTGCTGGTTCATGCCGCTGTGGACTGACTGTCTTTGGCTCCCTAGAACAAGAGGAGGAGGAGCTGGAGGAGTTCCTGTGCCCGGTGAAAACGCCCACTGGACTCGTGGGTGCAGCAGCTGCCTTGCAACCTGTCCCTGCCATGCCCTCAGCCCTTCAGAACATCTCCCTGAAGCATTTGGGAACTGAAATACAGTAAGTGAAATACGATAAGGGGTGGGGGCACCCCTTTCTGTGAGCTTCTTCTGGTGTTGTCCTGCAGAGAGGTGGGACAAGGGTGGGTTATGAGTTTATTTTCAATTATCAGTCACATTGTTATTTAAAAGGTCCCAGCACTTGGGAGGCAGAGACAGGAGTGTCATGAGTTCTAGGCCAGCCTGAGTTACATAGTGGGATCTTGCTTCAAAATAGAAAAACAGGGCTGATCCAAGAAAACACCACTCAGACCTGGTGACCTGAGTTCCTGGAATGTGCATGAAGGTGGAAGGAAGTAACCAACTCCATAAAGCTGTCCCCACATGTCCTGTGGCACAACTGCCAACCACCCCACCCAGACACACCCCACCCTACCCCACCCTGACACACCCCGCCCTACCCAGACACCCTCCACCCTACCCTGACACCCCCCACCCTACCCTGACACCCCCCACCCTACCCAGACACCCCCCACCCTACCCTGACACCCCCCACCCTACCCAGACACCCCCCACCCTACCCTGACACCCCCCACCCTACCCAGACACCCCCCACCCTACCCTGACACACCCCACCCTACCCCACCCCACCCCATCCTCACCATGCCACACTTAATAAACAAAAATTTAAAAGGAAAAATCATTAAAAATTACCCATAGCTTTACTACTCGCCTCGCTTAGCATGTGTACATAGCTCTGTATATTCATGTACAGGGAGATCACGCCAAATGATGATTTCATATCAAACTATTTACTCCTAACACATGGACTTTGTCTTGTCTGTCATGTCAACTACTTTGTGGTGGAGGGTGTTGAGACAAAGTCTTACTCTGTGGCCCCAGGCTAACCTGGCTGTCATTTTGTGGCTCCAGTTGGCCTTGAACTTGCAGCAATCCTCCAGTCTCAGCTTTTTGAGTATTGGAATTACAATCATGAACCACCATGCCAGGTCCTGACTGCTTTTTAATTTTTTTTATTTTGTTATTTTACGTATACTTATATCTGAGAGGACAGTATTATCATTCCCAGGAAAGAAACGGGCTTTGGAGAAAAGATGGGGTGTATCCTCTGGGGCCTGCTGGCTGGAGAAAGAGCTTGCCCACAGCCATTTGGACAGAGGCACATGGAGCCCGGGAGAGAGGTCTGAGCTGGGAAGAGAAGCCTGGGGGACATGGAGCATGAGTGAGCTCCCCAGGGTACAGGGCTTATCCTTCAGGAGATGCTGACGAACTGGGTGTGTTGGGAACATGCTAAAGGGAAGAGGAACCCGGGAAGGCCAGGGCAGGTGGTTTGTGCCTGAGGGAGGCCACAGCCACAGAAGTGGAGCAGAGAACACGTGGAGCCTGAGAAAGGAAGTTTCACAGCGTAGCCCAGGCACTGCCCTCCAGGCACTGTGAGAGCCCCAGATATGAGGCAACAGCAACATTGCAAGATGAGTTCAAGGAACCCAGACAACGTAGTCAGGTGATAGCTCCCCGGATGCCCGGCACAGGCCTTGAGCTTACATTTGTGCTGCCCAAGCACAAGTGGTCCTCAGGGGGCAGTATGAGGGACATCCTGAACACTGCCAGAGGCTTTGTAGGGGCGAGTCCATAGCAAGTCGCTGTGCATTTCAGTCAGGCCTGACACTCAGCTCTCCTGCCTGTCCATCGGGGACACGTCATAGCATTCACTTCCTAGGTTGTTGAGAAGATAAAATAAGTGGAATACATCATCATGTGGCTCTTAGAATGTGGTCCAGGGGAGGGTCCAGGCAGTGTGTTGTGAATCTGTTCCTAATCCCCATGGCAGAGGAGGTATCTTAGTTAGGGTTTTAGTGTTGTGAACAGTCACCATGACCAAGGCAAGTCTTATAAAGGACAACTTTTAATTGGGGCTGACTTATAGGTTCAGAGGTTCAGTCCATTATCATCAAGGTGGCAGCAGGGCAGCATACAGGCAGGCATGATGCAGGAGGAGCTGAGAGTTCTACGTCTTTATCTGAAGGCTGCTAGCAGAATGCTGACTTCCAGACAGCTAGGATGAGAAACTTATAACCCACATCCACAGTGACACACCTACTCCAACAGAGCCACACCTTCCAATCCTGCCACTCCCTGGGCAGAGCATATACAAACCATCACAGGAAGCAACCCAGGAGGATGACTGGCTTGCTTGTGATGCTGTCCCCCTTGGTGATCATCACCCCTGTGCTGGCCAGTCCTTTCAGAACAGAGCTGAATTACATATTCTTTTCACTACTATGACCAAATCCCTAAGTAAAACAACTCAAGGAAGCAGGGCTTGTTCCGGGTCCCAGTTTGAGAACAGGTAGTCAGTCCATCGTGTGCAGGAAAGCACGGAGGCAGAAGCTGAGCACTCTGCAGCCACCGTGGGGACACAGACAAATTAACGGCAGTGCTTGGTTTAATTCTCCTTCTTACTCCATCTGGAACCCTCCCTGCCCATGGATGCCGCTGCCCACATTTCAATGTGGGTCTCCTCCCTTCAGCTAAAGCTTTCTCAGAGAAGCACTTAGAGGTGTGTTTTCACAGTGGTTCAAATCTAGTAAAGCACACGCTGAGGACCACCGGCCCTGGGAGCCAGCCATACACGGAGAGTAACCTGAGTGGCTCCGAGCAAAGTTGATGCAGAGACGCTTCCTCCAGGGACCATGGCTCAGCTGAGTGGTGGCTACCTGGACAGTGTACTTATCCCAGAGAGAAACCAGCCAGGACCAGAAGGGCCCTCTTCCTGCCTTCACGTTGAAGTCTTCTTGCTCCACATCCAAGGACCACTAGTCACAAGCCCTGTGACATGCTGGGGAAGCTCACTCCTGACAGAGGGAAGTGTGGGCAGTGGTGACTGTCACCCCACTAGCCAGTGCCTCTGGCTGTGCCGTGTGTCCCTGGGTCCTCCCCCAACTTCTGTGGCTTGCGCCCTTGAGACCCATGGGTGGCAGTGTTCAGCACAGCCTAATCCCCATCATGGTGGCTGATGGCCTCTCCAGCATGCCCACTGTGCTTTTATTTTCAGATGGGGGAAGTAAGAACCAAGAAGGGAAATGACCAGCCCAGGAAGTCAGGGGTCCTTTGTAACCAAGTCTTAATAACCAAATACAAGGTCAGAGCTTTAGGATCCTAATGCCGACCTTAATCCTGCTGATGACTGCAGTCTTTGTTAGTCCTTGAAAATACAACTCCATTCTTTTCTTATCCTGAACCCCAAAACAAGCAGACTGGATCTTCTTTCAGAACGGCTTCAGGCTGGGGAGATGCCCCGCAGGTAAAGGTGTTTGCTGCCAAGGCTGATGACCTGAGTTCGATCCCTGGGACATACTTAGTGGAGGGAGAGAATAGACCCCCAAGTGTTCTCTGACCTCCCCAACTGTGCCATGGCATATTGTGTTTTTCTTCTAAAAGTCCAACAAAATTGACAACTTTTAGCTAGGTCAAGAAAAGGGAGAAAATTCAAATTAGTAAACTTGGAGACAAAAAAGAGTCTTTACTATCGACCTTACAGAAATAAAAAGAATTATAAAGGCCAGACATGGTGCTGGAGACAAGAAAATTCTGAGTTCAAGGTCAACCTGGGCTACTTAGTGAGTTCCTGTTAAAAAATAAACAGGTTCCAGGGACTGCTGTGAACAACTGTAATGTCAACAAATTTTAAAGCTTAGATGAAATGGACAAATTCCTTAAAAAACACAAATTGCTGGGACTGACTGAAAAAGAACTTGAAATTTGAGTAGACCCAGAAACTAGTTTGTAGAGGGCCTGAAGGCGTGGGTTGGCCTCCCTGGACAGTTCTGCAGGTATCTGAAGAATCACTGAGTACCCTCTGAGGCAGGGGAGAGGGCACCCATAATCCGTTCCCCCCCTCCCCCCCCCCCCGCCCAAGTTTCACAACCATTATCAGGCTCAGTCCCTGACTCCCTTCCCTTTCTGGGACCTGGAATAGAGTCTGTCAAACTATGTTTTGTTTCTCCACCGTCTGAGCATTTGTGGAATGAGGGTTTTCCAGAGTGACTTGTCTATCTATTGCTTGAAGGATGGATCTCACACAGGGACAACACAACTGAGCCAGGGTCTACCGAATTTCCTGTCCCCTTGTCTGACCACCCCACCCCCACCCTGCTGCTGCTTAGTAAATGCCTCCAGCTGCAGTTTCGCCCAAAACGGTAACTGGTCATAGTGACAACAGTTGTGACAGCTCAAAGCAAGTCTCTGCAATTCTCAGAAAATAGGAACTGTCACTGGATGGGTAGCTCTTACTCTCTCTCCTCTCTCTCTCTCTCTCTCTCTCTC
The DNA here is from genome assembly GCF_011762505.2 of Arvicanthis niloticus. Taxonomy (NCBI): domain Eukaryota; kingdom Metazoa; phylum Chordata; class Mammalia; order Rodentia; family Muridae; genus Arvicanthis; species Arvicanthis niloticus. Next base: position 97,701,548 of record NC_047662.1, read on the forward strand.
TCTCTCTCTCTCTCTCTCTCTCTCAGAAAAAGAGTCAACATATCAAATTTATGTTGTTTTTTCCCTACCCTCTATGTAAGGCAGACAGTGTTCGTGGCTACTGTGTACTAGTAAGCAGTGTAAGGTTGGGTCAGGAGAAGTGTAGGCCTGGGACTGTAGCTCAGGCGGTAGAGTCCTTGCCTCTTGGACTCACTGGAGCTCTGCATTTGATCCCTGGTGCCACACAGCAGAGGGGTCAGAAGTCCAGAGTCATCCTCTGTCACAAAGCAAGTGTTAAACATGAGATATGATCTAAGGTACATGGGACTCCATCTCAAGAATAAGAAAAATTCAAAGAAAGAACTAGAGAGATGCTGAGTGAGTGCTAAGTGATCTCGGGTCCTCTCTATAACTGGAGCAGTGGGGAAGCAGAGACAGGAAACTCTCCAGTGCTCACTGGCCAGGCAGTCTAGCTGAGCTGCCAGTTCTGGGTTCTGAGAGAGACCCTGTCACAACAACACAAAAGTGGACAGTGAACGAAGAAAACAGCCGCTGTTCACCGAGCCCTACACAAATACACAGGGTGGGGGCTGGAGCTGAGGTTAGCCTTTCTCTGCATGGCAAATTATTTTAGTTGTAAGATCATTGTGAGATCACAAATAAGAACATTCAAAACACCTTCAAGTCAGGCACTCTACATCTTGTATCTACATTGAAAGAAATCTCGGGAAATTTCAAAGAAGTCTCCCTGCCTTCAGAACCCCTCCTACAAAACTCCATTGGGAAATTCGCCTGCCTAAGGCTGGCTCTCAGACGCCCTCATCCTCTCAGCCCTCCCTGTACAGATGTGCCTCCTGCTAGCGTATTTCTTGTGGTGCATGGGCTGATTCTCTTTATACAGCCTGCAGTTTCAAACAGTTCACATAGGGAGCTCTTTTTCTGTCCCTTGCTACTAGTTACCAGATCAATGTACTTTTATCTTTTTGCACAGGAGCATAAGCACCTGAGCTATCTCTTCATCTGGTGGACCATGATTTGTTGTAGTCTGTACTTTGGGGATAGCCTTTGTTGATACTTGGTTTCTTTCTGTAAACCATACAAAGGTTAAGTCTGGACTCTGGGGTGGGGTCTCAGCCTCTACAAGCCATTGTCTGAAGCTGCCTGGGCACCAGTGTAGTAAGTTCCTCAGTAGCCATGAGTCAGTGGAGCCTGCAAGGCAGGGTGGGTCTGGGTCTAGGAAGACAGTGAAGGCAGAGAGCTGCATGGAAATGTTTGCAACATGCCTCAGCCGAGCTGGGAGCCACTGATGGCCTTTGGGCATGGTAGTTAGGAGGCCAGAGGGTTTGGGGAAGTTAGGTCGGCAAGTCCATTCAACAAACATGAAGCAATTTCTTATTCAGGTGCTGTTCTAAGTCTACCAGTGAGCAGAATGGCAGGTGTGGGGCACATACCTCAGCAGCAAGGTTGGGGTTATGGGAACCAAGCTTATATAAGTGGCCATTGCAGGAGCGATGGTTAACCTGCACAAGACCTGTACAAGATCTAGCCAGTCAGTAATTCCAGCACCAATGGGGTAGGGGCTCATGAAGTTCTACCACTAGCTGGCACACTACTGGCAACTAGTGGCTACTGGGGAAGGGAGAGCCATTGTTCTTCAGGGTCGTAACCAATGGTAGGTTGTCCTTGCTCAAGCAGACAGTAGTAATTGGAGTCAGTGGGAAGGGAATTTATTGAAGGGGCTGGGGGAAGTTAGGGAGGATATGGCCATGATACACTGTAGGAGGCTGGGGAAATAAATGGTCTGTGGTTAAGAGCACTTATTCTTGTAGAGGACCCCCACCCATTCAATTTCCAGCATCCACACAATGGCTCACAACCGTCTGTAATTCCAGTTCTAAGGGATCCGATGCCCTCTTCTCACCACTGCAGACAGCAGGAGTGCATGTGGTTCACAGACACACATCCAGGCAAAATGCTCATAAAATAAAATCTAAAAAGAAATCTAAAAAGAAATCACCGTATTTAAGTGTGAAATTCACCAGGAATAAAAGGTAGGGAAGTATAGTGTAGAAGGGGCTATGTAAGAAGGGTGAGGGGCTTGGGAGGGGGCTAGGGAGGTGGGAATGGGGCTTGGGACGGGGCAGGGGAAGTGGGGCTGCATCATACAGGATGCTGAGGTGAAGACCAGTTGGGATAATTAGAAGCATGCTGCTGAGGCCAGAGCTCTGCAGGCAACAAGAAGGACAAGGAGGTTGCTGGCCTCATGCTCCTCACTCCTCCTTTCAGAAACACCATGCACAACATCCGTGGCAACAAACAGGCCCAAGCAACAGCCCATGGGCCACTCGTGGAAGAGCAATCACAGAGTGTAGAGTCTCAAATCAGGGAGCAGCCCTTGACCTCTGACCCCAGCATTCCAGGTGAGCTTTGTCCAAGTCTGAGACCAAACCCTGTCTCCTCCCCGCCTGCAAGGGTGTGTGTGTGTGTGTGTGTGTGTGAGTGTGTGTGTGTGTGTGTGTGTGTAAGCAGAACACCTGCTGTAGTTTTTATAGTTAGGTGGGAGCTGAGGAGTCCAAGGTCCACATGCTGCAGAGCAGGATTCTAGGAAAGGTCTCCTCCAGGCTTGAAGACAGCCAACGCTGTGTCCTCTTAGGCGGGAGAGAGCTCTCATCTTCCCCTTCTTCTGAGGGCACTAACCCTATCCTGGAGCTGCACCTTCATCTAAATTACCTAAGGCTTTGCCTCCTAATGCCAGCTCTCTGGGGGACTAGAGCTTCAGCCTGGGGCTATGGGAACACAAACATTCAGTCCTTAGCAGTGTATGTTGTGTGATACTCTTCCTGGGAAGATGTAACACACACACACACACACACACACACACACACACACACACACGTCTATTCACTCCAGAAAGAACACTCATAACAGAACAAATTTTTATTGGGGTTACTAACAGGGGTGAGGGCAGAGTACTTAAAAGTATCAGGGGTGACTCAGAAAAGCAACTGGATCACTGAAAAATGCCCACACAGGTGCAGAGTCCTGAAAGCTGCACAGAAGCCCTGTCTGCTGCGCTCTGCTTGTTGCGGCTCGGCCGTCCCCATGTCTCTTTTCTCCATGGTTGGGTTGGTCAGCCCCTCCCCCAGCAGAGGCTGACTCAGGTTTATACTGCTGCGGGAGGGGCCCTCCAGAATCTTCCAGGTTTCTGTTCTCCAGATGAGTTACCTTTGTTTACCTGCTGAGTCTCACAGGGCTCCCCTCCCTCCTCAGGCTCCAGAGATGAAGAGGGAAACCGATTCTGTTGGTTTCCCCGATAAGACAGAGTCTCATTTATCCCAGGCCTCTAACTTGCTATATAGCCGAGAGTGACCTTGAACTTGCAATCTTCTTCTACCCCTGCCTCCCTCCTGTGCTGGGATACAGGCGTGCACCACCGGGTTTAGGGTGTTTTATTGTAGTAAAATACATATGCATAACAAAGTATACCATTTTGTTACATTCCATTACCTATTCAGAGGCATTAAGTGCATTCATACTATTATGTGGCTGTCACTGCCATCTGTCCCCAGGATGCCATCTTTCCTGCAGAATTCTTAGTAATCATTCATAAATAAGCAAGGTATATTTCCCCGTTTCCAGGAAAATGCAGAAAGATGCTGTTACCTGAAAATGAGGCACCTGTAGGTCTGCCCATCCTGACATCTGTGTTTCTCTCCTCAAGCAGAAAAAGAGCCAGAGGATCCTCCCAAGTGTGCTCCCAGGTCCTCCGTGCCCTCGGGTCCCATGCAGAAACCCAAGCGGCAAAGCAACACCTTCCCGTTCTTTTCTGATGGACTAGCTCGGAGCCGCACAGCCCAGGAGAAGGTTGTGGCCTTGGAACAGCAGGTGCTGATGCTCACCAAAGAGCTCAAGTCACAGAAGGTGAGCCCCAGCCCATTCCCTGGAGCCCCATTGTGCCCCGTGGCTTTGAGCCTTGTCAATTGCTCTGTGTGGCGCATCAGCCTGACCCGGCACAGCTAGTTGTGGTCTTCAAAGGACAGCTACAGAGATCAGCAATGCCTCGATGTCAGTTACTAGAAGCATTCTGTCACAAACTAGGTGATAGGAGGCCACCAAAGGCATGGGTGACCTACTTTAATAATTGGGTCTTGGATGCCTCTTAGACTTGGGTGGTCTGACCCAACATGGAGGAAAGTCAGAGTCTTGGAGTACTGTCTGGATGCAGGGTCTTGGAAGGGGTCCCCAGTGCACTGGGAGAATAGTCGTACCTTCTGACTGTACAGATACCTGAGGGACTGGCACAGGACAGACAACGCTGGCAAGGTGTGGCAGAGAACAGTGACAAGAAAGGGATTTAGTTTTTACATGTGAAGTTCACTGTAGCAGTTACAGAAGGACATGTGTAGCCATTGTGGAAAACAAAGGGCATTAACATGTTCAGAAGGTTTCACCTCAGAACAAGGCTTGGTTATGGGGAAAGGCTATTTTGGACACGGTGAGCATCAGTGGCCGAGGTGTGGGAGAGCTGCAGCACTGAGCGGGTACCTCTCTCTCTAGCATAACGACAGTGAAGGTCTCACAGTTGTTCTGAGAAGCCCAGTGAGGCCTTGGTGGGCTCCTTTCCACTGTGTGAGGAAGCTTGTGCTTGATCTCCAGCTGCCTGACTGAGCCCTTCCTGCTTCCTTCTCTGACCCTTGCTGTGCAGGACTCAGGCTGGGGTGGGGCATGTACTCTGTATAGCTGAGTCTTCATTCCTTTCTACAATTCTTCTTGTGTTTTCTGGACTGTTTGGGGAGACACCGGTTGAGAAAAGCACCCTCTGCCCTCCTAACCTTGCCCCTTCACAGCAGGCCAGGGGTTACAGTTAGTGAGGTAGGTGGAGATTGGAAAGGTTTCTCTCATTCATGCATCTTTACCTCAGGCCTGTAGTGTGCATGTATAGCAGAGGCAGCTGCGGGGTAAATGAACACTCAGACGTGTACTTACTGCATGTGACATCCTATGTGGGGACATAGCAATGACATGAGAGCTCAGGTCTTCCTTGAGCCCAGTGATCTGTTTTCCTCTGGTCCTTGTCACTAGAAGGTATTCAGTTGAACTGTAATGGCTTCAGATCCCTGGATTCATGTAGCTGAAGCCCCAACCCAAACTTGGAAGAAAATGGAAAAGAACTGCACACACTGGCTGTCCTGTTGCCACATGTCCCTTCTTCCTAGAACACATGGGTAGCTCGCCCCTTACCTAGCCTTTCTTTCCAAGGCGTAGCAAATGGTCATAGGTACTCAGGAGGCGCTTGGAGACCTGTGAACCTCTGGAAGCTCCCTGCCTTCCTTCCATAACGAAGGCAAGACTCTTAGAGGCCTGTAAGGATTGCCAGGAAATAGCCCATTCAAACAGAGAAGGCCATGAAGAAGTTGTTTGAGCCTTTCAAAATGTGGATTTTTTTACTGGGTAACTTCCCAGGAAACCTTTACTCTGTTGAGAAAGATGGCTGGGAGAGAAGGGTTTGTGGTGTAGCCTTTGACTTATAGTATGAATGTACTTCACTGTCTCACAGATACATCATAGGCTAGCAGCGACTCCCAGAGCAGGCAGGCCTACATTCTTTTTTTTTTTTTTTTTTTTTTTTTTTTCATTTATTTATTTTATTGAGTGTACAATGGAAGAGGGAAAATGGGAGGGAGGGAGGGAGGAAGGACGGGCGGGCCGGCCGTCTTTCCATGCTGGGATGATCCGTGCCTTGGGAAGGAAGTCCCCCTAAATGAGCTGGCATGTAGTAGTCTTGCTGCTTTATCGAAGAGACTTTGGCTCTGGCCTCCCAACTGATTCCCAAAGGGCAGTCTGGGAACCCTGCACGGATAGAAAGGAAAACCATGTCAAGTCCAGTCCAAGCAAGCAAAACCACAAATACCTGTTAAGTTGTTTACTCTGTTAAGTTGAGCAAGTCAAATCAAAGCAAAGCAAAGCAAAGCAAAGCAAAGCAAAGCAAAGCAAAGCAAAGCAAAGCAAAACAAAGTCACATTCATTCCACAAAGGCTGATAGCTTGGCAGCTTGGTCTACAGAGTGAGGGAGCTGACCGGGTTGGTTTTGATCTGATAAATGCATGCATCTCCCACCCCCACCCCCACCCCTACCCCCAGGAACAGGCCTACATTCTGACTGTGATGTGTCTGTTAACTTCCCAGCCTGGATCCTCAAAATAAATGCAGTTATGGCCATTCTTTCTGGAGAGGCCCGAGTCTGGACCCTAAGGTCAATGCCTCGCAACCCACAGTGCCCATAGCTGCATGTATGGCTGTCAGGCTTTTACTTTGGGGCTCCCAGCCCTAAGTGTTGGTTCCTCCCACCTTACAATGAACAGGCTCCCCCACCCCCCCCACCCCCGGCTCTAAGGAGATGGTGGAGTGATCCTGTCAGAGCTTTCAGGAAGTATGTTCCTGGCCTCTCAATGAGGTGAGAGCTCAGGTCATCGGATTCAACCAGCTCTTAAGTGTTAACCAGTCATCCAGACACCAAAGACAAGAGGGAGGAACAGGAGACCAGCTGCTGACACCAAGGTGGCCAGGGGCAGATGGAACAGAGAAGCCAGGCCTTGGGTGCACAGTGGTACTTGGAGGGTGGTACCTGGCACTGGTAATATTGGGTAGAGAGAAATTCATCTCAGACCCTCAGTGTCTGTTCTGGATTTCTGTTGCTTTGGTAAGCACCATTACCAAATTGGGAAGAGAGGGGTTATTTTATCTTACATGTTACAGTGCTCCTTTAGGGAAGCAAGGCAGGAGCTCCAGGTAGAAGCTTGCAGTAAGAGTGACAGAGGAAGGCTGCGATACTGCTTTCTGATTTGTCTCCACTGGTTTGCTCAACTACCTTTTTTATGCTGTTTAAGTTCACCTGCCTGTCTGATCTGGACATTCTTCTGTTCAAGTTCCCTGTTTCCCAGTGACTGGGTTTGTGTCAAGGTGACAGCTGAAGCTAACTATGACAGCATCCCTTAGAAGGAAAATGGCTCCTGACTTTCCCAAGGGCAACGCCCATAAGATGCTTTCCTGGGTGGGAAAAGGTTCTAGCCTCAGGAGAAAATGGCAACATATCTCAGTTCAGCCAACCATGTAGATCAGTGGTTCTCAACCTGGAAGTCATGACCCCTTTGGGGGTGACCTAACACCATCAGAAAACACAGATATTTACATTATGATTCACAGCAATAGCAAAATTACACTTATGAAGTAACAACTAAAATAATTTTATGAATGGGGGTCCCCATATCATGAAGAACTACTGTATTAAATCAGGGTCACTGCATTAGGAAGGTTGAGAACCACTGAAGTAGATGAACACCAGTGGATTCCGTGGCCCTGTGAGAATTTGTTCCTCAGTTTTTTTGCTGTGGAAAGCACACTGGAACCAAACCCTTGGCCTCAAAGACTCTGCCATCCTATGGAGAAGAGAAGATAGAATATGCTAACCGGCATGTTAATATGTCATGGCCCCAGCACACACAGGGCAGTTTGAGCATCCGTTCTAGTTCTTACCACAGATGCCACCCTCCTTTCTGGAGGTCTGAGGGTCTGAGAGCTCTCCAAACCCAAGTGTCCCAGGGGTCAAATGTGGGGTTAGAGTCTGATCTACCTACCACTAGAGTTTACTGTGGTAGCTACCACTACCACTCAGTCCTTTCATGGAGCCTTGCTCAGCAGGGCTTAGAGGTGGTGACTTGCCTGAGGTCTGATGCTGCAAGCTTGGGATGCTGTCCATAGCCAGGGTTACCTCCACTCCTCCCCAATCTCATGGCGTAGCATCATACACAAGTGCCAGGACTGATCTTGGAAAACATGAGCTCACTCTCAATGCCTCCCTAAGTCAGTAAGCCCACTTAAGTCATTATCCATCTCACCAACCCCATCACTGGACCTACAGAGGTTGGTTTAGACTCCAGGAGACAGCACTAGGTGGCCAGTTGGCTAGGTGCCTCAGGCCCCTGAGTTGAAAGTCACGCCCAGTTTGAAAGCTGTCTGACCCTGCGGATGGCTGACTGTTGGCTAGTGTTGGCTATCTGTCAGGTGCTGGGAAAGTCAGACCCCAGTGGGGCCATGTAGACTCACTTGGGATGTCTTGGTTGTTTGTTTAGGAAACTTGGTGGGGATGGTCCTGCAACCCCCTTCCCCAAAACTATCCAGAACTTCAGAGTGCCTGTCTTCAGACAGGACTTGGCCCTGACTTGGAAGGAGGTCTGGTAGGCAGCTGGGCTGACACAATTTGAGGAAAAGCTTTTGACAATTTTTAAACTCTTGAGGCCACTCTGCCTGGAACTGAGGTCTTTATCATTGAGCTAATTATGAGAAAGCACCATAAAGAGGCCAGCCTGAAGGCACCCTGTTAGATCCGCCCTCCTTAGATCTGTTTGCCTGTTATTTGTGACTGTGGCAATATGCCTACTGAAAGCTGCTTTATGAAAAATAAAAAGGGGTTGCTATGTTTCAGGGTTCCTCTGATTGCTGGGGTGCACACAGCCTCACTTGGCTTATGTTCGGCAAGTGCCCACCAGCTTGAGCTTTATGGCTGAAGTACCACTCCTGGGCTGGCCTTGCTGACAGAGTTCTGAGGCAATTCAGGACATCACATGGCATCACAAGGAATGTGTGCCTGCATCTCGTGTATGTGTGTGTGTGTGTGGGGGGGGGGGGTCTGGCTTTCCTCTTCACCAACAGGATTCAGTGCTGGGGACTCCATCCTCCTGACCTTATCTGATGCTACACACCTCTCAAAGACCCCAGTGGCCCAAGGACTGTTTCCTCCCTCTTAATAGTTCCCAGTGGGACCACATATCAATATATGAAGCAGAGTGAGGCCTATGTTAACTCCCAACCATTCTCCTGAACTTCATGTAGTCATGCACATAAGAGTATGCATAAATCAGCAAAATAAAGGCTGATTTAAAAGGATAACATATTGGCTTTTAAAAAGGAAAATAAGAGGACCAGAGAGATGAGTCAGCAGTTAAGATCACTGCCTGCTCTTCCAGAGGTCCTGAGCTCAATTCCCAGTAACCACATGGTGGCTCATAACCATCTGTAATGGGATCTGATATCCTCTTCTGGCATGCAGATGTACAACAAATAGAGCACTCACATACATTAAATAAATAAAAATAAATTAAAAAATAAAATAAAACAACTCATGACCAGGTCTGAAAATCTGAGATGGCCCAGACAACAATTGATTTGAGACACCAGATCTTCTGCTTCCTAGAATTGGTCCCCAGGCATTGCTTATGATCTCAAAACCGTGGAAACTGAGAACCACCCAGCTGTTCCTCTGCAGGGGCCCAGGATGCAGGAAATTTTGCTGCATCCATCCTTGTATTCCTGACATGTCACCTCTGGGTGCTGCTAACTTCAAAACGGTAATGTTAAGCTGGGGTAGAGCCAGTGCAGGTCTAAAGTGAAGCATACCCTTGTAATCCCAGCACTCAGGAGGTGGAGGTAGAAGGACCAGATGTTCAAGGCCATCCTTAGTCACACAGCAATTTCCTAAGGTTACATGAGAAGCCAGGGCTCCGGAACTAGGACTTGGGGGCCCTCTGCTCTAGCCCGATGACTCTTTAGTCTTTTCCCTGGACTTCAGTCTCCAGGTGACAGCCCGGTGGCTGGGCAGAAGGTTCACAGGGTCTTTCTGGCCTCCAGGTTTCCTCCATCTGCGAGCTTCCTGTGAGGCTGCCTCCTCTCCCCAGGCTCCTCTCTCCCAAGCACGTCTTCTGCTGTCGGGATGGGGTGGGGTGCTGGTTGGGTTTCTGGCTGGAAGCTTGGTTGGAGATTTGGGGAACCAAGTAACGAAAGGAGCTCACTGACTATAATGAGTTGGCTCCCAGATCCCGGAAGCAGAGGAAGATATTTATGGGCTTCTGGTCCAGAGACTCAGCTGTGGTGGTGTCTGTGCCTGTTTCACCCAGCAGTGACCCAGGGCCATCTCCAAGTCTCAGCTAGACCCTGGAGCCACAGGAATGTTAATCCCTCACCAGAGCCCCAGGAAGCTGTTTCTCCACTGTGGAACATTCCAGACATAGTGGTCTGGTGTGCAATCCTGTCCCCACCCCACCTGCTGGTCACACCCTCCAGCTTCCGAGGCTCCAAACCTGCCCTTTCTGCTCCCCAGGCCTTTGCTCAGGCTGTCTTTGGGCTTTCTTTGGGGGCCTAACCTGGAAAGGCTGTCCCACCCTCAACTCCCACTGGCTGTCGACCATCTCTGACCCTCTTTATTCCTCAAGGCCTTATGAATTGTTTTACCATGTGTAATTGTTTTACCAAGTATAAGGGCCTTACGTCACCTCCACCCCAGGTGCAAGCCACCATGCCCCACCAAACCCACCCACCCCTCTCTCACAGCCAACCATTCCCCTACAGTGGTCCATCTTTACTCTCAGTCTTTGCAGACCTCGGAAGTGGGAACTGTCACCATCCCTTTCTGGTCTACATCACTGGCATGATGGTGTGGGGTTACTTCTTGAACTTGGAAGCCTGAGGCAGGAGGATCATGAGTTTGAGGCCAGCCTGAGCCAATAATAAAGTCCTGCCTTGAAAGTAGTCCAGAACAGAGAAGAGATTTGTCAGTAGATCCAAGGTGGTCTTACCAACCATTCAGGCATGGTCTCTGGCAGGTCTCCCAGTGGAAGCCTGCTTAGTAATTAATTCCCTCCAGCCGATCTACTTACAGGAACGCTGCAGCGTGGGCACAATTAAGGTGTCACTAAGAGAATGTGTGTTCCAAGTACACTAGCAGGGTCAGAACCTGACCTGTGGGGCCTCCCGGCACCGGGCTGCTGGGCTGCCTGGCTCCTAAAGCTCTGTCCTGGCTCTGGATCCATTCATCCCCTTCTTTGGGCATGGCAGGCCTGAGTCCTGGGGGGTTAGAGAGCTCAGGCACCGGGAAGCGCCGCAGACCTGAGGTCAGAGGAGGAAAGGCCAGTGCTGTTCCCACTTGCTTCCTGGACTGACCTTGCAGGCAGTGTTTCTCACTGCTGGGCTGAGAGCTACACACAAAGAGATTGCATTTGCTTGGCGAGTGGCCTGGATTTCTCCTCCAGTCCCATCTCAGCTTGCTTGGACATGGCTGTTTGGATGCTGTATTCCTTACTTTTCCAGTTGCTGTAACAAAACCTAACAAAAGCAACTTAAAGAAAAGGGTTATTTTGAGGCACAGTTCAAAGTTATATTCCATCACTGCAGAGAAGTCTTGGCAGGAGAAACTGAGGCAGTTCCTTACCTGACATCCACACTCAGAAGCAGAGAGAGGTGAATGCGCACCCAGCTCTCTTCTCCCTTTTTCCCTTTTGAATTCAGTCCACAACCTCAGCCCACAGAATGGTGTCGCCCACATTTAAAGCAGGTCTCCCCAGCTCAGTTAACCTCTAACCCAGAAACTGGTTCACAGTCATGCCCAGATGTTTGTTTCCATGGCAATTCTAAATCCCATCAAGTTGACAGTCAAGATGAACTATCACAGATGCCATCTTGAGGATTCTGAAGCTTGAAGTACCGTGGCAAGAAAGGATGCCACGGCCTTTATAGCAATATCTGTCTCAGAGTGAGAGGCAAGAGGTATTATACCCAGATGTCACACATCTGCACCCCAATTCCATGACTAAGCTCAGGCTCTGTGGTCTGGATGCCTTGGGACTGAACTCTCTTCTTCTGGGCTTCAGTTTTTTCTTCTCCAGAGTAGACATGTGTAAGTCAGAGTGTGGGTTCAGCTATAACGGAGAAGCCTCAGAATGCTATAGCCCATAGCATCTCTATTTTTTTTTTTTTTTTTTTTTTTTTTTGCACTGTGGAATCAAGATAACAGCAAGCAAGTCTGAGCTGGTCCAGGTGGGCAGCTCTGCTCTCCTCAACATGAACTCCAGTTTGGGGACTGGGTAATTTTTCTCTTCTTTCCAGTCACTTCCCAGCCAGAAAAAAAGGGAACAGGACCCAGAGGGCATATGCCTCACAGTCTCAGGTGACCCAGATGCTACCCACATCTCTGCTCATCCATATTAAGGCAGAACTTACTAGTGTGTGAGGGGTTTTTGTTTGTTTGTTTTTGTTATTTGTTTTGCCAGATAGCCTATGCTTATCTACTCCTGGTGCTGGACCAGGAAGTCAGAAAGGAGAATTGGGCTAAGATGCCCAGGGGAGCTGTTGGCCATCTCAGAGTTTTGAGATAGTATGTGACAGTATGTGCCTTCCTAGCACTCATGGCTGTTCCCTTCCCACCCAGGAGCTGGTGATCATCCTACACAAGGCCCTGGAGGCTGCCCAGCAAGAGAAGCGAGCATCCAGTGCGTACCTGGCAGCCACTGAGGACAAAGATCGGCTGGAGCTGGTCCGGCACAAGGTGCGGCAGATCTCGGACCTGAACCAGAGGGTGGAGGCTCTGGAGCAGGGCCGTGATCGCCTGGTGCACGAGGCTGGCCTGCGAGAGCAGCAGGTGCAGGCACTTCAGCAGCACGTGCAACTGCTCATGGATAAGAACCAGGCCAAGCAGCAGGTCATCTGCAAGCTCTCCCAGAAGCTCACGGAAGACCTTGCACAGCCCCCCAGCCAGCCTGCCGATGCTACCAATGGCGACTTCCTGAGCCAGCAGGAGAGGATGGAGCATTTGAAGGTAGGTCCCCCCTCTCTATCCAGAATGCTTCAAGATAGGGCCCCCTCTCCACCCAGCATGCTTTCCTGGCCTCTGGGGAGGGTGCCATGAGTGGTTTTCTAATCAGGGCAGAAGTTGCCCCTCATTCTGGTACATTTAAACCAGAGCTAGGTATTAAGAGGAAAATTTCTCTTCCATCCCTCTCTTTGTGAAGAGCCAGTGTAATGTGGCCTTTTATGCTGTGCTGGGCCTCTGAAAAAATGCACAGGCTCCCAGCTTATCATCTGTAGAGCCGAAAGAGCCCTGCAAGACAGTGACTGACAGATGAGGACTTCCCACTTTCCAGCTTCAAGTTCTAGGAGTAAAGCTGCTTGCCCGGCAGCTGGTGCAGAGGTGGGAGCAGGCTGGGCTGGAGCTCAGGTCTGTGACTTCTCTACCCGCTCTGCACAGAGGCTCTCCCAACCTCGCTGTGCCACCTTCCATGCCTTGCTCTGCTTCCCTTCTCCATTCTCATCTCTCTCTGCAGGCCACCCCAACTCACAGGGACCAACAGTGACGGGAGGGTTGGGGACGTCATTTGAGGTGTGATACCTGTTTCGAGCCACAGGGACTCTGCAAAGGCTGCAACAGGAGCTGCCCAAGCAGCAGCATGCCTGAGGCTAAGGACAGGTGCTCTTGACTCTCACTCACTGTCTCTAAGGACAGCACACAGAACCAGAGCCAGTCAGATCCCAAACACTGCCTGTCATGGCCTCCCATGTTTTGTACCTGGGACCCGACCAAAGAACTGCTGGGTGGTGGGAGGGAGAAAGAGAAGAGAGGCTTCTGGGAGAAGCACAGGGCGGGGTCAAATGTGGCCACTGCCCACCCTGTGAAGTAAGCTTACCCTGGTGTTGAGTCCTGCACTCTGTGCCTTGCTAGCTGATTGGCTTTGATCAAGTTCTCTCTCCTCTGTAGGAAGTGGCCTAACTCTTCCAGAGTTCCAGAGGCTGAACAATCCTTCAGGTGAAGGAAGGGTACTTGAGAGCCATACCCCAAACTAGCAGGGGCAGGATGGCTATTATCCTGGAGTCAAAGGCTATCTAGGAATACAGCAGAAGGGCGAGCAGCGGAGGCCTGTCAGAGCCCCTGCCATGCGGGTGGCGGTGAGAATGACCCTTATTGCCCTATATGTCCTGGTTTTCCTGACCTCCTTCCTCCTTGGTGTCCATGGTTTTAGACCCAGTAGATCAGCACAGTGCTGATTGATCACCCGGGTGGCGCTGGAGTTCCAAGGGCCACTTTTATCCTGCCTCCCCTAGGAGCCAAAGTGTGCCCTCATTCACATCTATGAGAAGATCATTTATCAGTGAGGTCCATTTCAAGGAGACTCGCCATCCTGGGATCTTATGCTTGTAGATCCTGCTCCTGAGCCCAGAACAGGAGCCTGACAGAGCTGCATGGACTAATAGTTTGTAGCTCTCGGAAGGCCCACTAACTGGCCGTCATCAGCATGTGCCCATAGAGAGTGCTCACACCTCCTGCTTGCCTGAAACAGGACACCCAGTCTTAGAGAAAGGGCTTCTTATCCTGTCATTCCAAGAGTAGTGTCACTGACCTCTTAAGTGTCAGACCTCGGGTAAGGAAGCCCAGTACTACCAAACTAGGCTCATAGTCCCTGTACCTAGGAGGGAAGTGGAGGCAGGAGGATTAGGAATTCAAGGCCATCCTCAGCATTATTTGAGGCCAGGCTGGACTACATAAAGTCCTATCCGGGACAGTGAGGGGATCAAGCTGGGAAGACTGGGAAGGGTAGCCAAGCTGGGGCTCTGCCAGCACGTACAGCTAAGACAGAGGGGCAGACGGGTTTGGGTCATACAGCAGCAGGCATCATGGGAGACTCAGGCCCTCCTACTCGAGCATCGCCTGTGACAATCTGTGGTGTCTGGTCCTTTGAAGGTGGTGGCAGGCTCTCCTCTCCTGTGCTCCTCCTGCATGTTGTCCTCTTGCTTCGCTCGGACTCTGTGGCTTTTTTCTTCTCTGAGGTCTCTCTTTTTTCTCCCTACAGTTCTGAGCCAAGGAGAGCACTCAAGGTAGGGCACCAAGCTGACTGGAAGCTGCCCGGCCGCCATTCCCACCCACTGTGCTCCAAGGGGTGTTCACACCCACCTCCCTGCCTGGGCACCTCTTGCCTTCCCTTTGACCTGGAAATGGCTACCCTATGTGACAAATCCATATTCTCAAAGTCTGCAGAGTGCCTGTGCTGAGCCTGGGTCTGGAAGGGGTGGGACACAGAGCAGGATTGGGTGTTCTCTACAGGCAGTGCGGTTTGCTAAGTGTCTACTGTGGGCTGAGCATTCGCAGGTTTGGATCCTTGCTTTCCCACCCCAGCTGTGTCACTGAGGGGATCATTGTGAGACCCTTGTCTCCTCATCTGTAAAACGGGAGCAATGGTCCTTTAACACTTCGCCCACAGATGGCACACAGTGGGACTGCAGGACTGACAGACACTTTAAGCCCTCACCTAGGTGTTGGGTAAGAATCCCCATAATCAGTTAAAGCAAGTCGACTGAGGGAACAGATGGACTGTGGCAGTCACACACAGTGACTAACAGCCTGGGACTTTTCCCCAGTAGGAAAAAGGAAAGGCTTGGGTTCTCAGGGGATATGAGTGGGCAGTGTGCTCGAATGGCTTCTGGAATGTTCTTCTCAATGAAAAACAAAGATTGTGAGCTACAGTTATAGCTCAATATGGGACCTTCCTGTGGCTCACCCAGCTTCCGTTCAAACAGCAGCTGTCACCCGTATGCTGGACTGTGAGTGGAGACCTCAAAGCTCATAGCTATTTATCACCATAGCTTCATACTTTAAAGGGGGTGGGGGCGGGCCTGGAGAGGTGGCTCGGTGGTTAAGAGCAATGTTTTGAGTTCAATTCCCAGCAACCACATGGTGCCTCACAGCCATCTATACTGGGATCTGATGCCCTTTTCTGGCATGCAGATAGAGCACTCATGCATAAAATAATTAAATCTTTTTTTAAAAGATAGATAGATAGATAGATAGATAGATAGATAGATAGATAGATAGATAGAATGAACTTAGTCAGCTATAGAAAATTTCCCAGTAGGGTTAAGAAAAAAATAACTGTTGGAACTCATCATGGAGGCACACACCTGTGTAACCCAGCTATTCTAGAGGCTGAAGCAGGAGGATGATGAAGATGAGTTAGGAACTGGGACCATAATGGGGTCATCCCAAGAAAAGCAAAGGAGGGCCATGTGTGGTGGTATATGCATCTTGCCAAGACCTGCACAGCCTTGGGATTGACCCAGGATGGATAACACGGGAAAGAAGGAATGACAGACACATACAGAGGAGCTGGGGTGGTACAGCCAGCGTCTCTGATGCACCAGTAGCCTGGAAACTCAGCCCGGAATGAGGGCGTGGGTTTATTATATGCAGCCGCACCAGGGGAAAGCCTTAACCACTCCCATGTCTCTCGGCCTTGGCATCCCTGACATGGTTCTGCTCAGAGCTACATCCAGGACTGCACCTGGATCCTCACTCAGGACCACATCAGCTGAGTGATGTGCTATCTTAGCACCTGGGAAATGGAGGAAGGAGGGTCTGGCGTTCAAAGCTATCTTCTTCAGCTATGTAGCAGATTCAAGACCAGCCTGGGATACATGAGACCCCGTTCAAACAAACATACAAAACCAGAAAGGAAAACAGAAAAGAAGGGGCTGGCAGTGGACAGAGTCCATCCTCAGATGCCACACAGGCTGGGTTTGAGTCCTCTGGTCAAAAGTATGCAAAACCCTTGAGCATCACATAGTCATGTGTATAAAGTGATACTTAACAAGAAGCAATCCGCATAGCTACAAATACCTGACGATACGTACTGATTTAAAAACATCCAGGGCAGGTCGAGAGGCCTTATCCTAGAATGTGAGCGGTGGAGTCAGGAAGCAGAGGAAGTCAAGGTGAGCTGCAGCTACTTAGTGAGCTGGTAGCCAGCCTGGGCTACCTAAGACCCTGTCTCAACAAGGCAGAAGAGTCAGCATTTGAGTGCTTTACTGGGCTCTGTCACTCATTTGATGTTACCTGCTAGCTCTGTACTCTCCCAACCACTGAAGGGGGGATTCATATCTGCCATTTTACAGATGAGAAAACAGAGGCTCAGAATGGTCCAGAGATGGCAGCCATCTTGAACTCCAGGTCTAGGGCGTCGCTCGCTACCACATCTTGCTGGAGAAGTTGTCCTTTGGGAAGGAAGCTTTGGCAGCTCCTTCGAGGGTGACTTCTCCAGAGCAGGATGTTTGTGGTACCACCGCTGACTACCCTTGCCTTTTTCCAGGATGACATGGAAGCATATCGGACCCAGAACCGCTTCCTCAACTCTGAGATCCACCAGGTCACCAAGATCTGGAGGAAGGTGGCAGAGAAGGAGAAAGCCCTGCTGACCAAGGTACCAGGGTTGATGGCCACATCTGTGTTCCTCCACTCCCTGCCCCTTGCCTCCCACCTCTGCTTCCCTAATCTCTCAGGCCTGTCACTCCAGTGGCAGCTTTGCAGAAGGTAGACTTGGCATAGGGGGCAGTTTGGATTCCCTACCCAAAATCCCTGCATCATTCAGACAAGACACAGGAAGTTCTCAATGAGAGGAAAGAGGTGGGCAGGCAGAAACCAGGAGGAGAGGAAGGCCAAAGGCTCTCCAGAGGGTTGGGTTGAAGTGTCCATAGACACACGCAGGTGGTGCCTGAGCAGGACTGTGGTGTTGGCAGCTTCAGCCCTGAGGCCAAGATGAGGACTGAGCTGGCCCAGCAGTCATGCCTAAATTCCACCGACTCCATCTTACAGAGACAAAATGCAAGGCCCAGAGAGCACAGCTGAATCACCCAAAGCTATCTGACTTGTTCACTAGGAGATAGGGTGGGAGTGCAGGGGCCAAGGAAGAGGGTGCCCAAAAGCCTAAGGAAGGAAAGTACACAGTGAGGGCAGCAGGGGGAACCCTGAGGGTATCCTGTGAGTCACACCTGCAGAGGGAGCCCTGACTGTATCCTGGGGGTCACACCTGCATGGGGAGCCCTGACAGGATCCTGTGGGCCACACCTGCAGAGGGAGCCCTGACTGTATACTGTAGGTCACACCTGCAGAGAGAGCCCTGACAGTATCCTGTGGGCCACACCTGCAGAGGGAGCCCTGACTGTATACTGTAGGTCACACCTGCAGAGAGAGCCCTGACTGTATACTGTAGGTCACACCTGCAGAGAGAGCCTTGACTATATCCTGTGGGTCACACCTGCAGAGGGAGCCCTGACAGTATCCTGTGAATTGAACCTGCAGAGCTGTCTCTGCCTAGTGCCAGGCAGGGCTTTACATGGGGCTCTGATCCTTGCCAGAATCCTGAGGAGACCCCATGTTAACCCTGTTTGTTCTACAAATGAAGAGCCTGAGGTGTAGGGTGAGCTAACACATTAGCTGACTTGTCACAGGCCACAGTGCGTGCAGTGTCTGATCCAGGAAGCAACTCCAAGCCACGCATGCACTGTGCTATATCTGCCCCTTGCTTGCCCTCACCTCATTTTGGTCCTGGGTCTCTCTCACTCTCTCACTTCCCTGCTGTAAGCCATGGCCTCCTTTCTCTATCTGCAGGTCCAGGAGAGGGGCGGGCAGGGAAAGCAGAATTGGGAGGGCCCAAAGGTGTTTGTGGCTTTGGTAGCCTAAGCAGCCCAGAAGCCTGACCAGCTGCTCCACTCTCACAGTGCGCCTACCTCCAAGCCAGGAACTGCCAGGTAGAAAGCAAGTACCTGGCGGGGCTTCGGAGGCTGCAGGAGGCAGCAGGGGCTGAGGCTGCAGACTTCCCTGAGCTGCTGCAGCAGCTGGTCCAGGAGGCACTGCAGTGGGAAGCAGGAGAGGCCTCTGACAGCGTGGGGCTGAGCCCCGTCAGGTAAACCCAGTGGGCAACCAGGGAGGGGCTGCGGGCATGGTGAGATCATTGTCGCCAGTGCTGCTGGCCACATATGCCAGCACTACACAGCTGTGGGCTCCCCAGGGCTCAGGCACATACTATGTGGTGCCAGCTGAGGGGGCGGGCCTGTTGGAGGCACACAGATCACATAGCCACTGTGCCCACAGTTACTTAAGCCGCCTCCAGCCAAACCCTGGTTGAGCATAGAAAAAGCAGGAAGTTGTGTCTGTCAGGCTCTGGGGTCACTGGCAGGAGTCTGCCAGTTTTGCTTTGTGTCCCTAAACAAGTCACTTTGCCCTTCTGCTCTCTATATTCAGCCCTCGGGTAATGCAGGTGAGGAGCCCCACCTCACAGGCTCCCTGGGGATGACTAAGGTGCCACACACAGCACACACAGTGAATTGCAGCCAGTGAATGCATCTCTCCTGGGCTGCATGTAAGCTCTTCTATTTACCAAGGGGATCTCCCTCATCTTCAGGAGGTTCTCCCAACTGTACAGATAAGCAAACTGAGACCAGGCTCTGGAGTGATCTCAGTGCACCCAAGGTGGGAGCCCATCCAGTGACGGCCGTGCTAACGTGGCTCTTTTGCCAGCAGCGAGTATGATGACTATGGCTTCCTGACGGTGCCAGACTACGAGGTGGAAGACCTGAAACTGCTAGCCAAGATCCAGGCCTTGGAGGTGCGCTCCCACCACCTGCTGGCCCTCGAGGCTGTGGAGAGGCCACTACGGGACCGCTGGGCTACCCTGACAGAGCTGGCGCCCTCAGCTGAGCTCAAGCAGCTGCTCCGGGCAGGTGTGCCCCGAGAGCACCGTCCACGTGTCTGGAGGTGGCTGGTCCACCGCCGTGTACAGCACCTGCATGCCCCAGGCTGCTACCAGGAGCTTCTGGCCCGGGGCCGGGCATGTGAGCACCCTGCTGCTCGTCAGATCGAGCTGGACCTCAACAGAACTTTCCCCACCAACAAGCACTTCACCTGCCCTTCCTCCAGCTTCCCTGACAAGCTCCGCCATGTGCTCCTGGCCTTCTCCTGGCAGAACCCCACCATTGGCTACTGCCAAGGCCTGAACAGGTGAGCCCCACAGAGGTGAGAACACAGCCTTCTGTTCCCAGCACAGCTCTGTGTTGTAGCTCAGAACCCAGAAGGCCTTTGGGGTTGGTGCTTGCCACACTTCTTGCAGAATGTCTGGTGGGTCTTAGACACGTTCACCATGTTTGCAGTAGCGCTGTCAGCTCAGAAAGTGAGTCTCTCTACTTTAGCCCTCCCTTAACCCATGTCCAGGCCTGAAATCCCAAAAGTGGAGTGAGTGGTGCAGCCTGAGTTAGTGCCTGTTTGACTCTGGTCAACAACAGGAGAGGGATCAGGTTCAGGATAGAACTACTCAGTTAGCAGAGGTGGCCGTCCCCTCCAACACTGGGGCACTCTCATGAGTACCCTAGTTATTGCCATAGAAATAGCATAGTCTCAGATACTTCCCAAAGCAAGTTTGACTCAATTTAATTCGAGCACACATATCCTCAAGCTAAATTTACATAGTCTGTCTACTCTCCCATCAGAACAGGTGATGCGTGACATTTATTTAGCACAGAATCTGCGCTCAGACTGTCCTCACTCATATTTCGATGGGTCCCAAGGGCAGAGATTTTCTGTAGTCCTATTTCCAGTCTAAATGGGAGTGAAATTGAGCATGTGTATGTAATTTCTGGGATTTGTGAGTTAAACTCCCAGCAGTTATAGAGCTCAGTCCAGACCTCTCTCTCAGCAAGATGGTCAGGATGTATTGCTGTACTGTCTGGGACTGGTGATATCTGTCATTACTAACCCAGCAAGACTGTGCAGTCCTTTCTAAATGCATTACATTTCAGAAGGGACACGTGCAAATCTTCTTTCAGAATAGCTGGCAAGATGGACAGGTAAAGGGGTTGGCTGGACTCAAACCCTGGATGGAACACACATGGTGGGGGGAGAATCAGCTTCTATGGCTGTCCTCTGGTCTCCATACACTCGGCCCATGCATATATATTCACACATAAATGTAATCTTTTTAAAAGTTTAAGAGGGCCTAGAGAGATGGTATCTTAGTGTTTCTGTTGTTGTGATAAAACATCATAACCAAAAGCAGCTTGGGGAGGAAAGAGTTAATTTCATCTTACAGCTTGTAGTCCAACATCCAGGGAAGTCAGGGCAGGAACTGACCAGAGGCCATAGAGGAACACTGCTTGCTGGCTTGCTCCCTTGGCTTGCTCCACCCACCTTCTTACAGCACCCAGGACCACCTGCCCAGAGGTGGCCCTACCCACGGTAGACTAGGCCCTCCCACACCAAATGCTAATTAAGAAAATGCCTTCACAGGCTTGCCTATAGGCCAGTCTGGGGGTGTTTTCTAATTTGATATTCCTTTTTCCCAAATGACTCTAGCTGTGTCCGGTTGACAAAACACTAGCCAGCATAGTTTGGCAGTTAGGATCACTTGCTGCTCCTCCAGAGGACAAGGATTTGGTTCTCAGCAGCCACACAGTGACTCTATAACTCCAGCTCTAGGGGCTCTCACACCATCTTCTGGCCTTTGTGGACACACGCATATAAATGTGGTACACATAAACTCATGTAAGAACACACACAGATACACAGAAAAGTAAAAAGTAATTCTTTTTTTATTTAAAAAAATAGAACAAGCAAAGCAGTAAATGCTAATGAATTCCTGACCAAAAATAAACAGAGTAGGGGTGTTAAGATGGGTCTGGTGACAGAGACCTATAATCTTAGCTACTCAAGAAGCTGATGCAGAAAAATCACAAGTTCAAGGCCTTTCCATCTGGACTGTAGTTGAGTTCAAGGACAGCTTGCATGATTTAGTAACTACATTGTCTAAAAAAGAAAGAAAGAAAAAAGAAAGAAAGAAAGAAAGAAAGAAAGAAAGAAAGAAAGAAGAGAAGAAAAGAGAGAAAGGAAGGAAGGAAGGAAAGAAAAGAAAAGAAAACCTGAGGCCGGCTCAATGGTAGGATGCTTGCTGAGCCTGTGCAAGGCCCTGGGTTTAATTCCCAGAACTCTCCAAAAAATGGAAACAAGCTGTGTGAGACCAGAAGCTCTGGGATTAGGTGAGTGGTGAGTCTTAAGCTCTGACCCTGCAGATGGAGGTGGGGACCCACCTTCCAGCTGAGACCTGAGAAGTTGCAGAAGCTGTGCAGAATTTCACTCTGCATGGTAGCCGAGCAGCCTCTGGCCCTGGATTGGCCGTGCCCAGTCCTTCCTACAACCCACCCTTTAAGTGGAAGCTGGGCCAGAGGGGATGCTGGGCCACCCCAAAGCTTTTCTGATCCAATGTGTCCTTTATGGAAGCCAGGGGCCTTAGCCACACAGGGCCTCTGAACTCCAGAAGTTGGCCAGTGGCTAAGGGACAGGGGAAGCTGTCGTGGTAGGAGGGCCTTAAACTCAGCCTCGGGAGCAGAATGCCCTGGTGTAGAGGGAAGCAAGACCAACAAGAAGGCCACAGGAGAACACATGAAGTGAAAGGGGGCAGGTGCCTTTCAGTGTATCTCTCGAGGCTGCCTTTGCTTAAATTGATATGCAAGCACACATAATTGGTATCCACGCAAATATTTATACTATTGCTTTAAATAGAAAGCTATGTATACTAGAGCCTGCCTGGCTCTCAAGAGAAGTAATGTTTTTGCAGCCACAAATCCCTTATGGCTGTCTGTGTTGCCACCTAGTGGTCAATCTTAGAACTGCATGCACTGTCAGAATAAACAGTTCACCCTAGGCAATGAAAAGCAGCTTGTTCCTGAGGTAACAGATAATGAGGAGATATGTGTTGCCAACTCAGAGCAAGCATTTAAAGCCCATTTCCCTATGAAAATAATTTGGGTGTACTAAATGTAGTTCTTGCCTCCCTCCGCACCACATGCCTTTGCAGGCCTGTTCAGGTGGTGTCCCATTGTAGCCCACCCCTCCCCCCAAAGCAGTGGTGAGCCCCGGCAGGGACTAGCCTCCAATAACTGGCCGTCTGTATGCAGAAGTCTAAAACAATACAGACCAGAGTTCCTGATCTGAGGACATCCTGGGCTGTGTGGGAAACGGTGGGCCAGGCTGGACAGCAGCAGGCTGGACTTGGGCATCCGGGATTGGGTCCCCTCTGCCAAGATGATCTTAAGTGATGGCCACTTTTGCCTTCTGAGTTCCAGTCTCCCCATCTGTGCAGTAAGAAGTTTGCCTTGACCAGAGGTAACCCATAAGAAGAAACTGCCTGAGACCTGTTTGAAGGAATGTCTGGGGTAGTGTCCAGGCCCAACAGCATAAAGTTCCATGACCAATTAATTACGTATGTCTCCCCTGGTCACCGATAGAGTGGTAGTGGACACACAGGACAGTTTCTGTTCTTGAACCCAGTGACCTCTACAGGTCCCCGCCCCCTGCTCCAAGAGCCTCCTATGTCCCAGGAGACCTGCGGCTGTTTTTCTCTTTGTACTCTCAGCTCGGAGTCAGGAGAGTTTATGTAAACATGGAAGGCAGAGACAGAGCATGGAGTGAGCTTCCTTCCCGATCAACTGAGAAAGGAGAAAGGGCACTCCCTGTTTTGTGAGAAACAGTCCTGTTCTAAAAGTCAGGAACCTCAAAAGAATATGAAGGTCATGAGTCAATCCATGAAGAACCCCACGGCATGTAAACACCTGGTTCTGAAAGGGCTCTGAGTCCAGGCTGGGGTGGCACACACCTGCAATGCCAGCTGAGTCCAGGCTGGGGTGGCACACACCTGCAATGCCAGCTGAGTCCAGGCTGGGGTGGCACACACCTGCAATGCCAGCTGAGTCCAGGCTGGGGTGGCACACACCTGCAATGCCAGCTGAGTCCAGGCTGGGGTGGCACACACCTGCAATGCCAGCTGAGTCCAGGCTGGGGTGGCACACACCTGCAATGCCAGCTGAGTCCAGGCTGGGGTGGCACACACCTGCAATGCCAGCACCCGCAGACTGAGGCCAGAGGATTGCAAGCTCTAGGCCAGCCTGGCTATATAGTCTAAAATATATAGACTGTCTAAAAAAATACTAATAAATTTTAATAAAAATAAAATCAAAGCTTCTGAAAGTCCACAGAGAGCCCATGCCCTCCAGCAAATCCCCTTTCTCCCTGTAGATGCCCTGAAGAGAGCTGCTCCCAGACCTCATGTATAATGGAGCAAAAGGGGCCCCATGGTTCCCAGGAACCCCCTGTATCAGAGTGTCCCCTGGGCTCATTGCTACAGAATGTCACGAGGCTTTACTGAAGCACTGTGAGCCTCCCAGAGTGTCTGGGGTGGGCTGTGTTCCTCGGGTTTGGGACCATATGTTTACCAGGGCCCATGGAAGATGCGCTAGAGAGTGTATCTAGCATGGCCTGGATGTGTCCCCTCAGGAAAGGTGGAAGAAGCAGAGTGCTTCTCTGGGGGAGATGTCTCCACTCAGCTCAACACTTGTCTGTTTGTCCCCCTGTCTCAGTAGAACCTCGTAAATGGGTGAAGGTGCATAGGAGGAAAGGCTGTGTGGTTCAGCTCGAGGCTGTGCCAGTGAGTAGGGCACATTTCTGCTCTTATTTGGGACCACACGGCTCTGACAAGTGAGCGGTGTTGCTGAGTCTTTCAGAGCTTGCCAGCATGAAGGTGAAAGCAGCCAGTACTTACCAAGCACTGACTGCATGCCATGCACTGGGTAGACAGCAATGTGCTGACTGCCAACAGGGCTGACCATTGATCCTCACCCAGCCATGATGCTTATGAGATGGCCGAGGCCAAGACAGGTTAAGTAGTTTACCCAAGGCCACCCAGGAAACAGTTCTAATCATAGTTGCCACCCAGGCAAGCCAGCCTCAGAGCCTGTTTCTGAATTGGTCTTCACAACTCTAGAAGTCAACCTGAGCATCCTCCTCCAAACAGTGTCTCACCCCGGGTACCATGACTACCAGCCTGGTCCGGGATGAGGGCTCGGTCAGTGCCCTATAGGAAGACTCAGCCCAGGATCCAGGATGCTGCCTCTGCTCTGGGTCACTCCAGGCTCCTCCCTCCTCTGCAGGCTGGCAGCCATTGCCCTGTTGGTCCTAGAGGATGAGGAGAGTGCCTTCTGGTGCCTGGTGGCCATTGTGGAGACCATACTGCCGGCTGAGTACTACAGCAAGACACTAACTGCATCCCAGGTGAGCAGGAGGGTGGCACGTGGTTCCCCCGCCAACCCCCGAGGAGTTCCTTCAGGCCAGTAGATGCTGGGTCTCTGCCTCTCCTACACAGTGGCCTTTGAACCCTCTCTGACTGCTAGGGATTCCCTTGTGCTGAGGGCCTGTAAGATTGTGAGGTCCTGCCCACTGCAAGTTAGTCCAGTGGTGACGTCATACCGCCGAGAAGAGTTGCTTCCTGGGGAGGGAAGAGAGAAATCAATGTCCCTTGCCATCTCCCAGTCAAGAACAGAGAAAGACCACGGGATGGTAGGCTGGGCAGTGGGCTGAGGTGAGGACCAGCATCCCTGCACATGTCGTGGTTATGTGTGCCACATCCCTGGGGAGTGTTGCTGCCCTGAATCAGGCAAAGCGCTCCAGGTCGGCCGACTCTAGAAAAGGAATAAGGTCACTTTGTGGACTTAAAAATTATAAGTGAAACTCCAGCATGTCTGCTTCTGGCGTACACCATGGCCACAGACGGAGTTGAGGGTAGTACAGTCCTCTTATAACCAACTGGTGACAAACATGAGGATGGCAGAGCAGGGAGCCTTGGGTAAACTACTTAACCTGTCTTGGCCTCAGCCACCTCATAAGCATCAGGGCTGGGTGAGGACCAATGGTCAGCCCTGTTGGCAGTCAGCACATTGCTGTCCACCCAGTGCATGGCATGCAGTCAGTGCTTGGTAAGTACTGGCTGCCTTCACCTTCATGCATCATGTCCCCGTGCCCCACCCAGCTTTGCTGAGGCAGCCCTTCTGCCTTGCAGCCTCCACCTTTCCTTCTCCCAGCCTCCCTCCTCAGCTCTCCCCCCTCCTGCCATCATGTCTGACATCCACTGCTCCTCCTGGGCTGCCCTTTGGGGTGGCAGAGATCAGTTGCAGCTGCAAGAGGAGAGCCAGCTCAGACGTAGAAGGGAACTGCACCTGGCCTCACGGAGAGGAAGGGGCTAAGTATGGTCCTTGATGACACAGGATCAGGCTCCTCCCAGCTCCCTGCTCTACCATCCTCATGTTTATCACCAGTTGGCTATAAGAGAGCTCTACCACCCTCAAACCCATTTGTGGTCATGGTGTACCCCAGAAGCAGACACGCAGGAGTTTCAGTCTGCAGTTTCTACTTTCTGCTTTCTTTTGGTCAGAACCATGTCTTAGGTCTGCCCCGCCACTGTAAGGCTAACTGGGAAATACACTATCTCACCGCTGCATGGAGATGCATTGAGCACCAGCATCGAGCTCACTTTTGGTTTTACTTTGATCTTGAAGAACTGGCCACATTTAGAAAAGAGAAGATAGGCAGCCGGGGACCCCACCTAGTGCCCCTGGTCACCAGCAGAGGGACCCCACCTAGTGCCCCTGGTCACCAGCAGAGGGACCCTACCTAGTGCCCCTGGTCACCAGCAGAGGGACCCCACCTAGTGCCCCTGGTCACCAGCAGAGGGACCCCACCTAGTGCCCCTGGTCACCAGCAGAGGGGCCCCACCTAGTGCCCCTGGTCACCAGCAGAGGGGCCCCACCTAGTGCCCCTGGTCACCAGCAGAGGGACCCCACCTAGTGCCCCTGGTCACCAGCAGAGGGAAGAGCCTGCCCCTGCCTTGACTGCCGTGCTGTGCATCACAGGCAGTTCTTTGGTCCCATTTTATCACAGACGGTGGCTCTGGGCTGGCCATGGCCTCTGATGCTGCCATGCCTCTGAGGGCAGAGGAAAGGGTATCCCTGAGTACTCACCATAGCAACACTGAAGCCCAGACTGACTTGCACAGGGAGGACTGTCATGGTTCTAGGCAAGGAGGAGCAGGAGTGGACACAAATCAGGGCACTGGCAAGGAGGAGGAAGCTGTTTCAGGAGTAACCAGCCATGTCCACTGAAATAAATAAGGCAGAGCCACCAGGAGAGGTCACTAGCAGCTGTGGCCTGCAGCTTCCTGCTTTAGATTCCTGCTACCTGATGTGGCAGGACACTGTTCCTCCCCATCAGTATCTGTCTCAGGCCCTCACCCCAAGTATCCGGCAAGCATCTTAAGAGTCAGGCCAATATGGGTCTAGAGAGGCAACTTGGAAAAGGCACTCCTCGTTTTTGTTCCTGGAAACATGAGACAAATTGATTGCCAGGGACATTGGCTGGGTGAAGGGAACAAGGACTTACCCATGAAGAGACCCATGGTAAAGCCTGTTGCTCTACCCAAGTGTTGGGAGGCATGGTGATGTTGCTGCACCTGATACACACCACACACACACACACACACACACACACACACACACACACACACACACACACACACACACACACTGTCCCCAGTATAAAACAGGCCTGGGCAGGAGCTCTGACATAAGCGTCCAAAGAACAGGCAGAGAGAGGGAGCCAGCAGAAGTGATGGCTTCTTCTGCCTTCCAGGTGGACCAGCGGGTGCTCCAGGACCTCCTCTCTGAGAAGCTGCCCCGACTGACTGCACACCTGGGGCAGCACCGTGTAGACCTATCTCTCATCACTTTCAACTGGTTCCTCGTGGTCTTTGCCGACTCTCTCATCAGTGACATCCTCCTGCGAGTCTGGGATGCCTTCCTGTATGAAGGGACCAAGGTAAGTACGCCTGGGCCCCACAGAATGGAAGGATGGCCGCCTGTCAGAGCCATTCGTGATACCTGAGAGCCAGCTTCTTAAACTGTAAAGTGCTCTTTGCAATATGAGAGGAAGCAGAGGCCCTGCCTCTGAAGCTTGTGACCTCACCAGGCGACCCACCAGCGAAGATGCTACTGGGACTAACCCCTTAACTGCAGCAGGGCAGTGCCTCTTCATGCCTTGTAGAGAGCTCAGACATTCAGAGACCAGGCATAAAGCAATGTTGCAAGCTGTGCTCCCTTTAGGATTCCTGTCACCTGTCCCTCTGGCTGCCCCCATACCTTGTGCCTCTAGGCTTCCACTCTGGCCTGTCAGAAACTTCCACATTCCCAGAGTCTCTGAGCTTCTCCCCACATAGGACCTGCCTGGGCCTGTACCCCACCTGAACCCCCACTGTGCCCTAGGTGGTGTTCCGATATGCTCTGGCCATCTTCAAGTACAATGAGGAAGCAATCCTTCGACTCCAGGACAGCCTGGAGATCTACCAATACCTGCGTTTCTTCACCAAGACCATCTGCGACAGCCGGTGAGCTGCCCGCCCCTCTGCTCCAGCCCATGCCCTCCCTCAGTATCCTTGTATGGCAAGTAAGCTCCACAACCCACCTTCACCCTGCCGTCAATACCCAGGGTGTGGGACAACCAACCCACCACTGGCGTTGTCCCTAGTTTGTCCTACCAGGAGCATCCTGGCTCCTTCCTCCACTGCCACCACCATCTTGAGCCTGGTCCCTATCCTCAAAGCTAAGCTCCCATATCCCTCCTCCAGGAAGCCCTCCTGAGCAGCCCTTGCTTTCTGGGTCAGGTGCCTGCCTAGCTCCCTCCAGCCTCAGCTCTAAGTGGGAATGGTCTTTTCCCCTGGAAGGTGAGCTCCAGAAGGCAGGGCCACCATTCTAGGGTGGATGGATGTCAGGACGGGCCCCAAACTGGCAACCATTGCCCTGGCTGACTGTACCTTCCTTCCAGGAAGCTCATGAACATAGCCTTCAATGATATGAACCCCTTTCCCATGAAGCAGCTGCGGCAGCTGCGGGCAGCCCACCGAGAGCGGCTTGAGGCCGAGCTGCGGGAGCTGGAACTGCTGAAAGCCGAGTACTTGGAGAGACGGGCATCCAGGGGCAGAGCAGTGCCCGAGGGCTGCGTCAGTGAGGATGAAGGAGAAGGTGACAGCTGACCTAGCACTCTGTCCCCAAAGCCTTTCTCACCTTTGCTGGCAAGGAGATAGAATTCAGGCAAGGGCCGGAGGTGTGCGTGACCCTGGACAAGGCCCTTGGCCTCTCCAAGCCTTAGTCTCCCAGACTTGCCAGCCTGTATCACAGCCCCACAGAGCACTTTAGCACATAGTGAGGCAGCAGGAATCCCACTGGGTCACCTGAACAGTCTCTGAGGCACCACCATTTCCGTTCGGTTTGGATTTCGTCTTTTGACCAGGTCTCTGGTAACTCCAGCTGACCTCAGACTCTATGCAGTTGAGCCTGGCCCTGACCTTTGGATCAAGGCCATGATGATATAAAGCAATCCTTGTGGCTGATGGCTCTCTACCTTTAGGACAGAAACAGTCTCATTACCTGGGCGCAAGGTGTCAGGGATGTTCCCACTGACACCCTCTGGCTCGAGGCCTCGGTCACCATTCTTGTGGCACCTCAAGTTCAAGGCCTACATTTTCAAGGCATCTTTCCAGGCAGTAGCCTCTCGGAGTTGCTACCTGGATCTGTGTTGAGACCACCCTGCTCACAGGGACTATCTCTACAGCCTCGTGCCTAAAACTTGCCTTCTGTTTACAGCCCACTGGGGACATCCCAGGGGAACCCTGCCTGTTACCCTGAGGAACTTGACGTGGACTGGACAGTGGGCCCTGAGCAGGCATCCACCCTGATGTGCCTGTGTCATGTGGGGCCAACAGGGTAGGCTTGGGAGGGCAAGCAGGGCTGCAGCCCGTCTGGCTCACCAGAGTGAGTCGGTAAGCAGCCTTACTTGAAGGGGACATGGCTAGGTGGTGACCGGCTCTCCCAAAAGCCACCACCAAAAAGCCAAAAACAGGTCAAACTGTGTGCAGGGGCTGCTGGATAAACAGCGTCCTCTCTACCACTCCCTCCACCACGATACAGCCCCCACCTCTCCTTTTCCTCACCTCTCCCTAGAGGACAACGCTGCCCAAGCACTGTGCTCCTCCTTGGGGGACCAGAACAGCTTGTTACAGCAGTGCTGGGCCTTGGGCTCTGTTGCTCTTGGAGCCGTGCGTTCTGCTGACCTGGGGGCTAAGTGTTCTGGGGCTAATTGCCTCCTCCAGCCTGGACCGAGCAGGCAGGCTGAAAGCTGCTTGTTCTCACTCACCCAGGTCAAGCTCCAGTAACAGGACACAGAGAACTTAATGTAGTGTCACACAGAAGGGGAGGGCGGGTCTGGCCGTGACTGCCTGTGGGCACACCTATAGAGTCAACTCTAGAAAGAGAAAAAGGGGAGTCAGGTGTGGGGTACACACTTCTGATCCCAGCAGTTCCAACATTGGACTACACAGCCAAACAGTGTCTCAAAAACCAAATAAATAAGAGAAAAACGATGAGTGTCTGAGCTGCCTGAACTGGAACAGAGATGAACAAGGGATGTGGTCTGAGACTTTCTGGGCTGCTGCTGGGGCAGAGCCTCCCCCTCCCTCGGGGCCTGGGGCCTACCCCTAGTGTCAGGTTCCTTGCTCGCCCCACAGCTGTTGCCCCTTCCCCAGGGGCCACTGCTTCAGAGGCTGGAGGATCTGATCCCACAGCCCCACCTTCCTACCCAGAACAGAGATGGAACTCCATGATCAACCCCTCCCACCCCTGGACCAGCAGGCCTTATCACAGAGAACAAAGAGAGGGGGGCCTACGGACCCAAAAGACTCAATCGATGAGAGAGACGCTCTCCCTTCTAGACTACTTTGTTCAAGCTTATATCCCCAAATAGACCCTTGCCCTAGGGGCTATCTTCTCCCAGTACAGCACATGTGTGTGTGTGCGCACACACACACACACACACACACACATACACAGCCACATTCTACAGGACAAGTAGAAAGTCAGTCAGTGGTGTCCCCCTCCCCAACACACCCTGTAGTGTCTGACCAGGTCCTGGTAGGTTGTGTCCCCTTGTGGGTGACTTAGGGTTTGTCAGGGGCTGCCTTCCACACCTGAGGCAGGATTAGGAGAAGGTAAGAGGAAACAGGGAAGGTAGCTCCCCAGACACAGAAGAGTCATGCCAGGCTCCGGGCCTCCCCTCTGATTTACAGGTCCATATGCCTACAGTCCCCAGAGAATCCCTGTCAAACAAGCCTATCCCAGCAGACAACTGGCCTGGCACCTATAAACAAGAGTTTCTTTAAAAATGATTCTGAAAGAGACCTTCAAAAGGAGACGATGAAGACAGGAGCTCGGGGGAATGATATTGAGAGAGACCGTGGCCTCAGCCTTTACTGAGTTGGGACAGGCAGATGAATCAGCCTGCTCCCAGATAAAGCCAAGTCAGAAGCACCTTAGTGGGCCCAGCAAGGGCCCCAGCCCTTAGGAGGTAGACAGGAGAATGAGCTTATGGTTTCTTCGTAGTTCATAGACAGTGTAAGACCAACCTGGGCTATGTGGGACCCTCTTTAAAAATTAATAAAACAAGTGGATAATAGTGCTTTTCACAGAAGCCAGACAGCCTGAGTTCTGTCCCTAGGAACCATGTAAAAAGAAATGAGAGGCAGAATTGCCTGATAGCTCAGGGACAGCCAGCCAGGAGTATGCAGCATGGCAGAAATAAGATGGGAGGAAAGAACCAACTTCTGAAAGTTTTCCTCTGACTCCTACACAAAGGCACACACAGACACACGTAAAAAGATGATAAAAATGTTTTAAATTACCATAGACCCTTGAGTGCAAAGATCCAACTGCTGCCGTTGTACACTGTGTGCTTCTGCCAGTGCAGCTCCAAGCGGCCTAGTCTGGGGACATGGGACATTTGTGTGTGGGAAACCCACAGCTCTAGGCAGAAAAATGGCCCAGGGCACTGTGGTTCAGCAGGAACCATAGGAAGGCTTTAGCAGCTGCTGTTCTAAAACGATCAAGGACTCACCAGAGCTCAATGTGGTGGTGCAGTCCTATAATCCCAGCTCCAAGACGCTGAGGCAGGAAGATGGCTAGTTCAAAACCAA
Organism: Arvicanthis niloticus; assembly: GCF_011762505.2. NCBI lineage: Eukaryota > Metazoa > Chordata > Mammalia > Rodentia > Muridae > Arvicanthis > Arvicanthis niloticus. The sequence goes on from NC_047662.1 coordinate 97,733,062, forward strand.
CCTGAGCAACTTAGTGAACTCTTGTTTCAGAAAAAGAGGAGAGGTCTCAACAGTGTAGCTCAATGGTAGAATACTTGCCTGGCAAGAACAAGCAAAGCCCTAATGTTCAACCCCATCATCACAGATGCATATATACATATACACATTAAATTAGTTATAGAGCCAGCCTGCCAAGAACTCAACTAAAGTCTCAATGTATCTATGAAATGGGAGATATTATTATGGCTAGACTGAAGGTGGTGGTAGATCAAATGTAATAAATTGTGTACTCAACAATATATACAGTACCTACTATGTGCCAGGTACTGTGCTAGCCCCCTACCACCACCAAATACATCACTACAAGGCACGAACAACTCTTTCCAAGACAGTTGGTGTGGCATGGTTATTATGAAAGATATGACGTCCTATCTTCCATATTCAGTGAGCACCGGCTGAAAGCGGGAGAGGTTTGAACGCAGCGCCCCCTACTGGCAGCGGTGGGAAGGCTCTCCCTCCCGGGTGCGCAGCCGCCCTCTGCTCTCCGGTTCTCCCGCCGCCTGCAGAGCTGCGGTCCCGGCGCTCGCTGCGGGATCCAACCGAGAGCCACCTGGGAGGCCGGCGCGGTGACTGTCTCCATCTCAGCAAGGGGAAACTAAGGCTCAGGATCCAAGTCCCACCCAAAGCCTGCGGCGAAAGCGTGCAGGAGGCGAGAGTGTGTGTACGCGGGACGGGATCCGAGCTGCGGGCGACGGGAGGAGCACAGGCGGGGCCTCTCCGCCCCGCCCCGGCCCCGCCCGGCCCGGTACCGCCCGCCGGGCTGCGCGGGGAGGCGGCGGCGCTGGGCGCGGGGACTCGGCGGGCGGCGCGAAGCGCGGAGCGGGAGCCGGAGCCGGAGCCGGAGCCGCTGCCGCCACCTGCGCTGCAGCCAACAAGGTAGGGCGGGACTGGGCCGGGAGGGACGCTCGCTGCGCCGGGGCTGAGGCTCGGTGGCGGGAAGGATGCTGCCCCCCGCGTCGCGGAGACCTATCCTCCAGACCCCCGCACGACCTCACACAAAGCTCTGCCCCGCTCCGGTCCTCAGTTTCCCCAACGGAATAGTGGTGCGGCCGCCCCCTCAGTGGTGACTAGGAGCAGCGACCCCCAGGTTCGGGCTCCGGAGATTAGGGGCCAGTCTGCATCGCCCGCGCCTCTTGCCGCGGTGCGCGGTGAGCGGCCCGCCCTGGGCGCGGCAGCCAGTCCCGACAGGCCCTGGTGTGGCCCAGGTGCCCCGTGGACCCGAGTCGTGATTGTTCCTGTCTTGGCTGGGTTACCCGCGGGGGCCTCAGCTTGCAGTCCTGAGAAACGGTGGAGGAGGAAGCATCCCCACGTTCCTGCCGAGGCGACCTGGGCGCGCGGGTAGGGCGAGCAGTCTGCTACCCAGAGCAGCCTCGTAGCCTGGAGCTAGAGGAGGAGCCCCGCGCTGGCGGTGGCCAGATCTCAGCTTCAGACCTGCCTGGACCCGAGCCGAGCAGACACCCACCTGCATTCGGGCAATGGGGAAAGACATCCTGGTCCGAGCCCTGGCCAGCTGCAGGAGCCCAGTTCTGTGTACCAGCCTGGTGGGACAGGGTTGGCACTGCCACGCTCGGACCTCAGTCCACTTGCCAGGAGGGCAGTGTCTCCTGGGGTTGAGGGACTGAGCATGTGTCTAAGGGTGCAGTGGCTCCAGGGTCTTTGAAGACCTCTGATGTAGGACTGGGAAGTTCTATAGGATGCCTCTTGATGAAGGTCTTGTGTTGCATTCTTCCCCAGATGGGGAATCTCACTAGCTGAAACTGGGGCTGCAATCCTGCTAGTGTCCCTTAGATAGCATGTGGCCCTTCTGCCTCAGAGCCTGCTCTTCTGCAAATGGTCCAGGGACTTGTTCATAACCACCTGTGCCTCGACATAGGAAAGTGTCCCTACACCTCCCTCACCTCCTGACATCTCCTGAGGGATATGGAGGGAGAGAAAGGCCTGGACCCATCTCTGAACACTTCTGCCCCATTTCCTGACATCTGCCCCAATTAAAGAACAGGTTCAGCACCTTCTGATCGCCTTTCTCCCTCCCCCTCACCCAAGGGCTTTCTTGGGGCTAAAAGAGGAGACCCTCCTTCCCCCAGCCCCATCGCAGGTAGTGAGTCCTGTGTCATCTTAAGTGTACAGGCAGAGGGCTGGGTGGGCATTGTGGGTGCAGGGGGATGCCAGGGCTGAAGCAGAATGGCAGGGACCTTGCCCTGTGGCCCCAACCTGGAGCTTCACTGCAAATGGGTGTTATTATCCCCTCATAAAGGGAGACTAAGTATAAGTGTGGCTGCCAGAGTCCAGCGCCAGCTCGAAAGCCTAAGTACCACCTGAGTCCCCTGTCATTGTGTGCATTTGTGATCTGGGAGGCCACAGTGGATGGTACATGAGCAAGGCAGATTCTGGTTATTACAAAGTCATCCTGAACTTTAAAAATGTACTGTGGACCTGTGGGTTCTCTGAGAGGGTCTCTAGAAACCATCTCACCCCATGCCCTTATTCTACGGGCAGTCTAGAAACCGCCTATCTCATCCGACCCCCTTATTCAATGACAGATAATCACCTGTCCTGAAGGGGGTGTGACTGGTAAAAGGCCACTGACAAACCAGCCAGGAATCCTAACTCCAAGAACGGGTGCTGAGAAGCTAGGATGCAGCTCATTTGGCAGAGTTTCATCCCCAAAACCGAACAGACTGAACTTGGAGAGTCACGCCTGTAATTCCTCCACTTGGAGGTGGAGGAGGGAGGATGGGGAATTCACTCACCAAAGCCAGGCTACAAACCTGGGATATGTGAGACCCTGTCCCCAATTTTAAAAGGGGTGGGGGAATATAAAGCATGTCATAAATGAAACGGTTTCATTGCTTTGTAAAAGTAACAAGATATAAACATAGAATGTTAAAAACTGTGCTGGCAAGGTTGCAAGCTTTTGCCTGAGGTGTGCCATTTTGTAGGGTAATCGGGCAGCCATAGAAACAAGTCTGTGAGATGGATCTGCCTGCCCTTGGCTCCCAGGCCTCTCCTTCGAGGACTTTACCCTAAGGAAGGTCACTAGCGAGACACGGGTGTGTTACTACTTTCGTGGAGTGTCCTGACAGTGAAGCAGCATGCTGAGGCTTCTGGAACATTGAAAAAAGGCGGTGGCTAAGTGGCAAGATACCAACCCACCAATGTTCACATGGTCGGGAGGAAAGATCCTGAGGGAGGGTGACTGACACCAATCCTGCCCGCCTCTGTGATCTCTGGCTTGCTGGACTACACCTCAGTTTCTCCGGCTGGGAAGTGGGCGTGGCCTTGGTGGTGACTGAGTCTGCACAGCTCAGCAGTGGAGCCTTCTACAGGAGGAGCAGAGCACTCTGGACATGCAGAGATTGTGCTGCCCTCCCTTCCCCGGAGATAAGTGTGCTCCCTCAGGGAGGGGGGCCAGATTCCCCAGATGTGCTCCCTGGGGAGGGGGGTCAGACACCTCCCACACACAAGAGGCTCTACTTGAAGCTTTTGCTCTTTTCACATAGCCCTGAATCAGACCTTGGAGAGTTTGTCCTCTTCTCTGACAGTCATGAGAAGACCCCAGTTGATACTGAAGTTTTCATCTGATGCCAGGGTGGGGGTGGGGTAGGGGGTGGGACACTCTTGTTCAGGGCAGCAGGGAGACACTTGGCACTCACACTCCATCTGAAGGGCCAGGAGACCAGGAGATGCCCCCCCCCCCAATCACACAGACAGTCAGACAGACACACACACACACACACACACACACACACACAAGCACGAATGGGATTCTACAAAGCGCTTACACATTAGCTTAAACAACTGCAGAAGGGCTTATAGCAAACAATTTTTAGCAAATAATAATAATAATAATGGTTTCATGTGATTCAAGCTGAGTAGAAAAAGATATAATTAAAGATTATAATTACGGTTCCTTACTGTAAGTGAGCCATGAGGTGTGGTAGGTGGGATTAGATTTGAAGTAAGGAGGTCTTGAGGTCTTGAGGGGCAGCCTGATCAATAACAGTGATGGCAGCCACTGGGCTACTGTCTGTTCAACAGCACTTACTACTCCAGGCCTCAATCCCAGGCCTTCCCCAGTGTTTACCAAACACCTTCACCAAAGAATAGACCAGAAGGTGTTTGCAGTCTGTCCGGATGGGGAAGGCAGGAGGTGACAAAGGAAAGAAAAAGCCAACGGGAAGGAGTGGGGCAATGTGACCACAGAAAACGGGAATAGTCATTCTAGGCAGGTGGCTTAGGGACTCTGAGAGGGTGACTTGGTCAAATAGGGTTGAACTGTGAGTTGGGGGAAGAGCCAGTGAGAAGCCCCTGAGGTAGATTGCCACGAAGAAGAGCAGGAAAGAGGGAGAAAGAAGGGCAGAGGCCATGGTTCTGATTACCTCACCATCCCCACCCATGTGCAGGGTGCAATCCTACAAGTTACTGAGGGAGGTACTATTTTTAATTCTCTTTTTCGGTTAGAAAAGCATGAGGTGCAGAGAGGCTTAGAAACTTGCTACACTGTCTCCAGGAAGCTAAGGCTTCTGGTCCAAAGCCCTGAGAGCCACATGGGCTCTTGAATAGAGCCAAGGCACAGCCACCTCGGCTCGCTCCTGATTCCCAGGGATGGTTGTGGTTTAGCTGTTCCTGTCACTGCCAAGTTCATTTGTTGAAACCGCCAGCCAGTTGAAACCGCCGTGCCAGTGATGGCTGGTTGGATCAGGAAAGCAGAACACTTCTGAGGGTTCATGTCCCTGCAAAAGAAGTCCCAAGAGACACATCCCTCCTACCCTGGGGACACACAGACCATCAGGCACCCTTTCCCTGAACCCGGAAGTCGGCCCTCCTGCACACTCCTAGTCTGCAGCCTTATCTTGGACTCTAGGCTCCAGGAACAGTGAGAAGAACATTGTGTGATTCATGGCCCACCAGTTACAGGACTCAGGTGGCTGTCACAAGAGTCCAGAGCTGGGTGACAGGGCTGGGCCTGTGAGCTCTAGGCTCAACTCCATGTTTGCTGAACAGTGGAGGGGCCTGATTGTTACACAGGCAGGACAGGGGGACAGGCTGGCCCAGCTTCCTGACTCTGCTCTCCTGTTGGTCCTGCCTGTGCCCTAGGCAGGTGAAGGGGTGGGACTCCTTAACTCACTCAGCCTCTGAAGCCATAGGTGCGGGTTTGGGCAGGTCAGAGGGTAGACACCAGGACCTGGTTGTCTTTCCATGTTTTCTTTGTTTCAGTTTTGATTTTTTGGAGACAATGTCTTACTCTCTACTCCAGGCCAGCCCTAAACTTAGTACTGCAGCCCAGGCTAGCTCTGGACTCACAGCAGTCCTCCTGCCTCAGCCTTCCCTGGAATTACAGTTGTGAGCCACCATGTCTATAATCTCATTTTTAACTGGATCCATTATGTTGTAGGTAGATTACATCTCAATAAAGTTAACTTACAAAGAACACATGCTTGGTTTTTCCGCTATGAGTACTTGATGACAGTGGATAAAACTTTAGAAAAGGACAAAAAATAGAAAATTAATGTTTCATGTCTTCTTGTCCCCAGAAATCAGTGTGAACACTTGCGGGTGGGAGGGGACACCGCCATCCTCGTTCTGCGGAGAAGCTCAGGCCCCGTGTTAGCTAGGGCCTCACTTTCAAACCTTGCCATCTGCCTGCAGAGTCCAGACATGTCGCTCTTCTCTGTCCGCAGGCAAACCCCGGAATGCCAGAGTAGGTGGGTTTCACTGAGTCACGTCTCCCACCCACCTGCCCACCCCACTCCTAGCTGTGGAGCTAGTGGGACCTTGTCCAGGGTTTCAGGAATGGCTGGCATCTCATTCAAAAAAAAAAAAAAAATCAGGGCTAGGAGAACCTGTATGAGAGTCTCATGACAGCTGCTTCTAGCTTGGCCTTGGATCCATAGCTTGTAGGTGTCTGGCAAGTGGCTTGATCCCTGGAAGTACTGGGGACTTAAAGGAGGCCCAGGCCAGAGTCTCATCCCTCAGCGTCGCTGGGAAGTGACAGGTGACAGGAAAGATATATGCTTTGCCAAGCCATGCTACCCCTCCCTCTGCGGACTTTTCTCCTGCAACCTGACGGTGTGGTGCGTTTCTCTCCATACTGGGTCAGCACACTCTGACAACCAGCAAATAGCTGGTCTCGGGCCAGGATCTTTCCCTGCTCATCTGCAGAGTAATATCATAATGGCACCAGCCACTGGCTTCAGGGGCATGTGTGTCAGGTGCTCAACAGATGGGCCACTCCTGCAGGCTCCTCCAGGATGGTGGCCAGGCTGTGAGCCTTTACAGTGAGCTGGACCACGCAGGTCCCAGCCTGTGCACTTCAGGTTGAGAACCAGAGTTCAGAGTTTTAGATAAAGGATCAGTGGAATAGAAGGAACACTTACTCTAAGAAAAGGATCTGGCTCTGCCACTGTGGTGCCCTTTAAACAAACCCTGTCCCTTCTTTTTGCCTGTGTCCACATCCATAAAAGGAGAACGTTTTTCCTCCGTTCTTACTGATCAGTTACCACCATCACCAGCAGCCATCCACTGCGGTGCTTCTGAGTTTGAGGGAGGGATGGATAAGCCAGAATCAACAAAACCCTCAATAGCTCATCACTCCAGGGGGAGCAGTGGCTATAATCAGAAAGCAGGGGACCAGGGATCCTCTAGCTAGGACCTCCAATCCAGCCTAGGTGCGGTGGGAGCCTAGGGAGACACCCTAGGAAGAGGCAGAGCCTCCTGAGCCGCTTGTGGGGTGTGGTGTCAGCCACCTATGAAGGTCAGTACCTCACCCACCTCTCCAGACTTTGTTTCTTCCCTTACAGAATGGGGGTGACTGGGCTGGAATGTGACTTAATTGGCAGAGTGCTTATCTAGCTTGTAGAAACTCTGAGTTCAATTTCCAACACCCCATAAACTGGGTGTGGTAGCTATGTCACTAATCCCAGCACTTGGGAGATAGAGGCAGGAGGATCTTAAGGTTCAAGGCTGTATAGCAAGTTTGAAGCCAGCTTGGGATGCAGGAGACGATTTCAGAAAATGGGCGATTGCTGCTAGGTGCCTGCTCTGCCAAGTGTGCGGGCTTGTTGAGAGCCTTAGACTCTTAAGGATACTCTTAAGCTCCTCCATTGTAATTGGTTCTGAGTTCTGGGGCATCTGGGCAGGAAGTGCTTCCAGTCTGTTGTAAAAGGTCTGTGATCAAACCAGTCAGGGACAACCAGCTAGACAAATGACCGCCACTGCCCTTACACCACCTGATTGAACAATTCCAGGGAATGTCTGCTTACCCTTCACTTGGAGGGGACCCTGATGGCAGCCACCACTCAACCATGAATCACATCCCCTCTGGGGAAGAGAACCATCTGTGCTAATGGGACCCATTAGGCCCAAAGTGGTGCTTCCCCTCCCCCACCACTTTTCCACCCTCCCCCACCTCCCCCACCCCATGAAAACCTCCAGAATCTGCCTGAGGAGCTGTGGGAGCTGCCAAGTTCAGAGGTGGGGTGTCATGTCATCACAATGAGGACTGGTCTATCAGAGAGAGGCCCAAGGTGGCATGCCACTGGGAAAAAGAACAATCTGGAGGCAAAAGGAGCGTGTCTGAGTCAGATATGAAAAACCAATGCACATACAAATATAGAAAAATGTTCAAGTCAGGCTTGGTGGTACAAACTATAATCCTAGGCATTGGGGATGCTGAGACAGGGGGATTGCAAGTTCAAGGTCTGCCTAGACATTAAATCCTGTCTCCTAAGGTTAAAAACCGGGCTGAATGTGTATCCGTGGTAAAGAACATACCTAGCATGTAAGAGGCTCTAGGTCCCATCATCAGAACCTTGGGTAGAAGGGAAGGAGGGTAGGAGACTATTCAGACATCTGTCTGGGGGTCTTCAGTGGCCAGGTTGTGTTTTCTCTGTTTTGCATTTTCTAGGCCTGTACACATTTCCCTGCTACACTTGTGCTGAGTATGTCTGCACCACAGTTACAGTGAGCAGTAAGACCCAGTTGGCGTCAGCAGGCCAGAAGGTGATGGATCAGGTCAAGAAAGAATGGGACACATGGAGGGGCCTGGGTGCCGTTCCCAGGGACAGCTTCATGGAGATACCAGAGAAAAAGTCCCACAGCTCTGGGGCTGTAGACACAATTGGCACTGAAACGAGACTGGCTGGAGCCAGAGGTGAGGGTCCTGCTCCACCTGGGCAGGCAGGGGAGCCTTGGGGTCTTTGATGCATCAAGAACCCAGGATGACATCAGGCCCCAGGATGATGTCAGCAGGGAGGCTCCATTCCCTGAACAGTATAGGGTCTCGGTCTTTGCTCTCAACACACTCCAGCCTTCAGGCACTTTGCACAGTAAATAAAGAAGCTAGCTTCTGTATTGATTTGGTTTGGCTTTTGAGACTGGGTTTCACTCTACAGCCCTGGCAGATACGCTACTCATTAAATAGTCAGTGCTAGCCTCGAACACTCATTAAATAGCCCATGCTAGCCTCGAACACTCATTAAATAGCCCATGCTAGCCTCGAACACTCATTAAATAGTCAGTGCTAGCCTCGAACACTCATTAAATAGCCCATGCTAGCCTCGAACACTCATTAAATAGCCCATGCTAGCCTCAAACACTCATTAAATAGCCCATGCAAGCCTGGAACACCTGGAAAAATCCTTTTGCTTCAGGTTCTGCAGTGGTGGTGTGTGTCACCATGCCTGCCCCCCCTCCCCCCATCTAGAGTAGTTTGGTTTGGTTTTCTGATTTTGTGTGATGGCTTTTCTGCCTCAATGGATGTCTGTGTATAACTCTCATACCTGGTGCCTTTCATACAGAGGCCAGAAGAGGATGTTGTAGTTACAGAGTTGTGGGTTGTGAGCCACCATGTGGGTGCTGGGGATTGAATCTGGGTCCTCTGGAAGAGCAGCCAGTGCTCCTAACCACTGAACCGTCTCTTCAGCCCCTCATCTAGACTCTTAATGTGTGTCCTCTCGTCTCTCAGCCTTGTAGCCAGCTCATGCTAGATAGGGGCACATCTGGATTCACACCTGCTCACACTAAGGTTCCACCTCTTCCAAAGGTTCCTCCATCCAAAGCAGGCTTCCAAGCTAGGCAAAGAGGAATGTGCCGGCACCAGGGAGCAGCTCGGACTGCCCAGTGGCCAGGGAGACCGGTCAGAGATGTTTCGAGAGCTTGCTGGCCACTCATTAGCTTCGGCCCTACTGTGATGTAACCATGACGTAGTGGCTTGGCCATTGGCCAATCAGGAGAAAGGTGGAGAGCTCTACTTTCTACACACAGCGCTGGAGTCTCGGCCCAGACCAGATCAGCTGTTTACTCCCTAAATTGTTACTGTTTTTCTTTTCTGGTTTTTTGAGACAAGAACTGGTTTCTGTGGCCTCAGCTAGCTTGGAACATGCTAGGTGGACCAAGCTGGCCTTGAACTCATTATGCCTTTGCCTCTGCCTCCTAAGTGCTGGGATTAAAGGCGTGTACTACTGTGCTTAACTTTTTTTTCTTTTTCGTTCTTTCTTTCTTTTTGTTTTTTTTTTGTTTGTTTGTTTTGTTGTTTGTTTGTTTTGGGGTGTTGTTGTTTTCTAGTACAGGGTTTCTCTGTGTAGCCCTGACAGTCCTGAACTCATAGAGATCCACCTGCCTCTGCCTCCCAAGTGCTGGGATAAAAGGCGTGTGCCACGACCACCCGGCTGCTGTTTTTCTTTTTCAATGCTCTTTTTTTCTTTTTTTCCTTTTACTTTCTTTTAAATAGTACTTTTTCATATAAATTTTGAGTAGGACCTTTTTGTTCCCGTATTCATAGCTTTCTGGGTATGTAGCACAAGGTTCAGAGACACTGAGTGGATCAAACAGATCCAGGCCTTGTCCTTGTAGATTCATGGTCTAAAGATGTCAGAAAGAGTCATTGTACAGTCCCACAAAATCTGAGGTAGGGGAGGCAGAGGCAGGTGGATTTCTGAGTTCAAGGCCAGCCTGGTCTACAGAGTGAGTTCCAGGACAGCCAGGGCTACACAGAGAAACCCTGTCTCGAAAAAAAAAAAAAATATCTGAGGTAGGGGTCTGGAGAGGGAAGGAGAGAAAGAGCTGATGGGGGCAGAGATGGCCAGCCCTTGGCTGGAAGACTGAAGGGCTCCCCTAAAGAACCAAGGGCGCTGGGATGAGAGTGGGCAGTGAGCATACTGGACAGGAGAAACAGCCTGGAAAGTCCTGAGGCAACAGGAAAAGACAGTTGATCTGTAGCCCAGCTCCCTGAGCAAGGTGGGGCCGGAGGGAGCCTGTGTGGGCCTCAGGCTCAGTAACCCTATTATGTAGGAGACCCCTGTTAAATGACCAGGGCCCCTATCTCACAAAACAGCACAGAGGAGAGGTAGGCTTAACACCAGGAGTGGAAAGTTCCAGATGTCTTAAGAGGTGTTTCAGACATGGAACAGGAAGATGGGGGTCTGCCCATGATGGGTTGGCTCCTGGAATTCTGTTAGAAGCCTGTAGAGTGTTCTATTCATCTGGACCAGTGGTTCTCAACCTTCCTAATCCTGTGACCCCTTAATACGGTTCCTCATGTGACCCATTAATCATAAAATTATTTTGTTGCTACTTCATAACTGTAACTTTATTACTGTTATGAATCATAATGTAAGCATTTTTGGAAATAGAGGTTTGTTGAAGGGGTCCCGACCCACGGGTTGAGAACTTCTGGTCTAGGCCAAGCTTAGCCTGTGCCCAAGAGATGGGAGGTCGAGGCCAAGAGATTCGAGGATGAAACACACTTCACAGAGGTGAAGAGGCTCGGGGAGGCCGCAGGGCTTGTTGAGATCAAACAGCTTGCAGGGTGCTCTGTGCTGAGTCCCTTTCCTAAATTTTCCTTTGGGACTGAAAACTGCTGCTGGCTGAGTCTATACTGTGGGAGTCAGGAGGTTGGGAGAGAGTCATGGCCACTGTGGGATACACGAAACCGACACGTGGGAGGCTTCTTGGAGGAGGGAGACTGTGTGTCCTGTGCTGTGTCAGGCTTGGAGAGCAAGAGACTTGCTCAGCCTGGATGGATGCTGGGTTCATATTCTGATTTATACAGGGCAGGAAGGAGGGTTGGGCTGTTCTGGCAGGGAGAGGTTTTTTTGCTTGTTTGGTTTTTTTTTGTTTTTTTTTTTATTGTTGTTATTATTTACTTTTGGTGTTGAGAATGAACTCAGGGCCTCTTACATGCTAAGTACACGCTCTGCTATGAGCTGCACCCTAGCAACCAAGGAGAGTGTGCTCATTGACACAGACCAGAAGAAATGCGTGACCACAGGAAGCCAGACTCGGGTCAGCTCTGTCACCGACTTGAAAGTCTCTGTAGAAGATGCCTCCATCTGGCTCTCTTTCCGGCTGCTGGCTCATCTCTCTGATGCCCTCCCTTCCTTTCTCTCCTTGCCCCTCCAGATAGCCTCATAAGCCACAGCTTGACTTTCAGTGCCCAGTGGAAAGACAGTGGGGAGTTTTGGAGCAGGATGCTGCCCTGACAGCAGCCCCCAGGAAGGTTCAGAGAGGCAGGTGCTGGGGGTTGGACAGCCCATAAGGTGCAGGGAGGAACTGAAGAGGGCCATGGGATCAGAAACAGGTCTCAGGCTTTTGCCTCATCAGATCCAGGACTGTAGCTTCCCAGGCCAGAACTTGATGAAGACTCTAACAGCGTCTACTGATGCAGTTGGCAGCAGAAGCTGATGGTCTGGGTCCTGAGGGCACCCTAAGTTCTCAGCCCACAGATGTCACAAAACATCCTAGGGCCCCCCGACAGCAGCCCAAGCGCTCTCTGATGGGCCCTGTTTCTCAGGTGAGGGCTCACGGGGTGGATACTGAGGTAGAGATTCAGGGACCCACCTGCAGTGCAGGAAATCTAACGTGGTGACCTGAGCCCCAAAGCCAGGGCAAAGGGCTGCCATTTTGAATCTCTAGACCTGGAGAAGAGTGTTCCTCCCCTGCCCACACACATGAGCTCCTGGCACGAGAAGCAGCATGGACCCTGTGTCCTGTCCCTGTAGCATGAACACCCTCTGTGACACTGTCATCTATTCCAGGGGCTTCCAGAGTGAGATGTGCAATATGAGGTGCCTGTAGGCAGGCAACATCTAACCCTGCATCAACAAGAACAGAGCCTGGGTCTCAGTGTAGGCTCAGTGGAAGAGCACCGTAGCGTGCACAGGGCCCTGGGTTGTATTCCCACACCAGAAAGGAAAGATTTAGGGTCACTCATGATTGTCAGGTGTGGACACCTGCTCCACAGTGAATATCTAGCATATCTGCCCTTTTTTTTTGGGGGGGGGGGGTGGTTTTTCGAGACAGGGTTTCTCTCTGTAGCCCTGGCTGTCCTGGAACTCACTCTGTAGACCAGGCTGGCCTCGAACTCAGAAATCTGCCTGCCTCTGCCTCCCAAGTGCTGGGATTAAAGGTGTTTGCCACCACTGCCCAGGATAGATCTCCCCTTATATGACCCAGGAATCGCTAGGAAGAAGGGAAGACATAGAAAAGGGGTGACTGGGACCCCTACTCGTTGATCTGTTTAGCAGGATATCCCAGTTAGTTAACCTGGTTGATTAATCCAACTAACCCAGCAGATTAACATTATATCAGCTGCCCATTATATAACTTGGCTAACTCTTTCCCAAGGGACAAGATTTTTTTAATTGTATTTCATTTATGTATTTGGTATGTATAGATACATATGTGGTGCAGCATGTGTGTGGAGAGCACAGGACAACTTGTGGGAGTTGGTTCTTCTAGCAGGAAGGTCCCAGGGCTTAAACTCAGGAACTCAGATGTCAGGCTTGGCAATCACCTCTACACACTTAGCCATCTTGCCAGCCCCTAAGGGAGAGTGGTTTTAAGAGAGTTGGGTGTGATGATGCGTACCTGTAATCACGACAGTTAGGAACCTGAGGCAGGAGGATCACCACAAATTTGAGGCTAGTCTGGGCTATACAGTCAGGCACTAGACACTCTCCCTCCACCCCCTCTCCTTCCCTCCCTCTCTTCTGCACATACAAAAAAAATAGGTTAATTGTCCCAACCCCCCCCCCAACCATGTGGGATTGTAACTGGAGGACAGCATTTGAAGGACAGATGGACAGCCACTCTGAATAGCTGTGACTGTCTCTCATGTTTGTTATATCTTTTTATATCTCCTGCTGATAGGCTCTGGAATTTAATATAAAATACTGGTTGCCAGGTAGTGGTGGTGGTGGCACAGGCCTTTTGCTCTAGCACTTGGGAGGCAGAGGTAGACAGGTCTCTGGGTTCAAGGCTAACCTGGTCTACACAGAGAAACCCTGTCTTGAAAACCCCCAAAAATAAATAAAATAAATAAGATAAAATACTTGAGTGCAGTCTCAGGGGTTCTGCCCTTCGGGATGATGAGAAGGTGTGGAAGCTGGAGCTGGAGAGATGAAGGAGCACTGGCTGCTGATGCTGGGGACCAGGGTTCGGTTCCCGGTATCCACAAGGGAGTTACAGACTCGATGCTGTGTATAACTCCCGTTCCAGGGGATCTGACCACCTCTTCTGACCTCCAAGAGCACCAGGCACACATATGGTGCACAGGCATGCACACAGGCAAAACACCTATATACATAAAAATAAATAATTGTTTTAAGTTTGGAAGTAGACTGGTACTCAGGTATGATACCAGTACACACAAGGAGCAGAGCTTCGGCCCACCCTTTACTTCACAGTGAGTTTGAGGCCAGCCTGGGATGTATGAGAATGTGTTTCAAACAAACAAGAAACTCATAGCCTGTGCTAACTAAACCTGTAGTCTCCTCTTGGCTTCACCCTCATAATTGAGATGGATCTCTGTTACACACTTGCACACGTGTGTACAAGGGTGTATGTGCACACACAGACACACATGTACTACCTACTGTGAGTATAGAGTCCTACCTGACATTGGCCTGTCAGCCTGGGAAGATGCTGGTTAAAGCAATGTGTTCAGGCTCACCCCATGGCACTTAGGGCTGCTGGCCTTGCCAACAGGAAAAATCCGTGGGTTTGTCTTCTCTCTTGGCCCCCAGAAACCCCATGTTTCCAAGCCAAACCACTCTCAGTCAAAGCACCTCACCTTTCAAAGGCCTGAGGGCAAAGCTGGGTGAGTTGGCACACACCAGTTAACCCCAAAATGTGGAAGGCTGCATCTGGAGGAGTGTGTGTTCAAGGCCAGCCTGGGCCACATAATGAGGCCCTTCCTTTAAAGAAAAAAGAAACTCTGGCCCCTGAGAGGATTCTGATAATGTGAATGACCCCTGACCTTTTCACATAAGGCCTTTCCTCCTTGCCAGCCATCTTTGGAATTTGTTCCTCCACAAACAAGTTCCCACTATTAGAGTGGTAGAGATAAGAAGGGAAATATTTGGTGCTGTAACCAGGCACAGGATGAAAGGAAACTTTTGTTCACTGTCTAAGAAGACTTTCGGGCCTGACTCCTGTTCCCAGTTCTGCCCTGGTCACTAGCATGCTGACTCAGTTTCCCCTCCTGGATCTTGCTGTGTGATCATTCTAAGTTGTGGAAGACCTGTTGTATTGAGGGTCCTCAGCCCCCACCTAGAGTGTGTGGATCCAGACTGGGTGAGGTGACAGCTTTACACACTACAGGGAGACAACCAGAAGCCAGAGGAAACAGGAAACAGGCCCACAGGAAGCTTCCAGCCTACATCCAAGCCATCCCAGTAGTCGATGGTCAGGGACCTCCGACATCTGTGAGGCTGTTACTGTGGAAGCCACAGATGACTGCTGGGGCTCCAGAGACTGATGGCAGCAGAAGCCAGAAAATTGTCCTCCCAAAGGACTGGACTCTTCGTCACTGGCAGGATGCAAGAGTTGAGCAGGGAAGGTGTGGAGAGGGAGGCAAGGAGCCAAGATGGCCCTGACTGAGCCTGGTAAACTCTGGGACTCTATGTGCCTTACTCTTGCCCCCTTGTGCAGTGCCAGGCCCATCTGAGAGGAAGAGCTAGTGGGTCTGGCAGAGAATTAGACTCAGCAAGACTTAGAGGTTCTGAGTCAGCAATGGTGGGCTGCGGGGATACAACAGACTTTCTCTGATTTCATCTAGCTATAGGGACATGTGACACACACCCCAGCACACACGCATGAATGTGCATGCATGTACGCGCACACACACACAGACACACACATGGAGAGACACACACAGACACACAGAGAAACACACATAGACACACACAGATACACACAGAGACACACACAAACACACAGAGACACACATACAGGCATATACACACAGACGCACACAGAGAGACACACATACAGGCATATACACAGAGAGACACACATAGACACACGGACACACACAGACATACACACACAGACACACACACACATGGAGAGACACACACAGATACACAGAGAGACACACATAGACACACAGACACACAGAGACACACATACAGGCATATACACACAGAGAGACACACATAGACACACAGACACACACACAGAGACACACACAGACATACACACAGAGAGACACACATAGACACACAGACACACACAGACACACACACAGAGACACACACAGACATACACACAGAGACACACACACAGACACACACACAGAGACACACACACAGACACACACACAGAGACACACGCAGACACACACACACACACACACACGCCACCCCGAGAAGTAAAGCAGTATGAACACTTTTGCTCTACTCCAGCCCTTCTCAGGGCCCAGGACACTCTTACTGCAAACCCCTTAGAGCCAAGCCTGATGTCAGCAAGGACCCAGGAACAGTTGCCATTCCTTACATTTTTAATTTCTGGCCTTGAATTCACTGTATAGTGGAGGATGACCTTGAACCTCTGACCTTTCTGTCTCTACTTCTTACGTGGCTGACATAACAGACGTGTACCACCATACCCGGATTCCTGCCGTGCTGGTGACCAATCTGGGTAAACACTCTGCCAAACTGAGCTATGCCCCCTGCCCATGGTCCTTATTTAAAACAGGTAGTTTATAGGAGTCTGGAACAGGCAAGGAGTCAAAGGCTTGATGTTAAAGCATCTTCCAAGTGAGAGGAAGAAACCAAGGGAGATCTCCAGGCCCATGTGTGGTGAGATGAGGTTTGAGCCTGGCAGGTGGGCTCCCAACCACCTCCCTCATGGTGAAATACTGAGTCCTAATCGGATCACTGTGTTTCCTAAGTAAATCAGGCCCTTTCCCCCAGTCTCCCTTCACAAGGCTCCCTGTGAAGCTCCCTGTGAAGGCTCCCTCCCTTCTCAAGACTCAGGAGGGCAAACTGGATGCCTGTTTGTTCCCTTTTGTTAGATGGAGTACAGGAGCCAGGGCTGCCCTTCTCCAAAAGTAGACAGTGGTTAGGAAGAGCCATTACTGCCTGGAGCTGAGGGAATGTCCCTCTGTCATGTCCTGCAGCAGAGGACATACCTCAGCCACCAGGATCCCTGTGCCAGGTCCCCCGGCAAAGAAAGCCCTGAGTAGCTGGGAAGACAAAGACAAGAGCAAGCCTCAGTGGGCAGTGGCCTGTCCCAGCCCCAACCTCTAAGAACCCATCAAGAACTGTCTCGGAGGCCCAGGAAAAGCTGGAGGTTGGGAGCTTCGCAGGGAAGTGGCTGGAAATACTGATGCTGTCCACTCCACCAAGGAAGACTGGGCGTGGCCCAGCTCTGCCCTGCCAGGATGGTGGTGAAGAGAAAGATGGCCAGTGACCTGGAGGGAGCTCTCAGATCCTAATCAGGGCACAGAGCAGCAGTCCTTCAAAAACAGTCCCCACACCAGCTGCTTCATGGCTGCTGGAACTTAGAAATGTAAGTTCCCAGACCCCGAGTCAGAAACTGTAAGGTGGGATATCCATATGGCTAGAGTCAGCTCTCCAGGGGTTTCAAATTTCAGACCCCAGAAAACACATGTTCTGTCACACACACACACACACACACACACACACACACACACACACACACACACACTTAACCCTCTATCCTGGGACAGAAGCACCTACCCTGGAGACACTGGTATCTTTTTCTTGAACTCTTCACCCCCAGCTCCTAGCTGATAACAGTTATAATCTGGCAGGAGATGCTGTTTGGCCTCTGTCCTCCAAGCCTGCAGGCCTAGCCTGCTCGGAGGATCTGGGTGGAGCTTGGGAGGCCGAAGCAGAAGGTGCTGTCAGCTGTTGCAGGCCTGCCCAGGGAATTAAGTCTGACCAGCAGCATTTATCACCATGGTGACAAGCAGGTGAGAGAAGCAGGGAGGAACTTCCCATCCCCCTCTTTGTGGGGACTGAGAATTGAGATGTTTGGGCCTGGGGTCTCTAGTCACAGGTCACCCTGAGCATAGCCTAGGATGCCCTCAGACTTCTGTGCTCTGCAGCAACCGGTCCAGATGCAGCAAAACCTGCTGGTTTCCTCTAGACCAGCCTGACTTGAGGGGAAAAAAAATCCCCTCTCAGCCCTTTGAAGGCAAGCTGGACATCTGCAGCTCTGACCACATGACCTCTCGACTTACAAACCTTGATGACCCCCTTCCTTTGCACGCCAAGCCCCAGGCTGACCTTCAGCACCCTGGCCAGCTGCAGCACTCCCTACCCTAGCCTCTAGGTACAGGCCCAGACCCTCTTGCTTCTTTATTCACCTACACACCATGAACCGTACCACGTACCACGCATCTCACATGCCATTCTGGGCCAGGCATAAGCCCAGGATCCTTCCCTTTCTGCAGGGACTTGATTCTGCCTTGAAGCATCCTCCCAGTGCTTATCCTGGGTTCTCTGGTCACTGTCTCCTGCTTCAGATTACAGCTTGGAGACTGGGGCTGTAACTCAGGCATTTGGTTAGCATGCTTGAAGCCCAGAGTTCAGCCCCAGGGAAAAAAATAAACAGATCTCAGCTCAGGCCGTTCAGCCTTGTTTACCAAGAATGCGCTTGATGGTTTCTGATGTCTCCCACACTCCAGTCAACTGGACACCCACCAGTTCGATCACTTCCACTTTGTCCTTACCTCTGACCCGTGGCTCCTAATGTGACACTAGGTTCAGAGGGCAGTGGCAATCAATACAGGACTGGTTGTGGACCACTGATTCCCTGCAACAGACAGTGATGGCTGACTTGTGGGTTCACAGGGGGCTGTGGCTCAATCCCCATCCGAGAGCTGAAGCTATAGGACCTCAGTCCTTCTCTGTCCCCTGCAGGACCCTGAGCAAACATTTTCCCTTCTCAGCCCAAAGGTAGATCTGGGGGATATGTGAATCACTAGACAGGGGGCAGAGAGCTGAGCCTGCAGGTTGGGGCCTCCAGGAGACATCTAGGAAGCTTCTTGGTGGCCTGAAAGTCCCAGATATGGAACTCGAGGGCCAATAAACCTGCATGGAGTTTTCTTGGGGGCTCGTTGGAGTAATAAGCAGGAAACGGTTCTGTTCTGGCTTCCTAGGAGATTGAGACAGCAAGGAGCCAGCTCTCCATGGACTGGGATAGCTGATGGACAGTGCACCGTGCCCATGGGCTTTGGGAGCCTCTAGCTGTGTCACATGTGGGCTCCAGACTCTGTCCATCACCCTCATTGGTGGGCAGGTCAGGGGTATGACCACTGGTTGAGTTGATGGAAAGACAGAGAAATGAATCTGCCCAGGGTCACAGAGCACATCAGTGTCAGAATTAAGACTCCAACCTGCCTGGCACACGTGCTATAAGAGACGGTCCCAGCCCCTCTGCTGAGAGGGCCTGTAAGAGTGACCTTTCCAGCCAGGTTCAGCAGCCTCTGCCTGTGGGCCCTTTGATCTGTGGGCGAGTAAAGCCAAGAGGAAACCGTTTGAGCTTGATGCTCCTGTGGGCGAGAGGGGAAAGGACAGGGAGTGTTCTCTATGAGCCTGGTAAGTGCAAGTTGGTTTGTTTATGTCACCCTGGTCCTCCAGAGCCTGTGGGGCAAATAATGAGCTAGGTATGTCGTTGGCAACGTGTGGGGTGGAACCCAGTGTGTCATACATAGGCAAGCACTCTACTATCAAGCTAGGTCCCCAGCCCTCTTTTTACTTCTCGAGACAGAATTTCACAAGCTGGCTTTGACCTCACCCACTCTGTAGTCCAAAGTGCCTTTTGTGTGTGTGTGTGTGTGTGTGTGTGTGTGTGTGTGTGTGTGTGTGTATTTATGGTTGGGCGGTGGTGGCGCACGCCTTTAATCCCAGCACTTGGGAGGCAGAGGCAGGCAGATCTCTGAGTTCGAGGCCATCCTGGTCTACAGAGTGAGTTCAAGGACAGCCAGGGCTACACAGAGAAACCCTGTCTCGAAAATGAAAAACAATCAACCAAAAATATATTTGTTGTGTTCAGTTTTATTTTTTAAAAAAATTTATTATGTATGCAGAGTTCTGTATGCCTACAGGCAACAAGAGGACACCAGAACTTATTATAGATGGTTGTGAGCCACCATGTGGTTGCTGGGAATTGAACTCAGCACATCTGGAAGAACAGCCAGTACTCTCAACCTCTGAGCCATCTTTCCAGCCCCCAGTTTTTGTTTTTTTTTTTTTAATTTTGAGATTGTAATTTAATTACCATGTTTCCCCCTTCTCTTTTCCCCCTCCAAACCATCCCATATCCCTGCCTCAGCTCTCCTTCAAATGCATGGCCTCTTTTGTCACTAATTGTTATTCCATGCATATATGTTTTTGCACATACACATATACATATATGTTGAGTCCATATAATGTTACTTTATGTATGTTTTCAGGCTGACCATTTGGCAGTGGACAACCAGTTGGTGTGCTCTTCCCGGGGAGGACCATCTCTCCACTCCCAGCTTTCCTCAGTTGCTATAGTTCTTTGTGTAGGGTTGAGGTCCCATGGCCTTTTTTCCTCCATTCAGTTTAGAACGCTCATTGGAATCCTCTGTGTTTAGCTCATGATTGAGCAATCGTGTTGCAGAGGGTTTATGGGTGTGGCTTCTAATGTTACTTGGAGACATAATCTTAGGGCAAAGTCCCTGATCCTTTGTCTTTTAAAATCTTTCTGCCCCCTCTTTCACAGTGTTCCCTGAGCCTTAGGTACAGAAATGTTTTGTAGATATATCCATAGAGACAGGGCTTCACAACTTTGCATTTTGATTGGCTGTAGTGTTCTCAGTCTGTTACAAAGGGAAGTTTCCTTGATAAGGAATGGAGAGGACTCTTATCTATGGGTATAAAGACAAATGTTTAAGATTGTCATTAGAGAGATTATGCTGGTCTAATAAATGAGTGGTTGTAGGTTTGCCTCCAATAACAATATAATGTTACTTTATCTATAACAACGGTTTCTGTGTAACTGTGTATCTGTGTAATAACAATGGTTTCATTAGCTCTGAGTAGTTGACTAGGTCTCCAGTAAGAGGCATGATTTTCCTTTTGTTAACCAGGTAAATCCAATTAGAGAACTGTTGGTTACAGCAAAGGTATTTGTGCCACTACAGCACAGGGTATGCCATGGTGGTCATTGAAGTGGTTCATAGGTGTCAGAGCTTGGAGCTAGAGTTACAGGTTGTTGTGAGCCACCAAAGTGGGTACTGGGAATCCAAACTCAGATCCAATGGAAAACAGCACAAGTTCTTTTTTTTTTTTTTTTTTTTTTTTTTTTTTTTTTTTTTGAAAGACTTATTGGGCACTGGATCCCGTTGCAGATGGTTGTGAGCCACCATGTGGTTGCTGGGAATTGAACTCAGCTCAGGACTTCTGGGAGAACGGTCAGTGCTCTTAACTGTTGAGCCATCTCTCCAGCCTGACAACACACATTCTTAACCCCTGAGATATCTCTCCAATCTAACTTCTGATACCCCTGGCAAGTAGCTGAAATTACTACCATGGTTTGTTTAGAACAACCTGTTAAGAAGCACATGCTAGGGCTGGAGAGATGGCTCAGTGGTTAAGAGCACTGACTTCTCTTCCAGAGGTCCTGAGTTCAATTCCCAGCAACCACATGGTGGCTCACAACCATCTGTGATGGGATCTGATGCCCTCTTCTGGTGTGTCTGAAGACAGCTACAGTGTACTCATCATATATATAAAATAAATAAACAAAATCAAAGAAGAAGGAGAAGGAAGAAGAGGAGGAGGAGGAGGAGGAGGAGGAGGAGGAGGAGGAGGAGGAGGAGGAGGAGGAGGAGGAGGAGGAGGAGGAGGAGGAGGAAGTAGAAGAGGTGGTGGTGGAAGATGAAGTAGCAGCACATGCTAAGCTGGACATGATGGCACTTCCCACTGGGGAATCTCTGTGAATTCAGGCCAACCAGGGCTACTTATTGAAATCCTGTCTCAAAAAAAAAAATTGTAGGGGGCTTTGAACAGAGCAGGGAGACGCTAAATATAGGCCAACCAACAGGGTGCAGTCTTAAACCTGGTGCCTCTTTCCCTGCTACTCTACCCCCAGTATGAAGATGAGTACTTCATACAGTGGGGTGATCTGGAGTAGAGGTGTTATGCTGGAACCTGGAGCAAGAGGAGAACAAGAGGCAAAGGCATCCTCAGAGCCCAGAGTGTGGCAGCCAAAGACCTGGCACGTATGGCTTTATTCCAGACCATTCAGGGAGAAGAGGTGTGTGCCAAGATTGGGTATCCAAAAGGCAATAGTGCTCTGGGTATGGGTAAGACAGCACAAAAAGAGGGGGCTCATGGGACCCACCACTCAAATCTAGCAGAAGGGGGATTCATGGTGGGGTTTGTGGGAACTCACAAGTGGGAGAAACAGACCCTTCCCCAAGAGCACAGCAACTGGAGCTGCCGGGCATTAACAGGACTTGGCTTGTGGAGGTGCCTTGGTCATTCCTGGAGCTGCCCTGCCAGCTAACCCCAGCTCTGGACAGTTGGGAGGGGGAGGGGAAGGCTCTCTCTCTCTCCTGATGAACTAATCTCATCAAGAAGAAAGGCTCTCTCTTGGCTGCCGCCAGCTTCAATCTCTGCCAGACAAGAAGGATGGAGGGGGAGGGGAGGCAGCAGACAGACCTGAGAAGTGGGCTGGGCTCTGTGTGCATTTGCTGGCTGTAGGGTTGCCTGTGCCAGCACCAGCCACGGAGGGATCCGAGAATCTGCCCTGGGCTATGCTGAAGCCCCGAAGCCCTTAGAGACAGGTGGAAGTTTGTAAAGCCTCCATCTTTGAACTCTTTCTGAGCAGTAGGCGTGTTCCTTAGCTTTGAACATATGTGTGTCTGTGTGTTCATACTTTTGTGGGGTGCCGAGGGTCAGACCCTCAAGCTACTCGTGCATAGAGGCCACTTTCCAGTCTGAATACTCTTCTCAGATGCAAATGCTTGGCTCTGGACACATGCCTCTCCTGAACTAAAGTCAAATCACTGGCCTGTAGCCCAAATGCTGCGGTCTGGACTAAGGTTTGTTAGCCGAGCGCTAGATGTGTCAGTCAGTCCTGTGCTGTCTGATTTATGGGTGAATCTCAGGCCAACCCTCTGGAAGTGTTGGATCTGTTTCTGAGCGGATCTGCTTCTCATTCCTGCTCAGTCACCAACTAGCTGTGTGATGCTGGGCGAGAGCCTGACCTTCTCGGTGTCTTAATTTCCTCATCTGTAAAGTGAGATCTCATTACTGTGGAGTTGCTGTAGGGTTGTGTGCATACCTGGAACATCCCCACCACATGGCACGAGGGTAAGTGGTAGCTACTTATCACAGGGTGTTGTCCTGTCTGATGTCACTGATGGGGAAAGAGGCATGTCTGTAAGTCGATAGGAGGTGGCAGAGCTGTGCCATTGGACAGCACGGTGGTGACATCCTATGATCACTCCATCAGCGACAGGCTACTGAACACTGGAAGGCGTGGCTACTGTGTCTGCTCAGTTGAATTTGAGGTTTTATTTAATGTGGTGAGTTTTCACTTTAGTGTAGAAATTGTATGTTTCGAGATCCAGCGGTCCTCAGCCTTCCTGATGCTGCAACCCCCTGACCATAAATTATTCTTGTTGCTACTTCATAACTGTAACTTTGCTGTTGTGGATTGTAATGTAATGTGGATTGTAATGTTTTCTGATAGTCTTAGGTGACCCCTGTGGGAAGGTCTTTTGACTCCCCAAATGGGTCACGACCCACAGGTAGAGAACCACTTTTCTAACAGCTTCTGTTGGGCAGAGCCCTTAGAGTTGGGATGGAAACCTTGCAGTCTTCTGCTGCCTCCCCTCCCCGCTTCCTATTGGGTTACTTTATTATAATTTGCGGGGTTGCTGGAGATTGGGACTGGAACCGTTATTTCTTTCTTATTATTATTTTCTTTATGAGACAGAGTCTCACACACCCCAGGCTGGCCTCCAACTATGGATTTAGCTAGGATGACCTTGGGCTCCTGATCCCCCTGCCTTTGCCTCCTAAGCACTGGGAATATTGTTATAGCACGCACCAGGTTTTACGTGATACTGAGGATGGGACCTGGAGCTTTGTGTGTGCTAAGCAAGCCACATCTCCAGCCCCCTGGCTTATTTCAGAGTCAGCCCCTGGTGCTGTATGATTGAAGCTCTCTCTGACTGTTAAACCAATATCTCTAAGATCAGGCTGACAGTCACAGTGTTGCCGTCATCCCTAAAGACAGCTAGTGACATCATTTAATATTGTCATTCCCGTTGCTTCAGGCTGGGTTTCTGTGGCTGAATGCTGGGAATCAGGATTCTGGTTTGCCCTGGAACTCCATGTTGCACGACACCCATACAGTCTCTTCCAGTCTGGACGGGTTCTGTTGGCCTTGTCACCCGTTGAAGAAACCAGGCAGTTTTTCACATTTTGTTTTGCTCTATTGAGGCAGGATCTCACTCTGTAGCCCAGGCTAGCCTTGACTCACAGCAATCCCCCTGCCTTAGCCTCCTGAGTGCTGGAATTTCAGGTGTTTGCCACCAAGCCAGGTGGACTCTCTGTCTTCTTTGTTGTTGGGTTTGAAGGATTCTGTTTGTTCTGTTTGTCAACCCCTTTCCAAATCCACATCCCAGGTGTCTCCTCATCCTTCAGGCTGCCCTTTCCCAACTGATGTTGTCCTCGATATGGGAACGGTTTACATTTTCAGTAAGCCCTTGAGTCCAGTTTGACTTTTCTCTTGTTGCCTGTTTTTGGTCACCACCAAATCTAGTATCTTGAGTTTGGTCTTTTGTTTTTCAAAGTGTTTAATAGTTTTGGTCCTTCATTTGGGCTCTTTGAGTCATTTTGAGTTGTTAGAACTACAAAATTCAACACACGGGATTTCCCGTATTCTGGAGCTTGCCAATTGCCTCCTGGCAACACTTTTTGCCCAGCTTGGTGTAACAGTGTACAGTGTAACACTGACTTGCTTGGCACTGGGTTCAGGTTTCTCTTTATAAGGAGTGGGACACAAAATGGCTGCTTTTTAGCCCCTGTGCTGCTGAGATTGACCTGTGTTTTAGGGCTCCATTATATCTTCGAGACTCAGACTTGATTACAGAGCATGAGCCCCTGAGGAAGACTAATTAAGATATAGCAGGTTCTGCCCTGCATCCTGGGGTGCCAGATTCTGTCTGGGTGGGGTGGGGCAGGGCCCAAGAACATAGGGGTTTGGCAAGCTCTCTGGTGATGTCACTCTTTGGAGACTATCATGAACTTCGATGTCCCCAGTCCCTGTAAGTCCCTCTTATCTTTATACTAAATAAATACAGGAATCTCCTGGGGACCTGAGGGTGTGCTGGATTTGTTTATTTGTTTTGTTTTGTTTTACTTTTTTGGAAGGAAGGCGATTCTGTAGCTCAAGCAGGTCTTGAACTTGTGTACCTATTACCTCAGCCTTCCAAGTGCTAGGATTAGAGGCTTGAACCTCTATGTCATGTCCAGCCAGTGGTGGAATTCAGTCGATCCCAGTGTTCTGAGTCCCCAGCCATGCCGACCCTGTTATCATCCCTCAGGTTCACTGTCACATCTCTTCTTCCAGAAAAGGGATGACCTCAGAGAGCAGTAACATAAGAGCAGTGACCCAGTCATTCATCCCTTGCTCTCCAGCCCTGGGCACTAAGTAAGCCCAGGGGTTAGCCATGGGTAGGGACTGGTGATTGAATGAAATCATAGTCACCTCTTTACAAGCCTTCTGGAACTTTCTGCTTTAGAATGTTCTAGTCTCTGGTTTCAGATGCTGGGCTCTCTCGTTTCCATAGCTTTCTCTTTCACAGGCAAGTTGTCAAAGTCAGGGCTCTCAGGGACTTACCCATCGCCTGTGGTAGAGTGACAAACTTGTCCCTGTCTACCTGGAATATCCTCAGGTTTGGGGTTTTAGGTTTATTTTTATTTTTCTTGCAGTCCTAGATATTACACCTAGGGACTTGCACATGATAGGTAAGTGTCCTGCCACTAAGCTGTCGCCTCAAACCCTTCTTGTCATTCTGTTTGTTTACTGAGATAGGAATCTCACTATGTAGTCCAGGCTATCCTCAAAATTGTACCTGAGCCTCCCCAGTTTTAGAATCCAGATATCCATCTGCCATACCTAACCCTTTTCTCATGTGTTTATTTTGAAGCAGAATCCTGCTGCATTTCCAGGCTGGTCTTAAACCTGAAGTTTTTCTACCCTGGCTCATTAGTTATAGTACAAGAACTCTTCCTTGTCCAGGGAGCCGTCCATGGTCCCCGGCAGACTGGTACAGTTGATCACTGTCCTGAGAAACTACTATGTCTCTTCTTTGAAATAGGGGACAGAAAGGGAGGTCCTAGTTGCCTGAGTCCCTGTGACACTTGAGACCATTGCCAGCCTAAAGAAAGCAGAATTTTAACATGTTTCATGCCAAGAAGTTGTGGTTTCAGTTAGGGCTTGGCCTCAGAGTGAGAGCTCGTTATTGAGAAAACTTTTGCCGGAAGGAGACAGGACCTGTGGTTTCTTCCTTATGAGAAGGGAAGACATCATGAGAAAGAACTGGGGGAGCAGAGGCCTTAGTAGAGATCCTTGACCTGGGGGGAGGGGAGACTCCTAAGGCTCTCTGATTGGCTCCACAGGCTAGCTATCCCACCTCATCTGGTGTGGATTGGGCCCACACTAGGGATTCTCACTAGGGTATATTAAAAAGAGACTTGGCTGTTGTGGATAGCTCCGGCCTTGTATTTTGATGTCAATTCCCCTTTCCAGTGAGGGGCTGCAGAGGAGGAGTGATCAGTACACAGGTGACTTCTAGTGAGCCTTCTGCCCACCTTAATTTGTAAAATAAAGGCCGGAGCCAGTGATTGGGCAGAGAAAGGGACGTGGAGAAATAAAGGTGGGTGGGGAGAGAGCAGGGGGAGAGCAGGAGAGAGGAGGGAGGAGAGAGAAGACGATGGAGGATAAGGGAAGCAGGAGGTAGAAGGACAAACGCAGGGTCTGGAAAACCAGCAAGTTGTAAGGGTCTCATAGCTGGGGAATAGAGTAGTGAAGTGGTGAATCTGCCCAATCTAGGTGTGCAGCTTATATTCATAATTACTGAGTTGTGTTTTCTTTAACCGGTCTTATTTGGGTTGGAGATTTACCACAGCACGTGGCAAAATGGCTTAACAGAGAATGGCTTCCCTTTCAAACCTGGAGGCCTGAGTTCAATGCCTGGAACCCATGTAAAAAGCCAGATGCTGTGGTATACACATCCGTGCACACGTCTATAATGCCAGGATTTCTACAGTGCAATAGGAGGCAAAAGCAGGGGAATCAACTGGAAGCCTGAGGGCCACTGGCATCGTGGTAGAAACAACACCTCAACAAGCTGGAAA
Organism: Arvicanthis niloticus; assembly: GCF_011762505.2. Classification (NCBI taxonomy): domain Eukaryota; kingdom Metazoa; phylum Chordata; class Mammalia; order Rodentia; family Muridae; genus Arvicanthis; species Arvicanthis niloticus. Next base: position 97,759,761 of record NC_047662.1, read on the forward strand.
GAGAACCAGCTACCAAAAGTTGTTCTTTGACCCCCCTCAGGGAGATTTCTCATCAGGGTTGGGGCATGCATGGTCAGGGCCATGAAGTACTCTGGGGTAAAAGCCAAGGAATTTTGTCTTTGTGTGGGGTGCACCGCTAATCAGGTTTTATTGCACTAATTCTTGGTCTTTGCAGATCATAGTCGAATAAAGTGGTGTGGTGTGCTTTGGTTTGGCTTGGTTTTGTGAGACAGGATCTTGCTGAGTAGCCCAGGCTAGTCTTTGAATTTGCTGTGAACCTCAGGCTGGCCTTTGAATTCCCGGTGTAGCTGGAACTGGCTTTAACCTCTTGGCCCCCTTGCTGAGATTATGAGCAGCTGCCCCACCCCTGTCTTGCCCTTCCTTCTACTTTCCCTCTACCAACCAGGCTATGATAGAAGGTGGTGCTTCAGACCCTCCCACAAAGCACTTGCAGGGAGCAGCCTCTGGGCCCACAAGGTCAGATTTTAAGAGGAAGAAACAAAAGAAAAACTTGAGCTAGCAGATGTGGAATGGCAACAGCAAACTCCGGCCCAGCCCACCTGTGCTCAAACCAAATCAGGTAATGTCCTACTCACCGTGACGCTACCCACAGTGGCACCAGGGAATACCCCATTGGAGGACCTCTGTCCCTCCCAACTTGGGTTCCACATCAGCTACCTGCAGGGCTGGGTGAAGAAGGGGGTCGTGGAGAGCAGACTGAAGAACCTGTTGCTTACCCCACACTCCCCACCAGCAACAGTACCCTTACACACACACACACACACACACACACACACACACACACACACACACTCAACTCACACCCCTCACAGGAAAACAACAGGTAAGCTTTGACTTCCCGAGTTTGCTGCTCATACCAGTATTTCGGTCACGTAGCTTCCCCTGCACCTCCATTTCCCACCCTCAAATATGGATAGTACTCCCCCACCTCAAGAGGGTTGTAGGGGATGAGACAGTCTCCAGCCAGTGCACAGCTAGAGTTAGGGAAATAACTCCCAGGAGTGTTAAACCTAGAGCCAACTAGTTTCAGGTGGAGAGCCTTTTCAGGGTGGAGACTCCGAGCCCCCAGCCTAATCCGATGGCATAAAGCCACAGGGCACGCACAGGATGGCATAGTGGAAGCTGGCCCAGTACCACTCCCAAGAAGGCTGCCGTGGAGGGATGGAGGCTCTGCCTACAGTGCAGACAAGTGCCTGCTAGCAGGAGAAATGAAACCATTGCTCACAAGTTGCTGAGTCATCAAAGCTTCATGTGCAAACAGGGTCCCTGAGCAGAAGGTCCCAGGCACACCTGGGACAATGCCAGCACCCCAAGAGCTCTGTGATGAATACAGGGCTCATGGCATACATGGTCACACAATAAGGATACTCCCATGCCCTAACCTTACCAGATGCCATCCTCCCCCACTTCTGTGACCTCGCCCCCATTTCAAAGATCTGGACAAACCTTGGCAATAGAAATAAGGACGGGGGCGTGGGGGCAGAGAGTTATTGACAGTCACAATGACTTTGCTCCGGACTGGGTGGTTTTATTCATGGGGGCCAACAGCTGCCTTTCCAGAGGGGAGACACAAGTCTGTGAGACAGACTTGCATTATCACATTTTATAGACAAGAAAATGGAGACTCCCAGGGTTAAATCTTCAGAGTTAAGTCATAGTGACACAAAGTTAGAACTGGAGCCCAGACTGGCTGGCCTCAGAGAACAACACTGATTCTCACTTAGTTGGCAGGAGAGCTTGTCTGGTGAGAAAAGTTGGGGTAGGGGCTGTAGCAAATATTCTGTGGATCCTCTGTTTGGGGGTTCATACGTGAAAAAAACTGAAAGGCCTTAACTAATCAGCAAACAGATCAATGGCAATGACTAATAGCCTCCTCTATAACCATACTGATAGCCTCCTCACCTGGCTGTGCCTCAGCATGGACCACTGCTTATGTAGAATTGGCCACTATCACCAGGCTTGGTGGCACAACCTATAATCCTAGCACTCAAGACATTAAGGCAAAAACAGTCATGAGTTCAAAGCCATCTTGGGCTGTACAGTGAGTTCCAGGCCAGTCTGGTCTTAAGATCTTGCCTCAAAAAGAATCAGCAGTGAAACCAGACCACTACCCAAGCTGTGCCTATTAAGTCATGTCAACTGTGCTCCATGGTGAGGCAGTGAGTCTTCTATTAACCACCTCTCCATCCCCTGCAGATGTCATGGCACCCCCAGTACCGCAGCTCCAAGTTCCGACATGTCTACGGCAAGCCCGCCAGCAAAGAGAACTGCTACGACTCTGTGCCCATCACACGCAGCGTCCATGACAACCACTTCTGTGCCGTCAACCCCCACTTCATCGCTGTGGTCACTGAATGTGCCGGCGGGGGAGCCTTCCTTGTCATCCCCTTGCACCAGGTAAGGACCCTAGTGATCACAGGACCCAGCCTCCAGAGGTCTACAGGACAGATGGACAAGGTGGGGAGCCCAGGTCTCTAGTCCAGATATGACTGAAGGCCTGGCCTGCTTTCCAAGTTGCATGAGCTTACATCAGCCAGTTCTTTGACTCTTGGTCTCTTTCTTGGGAAAAGTCTGCATCCTGAGAGTTGAGCTCTCAGCAGCTGCCCCAGTCACTTATCGGACCTTCTCTTGCCCATGCAGGAGTAGTGCTCACTCCAAAATTTTCTCTCTTGAATGAAGTATACTTGTTAGAACAATTAGCTGGGCTCAACTGAAATTGGGGAGATTGCCAAAGCCACCTCCCCTTGTCAAGTGGTGAGAGTAGGAAGCACAAAAACAGTAGACAGGAGGGAGAACACTTGTCCCTAGAGCCAGCAGTGAGAGCATGCTTGCACCAAGAACTATCGTTGTTACCCAATGTTTGGACCCACAGAGTGACATCATCATATAGATCTACCCTAAAGGGGATCTTGGTGGCATCCTAGTGCTGAGCCTGCCTTCAACAGACCTCCTGAAGAGGCCTGGGGAGAGGGAATCCCAGGCTGTGTTCCTATTCATGATCAGAGAGGTGGGGAAGCCGGGCCACAGGAAGGAGCCCACAGACTTAGATAGAGACCCTGGGAAGTCACAAAGACTGGCAAGCAAAAGTCTGATGAGAGGCAAGGAGCAGACATGAAGCGCTGAAGGACCTGTGCAGTCAAAGCCTTGGAGGATGATGAGTTCAGAGATAGCTCCCCTCATCAAAATGCAGCAGGTGTAGAATCCAGTAACAGCAAACCATCTAAATGAGGCCCTGTGTGCCCATTCGTGTGGAATGTTTGCTTGCTTCCTGCTTGCTTGCTTGTGCCAGGGTCTCCTATAGCCCAGCTCTAGACCTCCCTGTATAGCCAAGGTTAGCATTGACCTCATCTTCCTGAGTGAGTTACAGTTGTGTTCTGCATTTCTAAATAATTTTTAAGCCAAAGGGGGATCAAAATGAAAAATTTTGTTATTGCTATTTTGTTTATTATGTATGTGTTCCTCTGGGAGGGGGGTGTCTTATGGAGTTGCATACATGCATACATGCATGCCACAATGCAAATGTAGAAATCCAAGGGCAACTTCCAGGAGTAAGGTCCCCCAGCCTCATGAAGTACGGCAGGGTCTTCATCATTGTTTCTAACACTGTGCAGCTTACTCTGGTCTAGCTGGCCATCCAGCTTCTGGTGATCTGTCTCCTTCTCTGATCTCCTAGGATATAGGTGCTGAGGTTACAGGTGAGCATCTAGGATGCAGGTGCTGGGGTTACAGGTGAGCATCTAGGACGCAGGTGCCGGGGTTACAGGTGAGCATCTAGGACGCAGGTGCCGGGGTTACAGGTGAGCATCTAGGACGCAGGTGCCGGGGTTACAGGTGAGCATCTAGGACGCAGGTGCCGGGGTTACAGGTGAGCATCTAGGACGCAGGTGCCGGGGTTACAGGTGAGCATCTAGGACGCAGGTGCCGGGGTTACAGGTGAGCATCTAGGACGCAGGTGCCGGGGTTACAGGTGAGCATCTAGGACGCAGGTGCCGGGGTTACAGGTGAGCATCTAGGACGCAGGTGCCGGGGTTACAGGTGAGCATCTAGGACGCAGGTGCTAGGTCATAGATAAACATTACCACATTCAGCAGTTTGTTTAGGTGGGGTTGCTTGTTGTTTATTTTTGTTTTTCTAGTTTTTGTAGACAGGGTCTCATGAAGTTACAGCCAAAGTAGCCTTGGTTTGTCTGGTACTTACTATGTAGACCAGGCTAGCCTCAATCATGGAGGACTACCTGCCTGTCCTTCTCAAGTGCCAACACGCCCAGCACACCTAGCTTTTTAAGTGGCTTCTGGGAATTCAATTCAGGTTGTCAGTCTTGCACCGCCTGAAGCATCTGGGCCCATTGTCATCCTGCCTGGATTGTGTTTTAGTTTCCCATTGACTTTAATCACAGGACATGGTAACACCAAGAGATGCCCTAAAGGTTTTCCTGACCAGCTGGACCACAGCCTGAAAGCTACTGTAATAACCCCTTCCCCTTTCTATATGTATATTAATTCACTCTCTCAGTGCAAGCCCCTATGAAATGCAAATTTAAAACACTTGGAAGTGAGTGACCGTCAGATGTGTATAAAAACACCTGGCACTCAGGGGCGCAATCCAGACAGGAGCATAGCACTGATGCTTACATTAAAGAATGAGAAGGCTGAAGTTACTAAGGAAACACTCAAACTAAGAACTGAGTAGGTAAGCCCATAGAGCAAGGCCAGAGATAACTCAAGGGGCTTGGGGGGAGATGACAAAAGGCAGAAACAGGGCTGGAGAGATGGCTCAGGAGCCAAGAACCCATGATGCAATGCCAGAGGACTCAAGTTTGATTCTCAACTCATAGTGCCTATAACCAGCCTCCACAGGTAGTTACACACACACACACATTCACACACACACACACACCACCCTCTCTCGTGCACATATGCACATGCAAGTTTAAAAAAAAAAAAAAAAAAAAAAAGCAGAAACCAAGGAAAGATAATTCAAAGATGCATTAGGAAATATTTTTCAAATGAAAAAAATTGAAAGATAAACTGAGTGGCCTCTGGAAAGACTGGATGACAGTAAGAGAGCCGGTCCAAAGGCGCCAGAGGCAGCTCAACCCTGCAGCAAGCCATGAAAACCAGAGGACACTGACTGGAGCCAGTGATTGCTGACATCAGCGACTTGAAAGCAGATGAAATGGGCAGACTCCTCTCACTGATTCAAGTAGGAGTCAACGGCCTGAACAGTCAATCCTGTGACCATTAACAAACAGAGCGTTAAAACATTTCCCTCAAAGAAATCATGGAGAGAGGTGGTAAATTGTGAAATCCAAAAAGGATATTCTCTTTAAAATATATATGTGTGTGTGTGTGTGTGTGTGTGTGTGTGTGTGTGTGTGTGTGTGTGGTGTGTGTGTGTGTGTGTGTGTGTGCTGTGCACATGGAACCCAGAGGCGCTGGTTCTCTGGAGGTCGAGTTGTAGTTGTTAGCTGCAAGCTAAGCTCTCGGGTCTTCTACGAGGGGAGCCTAAGCTTTTAACCACTGAACCATCTCTCAGGCACTACCCTTCACCATATTTCAAAACAGGGTCTTACTCTGCAGCCTAAATTGGCCTCAGGTTCACAGCAGTCACCCTGCCTCTGCTGCCAGAGTTCTGGGGTCACAGGTGTGAGCCACCACACCCAGCTGAGGGTACTCGCCCAATGAAGAACTCCATTGTCCTTTTCCTAAGATACAGGGCATGGCATGTTTTCTGCCTGGGTCTGTGTCCTGGCTTCTCCATGCTTCTGCTCCTACCTCCTAAAATGGTGGGGAGAGGCGCCGTTGTTTACTGGGTTGCTGACTCACAGATTTCCATTGACTGAACACACCAGTTAACCATCGTTCATGCTGCTAAGCAGTGTGATTCTAAAGGGTAAAAGAAGGGGTCTGACAGAGCAGTGGGGTGCTCAGAGAACAATCTGAACCACAGTCTGACTAGAACACTTGAACAGTCTTTGAAAAAAAGTGAGGCAGGGAAAAGCCCTGGAGAAGCAGACCAGGGCTGTTTGAGTGCCCGGTTTGAGGAACTTGACTGCCAGGGTGAGACACGGGAAGTGTGTTCTAAGGTTCAGGAGCTGAAGAAGACAAAGTGAGACTTGGGGTGAGTGCTGGAAGGCTGGATACCGGTCAGAGGTAGAGGGGCCCGGATGCTCCTCACTTCCTGCAAGCTTCTCTCAAGCTCAAGCTCAGAGCACCTCTAAAAGATTCTGTCCACCAACCGAGCTGCACTCTTCACTAAGGAATTAATTAGGGCCGGGGGGTGTAACTGGCGAGTAGAGTCCACAAGGCTGTGGGTTTGATTCCCAGAGTTGGAAAAAGAATGAAGTAGTTAGCTCCTGGTTTTTCCTACTCAGATTTTCTACTTTGCATGAACTACTGATGAGAATCCTGAGATGTTCAGACAACATTTTGTGTTTGTGTGATGAGGGGTGACATGGGTTAGGGGAGGGGCCTGCTTCACACAGAATGGTCCGGGAAGGCCTTCTTGGGGAGATACCCCTACACAATGGCTTCAACTCTAAAGAAAATGTTCAGGCAGAATCAGAAGCAAGTCAAAGAACCTGTCCTGGGAATGTGGGGAATTTACATCTCTTAAGCAAGCCTCACTGAGACTGTCAAGAAGGTGATCTGAGCCACAGAAAGTTTGGGTTTACCTGGCTCCCAGTGGGAAGCCACCAGAGCTGAAACTCAGCCTGGTCCTAGATAAGATTTGTGAATCCTTCGTACTCTTGGTCGTCTTTATTTAAAACAATCTCATGGTCCAAGCTGGCCTGCACTCTGAGCCCGCTGTCTCCACCCTCCTAAGTGCTGGAACTATAGGAGTGTAGTGTCACACCTAGTGTCCTTTGGGCTGTTTGCAGTCTAACACATAGCTCAAGGACATGCCTCAGACTTCCATGAACACAGGCACAACAGTTAATGCCACCAGTGAGCCTGTCACACCTTTGTGGGACCATAAAGATAAGGTTCAAGTGCATCTGCATTCCCAGACTACCCCAGATCTGCCAGCTCTCCCGACCTCCAGCTAGAGTATTTCAGGTTAACTACAAGCACTTTCACACACACCCTGTCTTAATTCTTTAACTTTTATTTACATTGGTGTTCCGCCTCCATGTATGTCTGTGTGAGGGTGACAGATACCCTGGAACTGGAGTTAAAGACAGCTGTGAACTGCCTGGGTCCTCCGGAAGAGCAGCCAAGGCTCTTAACCGCTGAGCCATCTCTCCAGCTACCATACTTTGACTCTTAATGTGTGTGTGTGTGAGTGTGTGTGTTCATAAGCATGTGTATGAAATAATACAGTGGGTGCCTTTTTACTGATTACCCACTGCCGATAGCACTGCAGTTCAGTGTCACAGCCTTGATAAGGATGTCAGGTCACTATTAAGCATACGTGGGCCCCACAGACCTCTCCCTGCCCCTCCCTGCACAGCCACTCCGCACCACCCCCACTTCCTCCTTGACCCCTGACTAGCACCAATCTGTTCCTCATTTCATGGCTGTGTAAATGGGACCAGTTCTGCAGCCTTTTGAGTTTGAAGCTTTAGCACTGGGAGCTCAGCCCAGACCCTTGAATCCATCAGCCGGGGTAGCACTGAGCTGCACTCGAACTTGCCTGTTTTCACTCAGGAGTGTGGTTCTCTAGAAACCCATCCAGGGTGCTGGGTCAGCAGAGCCTGAGGACGCCGCTCCCCGCCCCGCCCCCAGAGCCCTCTTCTCAGAGATAACTGTTCTTCCTCTCCATCAGAGTGGAGCGGAGTTAGGGAGCTTGTAACCTATGTAGGCTGGATGACTACCAGAAGACAGGCCAGCCCTGACGATGTGTGCATTTTCAGAGACAGTTACTTACCCTGGGCTGTCTTCACAGCAGCTGGGTGTATGATCTTGGGCCATTACAGCCCTCAAAGGATGTAATTTGCAAGATTTAAAGATGAAGTGAACCTTAGAGTTTGAAGTTGAAAGCTAAGTAAGATATATGAGCTGGGTTATTTATCTTTCTTAAAGAATTTTCTCTTGGAAATGAAATTCTGAGGTACACTGTTTTAAAATGAGGAAGAAACACTAACACATTAAACTCATATTGCATACATTCTAGCCCTAAGTACACAGGGCTCACTGGTTGTTGCTCTCTTGTTTTGTTTTTCCAGGTGTTGAGATAGGGTCCCTGTTGTAGCCCAGGCTGGCCTGCAACTCAAAGAGATCTTGTCTCTGCCTCCAGAGTGCTGGGATTAAAGGTGTGCACCATGCCCAGCTTGTTGGTTTTTTGGTTTGGTTTGGTTTGGTTTGGTTTGGTTTGGTTTGGTTTGGTTTGGTTTGAGCCATGGCTCACCTGGAACTCCCTGTGTAGGCCAGACTGGCCTCCTCCCTCCCAAATGCTGAGACTGTAGGTACGTGTATACTACCACACCCCTCCCTCTCTCCTTTTTTCTTTCTTCCTTTCTTTCTATTTGTTATTTAACATCCTTATTTTTTAATTGGATATTTTACTTATTTACAGTACAGATGTTATCCCCTTTCCCCATTTCCCCTCCCTAGAACCCCCTACCCCATCCTCCTCCTCCTTTATGCTTTTATACCATTTTGATTACATGCATGTATTAAGGTCAATTCTAGGTTGAGGGTCTAGCAATACAGTAGATGCAAATAGTCGAGGAACAAGCAATACAATAAACATAAATAGTCAAAGAAAAAGCAAGGCATTAAACCCGGTTACTTGAATACTCCCATGATCACTGTTTCTAAAGGCTTATCAGGATGACAAAAGTATCTGAGTCTACTTCCCTGTCCTAGCCCAAGGTTGTTTTCATGTCTGAAGCCTACTTCCTTGTTCTAGTCTAAAATTTAGAATCCTGTCTGAAATTACTTCTTTGTTCTGGCCCAATGTTTAGATTCCTGCCTGAGATTACTTCTTTGTTGTAGCCTACGATTTAGACTCCTACCTGAAATGACTTCTTTGTTCTAGTCTAATGTCAGATTCCTGCTTGAAGCCTACTTCCTTGTCCTTGGCCCATGTCAGCTTCTTGCCAAGCAGCCCCAAAGCCTCTCCACCTCTCCTGCTTTTTTATTTCCTTAACAAGACTGAGCCTGTCTTAAGTCATTCTGACAAGAATGCCTTCCTTACTGGTCATGGATTATGCATTATCAAAGGCAATGCACTTCTGTCTTAGGTTGGTAAAGCTCTGTGCAAAATCTTACCTGTCCTTGGCTTGCCAGCCTGTTAATTTAATAACTTTGTCTGGGGGTCTATTTTCAGGTGTAAGCCATGTACTTTGCCTGCCAACATGTTGATGTTGTTAAAGATAAGCTTTAACACGATGGGCAGTAATAAAATTATTCCCAGGACAAGAAGGGCTAGCCTAATCAAGCTATAGATGCCATTCCTGAGGTTTGTCCAAAATGGAAATACTGAGCTCAGGCCATGGATAATTTTATCAGCATTATCTTCAGTATCAAAAGTCAACAGAACAGCATTCATTAAATTCATAATCTCATTATGCAAAGTTAACACACCCAGAGAGGTGTTAGGATTGTGCCAAATATCCTACAGGTGTCTTTAAACTTTTTTCTAATTATAATGACAATCACTGTGAATTTCAAAAGTAACACTACTCCAATAATATTTGTCATTACACTTGGAATGACTCCTAACTCTTGAACCCTGAAACTCCTTCAGATAATTTGAATGGGTTATAGAACGTCATTTGTTGTTCCAGATACCTATATAAATCCTTTTGTATACTCAATACATTAGTAACATCTTTTGCTAGATGATTAACAAAAATAGTTGTCTTAACTCCTGTGTCAATGCTATTGCAAAAGCAGTGGTGCTAGCTGGGTCCTGTTTACATATCCAGTCCATTAGCCTATGTCTTTTAATTGGGGAATTGAGTCCATTGATGTTAAGAGATATTAAGGAACAGTATTGTTGCTTCCTGTTATTTTTATTATTAGAGGTGGAATTATCTTTGTATGTCAATCTTCTTTTGGATTTGTTGGAAGAGGATTACTTTTTTGCTCTTTCTAGAGTATAATTTCCCTCCTTATATTGGAGCTTTCCTGCTATTATCCTTTGTAGTGCTAGGTTTGTGGAAAGATATTGTGTAAATTTGGTTTTGTCGTGGAATATCTTGGTTTCTCCATCTATGGTTATTGAGAGTTTTGCTGGGTATAGTAGCCTGGGCTGGCATTTGTGTTCTCTTAGGGTCTGTATGACATCTGTCCAGCATCTTCTAGCTTTTATAGTATCTGATGAGAAGTCTGGTGTAATTCTGATAGGTCTGCCTTTACATGTTACTTGGCTTTTTTCCCTTACTGCATTTATATTCTTTCTTTGTTTTGTGCACTTGGTGTTTTGATTATTAGTGAAGGGAGGTATTTCTTTTCTGGTCTAGTCTATTTGGCGTTCTATAGGCTTCTTGTATGTTTATGGGCATCTCGTTCTTTAGGTTAAGGAAGTTTCTTCTATAATTTTGTTGAAGATATTTATTGGCCCTTTAAGTTGGGAATCTTCACTCTCATCTATACCTATTATCCTTAGGTTTGGTCTTCTCATTGTGTGCTGGATTTCCTGGATGTTTTGTGTTAAGAACTTTTTGCATTTTGCATTTTCTTTGACAGTTGTGTCAATATTTTCTATGGTATCTTCTGCACCTGATATTCTCTCTTCTATCTCTTGTATTCTGTTGGTGATGCTTGCGTCTAGGACTCCTGATTTCTTTCCTAGGTTTTCTATCTCCAGGGTAGTCTTCCTTTGTGATTTCTTCATTGTTTTTCCTTCCATTTTTATGTCCTGGATGGTTTTGTTCAATTCCTTCCCTTGTTTGGTTGTGGTCTCTTATAATTCTTTAAGGGATTTTTATGTTTCCTCTTCAAGGGCTTCTACTTGTTTACCTGTGTTCTCCTCAAATTCTTTGAGAATGTTATTTATGTCCTTCTCAAAGTCCTCTATCATCATCATTAGAAGGGATTTTAAATCTGAATCTTGCTTTCCTGGTGATATGGGGAATTCAGGACTTTCTTGTGTGGGAGAACTAGGTTCTAATGATGCCAAGTACCCTGGGTTGCTGATGCTTATGTTCTTGCGCTTGCCTTTAGCCATCTGGATCTCCTTGGTGCTACCTGAACTGTCTCTGGCTGGAGCCTTGTTTTTCCTATTATCTTGGTTGTGTCAGAACTGTTTGGGATGGGTGTTGCTGCTGGGGTTAGAGCTGAGGTCCAAGATCTGTTCCATGCTCAGGCAGAAACAGGAAGGAACCAGTGCTCCAGGCCAGGAGTGAAATCCTGGGTCCTAGTGGGTCCCAGTTACTCCCTGTTTGGAGTGGGTGTTGCTGTCTCTTTGCCTAAGATACTGTCCGGGTTAGAGTTCCTGGGAGCCCCGCTTTCTCTGGGTTCTGTGAGATTGGGGGCAGAGCTGCCGCCTGGGATCTGCTCTGTCTTAACATCCTTATTTGAGATGCTTTCCAGAAAACACACATTATCTCTGTAGGCAATTTGACTTTTTTTTTTTTTTTTTTTTTTTTTTTTTTACATTTATTGACTATAAGCCATCAGGAAAGACAAACTAGATCTTGAATGGGCTTCACTATCTTCTCATGTGCCCTTAATTTCCTATGTCTTTCTATATTGCCTCAGTTACTTCTTAATAGAGTACTTAACTGTTCATCCAGTAAAATCTACCTATTAGGAGGTGGGGATAAAGCTGTTGGAGAGTTCTTTCCTCTCATACATGAGGCATTGGGCCAAAACCCTCCACACACACACAACACACACACACACACACACACACACACACACACACACCACACACACACACACACACACCACTTGGTAGTCTAAGAATACTGCCCACACCTGTAATCCCAGGACTTTGGAATCCTGAAGCAGAATTTGGAATTCTGAAGCAGAAGGATAACCCCAACCCAGGCCACACAGGGAGACCTTGTCCCACCACAAACCAAGCAAGCCAAGTATCTGATTGATTCTAGTTCAGGGCTGTTCTAAGTGAAGCTGTCTCTCTGTAATCACTTCCTGAGAGAAAGCCAAAGCCAGCTGCTGGATCATAAGATAGCTGTGAACTTAATGTTCTCAGAAACTGTGGGGTAGGTGTGATGGCACATGCCTGTAACCCCAGCAATAGTCCAGAGGCTGAGGCAGGAGGATTGCTCACAGTTTAAGGTCAGCCTGGGTTGCATAGTAAGACTTTATCTTTAAAATGAAACAAATTAAGCTTTTCATAACTCTTTCTCTTTTTGGTGGGTGGATAGATTTTGAGACAAGGTCTAGTTTCATACCCAGCCAGACTAGTGTAGAACTCACCTTGTAGCCCCAGGTTGCCTTGAAGTGGAGGCAGTCCTCCTGCCTCCGCTTCAAGTGCTTCAGATACAGGTGTGAGCCATCCTCGCTCTTTTTGCATCTAAAATACAAATTTAACTGGACAGCCTGCTTTCTTTTGTTTCCTTTTACCTTTAGGGCAGGGCCTCCCTGGGTAGCCCAGGCTTGTGTTTTTCCTTGCCTCAGCCTCCCAAAGACTAAGATTACAGGCATAAGCCACCATACCTGGCCACATCCAGTAATTCTGAACAGGCACTAAAGGCAGAGAAAGGGGTGGGAACCCCCCAGTGCCCTGCACCTTAGAACTCAGCAGCACAGCAACCCCTTTAGCATGGTAGACGTAGGGGTGTTTGTGCTTGCTGGAGCCTCACCTACACTGGTCTGCTTGGAGACCAGTGTATTATTATTCCTTGTCCAGATGGGCTGCTGTGGCCTTATGAGCTAGCGATGAGAAGCCTGGAGCTGAGCTGGGTGTGGCTAGAAAGCCTCCTGATCTCCTAACACACACACACACACACACACACACACACACACACACCATGCTGCAGCACACTGGCTGTTTATGCTTGGCTTCTCACTGGTTCAGAGGCTGCAACCGGGCACAAGGGTGAGTGAAGGCAACACTGCCCCTACTGAAAGTGCAGGGGAGCTTGCCACAGGGGGCTTGCCACAGCCTCCTGTCCTAGGTGTTACCAGAGTGTCAGGCCAGAAAGGCTGCCACCTCAGGCAAGGTGCCCCTCCCCTGTACACGGAGCTGTGAGCCTCTGGAAGAAGGCCAGAGGGTGAGTTTCACAACCTACCTTGCAGCCTTGGCAACTGAAGTCTGTTGGGGTACAAAGGGGAACGGCAAGGTGTGTGCTGAAGCTGCCTGGGGCCCCCAAACAGGAATGGAAGGTATGGGAAAAGGAGAGAGCAGACAGAGCCCAGGAAGTGGGCCGTAGGACACTGATGCATTGGGGACCAGATCAAAGGAGCCAGGGCCTGAGGGTCCAAATGGTCACCATAACAGTGCTGGTCTAGAAGAAGTGGAAAGGACAGTTTACTGGGTTCTTAAACTGGTGTAGGAAGTGTGTGTGTGTGTGTGTGTGTGTGTGTGTGTGTATTCCTGAGTACATGTTTGTGTGTGGGTCTATGTGCATATATGTGTATTTATCTGTATATATGTGTCTTTCTTTCCATATGTATGTATACACATATATGTATATGTCTGTGTGTCTTCTGTGTGCACAGAAGCAAGTGTGTGCATGAGTATATGCTTGTGTATATGCACATGTGTACATGTCTATATTGGGGTGTGTGTGTGTGTGTGTGTGTGTGTGTGTATTTGACTCTACCCCCCACCATTAGAATAGTTTGTTCTTATACTAAGTATATCCCTGGGCCCTGGAACATACCAAGCAACAATTAAAGTTGGGTGTGTTTTGGGCGTAACCCAGAGGTAGTAAAGGCAGCTTAGCATGAATGACACCCAAGTTCCCTCCCCAGCACCCTACCAAGCTTTAGATGGATACTTGCAATGGCTTCAGGTGGATTGGCGCTGACTGGTTTGTAGAGCCTTATGCCCAGGCAAGTTCTCAGCCCTTACTGCACATGTACACACACACACACACACACACACACACACACACACACACATACTGTAAGTGAATTTTTCACTTCCCCTATTCTGTAGAGGAAGAAGCCAAGGCCCTGGGCTGAGCTCAGAGGCCCAGCTTGAACAGTAATGAACTCGGGATAGCAGAGGTTCAGCCCCAGGAAGCAGGAGTCAGCTAAACTGCAGCTATACTGTGTGGCTTCTTCGTTCTCCTCCCACCCAGGCCTCCCAGGCTCCACTCTGCAATTGGGAGGAATTTGAAGCAGTTAGCTTTCTTGTAGGTAGAGCCATGCTCCCCAGGCCCACCATACAGCTCTCCCCCTCCCAGGACCTGGATCTGGAACTGCCCCACCCCCACCCTTCATTGTACCTCATAAGGATCCTAACCTCCTACCCTCTCTGCCCGCCTAGGAGCAGCCCTCCTTGGCTTGTAGTCCTACACAAGCCAGCTCCTATAACCAGCCAGGCCTGGCTGGAGTTTGAAAGAGGTAGTACTGTCACCCCTGACTTAAAGCTTTGTGTCGCAATAAACCAGAAACCCCTCCCTGGCTGAGCACTGATCTAATGGACAGAAAGGTGAAAAATGGCCTCCTAATTATAGATGTTCCTCCTGGACAGGCTTTTAGCAGCCCAGTCAATAGCTTCAGACAACTAATGTCACTAATGCCCTGGGTCTTGAGTGGGAGGAGAGTGGGCTGATGTGGCTTCTGCTCTGGGGGCCCCTGATGGTCAACCTAGCCCTGAAGCAGCAGACTCTACAGGAGGTGAGGGTGTGGTGTCAATGGCCTCTTGGCAGCTTGCCTAGGGTTAGCCCAAGACCTGCCTGACAATTGGCATTTCCTGTGAAACCTGCAGGGCAGAAATGAGGGCATGGCTCTGGGCCAGAGAACAAAGATAAAGGCCCAAGAGCAATCAGGCTTATAGCAAAAGATTCTGTACTGCCATGCCCTTTGACCCAGGAAATGGTACAAGAAAAGGGGAAGAATGTAGGAAGTAGGGGCCAGGGCAATTCAGAGAAGATTAGAACTCCTCAGAGCACAGAAAGTCTATCAGAGGTTCACTTCAATTGGGCAGAGGCCCAGCTCTGTTCTTCTCAGTCCCAGTGGCCCTGGGAACATCCCTCCTCTAGTCTGCTTGAGAGTATTGTGATCCATTAGTGATGCTTGCCACAGGTACAGCGTTAAAAAGCCTGCCTTGTGTGCTCACCATTCCTACACTCCTGAAAATGCTTTGAACTCTAGAACCAATTCTCAGCTAATTCTAGAAGGACCATCTTTTCAGTTCTGATCACATCTTTTAAGGCGAGTTCTCACTTCATAATCCTGGCTGATCTGGATCTTGACATGTAGATCAGATTGTGTTCAGCCGAGGGACACTCAGTCCTTCTGCCTCTGCCTCCCAAGTGCTGGGATTACAGAAATAAATGCCTTTTCTTTTTTTGTGTGTGCCAAAAACATGGAAGTTTGCTTTCAAAAGATAATAACAATAGTGTGGTCACACCTATAACCCCAGCACATAGGAAGCAGAATCAAGGATTAAAAGTACAAAACGAGGAGCTAGAGAGATTGGGTGCTCTTCCAGAGGTCCTGAGTTCAATCCCCACAACCACACGGTAGCTCACAACCATCTGTAATGGGATCTGATGCCCTCTTCTGGCATGCAGATGTATGTGCAGATAGAGCTCTCATATACATAAAATAAATAAATCTTTTTAAAATATACATTGCCTATATAATGAATTCAAGGCCAGCCTTAACAACACAGCATATATATGTGGTGGGCTGGGGAGCCCAGAGCACTCTGGGGACAGGGCACAGAATGGCCTGGAGGCTGGGCAAAGAGCTGCTAGCTAAGACTGGTCCCTTACAGGAGGCCTAAGGGCCATGACCTACCTGTTCTGTCCAGGAGGCTGCTGCTTCCAACTGTGGAGGCAGAGCCATCTGATAGAGCATGGCAGCCTTTTCTATCTCCTCACACATCCTTAGCAAATGGCACAACTCACATTGAGTGTATGTGTGTACACATCCTTTTTCCTCTGTGGTAAGGACTGAGCCCAGGGTCTTCGGCATGCCGGCAGGTGCTCTGCCTCTGAGGTATAGTCCCTACCCTGTTTCCCACATGTGTGTGACCAGGCTTCCTTTCAGTCCCTGGGCCCAAGAGACCCTCCCGTCTCAGCCTCTTACGTTGCTGGGACAGTAGGCATATGCCACCAATGCTTAACTAATATCAGATTTTATGCTTATGTCCAAGCCGGCCTCCCCAATATGTGCCACCTCACCTGTTGACAAGTGGCTTGTCATGCCCGTCTCTTTCACTTAGACTAATGCTTTCAAGGATCGTTCACTGTGTCCCTTTTTCTAGCTGAATAATATTCCACCACATAACCGTGCTGTGCATTGAGTTTTCCACGTCACTTGGTGGGCACCTGGGCGGCCGCCTCTCTTTGGTTGTCATAGACAGTGCTGCCATGGATACTAATGAATGGGTCTCAAGTGGGCCCATGTTTCCATTTCTCTCAGGGATACATCTAGGTCTCTGCTGGGTCACATGGTACCTCTCGGCACTTAACGGCCAGGCCATTTTCAGAAAGGGCTGTACCACGTTAGTTCCTGCTGCTGCATGGGAAGAAAAAAGCCCAGACTGAGCACCTGCTGAGCACTGGACACTGGGACAGACCATTTGCATGGTCCTCAGTCCAGCCTGTGAAACACCCATTATTACATCTTCCTCTGTGCCAAGGAGGATAGGAAGGTTCAGAAAGGTGTAGTGATTCCCCCGAGGTCACACAGCGGGTGTCGGAAGGTATGCTGCCCCGGCTCATCCCCTTATATTTTCCCACTTACTGGATGATGACTGACTGACTGACTGACCGAGAGAGGGGCTAAGGTCCATCCTACCAGCCTCCTGTGATGCTGTAACGGCCTCCTGATGCCTGCCTGTGACACTGTTTTACAGACGGGAAAGTTGGACCCTCACTACCCCAAGGTCTGTGGGCACAGAGGGAACGTCTTGGACATCAAGTGGAATCCTTTCAATGACTTCGAGATTGCCTCCTGTTCTGAAGATGCTACTGTGAGTGCCCAACAGAGTGCTGGGGCAGGGGTGGGGGGCGGAATGGAAGGCAGGCACCCAAACCTGCCATTAGGGGCCAGTCCTGGCTTTGTCTCCATAACGCTAGGCTGAGGTGATGTCACAGGAAGGAAGTGAGAGATGGAGGCAACATGGTGGGTGTGTGGGACTTGGGATCCATGGCACCTCTCTAAGGGCCTCACTTTCTCCTCCTGTAAAATGGATACAATAGCTTCTGCCCATCTCATGAAGACCCAGTGAGACTAGTGTTTTTACGGGAGCTCCATGCTTGGGGGTTTGGACATGCTGTGAGGAGACCAGAAGAGATCCAGCCATTCCATGTCACAGTGAATGAATGAGGGACAAGGAAGGGGCTTATATGAACATTGACCCAAAACCACCCCAAGAAGCCCACCAAGCCCAACTCTGTTTGTCACTGGTATTAGACGTCCGCGCGCAGCTTAGAACAGACCACTCCAGACCAAACAGTTCCAAGGGGGGAGTGTTTATTCAGGAGATAGGGCAAAGGTGGGGGGAAGAAGATGGAAGAAGAGAGCGAGGTCAGGGGGTTCTGCCTGTTTTATATGGGCAGTGACGTAGCCTCTCCCAGGTAAAGGTGAGGTAGCCAGGTGGATTCTGGGAGTGTATAGCTGTTGCCTAGGCAGCGATGCGGGGGGTCGCCTAGATGTGATGTCACTGAATTCGGAGCCTGATACCAACAACTGGGGGTGATCTCAAACTCCCAGATTCAAGCAATCCTCCTGTGCCAACCTCCTGAGAAGCTGAGAGCATAGCCATCTTCGGGACACCCAACCCCCAGTGAGTTTGAGCTGAAGCCCCACGCCAGGAGCACATGCTTTGTCCACACAATGTCCAGCATTATTTTTCATCTCTCTGGCACCTTCTTCAAAGATACAGTGGTTGTAACTTCAAACAAAGGGCCCAGTCATGAGCAAATAATTAAAGTATGGATGGTCCTGAGAGACAGCTCAGTGGGGGTGGGCGGGGCAGGGGCTTCCTGCCAAGCCTGACAGCTCGATCTCGTGGACCCACATGGTGGCAAGAGAGAACTGACAAGTTGTCCTCAGACCGACCTCCATATACCCAGTGGCAAATGGGTGCGTGCACACACACTGAATACGTAAAGAAAATGTGACTGGGTGTGGATGCAGCCGCAGCCAGCATCTCTTGTCACCCTTGTCACCCTGCTGTGTTCTGACCATCAGTCTGTCTTCCCAGCACCCTACAGAGTGGGCTGTTTCATAGATAAAATGGGAATCAGAAAGATACAACACCTTCCCTGACGTTACACAGCACAGGCTGCAGAACTGGCTTCAAACTGAGGCTTCAGACCCTATTCTCTGTCCCCAACTGTGCCACCTCCCTTGAGAGAACCGACTACACGTAGCAGAAGTGGGGAATTACTAGAAATGTCAGTGATGCATGATGCAGCCACTGAGTTCCCAATTTAGCTCAGGGCTGCCTAACAGCTGAGGCAAAAAGAGAAAGAGAATTCATTATGGAAGGAAGCGGGGTGGGGGTCGGGGCAGAGAACACTGAGAAAGCAGGGTGCTGGTGCCCACCTGGAATCCCAGCTCTTAGGAGGCTGAGGCAGGAAGCTCTCAAGTTCAAGGCCAGCCTGGGTTGTATGCAAGACTTTATCTCAGAGCAGAAAGTTCCATGTATGAGATTTTGGTCAGGCCTGAGAACTTGGCGGGTCTCCAACCCTCAGACATGGCAGGGCAGCATGGTTGCCCTCCTCAAACCTTCCCCTTTAAGGCCCGCTCTGAAGATCCCCTAAAAGGTATTTGTGGAGAGCACAAATGGGGTGTTTTGTTATTGTTGTTGTTTTAATTTTGGGGGGTGGGGTGTTTTGAGACAGGGTCTCACAGTGTATTCTAGACTGACCTTGAACTTATAATCCTCCCACTGTAGACCCCTAGTGCTGGGATCACAGGTGTGAACCACCACACCTTACCAGGTTTTGTGAAAGGCTTCTGCATGCTCTAGGGGATGGGAAGAAACAGGATTGGGGGCAGGGGGGGGTGATGGGTGACAACAACCCCAGTGCACATAAAAGCTCCTTGCAAGGTGCTTCCTGCTGCTCCTCCCCAGGATAAGGTAAGTGCCACTTCCTTCAGGACACACCTCCCCCTACAAGAGCCCAAAACAAACGTGTCTTCCTCCAGACCCTCAGACAAAGCAAATAGAGTTCATGGCCTGATGTTAAGGCCAAAACCAGGAAGTAAATGTCTCTGAGCTGTAAGCAAAGCTGCGTGGGAAACATATCTTTGGGATAGGATCTGAACACCAAGAACCCAGCTGCACATAAAGAATACACAGCACTTCCTGGGCTCCGCGTCCCCGTGCAGCCTTCCCTGTGGTTCCCTCTTGTATTTTTCCCGTGGTGGGGACCTTACCATTTGCCATGTAGCCCCTTCTATCTTCGATCCACCCTACCTGCTCAGCTTAGGTCATGGTGATGCTCAAAGGCCCTGGGGCAGGTTTGAGAGTGAGGCCTGCCTTCTAGTCAAGATCAACCCTGCTTAGTGAACGACTTTGGGGAGTCTCCAGTTTTGCCTCCACTGAGTTGGGGTGGCAAGGGAAAGCAACAACAAGGTCCTTCTGCCAGGCACTAGTGAATCTATGGCTTAGGATAGCAACAGCCCCGAGATGCCCCCCCCCCCCAACTCACACTCCTGCCTGTGTCTCCCCTTCAGATTAAGATCTGGAATATCCCCAAGCAGTTGTTGACAAGGAACCTCACAACCTACAGGAAGGAGCTGATAGGTCATGCACGCAGGGTGGGGCTGGTGGAGTGGCACCCTACAACTGCCAACATTCTCTTCAGTGCTGGTTATGACTACAAGGTGAGTCTGAGGCTCCTGTACACAGGAAACCACACATTGGCACTTCTAGAAGCTTCTCTGAGAGTCTGTCGACTAGAAAGGCTCAGGAAAGGTGTTGGCAGCCTCCTGCTTCCACAGGACCGGGGAAGTGCCTTCCACACCCCTTTATCACCATGGTCTCTGCCTCTACTTCACAGCTTTGTGCCTCCAGGTGTCCTTGCTTCCTCTCCCTGTTTGATTGAGAAGCCTCCCTCATTTGTTGTGACCTCATAGCTACTAACTACATCTGTTAAGAGCTTGTTGACAGAGAAGTCCCGTTTGAGGTTCTAGGTAACCGAATCAGGACATACTTCACTCCACTGCAGTCAGCCTCAGGGGTTGGGCTGGGCCCACTGGACACTCCCCCACCTCCACTTAGTGCCCAGAGGCCATGGGTCTTGAAGACCATGACCATTCCCAGCACTGGAGACTCGGAGCCTGCTGCAGCTCATCTCTGACTTACATGGGAATGTCCCATGGTTCTCCTTGGGTCTTAGTGTCTTGAGCCGCAGTCTACGGACAGTGGGTTGGTGGTCCTACTCCCTTAATCTGCTATCTCCTAGAACACAGGACCCAGCTCCATTTCACTTCCTGGTGCCCCTTTAATACTCGAACCATATATTTTATATTTTTCCTTTCTCAGCTTGCTATGCTTGTTCAAAATGCTCTTCATGAGACTTAGCCAGAGACTACAGTCTCTGCTGGGCTTTTTTGAGACTTCCTTTGTCAGTGCAATTAATATAAGTCTCTTTACCTTAGACTCAGGTAGACTCTTCAGTCAAGGGCAACAAGCAGCCACATTCTTCACCAAAATGTTACAAAAAACAGTCTCTAGGCCACATTCTGAAATTCTTCTCCACTGGAAAATCTTGGGCCAAGTCTGCACAGCTCAAATCACACTCAGCAACAAAGTCTTCCAGATCCCTACGAGGATGGCCCACTAAGCCCCATTTAAAGCATTCCACTGCTTTCCAAAGTCCCCACGTTCCTCCAAACAAAAGCATGGTCAGACCTATCACAGCAATACCCGAGACCCTTGTACCAATTTGTCTTAGTCAGGGTTTCTAGTCCTGCAAAAACATGATGACCAAGCAGCAAGTTGTAGAGGAAAGGGTTTATTGGACTTACACTTCCACATTGCTGTTCATCACCAAAGGAAGTCAGGACAGGAACTCACACAGGGCAGGAACCTGGAGGCAGGAGCTGATGCAGAGACCATGGAGGAATGCTGCTTACTGGCTTGCTTCCCCTGGCTTGCTCAAACTGCTTGCTTGCTTGCTTGCTTGCTTTGTTTGTTTGTTTCTCTGTGTAGTCCTGGCTGTCCTGGAATTCACTCTCTAGACCAGGCTAGCCTCAAACTCAGAAATCCACCTACCTCTGCCTCCCAAGTGCTGGGATTAAAGGCTTGCATCACCACTGCTTTCTTATAGAACCCAGGACTACCAGCCCAGGGATGGCATCGCCCACGGTGGGCCCTCCCGCTTTGATCACTAATTAAGAAAATGCCTAGCCGGGCGGTGGTGGCGCACGCCTTTAATCCCAGCACTTGGGAGCCAGAGGCAGGCGGATTTCTGAGTTCGAGGCCAGCCTGGTCTAAAGAGTGAGTTCCACGACAGCCAGGACTACACAGAGAAACCCTGTCTCGAAAAAAAAAAAAAAAAAAAAAAATGCCTTACCGCTGGATCTCATGGAGGCATTTCCTCAAGGGAGGCTTCTTTCTCTGTGATAACTCCAGCTTGTATCAAGTTGACACACAAAACCAGCCAGTACAAATGGTTTTTCAGTTATTCTCTGCTGACTCTATTGGGATTTGTAGAGGCACCTCAGGAACCTCTCAGATCCAAAAGAGGCAGAAGCTGTTGGAAGGTTCTGGTCAGAAATGCTTGTTTATCTGTCATAGAGGATGTGTGTGTGGCTACATCTCTGGAAGTGCCACTCACACCTTAGGCTGTGGCAACGGGCTCCTTTGGCATCCCTGGTTGTGAACAGAAAGTGAGGTGTGCTACTCCTGACAAAACTGCACGCTCCAGGTCCTCCCAACATAAGCATTTTGTTGCTCGGCTGGTGATGGTTTTCTTCTACTAGACAGCCTGACTCCCAGCAGTATCCCGCTGTGCATACAGCCTCAGCCACACCCCTCAGGAGTGCCCTGGCTGCCAGCTGCATCTTCCCTCCTGGGAATACTGTGTTTCACTGCTGCCTGCTGTTGTGTGACTGTGGGGGCTGGGAGGAGTGGCCACTGTGCTCAGAGCCAGCACTCTGCCGAGCAGGTGATGGTGTGGAACCTGGACACAAAGGACTCTGTAATTTCTGGGCCGGTGAGGACAATCAACTGTCACCAAGATGTGATCCTCTCCATGTCATTCAACACCAATGGCAGCATGTTGGCCACCACCTGTAAGGACCGCAAGATTCGGATTATTGACCCCCGACTAGGGACTGTCTTCCAGGTTTGTGCTGGGCCAAGGTTTGGAGCTACTTTGAGAATGGGGTGACAGACAGCATTGTCAGCAGCTCGGCTCAGCCTCCCTAGCTGGCCTCAGCATCATGGGGAGGGGATGTTGAAATATGCTTCATCTACTCCACAGATGAGAAAACTAAGGTCAGAGAAAGGAAATGACTAGCCTGTGTAGGGAGGTGGGCTGTGAACCTGTTCTGACCTCAGAGCTGGCCATGTGCCTCATCTCTGTCACTGACCAGGGGTCAGGAGCCACCTTAGGCCAGTACTTTCTGCTTTCTGAGCCTCTGCTCGGAAGCTGTAGTGGACCACTCATCCTTCCTCATTGAAGTTAAATAGGACAATTGGAGTGCCAGTATACAGCCGTGTCTTCCTGCCTCACCCAGGGCAAGTGATCACTATGGAGCAGGGTATGGTGGCACATATTGTAATCGTGAGACAGGAAGAGTGAGGGTTCAAGGCCAGCCTGGGCTACATCATGAGGCCCTGTATCAAGAAAAAAGTGGAGGGCTGGAGAGATGGCTCAGTGTTTAAGAGCTCTGACTTCTCTTCCAGAGGTCCCAAGTTCAACTCCCAGGAACCACATGGTGGCTCACAACCATCTGTAATGGAATCTGATGCCCACTTTTGGTGTGTCTGAAGACAGTGACAGTGTACTCTAAATCAATCTTTAAAATAAATAGATAAATAAATCTTAAAAGAGAAAGAAAAAAAAGAGTGGAGAGGGCCAAGGTTCAAAAGCAGCTCTTGATAGAATGGGAGATTTCACTTGACAGCTTCCTGGAAGAAAGCCTTTTAACCAAGGTTACACAGGAGCCAAGTGGTGAGGCAGGAACCCCACCTGCAGCTGGGAGTCCCCTCCCCACAGCTCACCAACACTGACCACACCTGTCCCTCTAGGAAGCCAGCTACAAGGGGCACCGGGCCAACAAAGTACTATTCCTGGGGAACCTCAAGAAGCTGCTATCCACAGGTACCTCCCGCTGGAACAACCGGCAGATGGCCCTGTGGGACCAGGTGAGTTTGCACCTGGCCTCTCCCCCACCATGCAGCCCAGCCCTGCCTGCCTTCACTCACTTGGGTACTTCTTCATTCAGCCTCATACCCACAGTGAGCAGGCAGCAGGGCTGGGGACCAGGAGTGAGACAGACGTGGGACAGCCAACATTGCCCATCTCCTTATTTAGAAAGGAGGTGGGGTTCCAAGAGAGGCTGGAGAGCAGGGCTAGAGGAAGGCAGGGGACATCTGGAAAGCAGGTCCAGTGCTCATAGAGACCCACTGTGGATGGATGTGGGCTGTTCTGTTCTGTTAAGTGTTTTCAAGTGCTGGGGACAGAATGCAGGGCCTCCCTCCTACCTGCTAGATGAAGCCATCTGTCTCCTTCATTTGTTAAAATAAATGGGAAGCCAGACCTAGCACTTGGAGATGAAAGGTAGGAGGATCAAGAACTACATATTTAAGTTCAAGTCTGGCATGTGAAAACTTTTGTACTAGAAAGCCTTAGTTACAGGGACAGAGTTCAAGGCCAGCCTCAACACCATCTCTGTTCTCAATTTTAAAGGAGACTTGTAGACGTAGCTCAGTGGTAGGGCATTTTCCTAATAGTATGAATCCCTGGGTTTGATTTTCAGTGCTAAAAAAGAAAAGAAAAAGCTGGGCAGTGGTGGCACACGCCTTTAATCCCAGCACTTGGGAGGCAGAGACAGGCGGATTTCTGAGTTCGAGGCTAGCCTGGTCTACAAAGTGAGTTCCAGGACAGCCAGGACTATATAGAGAAACCCTGTCTCGAAAAACCAAAAAAAAAAACCAACCAAACAAACAAACAAAAAAGAACACTGACTGCTCTTCCAGAGGTCCAGAGTTCAATTCCCAGCAACCACATGGTGGCTCACAACCATCTGCAATGGGATCTGATGCCCTCTTCTGGTGTGTCTGAAGACAGCTACAGTGTACTCATTTACACAAAATAAATAAATAAATCTTTAGAAAAAAAAAAGAACAAAATTGCTGACAAAGATGACTCGGACAAAGTACTGGTTGCACTTGCAGAGCACCAGGGTTTGGTTCCTAGCACCCACATGGCAGCTCACAACTATAAGTCTAGTTTTGGAGAGTCTGCCGCCCTCTCCTGCTCTTCTCCACCACTGCATGCACCTGGTACACAAACATACCTAACAGGCAGAACACCCGTCCACATAAAATAAAAATGCCTAAATCTTTTTATAAGGGGCTGACAAGATGGGGTGGGACAGTACTGCTTAACTATCATTTCCTCCCGAGAATAATCCACAGACTCCGTCTCGAGGACCAGGACCTCTTTTTAAAACATGTCATATAGAACAGCAAGTTCTCCATCTCAGTCAACACCCACACTCACACCCAGGGCAGCAGTTTGAATCTCAGGACCAACAGGACTTCCAGGAGTGATCCTCCAGAAGTGACAGTCTCCCTTCCCTTGCAGGACAACCTTTCTGTGCCCCTCACAGAGGAGGACCTGGACGGCTCCTCTGGTGTGCTGTTTCCCTTCTTTGACCCGGACACCAGCATGCTCTACATTGTGGGAAAGGTCAGTCTGGCAGAGGGGGAGGGAGGCAGCCCTCTGGACCCCCGATACTGGAGACGGAATATGCTAAGCTTAGCTCCGTGGATGGTCAGAAAACATCCTAGGGTCCTCGGAGATACAGGATGGATAAGACACCCGGCCCTCCCTTCTTTCCTAGCTCCCTAGAGCCACCTGAAGCTGGGGCTTTGGTGTGACCCCACCCACTCCAGCTTGTTCCTCCCAAACTCCTAATCCAGGGGGTGGTTCTCAATAGGGAGTCTTCATATTTGAAGCAGAATAACTCACCTTAGGTGGGGATGGATATCTAGAATCCCTTTTCCCTACTCAACATGCCAGTAACGGCACCTCCAAGTGACTCTGACAATGGAAAATGTCCCCATGGCTAAGAGCCAGGGTGGTCCCTGAGGCCAGTTAGTCATCCTGACTTCCTCTTGGTTGTCATGTGGGAATCTTCCTAGGGCTTCTGCACTAGGGAAAGGTGGGTGGGGTGGGGTTGTCAGTCAGGGACTTAGCCTTGGCAACTGGCAAGGCCAAAGTTTCCCGGCATCCTTGTATGATATGGGTCCATCAGCTGTCCTCCTTGAAAGTCAGGGTATTATTACTTAGTCACGGCCTAGCTCTGACTCTCTGGGTTACCCTCCCCAGGGAGACGGGAACATCCGCTACTATGAGGTGAGCACTGAGAAACCTCACCTGACCTACCTGACTGAGTACCGCTCCTACAACCCACAGAAGGGGATCGGTGAGTGGTGGGCGCTCCAAAGTCATGTGGGAGTCAGGGCACCAGGACTAGGCCTTGGTGCAGGAAAACATCCGACAAGAAGATGACAAAGGGGTCTGTGGGCTGTCTCCATCTGTTTCTTGATGCCAGTATCAGTACTGAAGCTTGGACGAGTTATGACAAGCAAGGCATGTTGGGGCTTTTGGCTCTAGAAGTCCAAGGTGATACCTCTTGCATTACCAGGTTCCTTAGAGAGTGTAAGGCATTTAGCCGATGGAGGCAGGAGGATCAGGAGTTCAAGGTTGTCTTCATCTACATATTAGGTTGAGGTCATGGCAGGCTTATGTGTGACCTTGTATCAAACAAACGAAAGAATAAAAAAGAACTGGGGTGACCATATTAGGAACATTTAGAAAGCCAGGTATGGTGATCTGCACCTGTAATCCTGGGCTTAGGAGGCTGAGGCAGAGTGTCAGAAGGTTATGATCAGCCTGGATTATGTAACAGCAAGACCCTGCCTCAAAAAAACAAATGGAGGGTTGTGTTGGATTTACCAGTAATCTGAGCTTTCAAGAGATAGAAGCTGTAGGGTCAAGAGTTCAAGGCCACTCTCTGCTACATAACAAGTCTGAGGTCAGCCTTGGGCTCCGTGAGATCCTGTCTCAAAAATAAAACACAAAATAAGCACTTGGGTTCTAGGCCTATGAGGTTGGAAGTAGGGACCTTTGAGCAGAGTGGACTAACTTCAGGACCCAGCTAAAATAATACAAATAATAAATAAAATAATAAACCTTGAAGGTGGAGGCTCTGCTTGATTATGGGATCCTGCCCAGCAGGGTCAGGAGCTGTTCAAAGAGGAGAGATACAGGGGAGGGCAGTTTCTGACCATAGGTGTGCAGTCTGCCTTTGCCCTGCCCACTGGGTCCCTGCAGCCCTAACCAGGCCAGGATTTCTCATCTCTTCTTGCCCATCTGGCCACAGGTATCATGCCAAAGAGAGGTCTCGACGTGTCTTCCTGCGAGATCTTCCGCTTCTACAAACTGATCACAACCAAAAGCCTCATCGAGCCAGTGTCCATGATTGTACCCCGGAGGGTAAGTGTGGTGGGCCTGTCTCAGGGAGATAACCACCTAGAACAACACAGATCCTTGGGTGTTAGAATCCCAGAAACCAGCCCATACTGTGGGAGCCCTTCTCAGGGTGAGTGTGAACCCCTGGGACCTGGGATTCTTAGTCTTGTCCCACGTCTGCCCCTTAGCTGCCCAAGAACCTTTGTGTTCTGGCCAGGGCTCCTCACAGCAGAGTTTGGGAGAGAGAGACTCCAAGGCTCAACCCTCACTGTCCCCATTTCTCCTATAGTCAGAATCCTACCAAGAGGACATCTACCCGCCCACGGCAGCGGCCCAACCCTCCCTGACAGCTCATGAGTGGCTCAGCGGAATGAACAGAGGTGAGGGAGGCTGGGAGCAGGCTAGGAAACTGGAGTCTTGGAGGTCCCAAGTAGCTGAGAGGGTTGACCTGGATCTTTATTTTGTTGTTGTACTCCTGGTGAGCCAGCCCTGCCCCAACCCTACCCCCAACCCATGACTGATTAAATATGATCAGAAGAGCAGAGGCTTCACCCTCCTGGTCCCTAAACTCCTTCTGGTCAAGAATATGTCACTCCATAGACATACTGCCACTGTGACTGCAGAGTGTCTGGGCCCCTCAGCCACACTCCCCGCGCCCCTCATCATTTCTTCTGGTTATTCTGTGGCCCAAGATTCTCTAGGCAATAGACCACGGCCTGACTGGATTCTTTCCCATTCTTGTAAGCAGAAGGAGATCAATGCAGGCTTCATCTGCACCTCCACAGCACCCCTACTTCACTTCATGCATCCCTAGAGCATGGGAGGCCTCCTGCTACATGCTTCTCCTCAGTTGTGTGTGGCCCTTCGGCAGACCCTGCTCATCCCCCCCATCTCCTGTGTCTGCTTGATAAATAGCAGAAGATAGTGGGTCTGTCCTTACAAAGCAAAGCCAAGGCCAGGCCAGGCTGGGTGGTTCACGCCCCTGGGAGAGCTGAGGCAGGTGCCAGATTGCTGTGGGATGGTTCATGCCTGTCTGCAGGAGCCTCTGCTGTGTTTCTAGTGCCTGCCTGTGTCCATACCCATTTACCCGTGGCCACTCGGCCCTCTTCACAGCCTCCTGTTTCCACCCCCAGGGCCCATCATGATGTCCCTTAGACCCGGCTCCGAGCTGCTGGACTCTCAGACACTGCCTCCAGAGAGAACCCTCTCCAATTCTATGGTCCAAGTGTCACCTCAGCCCTTAGAACCCATGACACAGCCAGCGGAAGATGGTGACCAGGCGCCCTTCTCTCTACTGGAAGAGAAGGTACCAAAGTGGGCCACGGAGCATCAGCTGGAGGAGAAGTCCTGGATCACTAATGGGTTTGATGTTTTCGAATGCCCCCCACCAAAAACAGAAAATGAGGTAGGAGGGGAGAGGCCTGCAGGATGGGAGAGGGTTGTGGGCTGTGAGGGAAATGAGGACAGAAGGCAGCCAGCTGGATGGCCTGGGCTGGGCCTTAACTCACTTAGGGAATCCAGTCACCGCATGAGCTCTGAACAGCAGCCATATACCAAGATGATGGATGTGTATAATACAGTGCTGAGGACTGTTAGCATTTTGTCTAAGTTCCGCCCCACAGTTACCTGGCAACAGTGCCTGACTCACTATAAAAGGGGCTGCTTGCCCCCTCTGATCTCTTTTGCTCTTGCCTTCCTGCTCCCTCTCTGTCCTCTCACCCCTCCTCCCCCATTCCCTTCCCCCTCTCATGGCTTCTCTCTCTCTCTCTCTCTCTCTCTCTCTCTCTCTCTCTCCTCTCAACTCCCCTTCCCATGCCCTAAATAAACCTCAGGGGGAAGGGATGCCTCAGCATGAGCCCGCGGAGGCACTCCTTTTCCCCATACCTGACTACACCTCCACCAAAACATATTCCTTCTCTCTTTATCGTTTTATAAACACAACAAGGACTATCTGTAAAATGCAGAAGATAGGACTTAGTGCCACTATGATCCTAGTACCGCACTGAGTTTTTGAGACTTGTTTTTCAAGCCAGTGTGCGTTACGCATCTGCTGTATGTGAGGTTGGTGTAATCCGTACTGCTGTGGACAGGTTGCTAATGGAAACCACCTCACCTCAGCTTCAGTTCCCACACGGAAAGAGGAGGTACTAACACTGCCACCCTAAGGAGATGTCACAGGCATTTTGGGGGAAAAGCAGAGACCGTCGGGGTGCCCAGCATCTAATGGCTATTTTGTACAGTGATAATTATGGCAAGGAATTAGTTTTCACTTCCCAAAGGAGAAAACGGATGCATAGGACAGACGAGGTAACTTGCCTGTGTATTGGCAACTTTTTATTGTTGCTGCTGCTGCTGTTACTGCTGTGACAAAACACTTGGCAAGAGCAACTTAAAGGAAGTTTATCTGGGCTCACAGTTCCAGGACACAGCCCAGCATGGCGAAGAAGGTACAGCAGCGGGAGCTTAGGACAGTGGGAGCTTAGGACAGTGGGTTACATGGCATCCACAAGCTGGAGGCAGAGAGAGATGGATGCTGGCACTCAGCCCATTTGTTAATGCTACCCACAGTTAGGGTGGGTTCTCCCCTTCAGTTAACTCAATCTAGAAACTCCATAGGTGATTCCCCTTTGCTCTACCCCTCAGGGGTCTGGGAAGGAGAAATAGGATACAAACACGCTATTTGAACGTCACTGTTGGGTAAAGCAAGCAAGGCTTTTGTCTCAGCTGAGAAATGACCGTCCCTTGTTAATAATTTAACCACTGTCACCAAGTCAAAAGTTTGTGGCTTAGCCTCTGTGCTGTTGCCTATCCCAACCATCCAGATGACCTCACTCTCTGCACTGTGCTCCACAGCTGCTGCAGATGTTCTACCGGCAACAGGAGGAGATCCGGAGGCTCCGGGAGCTGTTAATCCAGAGAGAGGTCCAGACCAGGCAGCTGGAACTGGAGATCAAAAACCTTCGGATGGTCTTAGAACAGTTCTGAGCAGAGGTCTCCTCCATCCTTGCCCTCAGGGACACCGCTAGGCTCTGTGGAGAGGTCCAGAACCAAACCGCAGGTCCCCGAGAACAACCACTATTTATATATTTTATACTGGGAAAATAAAACTGTTGCTGAAAGAGATCCCAGTGGGACATGGTGCCGCTTTCCTGTCGCCTTCTCGAAGCTGCAGTTCCTGGCCTGGCTGGTTTAGATTACACCCTGTCTTCTGCTGAATTCTGGTTTTAAGGATTGGTGAGGAGCTATGACCTCCTAGAAGGGGGGAAACTTGATAGAAAGATCTGGAAGGACTGGGTAGGTCAACCTGCCTGTGGTTTGCAACTCTGGCCATAGACTAGGAGGCAATTTTGGTCAGTGGGCTCATTCTAGACGATACCCCCTGTCTCCGTCAGCTTGCTTTGGAATAGATACTTTAACTGCTAAATTATTTTTTAGAAGTTTGAAAACCACTGCTCTGGTATTTTATAGTGAGGAAACTGAGGCCCAGAGAGAGAGAGAAGATCTGTTTCCTGGCAGGGCTGGACTGAGGTTCTGTCCATCTGGGTCTGTCTGACAATGCTGTTCTCAGTCCCCACAGTAAGACCCATTGGTTCTGTCCGCATCTGTATCTGGACTTCCTGATAACCTCTTATTGAATACCTCTCTCTCTGGTCTTGGTTTTTTCATTTGAACAAGGGGAAGGCTCGAATGAGCTGCCCACTCTATGACTTTCCACCAAAGTCTTGATTTTGACCATGCCCTTTGACGCAATGACCTGAGTTGAATGCAGAAACTCACTCTGGTACAGAGACTCAGTCTGAGAGGAATGCGTGAAGATTTGGCCTGATTCTAAACCACAGGCGGGTGGCCAAACTCATCCTTCTAACCAGAATCATGGGTAGATCTTTCCATAGGTGGGGACACAGACCTCAGAGCTGAGTTCATGTCTGTTGACTCCTGGATATCTAGACCCAGGGTATCTAAAGTCCTCTAGGAAGTAGGGGGTCCAGCATTGGATGTGGCAAAGCCCTGTGGCCAGCCACAAGTAAGGGCTCTGGTTGACTGCACTGGGTAAAAAAAAAATGGGTCCAGATGGCACCTGGTCTCAAAGCCTGTGGCCCTTACTTGTGTATCTTGTGCCCGGTTCTGAGGTTCTTTTCTTTCTTGGTGTACAGCAAGCCTAGCTGGTACCTGAGAACCAACTTGAGACAAGGCTTACCACAAGAAGTACTGCCTCCCCATCCTCCCCTGGATAGACAGTGTTTCCCCTGTCACACAGGGTCATGCTGGAGCTCAATTGAAAATTACAGGGGCCATCCAGGCTAACAGGTTTTGACATACGTTGTCCATTAACACCCCTCTGGATGCATACTGATGACCAGAGCTGGCCGCTGAAGCTGACCCTGCAGTGGATGGTGTCTCCCTCTGGACAAGCTGCCTAGGTGGCTTCTGTACAGTGGGGATGGAGACACTTTTGGCTAGCATCCTGCTCCTGTATTGACAACGGAAGCAGTGCAAAGCCAGTTCCCACGGGACCTCATCACTCACCATAGCCGGTATCTGCACACAGCAGAGTCCTGTGCTCCTTGGTTTATTCTCCATCCCTGTACTACACTAGGACTCTATACCCAGTGATGAGCTATGTTTGCCTTTTTTTGTGCTCCTGAATAAGAGGCTCCAGGCAATGACAGGGACCTGGAGCTCCTAGGATGGGGCTCTCTCTCCTTTGTGACCAGTATGTCACTTTGTAAAGCTCCAACCCAATGTTTAGAAAGCCGGATGGTCATGTAGTAAAGAAACCAGCCCAAAACCACTGGCTGCCACTTGCATATGGCTAGGGGTGGGGTCCAGGGAGCTTCCCATCACATTTCTGTACATCACCATCCCCTCAACAAAGCTATCCCCACCGTAAGGGAACCAGCCCTCACATTCAGGAACAGGTCACAGGGCGGCTACGAACAAATTTATTTGTTGTTTCTTGTTTTGTTGGGTTTTTTTTTACATTTAGAATAAATTATTTAAATTATTTCATAGCAAGGGAGAGGGATAGGTAATTTTTGTCAGATATTTTTTTAACTCTCTCTTTTTTTTAAGATTATGTTTTTACGTCCTTGAGCTAATGGAGCAACACTGTCTATTAAGACAGCGTTCACCCGAGCAGCAGAGAAGCCCTCATCTCCTCACTTCATGCCTTGGGAGCTCCCTTTCTGCTGACTCAGGAACTTTGTGTAGATGAGGGAGAGTGCTTGGAGATGAGCTTGTACTCACCTTAACTCTACAATAATTCTGCTTCCTGGAACAAAACTTGAGGTGGTGTCCCAGGGGAAACAGGAATCGACCTACGCTTTTCATATGAAACCGTGCCTGAAGCCGTTTGAGTGATTGTTTAATGTTTCTTAAATTCCTTGTACCTTTGTAAAATAATAATAATAAAAGTTAAAATACAGAATCGTGCAATGTAAGAATATGACAATCAACCGTGGGTGGTAATTCCCACCTGTAATACCAGCCCTTGGAAGGCTGAGGCAGGATTGAGAATTTCAGACTAGCCTGGGCAAAGAGTCTGAGCCTGCCTCAACCAAAATAATAAAACACCAGATTCGATATTGCAATGCTTGGTGAATTCTTTTTGTTAATTCGTTCTTCAAGTACCAATTTATCACTAGGTGTCTGGACCAGATAACCTGGCTGACAGACTGGCCAGTAAGGTCCTAATACCCTTGAAGCGTTTCCACTCGTGGTTGAGAGAATTCGTGAGGGACAGGATGGGGCAGGGTGGTCAGGCTGCTCTAGAGAAGTGAAGCTTCCTGAAGGAAGAGATAGGCCCAGACTCCAAGTGGATAAGTGACAGTGAGCAGCAGCTATACCTCAAGCAGGAATTGCAAACTCCCCAGGCTGGAAACAGGGTAGATTATTCACCTATCAGGGCAGGAGAGATTAGAGCATCTTTGGGGCCTGGGGCTTTGAAGTTTTAGCCTGGAGATAACTGGGGCTTCCTGGAAATCTGTTCCAATCTCACCCTCTCCCCTGGCCCCCCCAACCCGCAAGGCTTACAACAGGGAGGAAGCACTACAAGAAAAGAACAAAGTGGAATGTACAAAATGTGGGTCCTCTGGGCAGGCCACACCACCTTCCACGCATCTCAGCAGTTTGCCAGAAGCCAGAAGCCCAGCATCACCAAATGGGAAGTCCACCTTCTAGTGAGCCCATCCGTGCAAGCACCTGCGTTCCTATCTATATAGTGGCCTCCTCTTCCTCAGGGCATAAGAGTGGGAGGACGCTGAGCTGCGAATTCGGCACTAGGCGGCACCAAGCATCAACTCTCCAGCAGGTCATTGCCCCTCCAGCCAGCCACTGGGAGCTCGGTCGCCCGCCCCGCCCCAAGCAAGGTTTCGATTTCTGCAGCAACCCACGCCGGCCTCACTGCAAAGAGAACGGCGGTTGCCACTGAGAATGGCGAGCGGGACTGCCGAGGCGCGGGCGCCCAATCAGCCCGACTGGGCGTGTGACTGGCGCTGTCCGGAGCACGTCGAACGCCCGGTGGAGCTCTTCTGTCGCCGCTGTGGCCGTTGCGTGTGCGCGCTCTGCCCGGTTCTGGGTACGCACCGCGGCCACCCGGTGGGCCTGGCCGAGGAGGAGGCTGCGCGCGTGCAGGTGGGAAGCCACGAGGGCGTGCACCGCAGGTCTGGGCGGGCGGAGATTGAGCACAGGAGTAACCGTCGAGGGAGCGCCAGCCCAGGTCTTACCGCCAAATCCCGTTAGGACGGGGAAACTTTAGAGGGCCCTGAGGTCCCCTAGATAGTAGGTAAGATCGGGAGGCAGAACCTCATGGGAGTGCAAAGGTTGCTCAAACCACCAGCGAAGCTTCCCAAGATTGGCTTGGGGTACTGGGAGGCTCAGGCTGGTTGGTACTCACACGTTCCTTACCGCTTCTGCTAGGGCAGCTCTCCGACCAAAGTCGAGGGCGCAGGGGACAGTCGCCTAACAGAGCACCAAGGAGGATACGGTGGGGAAATTGAGTTTAAAGCCAACCTGTGCTGTGTAGAGAGACTTTCTCAAAAGACCAGATTGTAGAAAAAGAAAACCGTAGGTATGCATGTGCTGCATGAGGCCTGGAAATGTCTCTGGACCCTGGAGTTTATAAATGGCCATTCTGAACTGGGGCCTGATGGCCTACATTATTTTGCAAAGTCAAAAAGGTCCTCTTCCTGACTTGAATCCGGCTCCTCCCTCTATGCAAACACCATTGTCCCCTCCCCATCCCACCCACAGCAGATGCTTGTTAATCATAGCCTTACCTTCTATAGAAAGATGGCAGCACACCCCCCCCCCCCCCCCAGTGCAGAATCTATTCTCTTCTCTGTATCTGAGGAAGGCAAGCTTCCTCATGGAGCCCATGGTGGAGCTCAGTGAAGGCCAGAAAACAGAACTTGGGGCAGGAAGCCACACAAGCCTTTCCCAGGGAAGCGCCATTAGATGGACATGGCCTTGGAGGGTAAATAGAATTTCGTGGAGTCCTGAGACAGAAACCCTGTGGCTGGAGGTGGAGGGCCCAAACCGGAAAGCTTAGGCCACCTTGGACAGTGGGTGGCTTAGGTGTCGCATAGTAGATGACTATGTGGAGGGCTGACCCCCTTCCCTGCTCCCAGTTTCCTCTCTCAGTAAAGTCATTAGCCACCACAGCAAACGCTTGTTGGATGCTAAAATGGCAAAATGACCTGCATTGAGCATGTGCTGTTGGCCAGCCCCTCAGATATCATCCAATCTCCACAGCATCCCTGCGTGCAATGGAAGAATGGATTTTGAGCACAGAGTGAGGACTAGGACCTAACTTCATCCTTCCTCTACAGCTCATATGCCTCCCAGCGTCCTCGGGCTTCCAGCTCTCCCCTGGAAACTGGCATACCTTAGTATACTCCTGGCTGATTAAGAGTTCAGACGTCCACCCGTGTTCTTAAGAGTTAGGCTCAGGTGCCAAGTGGAAGACAAGCTATAGAGAAGGCTAAGGTGGAGAAATGGCTGCCCTCGGAGGGAAGAGACCTAAACCAGGTATTTAGAAAAATAGCTACTTCTAAAAGCAGACATAAAGAAATAGGAGACAAGAATCCAGGTTGGGGGCATCCCTGACAAAGGCTTGAGACCCAGAGAGTCTCTGCTGACTCCTGAACCTCACTCACCACTTGACTTTGGACAAACTTCCCACCTTCAGAGCCCCAGGCACTCCTGCTGAAAAAGAAGTCAGGGTCAGCATTAGTGAAGTGGCCCAGCGGGTGGATGTCCGGTTGCCAAGCCTGGAATTCAATCCCTGAGAGCTTGTTAGCTTGAAAGTGACAGTTTCCCTTTTTCTCCTGACCCCTCTCACAGAAA
Source organism: Arvicanthis niloticus (assembly GCF_011762505.2). NCBI lineage: Eukaryota > Metazoa > Chordata > Mammalia > Rodentia > Muridae > Arvicanthis > Arvicanthis niloticus. Next base: position 97,794,841 of record NC_047662.1, read on the forward strand.
CTAATCCAGGACTGTTTAGAGTGTTTGGCAGCCAAGAAGAGGCAGCATGCTGACAACACAGCCCAGTTGGAAGACGCTGGGGAAAGGCTCAAGGCAAGTGGCCATATCTTTTCTTCTCAAGGTAGATGTCCACATAACCCCCAGGGTCTAGGCATCCCTAGTATGGAGCCCCAGGAAAACAAGGACTAGCCTCAAAACAAGTTGGTAGCGTTTGGAGCACCTATGACATAAAGGGTCTCTCTTTTTTTTTTCCCTCGGTTTTTCGAGATAGGGTTTCTCTGTGTAGTCCTGGCTGTCCTGGAACTCACTCTGTAGACCAGGCTGGCCTTGAACTCAGAAATCTGCCTGCCTCTGCCTCCCAAGTGCTGGGATTAAAGGTGTGCGCCACCACCGCCCGGCTTAAAGGGTCTTGAAAGAACACAAAACTATGAGTTTCAGTTCAAGATCACAAAGGAAGCACACATGCAGGTGAGTGGCCCTAAAGGTCTGTTTCACGAGCTTTGTGAAAACTCAGCCTCTGCCTCATACCTCACTGGGCAGTGGTCCAGCTTCCTCACATCCACCAAAGCCAGGGCTCAATCTTGCACAGTAAGGCCAGAGGAGCTTGGTCCTCCATCCTCACACACCAGAGGAGCTTGGTCCTCCATCCTCACAGACCAGGGGAGCTTGGTCCTCCATCCTCACACATCCCACATTGCCATAAGGAAAGCCAAACAGCTCACAGGGCAGGCAAGCAACTACTAAGGTTCTTGGCCATGGGACATAAGTCCCTAAATACACTCTTTCTTCAGCCTTACCACTTTATACAATGTTATTTATTTTATTGTGTACTACAGATTGAACCCGGGGCCACACACATGGTAGGTAAGTGTTTTTCCCACTGGGCTATTTACATTTCCAGACCTCTCTTTACTTTGTTTGAGAATGGAGTGAAAATGTGAAATTTTTATTAAAATTGGAGTCTCTACAAAGTCTATTTTTAAAAAGGATTTTATTGGCATACATAAACTATACGCGATGATGGGTTCTCTACATTTTCAGACACGTATAGAATGTGTTTTGATCACATTTACCCACCTCCCTCCCTCATCTCCTCCCACTGATTCCCAGCTAGCCATCCTCTGTGCACATGGGTACCAACGAGTTCAATTGGGGTTACATAAAGAATCATTTCTGTCTGAGGCAGGGTCTTATTAAGCTAACCAAACCAGCATCGCACTCACTCTGTCTCCTGCTGGCCTTGAACTCGTGAGCTTCCTGTCTTACCTTCCTGAGTATTTGGGATTACAGGCCTTAGTTAAGGCCAGGATAATTTGGTTGGTTGGTTGGTTGGTGGTTGGTTGGTTGGTGGTTGGTTGGTTGGTGGTTGGTTGGTTGGTGGTTGGTTGGTTGGTGGTTGGTTGGTTGGTGGTTGGTTGGTTGGTTGGTTGGTTCAGGATCTCCACTACATAGGCCAGGATTACTTCAAATCCTCTTGCCTCAGCCTTCTGGGTTGCTAGGATAACAGGTATGCACCACCACCACCACAGAGGACTATGGAATTTGCTCCCCCATCCCTAACATCTATTATCAATCAAAGGACAACAGGTCCTGGTGTTCTGGGGATCTTCAAAGGTCACATCAGTGGCCCTAGCTTAATTATTAATGGTGACCCTCCCTTAGGTCTTCAAGAGCAGGACTGGCTGGGCATGGTGATATACACTTGTAATCCCAGCATTTTCTGAGGCAAGATCAGTCCGTTTGAGGCCAGTCTGATCTACTACTGAGTTCCAGACCAGAGCATAAAACAAGACCACGTCTCATAGATAGATAGATAGATAGATAGATAGATAGATAGATAGATAATAGATAGATAGATGATAGATAGATAGATAGATAGATAGATAGATAGATAGATAGATAGATAGAAAAAGAAAAGGTAGGGGGGCTCACGAGATAGCTCAGCACTTGCTGTCCAAGCCTGGCAACCTGAGTTCAAGCCCCAGACCCCACAGTAGTAGAGAGCAGACTTCCAAACGTTGTCTTCTGACCTCCACACACAGCTGTCCTCACACACAACACACACATACAGTAATAATAAATAAAAGTTTGAAAACAGCAAGGTTCTGGGCTCAAAAACGATAAATCGGTTCAAAAGGATCCCGCAACTGATCGTAGAGAAGCGTCTCCCCAGGCTTCGTGCATGAGGGCGTCAGCAACTCTTAAAACATTTTACTTTGAAACATTTCTAGATTCACAGGAAACTGCAAAGGTCCTGTGGAGAAATATCCTGTCCCTTCACTTAATCGGCTAAGGGTTACTTTGATGACACCTAACTGTCCTTCAGTGCCAAGCGCAGAATCTAGCAGTGTCTATGTCAGCTCAGCACATAAGTCTACATGCATGCGGTTTATGATCATTGTTTACGTATATCTGTAAACCATGTCTCTGCGTGGTTAGGATTAACATAGCTGGTAATAGGCCTTGAAATAACTGATGACCCCGCTTTGCTATTCTAAATATGGACTCTTTATCTGGATGTGGAGGCTCACACCTGCAATCCCAACACCCAGATACTAAAGCAGGAGGTTTGCTGCAAGTTTAAGGATAACCTGAGGTACATAGTGTGTTGTGTGGCATCCTGGCCATATGACGTGAGATGACTCTGTCTCGGGAAGAAGGGGCCAAAAAACCAAACCAAACCAAACAAACACCCATGGATGACACTCACTTATAATTCCACAACATGGGAGGCTGAGATCCAAGGATCACAAGTTCAAGGCTAGCCTGAGCAACATTACTTCCAAATTTATGAACATGGGATGTCCCTTGGTTTATTTAGGCTCCTTTGTTTGATCAGTGTCTATAGTATTCAACATATTCAACACATAGTATTCAAACTCTGTATGTTTTTAAATCTATTTTTAAATTTATTTTAGTGTGTGTGTGTGTGTGTGTGTGTGTGTGTGTGTGTATCTTTGTCATTGTGTCTGCCACATGTGTTTGGGTGCCCACAAATGCCAGAATAGGGCATTAGATTGGTCAGAGCTGGAAGTGCATGCAGGTGGTTGTAATTGCAGAGCCGGCCAGTGTGGATGTGGGTGCACTCGGATCCAAATTGAGGGCCTCTGCAAGAGCGGCGCTCTATACCCCACTCAATCCCCAAAACTTTTCTCAGCTTTTTACATCAGACAGGGCACAGACATTCTGTTGAACACTGTCTGATGTATATGCATGTGATCATGGGGGCCAGAGGTCAACTTCCTCAGTGTCTTCCTCAGTCACTCTCCTTGGTTTTTCAGACAAGCTCTCGCACTGAATGCAGAACTCCCAGGTTTGACTGCGGTGACTGGACTTCAAGCGCCAGGGCTCCAGTGATCCGCCTGTTCTCTGCCCCCTCAGTACTGGGGTCACAGGTGCAATCTGCATTTCCCAGCTCTTTTTTTTTTTTTAAATCATTTTTATTTTATGTGAATGAATGTTTTATGTTTATGTATGTTTATGTACCACATGTGGGCATTGTCTGTGGAGGTCCTGGAAATGGAGTTACAGATTGTTGTGAGCCACAATGTAGGTGCTGGGAAGCAAATCCAGGTCCTCTGTAAGAGCAGCAAGTGTTCTTAACTGCTGAGCCATCTCTCAGCCCATGCCCAGCTTTTATGTTAGTCCTGGGGATCCGAACTCAGGTCCTCATGCCTGAGCAGCAAGACGTCTCCCTAGCCCCTACGCTCTTTTTTTTATTTCTTTGTTTAAACAATTTTATTACATTTTATTTGAGAGAGAGAGAAAGAGAGAGAGAGAGAGAGAATGTATGAGTATGCATGCTGCAGCCCACATATGGAGCTCAGAGGGCAACTCACAGGGGTGTAGATCTCAGGGATTCCATTTATGTTGGCAGACTTGGTGATAAGTGCCCTTTACCCACTTTCACAACCAGCCCTTGTTTAACCTTTTTGTTATTTTGAGACAGGGTTTTTCTGTGTCCCCCTGAATGTTCTGGAACTAGCTCTGTAGACCAGGCTGGCCTTGAATTCAGAGATTCCCCTGCCTCTGCTTCCTGGGATTAAAAGTGTGCGCAATTTATGCCAAGTTTGGGGTGTTTCTATATGATCTAGGCTGCTCTTGAAGTCACTGTGTAGACAAAGGCTTGAATTTATGATAATCCACCTGCCTCAGACTGCTGGAATTGCAAACAGTTCACCAGAGTGCCCAGGTTGCCTTGAACCTTAGTTCTCCTGTTTCATACTCCCAGATGCTGGGAGTGCAGGCATGTGCCGCTATGTCATACTTTGATACTTTATAAATGGGAGAGAAAATGGGGAGGGGGAGGAGAGAGAGAAAGAGAGAGAGAGAGAGAGAGAGAGAGAGAGAGAGAGAGAGAGAGAGATTGCATGGGCAAAGACTGCTTATTGCCTGCTGAAGCAAACATGATGAGGGATTTAGAATGTGCAGTCTGTCACATAAGAGATGCATGTCTAAGCCAGACAAAATGGTACTACTCCCTATAGTCCAGGCTGCATGAGAAGCTGAGACAAGAGGACAGCTTGAACCATAGAGTTCAAGGCCAGCCTAGGCAATGTCATGAGACTCTCTCTCAAAAAGAAAACAAACAGTAAACAAACAAACAAACAAACACAAAACACCCAGAAAACAAAGCAAACAAAAATAGTCTTTCAAGCCTACCTTCGTGTAGCTGATCAAATGCATGGGGGTAGGCATGGGGGAATCCTCTGGTTGAATACTTGCCTAGTGTGCACAGACCCCTGGGTTCAGCACCCATAGGTTTCCATAAAACCGGGGGGGGGGGGGGACCGAATACCTATAATCCCAGAACGAGGGAGGGAGAGGCCAGAATTTCAAGCATCAAGGTATCCTCAGTCTCGAGTTCAAGGTGAGCCTACTCTACATGAGAATCTGTCCTAAAAGGAAAGCTGGACAGAGAGAGCATGGTCAGTGCAGGGAGGAGACAGAAGAGCCAATCAGAGGTGCTCGAGCAAGAAGCCAGCCCAATCTGCAGCCAGTATCAACTGGGCTGAGGGACCCCTGAGTGGAATATACAACTACAGCAGGCAGGTGGGTCTCCTGGGAGCCCACCCAGCTCCAAACTCAGTTCAGTGTGCCATCCAGTTTCACTTTGACTCTATGGGACCCAAACTGGCAGCCAACTTCCTTATTATTCTGTCTGTCTCCCCAGCCCTCCCTCCCTCCCTCCCTCCCTCCCTCCCTCCCTCAAGTCTTCCTCCCCAAGGTTTTTTTTTTTTTTTTTTTTTTTTTTTTTTTTTTTTTTTTTTTTGCTTTTGTTTTGAGACCCAGGCTGACCTTGTACTTCCTGTGTAGTTGATAACAACTTTGACTTCTGATCTTCTTGCTTCTACTTTATTGGGGTGCGTCACCATATCCTGTGTGCCCAGGGCATGGTGCATATTAGGAAAGCTCTCTACCAACTCTGCTAGGTGCCCAGCTCACAAAGGGAACATTAAGCCGAGCACAATGGCACATACCTTCAATCCCAGCACTCAGGAAGGGAACTGATGCAGAAGAATTGGGAGAGGTCCCTGCGCTACCAAGAAAGACATTGTTTAACAAAGAGAAGAGGAGGAGAAAGAGGGAAGAAGGAAGGACGGTGTCGAGAAGGCTCTTTAGCTGGGTGAGGTGCTGCACACCTTTAATCTCAGTACTCGGGAGGCAGAAGCAGATACTTTGAGTTTGAGGCCAGCCTGGTCTACAGAGTGAGTTCCAGGACAGCCAGGGCTACATAGAGAAACCCTGTCTCAGAACCATTTGCCAGTGCTTAGAAAAACTTTCTTCTTTATGAGTGGCCTCTTGCTTTGACCGGCTTTGACCTTGCCTAGCTCATTCTGTAGACCCTGTTTTCCATTCTAGACTTCCTGGTTGACCAATGTCTTGTCTACGATTGACTTTTTTTTTTTTTCTTTAAGGTTTATGCAGACTCAAGTAAAGCCTGGCTGACACAGAAATTCACAGAACTCAGATTACTCCTTGATGAGGAGGAAGCACTGGCCAAAAACTTCATCGATAAAAACACCCAGCTCACCCTCCAGGTGTACAGGGAGCAAGCCGAGTCTTGCAGGAAGCAAATTGAGGTCATGGATGACTTCTCTACCAGGGTGTGGGGCGTCAGCCAGGAGCCCAACCCTGTTCAGCTGCTGCAGGTATGGGCTCTCTTATCTCAGGCCACCACCTGCTACTCACTTCGTACCTGGGTCACTGCACCACTGAACACAGTCTTTGCACACTCGGAGAGTACACAGAGATGTCCCTGGCCATCGGGTAGACTTTATTGCTACCACACAGGTGGTCAGGAAGTACACACTGCTAGGATAATTACTGTATATCTTGGATTATAAATAGTTCTAACAGCAGCCTTTCCCAGGGCCCCCAAGATGCAGGCATTTAGTGAATTGTCTTAGTCAGTGCTCTATTGCTGTGAAGAGACACTATGACCATGGCAAAAAACAAAAAATTTTTTGAGACAGGGTTTTTTTTTTTTCCTTTTTCTTTATTTTTCTTTTTTCTTTTTTGGTATAGCCTTGGCTATCCTGAAATTAGTTCTGTAAACCAGGCTGGCCTCAAACTCTCAGAGATTCACTTGCCTCTGCCTCCCAAATGCTGGGATTAAAGATGTGCACCACCACCACCCAGCTGACCATGGTGACCTTATAACAGAACATGTTTAATTGGGGCTGGCTTAAAGTTTCAGAAGTTTAGTCCCCATTGTCATTATAGCAGGAAGCATGGCAGCATGCAAGCAGACGCAGTGCTAGAGAAATAGCTGAGAGTTCTACTTCCAGCTCCACAGGCAGCAGAGTAGAACAGGAAGAGAGTTTCTGAAACCCCACAGCCCGCCCCAAGCAACACACTTCCTCCAACAAGGCCACGCCTCCCAATCCCTCTCAAGTAGTGCCACTCCCTGATGACTAAGCATTCCAATATATGAGCCTATGGGAGACAGTCTTACTCAACCAACACGTGAATCTTAGCTCAAATATTTACTAGAGGTCTGCAGTAAGGCTTCTGGTAGATTTGGGGCTAGGGGAAGGGGGACTCACTGGGCTTACCCTCTGGCAGAATCATAACCTGTGTCTGGCCAGGATTGGTGATGTGTGCCTGTAAACCCAGCATTGGGGAAGTGGGATCGGGAGTTCAAGGTCAGCCTAAGCTCCATAAAACCCTGTCCCAGCAAAACAAAATAAAACAGAATGGAATCTAGGTCCCCACATATTGAGGTCCATCTGCACTGCAGCAGACCCTCACCGTGGCCTGGACTTTAGAGCCGTGGCCTGGTCATTCCTCTTCACCAGGGCCCTCCTAGGCACCCTGTGGGAATGGCAGAGGAAGGGAAGAAGAAAGGGAGAGAAGCACGGGACAGGGGGGCACCGGCAGCTCTGGTTGCAGTCTCCCGAGGCTCTGCTCTGTGACGCAGCTCATCCAGACCATGGTGGCCAGGCAGAGTGGCTCCTTGGGTATGCAAGAGAGGCTAGATGCAGCTTGCAGTCCCTGGAGCCATTTTGACCCTGTGCTCGTCTACACAGGCATACATAGCCACCAAGCCAGAAATGGGACAGCAGATGAGCCCCTCGGAGCTGAGCCACCCTGTGCCCCTGTCCTTGGAGCCTGTCAAGAACTTCTTTAAGGAGTTTGTGGAAGCCGTCAGGAGCGCGTTGCAGACACCAATGGACACTCGCCTCAAGGAAAGTGAGTTGCTTAAGACCGACTCTGAGTCCCTGCTCCCTGTGTTGTGCGCCTGACAAAAGCCGCTTAAGGAAGGAAGGGGTTATTTTGGCTCATGGGTGCAGCCTGTCGTGGTGAGGATTCATGGCCGCCGGAGGGTGAGGCCACTGGTCTCACCACATCTGCAGCCAGGGAGCAGAGGGAGATGGTTCTGGTGCTCTGTTCACAGTCGCCTTTCTATCCAGGCTGGGACCCCAGCCTCTGGCATGGTATGTCCCACACTTAGGACAAGTCATCCCAGTCTAGAAACTCTCTTGAAGATCTTCCCAGAGACTTGTTTCATGCAAACTTAGATCCCAAGTTGACAATCAAAGCCAGCATACCCCACTTATGCCTTACTCAGAGAAACAGAGATAGCTGACAACTTAAGGCACAGGATGCTCCTGGCTTAGTGTCCAACCCACCCCACCCCCACCCCTACTACTTGAAAATGGAACCCACCCAGGGCCTCAAGCATGAAGCAAGCAGATTCTCTGCCCCTGGGACCCATCCCCAGCTCTCTTTGTTTTGAGAGCTTTTTTGTTAGGTTGCTCAGGCTGGCCTTGACCTTTCAACCCACCCGATTCAGTCTCCTGAGTAGATTATAGGTGTGTGGCACCATGCCCCGTTCCAACCCAACCCATCCTTAACAGCGCTCTCTCTCTCTCTCTCTCTCTCTCTCTCTCTCTCTCTCTCTCTCTCTCTCCTCAACCACCACCTCCAGGGCTGATCGCAGCAACACCTTGCCAACTCTTACCCTCCTCTTCTGCCCAGCACCAGTCCCACCACCCCTGCAGGTGGCTGACACAGGCTACACACTAGGAGCTTTTTCAGTCACTGGCTCACTCCCTTCCTTGTCACTCGACCTCTGCCCTACACCTTCCAGGTCCTTGACCTGCCTAGGGTTTTATGAGATGGACACAAGAGCCCCTCCTCAAGCACAGTCAGTGCCTAGAGGGCAGTACCCATTTGGGGTCCAGCTCTGAAAGTACCCACAAAGCCTGAGGCAAACTAGGTCCTCAGAGGTCCCCCCCCCCCCAGCACTGATTATGTGCCCCTCAGCTATGGTAGCAGTTCACTCTGGCAGAACACTGGCTGCATGCTTGTTCTGGATCTGGACCACCATTTCCAGTGCTCACAGCCCTGTGAGGGGAAGACAGACACCATGTGTCTTGGGCCACAGGAACTGCTGTGGGGTAAAATAAAGCCAGACAGAAATGAAGAGCCATTTCATAGCTGGCACTGAGGAAGCCTCTCTGAGAAGGTCCCAAGGCAAACCAGAGTGTCATTCTGTAGGCCCTGGAGACCTGATGGCAGGAAGCACGGGGCTAGGGGGTAAGGGGGAGCACCTGCTCATGCAGACCACAGTGTGAAGTCACCATGGGAGCACACAGCTGGGAAGTCATCCTGCTGCCTTTTCCAGTGCACCTGGTTTTCTGGGGCCCCGTTTCTGAAGCTGTATATTGGAGACCCTGCTTGGGAGCCTGCTGTCCAGGGTCAGGCTCAGTCAGCTCCATCTAAGGGTTCTCTGCGTTGTTGCTGTGATCCCTGGAGGAATGTGCTCCAGGCACAAGGAAAAACAAATGCAGAGGTCCTGAGGGGACTGGAGAGTGAGCTGTGTTAGCTCACAGGAGGGTGAGGAGAGCTGGGGTGGAGGAGAGGCAGGGGACCAGGTGTGTCTTGGTTTGCTTTCTATTGCTGCCACAAACCCTATGACCAAAGGCAGCCAGGGGACAAGATTTATTTCAAATTACAGCTAACAGGCCATCACTGGGGGTGGCGAGGGCAGGGGAGAGGTGTTAGTTGTTAGAAAATGTCCGACCGCAGTTCAGAACAGACCACTCCAGACCACACGGTTCCAAGGGGGAAGAGGTTTATTTAGGAGATAGGGCAAAGGTGGGGAGAAGAAGGTGGAAAGGTA